>NC_088202.1:130239621-130910271 GCF_037126465.1 Ornithodoros turicata | reverse complement strand
CATCACAAGTTACTCAATACCTGCTAAATGTCAAAAATACATCTCAACGACGACAAAAACTAAGCTAAATAATTAGAAGACAGAAAACGAAGAAAATGATTGCAGAGGCACGACGGCTGCAAATAGACCTCTACCCGCGAAACGTCATCATGACGTTGGTAGACAAACTGAAACCGAAACAAATCGGAATGGGAGGGCTGGGTTCCTCGAATGGGCACTTGTTCGCTGTCTCCTATTGAAAGAAAAGTAGGACCGAAGGTAGCGTCCCTTTCAGGGACCATTGTAATCCCCTCAAGGACGTGGCTTTCGGGCGCGACCTTGTTCGCCTCTAGCTTCGAGCTTAGTTCTACTAGGGCAGTCGCCCATACCTGGCAAAAGATACGGTTTTCGCTTGCCAGAGAAAAAAAGGCTTCCATGGACTACGGGGCAATGAACTCGTATAGTTGGTGGCGCGGGGTGAGGTTGGTATTCCCTTTCGCATTAACTCACTGTGTGGTGTGGTGTGTGGAGTGTGGTGCACTCTTGTTCCTCGGTGTAATTTATTTAACCCTTGACAACGAGACAACAAAAAAGAATACTTCGCGAGAGAAAATCGGCACTAAAATATGCAAAGAGAATTAAACGAACTGTCATCTCTGCTACACAGCGCAACGAATCTCCTGTTGCCACATCGACAGGTCCGCTGCCCAGTCTGGCATCTGAATAAGGCGACCTCCGGTGATATCGACCGCGGGACAGTGGTAGAAGAAAGATGAAAGTCACTGAAAAGGTTAGCCAGCTGTAGGACTCTCATGTTCGACAGTATAGTAGGACAGCAGTGCTGTACATCCTAGTTGTTCTGCTGGGTGAATCCGCCCTCTAGTCCATGCAGAGCTCGAGTGTGCTGAACGTTGCGGTTAGTTGGAGGCGCTGTCCAGAACCCTTATATTCAAGGGTAGGAAAGTTTCATCTCGAAGGGCACGTCTTATAAAAGGCCCTGTTGTTTGTTGTAGCCCAATCTACAAGTGCATGACAGCAGAAACAGGAGAAAAGCATTCCCGATAAAGAGCATTGTTCCTTCTCTTTCATGGTTTTCCCTCGCACACACTGCGTTGCGTTTTCATTTGATGTCCCGTACGCTACGTAGATATACAACAACTTCACAGGGGCGGATCCAGACCCTCAGTTGTGTGTGTGTGTGGGAGGGGTTCCTTTGTCGAAGCGCGCAGTGGGGGAAGAAGAGAGAGAAATCCAATGTATAAACTGACGTCTTAGGGGGGGATTCCCCCCCCCCTTGGATCTGCCACTGCATCTTCATCGGTCATATTAACCGTGACATAAATTATTGTATAAAACCCAGAAAGTGTAAGCAGCAGAGAAGATGATTCAAGTGACAGGGAACTGCCAAGCGAAGAAGAAGAGGAAGAGGTAAAAATTATTTAGGATAATCGCCCTTTGTGGCTAGCGGCCACTGCCCTCCTGGTAGAAGAAGAAGAAGCTCGCAGGAAGAAGGTTCGTCATGCTCCTTTGCGTACTCTGCAGACAGTGCTAACGACCCATCTTCATCGATTTCCACTACATCTTGTGGTCGCAACTGACGCCTCTGTCTCAGAGGAGCGCTCTGGGTCGGCCTTTTCTTCCCTCAGCTCAACTTCCAGTTCCCGGTGCGGCTCCCAGATTTCACCCCTCCATTTCATAGCGAGTTCCTCGCTATGATACTAGCTCTTAAAAGGGTCCCGCCCACCAGGGAAAGGGTGCTCTTGCTTTCAGATTCACTCTCAGTCGTTTCCGCTCTGGCGACTCCTTCCCAGAACTTGCTCTCCACTCTGCTTACGCTCGCTCCCTCGCACATACGCGATATCATCGTAACGTGGGTCCCTGGTCACCGTGGGCTTGCCGTAAACGAGACCGCTGACTGCCTCGCAAAAATGTCCCTCTCTGGGGTGGTTATTGGCCTGCTGCCCCCCCCCTTGCACACGTGTGTATCGCTAGATACAAACATTTTGCACGGATATCCTCTGGCCCCATTTTGCGCCCTAAGTACGCCCATCTGTGCTTCCCGTGGAAGCCGAATTCCTGTCTCTCTCGGCAGTCAGAGGTCTCGTTGACGCGCGCTCGCTGCCTCGCCCTCCCCCTCAACTTCTATCTCCACCGAGCCGGCCGCTCCTCATCTGCCGCGTGCCCCCACTGTGGCCAGGACGAGACGGTAGAGCACTTCCTCATGCAATGCAGCTCTTACGCTAGGCTTCGGGAGGCCTATATTAATCTTCCACTCCGTCTGCTGGAGGTTCCCGTGTCCCTAGCAGCCCTCCTTTCCTTTGGTGCCTCCAGCACTTCCAGCTGGGATATGTCGGTAGCGGCTGGGCTTGCATACTTCCTTTCTCGCTCGCGCCGCTTCTAGACCACCTTTGCATCATCCCAGCTTTGCATCCACCCATTCACCCTCCCACCCACCTTCACCCACTGAGTGTTACCACGCCGTGTGCTCCGTGCACGCCGAAGGAGCCCATTAGGTCCGAGAAATTCCGGTGGCTCCCCCGCACGAGGCGAGTCAAAGCAACATAAGTCTGCAAAGGGTGGCCGAAGATTACAGTGGCATCTGACTGCTTTGGTTTAATCCAAGTATAACTTCGCGCCACGCTTTCAGTGTAGTGTACCCAACCCCGCGGGATCCTACTTACCTGGAATAGAAAGCTACGGCCAAACACAAAGCCACGCATCTACACTGACTACTACACAATGACTCCACTACAATGTCTAGTGCTAACGAATACTACAATGCCTCTGCATGTCAATTACGCAAATAACCACGACATGCACGACGTTTGCCCTCGTGCCATGGAGCCGAAACAAGCGAACTTCAGCACCCCCACCACTTCAATCATCATTACTTTCTCCACCAACCCCCCACCAACCCTCCCCACATTCCCCACCCAAATTGTCGCGGTCAAGTTATAGTACCGTTGGACGTCCTCATAGCCCTGGCCGATCTCCCTTGGGGCTAATGGCCATTCCCCGTGGGACGAAGAAGAAGAAGAAGGTTGCGTGGCTCACGGCCATTATCTCATTGGCAGAAGAAGAAGAAGAAGAAGAATAAGGTTGCGTTCTTGGAGCAGAGGTGGAATGGAAGCGAAAAACACGGCAGAAGACAAGACAGCAGAGTCCAGTACCATGGCTGCATATGACATCGCCGCTGTGCTGGAGACCGTGAACATTAGCTTGTACTCCAACCCCGAGATTGGTATGAAGGAGACCAAGGCGCACAACTTGCTGTGCAGCGTTCTCAAGAACATGAGCTTCCAAGTCCAAGAACACTACATGTTCCAAACGGGATTTCGCGCTGAATTCGCGATTAAGGAAGGCGAGTGTGTGTTTTATTTTCCAAAAGCAACGGAGCAGCGAAAACGTATGGAATCAATGTGTACATTGCCTTGTACTACAGGGGGACCACGCATCTGCATCGTCTGCGAGTACGACGCTCTCCCGGATATAGGGCACGCCTGTGGCCACAACTTAGTGGCTACTGGAGCTGTGTGTGCTGCTTCCCTTATCAGTAAAGAAATTAAGGTAAAACTGCGCCCGATGTATTGCGCTGTAGTAGTACAAGATAGCGTCCTCTAAAAGTAAGCACATGTCGTGATGGGAATATGACCATACGTGAATTTATTGTCGCGAGAAAATCGTAACGATCGCGAGGCAGATCGTGAGCGATGCCGTACGAAGTGTTTAGTCACCACGAGGAGGAGGAGGAGGAGGAGTGTCGTTGGGAGGAACCCGAGAGGTCTGCCTGCCTGATTAGGCGGCATGTTTCTCGGGACGGGAAAGGTGGTGGAGAGGAGGAGAGGAAAGGGTGAAGTGGAAGACCGAGCGGAATCCGCTCGGGGGGAGGATAGCTGCGTCCATGGGCCGACTTCAGGGGAACTGTGCCGGCATACGCCTATTACACATCTGAGGGAAACCCAGGAAAAACCCCAGACGGCACAGCCGGCCCGCGGATTCGAACCGCGGACCTCCCAGTCTCCAAGCGCACGCGTTACCGCTGCGCCACCGGAGCTGGTTTTAGTCACCACCAGGTTGTTTAAACGAGCATTGAAATGCCTCTTGGTAGATATTTCGCTTCTCCCCGGGTTGTGTTGTGCAACATATAGAGCTCTTGCGAAGGAACGACGACCGCAGTTGACCGGAGGCGCGCGCACCAGACGTCTTTGATCTGCACACACACACTCTAGAAATCTTCACTGGACTCCTTCAAAGAGCGTGTAAGAGAACGAGGGAATTCAATGCCACTTCGTGACGTTCGCAGTCCCTGCTGCACCCCACGCAGCGTCACGCGAGGAAATCGGGCCGGGGCCCTCGAGCCGATGGTTGCTTTCCCAGAGCGTTTTTGTAAATTTTATTGCGCAGTGACAAGGATTGTGGATGAAGGCTCCTAATAGACTGTTTGATGAATGAAACAGGGTCATACCCTATACTTACATCATAATAAAATGATTAGTAGCAATGGACAAGGTCAAGGAAGCGCACAAATAACGAACTACTGACTCTGAACTAACAAAAGTTTACTTGCTGTACATGCTTAAATACAAAAGAAGTTTGCACACAAAAACTAGATACAAGGAAGGTGACACCAAAACCTTATCACAATAGGGAAAGGGCAACAACAACAACAACAACAACAAAAAAGACTAGATACGCAACACACGCTGGTGGCGATCGGGATACTGCATCCCCAAGTCCGTCCTGAGATACTCCATCCAGCATTTCGACGCCATCCATTCATCCAGCATTTCGACGCTCGTTCCTATACCTACACCCTACCCCTACCATCTATATACCCTGTACCCTACCTATATGCCATCTATATACCATGTACCCTACCTATATACCCTATGTGCTCCCCTTGCGGAAGACATTGTGTCCCAGAGTAACTCGTACCCTGCCACCAAGTTGCTATCGTCATCGGCTGGTCTTCACCCTTGTGATCAGTAGGCGGGCACGCAACCACATGTGATCCACAGAGTTCCGTCCAATGGAGCATTGCGTTGACCACGTACTGTATCTAAGTTCGTCTGAAGTCCTGCAGACGGAACAATACCAATGCCAGACACCGTGCCCAATCTCCACGCACGAAAATGGTGTGAAGGACCCTTGCCTCCACCTTCCGACATCCCTGTAAGACACTGTAGACGTTTCAGTGCACGTTAGTTTGGACGTGACTGAAAAAAAAATGCAGTGGAAAACTGTGTAATGTGCGAACCACCATAGCTAAAAGAGCATGTTGCCTGAAGCAGTTGAGATCACGACATAATGCTTGTCACTGAAGTGGCTGGGATCGCAAAAAAGTCAAGTGTGCTGCAGGGCTATAGGTAAACGTCGAAGGCAAGTGTTTCGATTTCATATGCGCCTTAGGGAACGTGTTACTTTGGTTCCCTAACTTGAATGACTCTGGGCCACGATGACTGCCGATATAATATACCAAGGAGTGTTCGGTCTCTCGAGTATATGTGCCTTATGGATTGTGCTTGTGCTTCAGGATAAAGGTCTGGCGGGGAAGCTTATCGTACTTGGCACACCAGGGAAGGAGAATAATTCCACCAAAGCTATCCTAATTAACAATGGGGCCTTTGAAGACGTCGACGTGGCTATGGGACTCCACCCCGGCTCCAGCGGCACGCTCAATCCGAGGACTCGCTGTTCATTAAGGGTACGTTCATCCAAGCATGAATTACGAGAAACACCAAACGTAAAGAGAACCCCACCTAGCGCGTTGCGGTTTCATGCTAGCGGTTGCTAGACATTTCAGTGTGAGGCAAGGCAGTAAAGAATGCCTCTAAAGGCGGGCCCACACACAACACACACACACAAAAAAAGAAGACACAAGAAACACCATGGAAGATTACACTGAGTGTGCAGAACTTGTGGTGGCATGAACCTGTTTAATGGTGTCAGCGTGACACCTGTAACTGGTGAAACAGTTACTCCTTGACAATGAAGTAAATATAACACTCCATTTTGAGGGCATAAATTTCACTCCCAAACAGAGTGTTCGTAGGGACCATGAAAGATTACAGTGAGTGTGCAGAACTTGTGGTGGCATGAGCCTGTTTAATGGTGTCAGCGTGACACCTGTAACTGGTGAAACAGTTGCTCCTTGACAATGAAGTAAATATAGAAGTCCATTTTGAGGGCATAAATTTCACTCCAAAAGAGAGTGTTCTTAGGGACAAGCTACCTGCTCCCCTACAGGAGCTGTGATGCCACCATTTTTTTTTTCGCAGTGTAGTAACGCTTGTATACTGCGAGTAGTTGGAACAGATGAATCTGACAGCTCGGTTCTGTACAGCTTCTAGCATTTTGATGGAGGTACTCTTGATGAGGGTCCCAGATTTCTGAGGCATATTACAACTTCGGGCGAATCAGGCTGGTGCAGGCAAGGATCAGGCGGTGTGATCTTAAAGGGACTATGAAATTTCCCGAACCCCCATACTTTTTTTCGATGGAAACTGTTCCCGCAGAGAAACTAATATGCCACAAATTTTTCCGGACGAAATCGCTCCACTCTGCGAGGAGCGCGCGCTGGAAATGTCTCTTCAGCGCTCCTCCTCTCCCGCGCATATTTCCCTGCCGATGGTGTAACTGTACGGACCGCACTTAGGTTCCCCGTTATTTCACCAGTGTTGCACAATGGCAAGTAATGCCGCGAGCTCGCGCTGTGGCTGCCGCCACTGCCGAAATCTGCCGATCGCACGAAAGCTGCTGTCATGGAGATTTCCACTCCCGATGAACGCATACGCGGGATCCTACGGCGCATGCTCCTGGCGGGATTCCTCGGCTCGGCAGCACGTCACGATGACGTGTTGCTGAGCCGGCCGTGGTCGCGTCAAGTTACCCGTTGTGTCTCCGCTCGGCAGCTCGCCACGGCGTGGCGCCAGCTGTCCTCCCTTCGCCGCTCCGTCTAAATTCGCTCCCGAGAAATCCGCTCGCGCGACGAAAGTGAAAGTTCGGTTCTAGACTCAGAAAAATGTCTTCTTTCGAACGAAACGAAGAAAAAAATCGTTTCATAGTCCCTTTGAGGTTACGGCGTAGGATTTATTAGTTTCAAGAGACTTATTAGTTTCAGATATGGTATGGGAGACATGAGTAGACCATGAGAGAGGCCATATGGATGCCAAGATTGTGCCATTTGTGAATAATGTGCTTCTCGAAACGAATATGTGTTGGCTCGTGCAGATCGTATGTAATTATAGTGCTGACAGACAGAGCAAAAAAGTGCTGCCCTATATAGAACGGGGCAAAGGCTGACGATGAGAGAGACATGGAATAAGTGTGTGTACTTCCTGTATTGTGTTTTGTACGTAATCTCTGACAGCAGAAATCAACGCATGTTTTCTGAAAACTCCGTTATGTCAAAAACCTACTATCTCACTGTGATGTGCAGGTACAAATCCGGTTTCGCGGTACCCGCATGCTGCCTTCCTCGGGGCTGCCCTGCATACACAACGCCATGGACGCAGCAGTGCTCGCATACATGAAGATCACCTTATCCAGGCAGCTTATGCCGCGTAGCTGGAAGATAAATGGTTCGAATGAGTGCCGCCTAAATACTCACACCTGGTGTACAACCGGACCGATCTAATACGTCTTGCAGGCGTGATTAACCTGCCCGGCAGGTATCCCTGCGAGGTGCCAGGGTTCACGGAGTCCGAATATATTTTGGAAGCGCCCAGACATGACAATCTGCTAACGCTTCGAGCGTCCGTAGAGAACTGCATCCTGGCCGTTGCTAAAGAGTCAGGTTGCACGGTGGAAGCTAAGTTCTTTACACCTGCCCTCAACTTCTTGTCCAACGAGCCAATGGCAAACATGTTCAGGTCACACCTCAGCGGAAACCTCAGCAGTACGTATTACAGTTTTGTTCGGTCTCTGCCCTTGGAGAAAGTGGAAAAGCTGAAACTTTAGGATCATCCCGTGCGGTCATATAGGACGAGCCATTCGTCCTATTTTCACTTCCAAAGCTTGTTGCATGATCTTTTATAGTATAGGCGGTGTTCAAATATTTGAATCAACACGGTCACCCCTCTGTCCAATACGTCATTACCTGCACACAATCTCCGATTATGTCCCTTCAACACAACATATTGGTCCAATATTGGTCCAAGATGTTCTGCTGCCTGGGTTGTTAGTTATTTTTTCGTCTTAAGTTGAACACTGAACTCAGCCAAAGGAACTTATCAACAACAACAAGTAGACACATTTTTGCACCCTTATTCCACAAGCCATACGGGATGGGCCTGACACGTAAGCTGTGCAGCTCGAATTTCAGGTCCACATTACTTGCGTGCCAGGTTCTGTTCACTTTAGATGTACTTTTAGATGTAGAGCGCTTTTAGATGTACCACCAAACAGCCCGGTTTTTATCGCTTTTTAACCTTCTTTCCATGTGTCTTGACGTCCGTTAGGAATAACATTTTAAGTGTTGTTGGCATCTATGAAGACCATGTGAGCTATGTGCATGGTTTTGCAGTGGAGCTATTCCCCTCGTCCAATGCCGCACAGCCATTGTCACCGACGGACTGGGGCAACGTATCGCAGGTTGTGCCTTGCATTTGCCCTTACTACCGCATCTGGAGCCACGGGCCGAAACATACGCGGCAGTTCACCACGGCAGCGGGCACAAAGGAGTCTGCTGCTGCTACATTGGAGGTGGCTCTCGCGTTGGCCAGCACCGCACTCCAAGTCCTGAAGACACGGTCAACGCTGAAGAAGATTAGGACTGCCTTCGAAGAACAACTAAAGAATGTTGACGCGTAATATTAAGGGTCTCAAAAGAACCGGTTAAAAAATTGTACGAACATGTGTGAATAGATTCATCTTGAACAATGAACACGACGTCTTTTTACGTCGAATTTACATATTTCCAGCCGTTTACGTGGCTGACACACGAGGAATTTATTGTAACATTTTGGCGCTTATAGCACGACGCAATTTGCAGAAGTTATATACGGCTTCAGAGGGCAACGATGACTGTACATAACGCGAACTTCAAGGTCGTGTGGCAGTACTATAGTGCTAGCGGTGGATAGGAGAAGTATACAGACGCTCGAAATCAGAGGCCGGCGGGAGAACCCGCGCTGGCAACTCGCGAACAAAACGTAAAGAGGTCGAGTCTGTTTAGTTTACTTTATTCGATTACTTTACTCGGATTTGAGTGCAAGAAAGGCCACAGTACTGTGAGGTGCTTCTTAAAAGTTACGATACATACGTTCCAGCTTCACCATCCATTCCGCTACTGCGGAACGCATGAGAGAGATAGTACCCCAAACTGAAGGCTTGCCGGAACTAGAAAGTCTCCTAAGGTCCTAAAACTGAATCTGAGCGTGTCCGAGAGCACGGAGCCAGAAAAACTGCCGAGCAACATTCGACGTCTACGGCTCATCCACCAATTTCGTTCCAACGCTTTCAAACACACTCGATCACCAAGAAACGGACGTCGTCTGTGAGAGGTCCTTCAGCTGTTTCAGAACTGTCAACTAGTGTTGCAGCTTTGCGGTCAAAGTGTCAAGCGGTAAACAAAATTTACGAAACGGTTTGGTCAGTGTGCGGCATTTGCGATAGTCTATTTAAAAGCGACTCGAAGCCACCTCCTGTTGAGAAATTTTTGATAGAAGACTTTGCAGGTGAGAACGTCAACGAGTCTGATTTGCCCGACTTGCTTGGCTACCGCGTGACAGAAGAATATACCTAGAAGGTACACTGCTATATCGATATGGTTTTCACGAGGCACTTGTCCATAAACGATATTCTCAACAGCATATATATACTCATTACTCCAGGCAGAGCGCTTGCCACCACCACCTTTCTACTTCTATCATCGACCTCTGATCGCTCTACTACATGTAAATCCCAATCAAGAGGATAACGATAACATGACAAATTTATTTATTCGTACAAATGTCTGTTTTATAGCGATATCGATAGTCCACGGTCAGCAAGGTGCGACTATATGGTGCCCAGGGCGTGACTGTAGACGCCGTTGGAGTGTGTCGGAGAGGACAGCAGATGTCCGTATGCAAATGTCAATAGGTTGAGGGAGGAAATTTTGCCCCACGACGGACGTGCGTCAAGTGTCAACACCCCCTGCTGTGTCGTACCGGTTTGCCTCCTGCCCTCCACTAAAGGCAGTGATGTACAAAGTAAGTACCTCAAAATTGTAATTATACCAGGCAAAGTATACTTTGAAGTATACTCATCAAGTACATTACAAATTTAGCTTCTATCACTTCGCGATTAACCAAAACGAGGAAACTTGAGACGTTCTCACAGAAGCGTTGTGCTGTGTTCCTTTTCGCTCCCTGTCTCAGGTGTCTTCGTTTTGTAATGTACCAACTCGCCTACACCCTAGCGTCACCATTTGATGGTTGTAAAAAGTGAGATAGTACCTATGTTTACATTTTTAGCAAGCATTTTTGGCAAGTGTTAGTTATGAAACCCAACCAGTTAATTGCCATCTGGTGAATATATGAACTGAACCACATGGAATAGTTTCCATAGACATGCAGGCAGGCAGTTATCTGTGCTAGTGCAAAGTACTATATTGGAGTTGAAGGTAGCACTTCCCTGAGCTTGAGGACGACGGAACGCAACGGATACACGGAGAAGTGGACAGCACAAGTATCCTACAGTACAGCCTCGTCCTGTCCACTTCTCCGCGGATCCGTTGCGTTCCATCGACCTCAAGCTCAGGGAAAGGCTACCTTGAACTCCGTTACACCAGCTCACTTGCATTTTGCTACTTTGTACATCATTATGTTATGGTCACTACTGATTCATCTGATCCCCCCCCCCCCAGTGCACAGTGCACTGGTGCTAATCGTCGGGTATAATATGGCGAGATCGCATACGAAAAGGCCAACGAAGACTGCATATGTCCTAGAACTCCTTGCTGCGTTCAGAAATATCACATGAAAAAAAGGGTGAAAAAAAAAAGGAAATAGAAAGCGACATCCAAAACTTCTTTTTCTATGTAGCTTCGTTATGCGCAGCAAAATAATTCCGAGATTCGAACCCGGGTACCTCCCAGTCTCGACGTGACATGGCATGCACGCTAACCACTGAGTCACGTGAACTGCTGCGAGCGGGTGGAGCTGGAGCGAGGGGCGGCGGCGGTGGTGGCGGTGGTGGTGGTGGTGGTGGTGGTGAAAGAGCTCGCCGTTGTCGGCCTCACAGAGGTGGGCGAGTCACGACTAACGCTCTGGGGAATGTGCGTCCTGGGCCAACTTCGAAGGGAACTGTGCCGACATATGACTGAAAGCGTCTGAGGAAAACGCAGGAAAAACCCCAGACAGCACAGCCGGCACCAGGATTCGAACCCGGGCACCTCCCAGTCTCGACGTGACATGACCATGGTGCTTCTGAAAGAGCTCGCCGTTGATCTGGCCAACGGATCAGCACCTACTCCAATCACCTCGACCGCTCCAAAGCACGGGGCCCTCTGACGTGGAATGAGCGCTCTGCTCCCTGCGATCCCGGTCGGTGCGGTTTCGGTTTCGGCTTATTTGTATGTCAAAATTCGGCGATGGATGTTTGAATGCACGTGCGCATATAAGAATTTTTCAAAATGGAATGTCTTCCAAAGAAGATTGTCTCTCGTTCTGCTATCACACCTTTGCACGAAATCCCCTGGTTATAGAGTTAATTCATGAACTCTCGTGATTATTCATCTTGTAGCTACATGCTCTCTTCGTGAGGTACCCGTGTTCGAATCCCGGTGCCGGCTGTGCTGCCTGGGGTTTTTCCTGGGTTTTCCTCAGACGCTTTCAGACATATGTCGGCACAGTTCCCTTCAAAGTCGGCCCAGGACGCACATTCCCCCAGGGCGTCAGTCGTGACGTTGCCCACCTCTGTGAGGCCGACAACGGCGAGCCTTTTCACCACCACCACCACCACCACCGTGAGGATCTCCACCTGGACGTATAACTGGACTGCAAAAACGACATCTATGCTGCCCCGGCCCTCTCGTAGCTTTTTATAATAAAATCTGTAAAGGATAAAGAAAACGCCCTGTGCCGCTGGATCAGTATGGGAAGGCGAATCGACGGCGGCATACTACGCACCAAACGAAGACCTGGAGCATGCGTTGAATCTACCCTATGAAACGGCGTATGTACAGGCTGAGCTCTCTGCTGTATACTTGCCAGCTTTGTACGTCTCTATTTCACCACCTACAACTTGGACGATGGTCACGGACAGGAAAGCGGCATCAAACAACATGATGTCCTATCCCGCAACAATCATCAGTGATGTACATTCCATGATCATTGGTGTGCACGACCAGCTTCTGTCCTCAGGCCACAGTGTGTCGTTGCAATGGGTCCCAAGCCATGTTGGCATTCATGGAATTATTCGCGCTGACGACCCGCGCTCCCAACTCCGAGCCTGTCACAGGCGTTCACTTTACGACCTCTGCCTGCCTGCTGAAGATAGACCACATTTGTACCGTTAGCACCAGGCTCTTTGAACAGGACACCGCAAGATTCAGTACCTTCCTGGGTTCCATTGACCCAACGATGCACCACGCTATCCGATGTCACGTACCTAGGAAAGAAGAATCTGTCTTCCATCGGTTGCGTCTTAACGTTGCACGTACCTAATCACTTTTGCTTAAAATGCGCTTGACACTCCAGTCTGCCCTACCTGCAAGGTAGAAGCTGACGCACTGCAGCTTCGTATCACTTCTCGGCGGTACAAGACCACTCGTGACACAATCAGGCTTCGCCTAGTTTGCTTGGGATATACTGACCTTGCGAGTCCAACCTTACTGGGCCCTACAAAAAATGAAATAAAACATAAAATAGATGCGTGACAGCAGCGGTTCCTCAACTTTCTTAGACAACTGTGAGCACTTATGAGACTAGTGCCCAGCAAGTGAACAGTAACTAACGGCACTTCTAGCTTCTTCATACGCTCATTCTTTCACAGTCATGTATTTTTGAAGGGATAGAAAGCCGACCATAGTCCTGCTAACCTTTCCTCTCAGAATAAACATATCCCTCGCACGTCTCTCAATGGGGTTTCCCATCGGATTGCAGTGCCGAGTACAGTGTAACCATGCTCGTCGTGGGGCAAAATTTTCTCTCTCAATGGGACTTGCCATCGGATTGCAGCGCCGAGCACAGTCGCCGGTCAGGACTCATGTAGAGGAATACCACCTCCTCTACAAGAGTATAAAGACGGGCTTTGTCCCGGCGGAGGGCAGATGCCATTCGGTGAGGGCACTAACCCGTACGACAACGCCAGGAGTAGGCACCTGGCGAACGGCCTTCGGGAGCAAAATTTGTTCTGGAATGGAACGAACGTTCTGGAATGTAACACGCCACAAGAGCGATGAGTGCAAGTAAAACACTGTTTGTATGCGTATGTAAGCGAAACGAGTAGGATATGAAACGTCACACATGAAATTCATTTCCTATGCCCATCAAGCGGCATGTAAAGCCGAGTCAATATCAAATTTTTAACTTTTTATGGTATCATCAAGTATCATCATGGTAACATCAATCATATTTTCATACCGCAGGACTGCAGCATCTGCGACACCAATCGGACAGCAACCTGTGGCAACGGCAACAGCGACGGCAACCAATGTATTAGAATCCTCTCGCAATTTTTATTAGTAACCAATGGACTGTTGCGTACCAACGTGCCCCTCGAAGCATTACGTACCGTACTCTACAACAGGTCTGTGGCAGCAGGTCTCGTATCCTTCTCCATCCTCTCCTACGCACACACATCCCCAAATACATACATACTGGCATATGCACGCATATATGTCATACATACGTTAGATGTCACCTGCGTTCACATTGTGGTGGTGGTGGTGAATGGGCTCAACTTTGTCGGCCTTTGTCAAAATCGGACACGCACGGTCGCACGGTTGAGCACTGCCCGTTCCGAACTGCCGCGTAATTGCGGCCAGGGTGTACAATCGACACTTTCGCCTGTAGGTTTCGCGTTCACATTGGTGGTGGTGGCGCTTCTGAAAGAGCTCGCCGTCGTCGGCCTCACAGAGGTGGACAACGTCATGACTAACGCTCTGGGGGAATGCGCGTGCTGGGCCGAGAGGCTTGTGCAGTGACGTCACGTTTACTCATGTGACTCGGGAAAACATATTGCCGCACGGGAGTTACAGTAGGAGGGCATGTCGTGAGTTGTTGCGGTACGCGTGATATTGGAAAAACACGTGCTGTTACCTCATTCGGCCCGCAGCAGGACGCATGTGACACATCCACATGTTTTCCCGAGTCACGTGGCTCAAAGGCACTCAAAGGTTGCGCATGACGTCGCGTGCACGAGCCTCATTGCTACGGGCCTTACATATATGATCACGCCCCAATCGTCATGGCCAATAGTCCCGGCTGACAGACATTTTTTGAGAGGAAGAAGAAGACGAAGAGACATGAGAGCGTTCTACTATTACATGTCGTTGCCAAGACATATTCTTCATTAGAACCATAGAAGCTTTGAGGGGGACAACGATGCAGCAGGCGGGCCCTCGTGCCCACTTCGTGTCTGAAGTGCATTCGGTATTCGAGAAAGAGCGGCAGCTCCTGCGGGGAATTTCTGATGAGATTTGGACCCGACCTGAGCTGTCTCACGACGAAGTCTTTGCTCATCAGGTGTTGACGGATGCACTCAGGGAGCGAGACTTCTTCGTCATGCCACACTACGTACTGCCCACCGCATTCACAGCCGAACATCATATCAGTGAAGGTGATCGCTGTATAGGCAGTATCAGATATGCGACATCTAGTCTAGTACAATGTTGCAATCGGGTACCTATATGAATTGAATTTCCTTTCTTGTCACTGGTTTGAACACAATCAAAAACCATCACTGATTATGTGAGGTTACATTACATCCAGGATCGGTTGCTAACTTTCAGTGTTGTGGGCATCCCTTGAACATCTGACCCGAGATTTTTGGGCCCATTTCTTAACAGCCATAAGCTGAGACTTGGTGTAAGCAAAACCTGTGCTTGGTCCACTTGAGACTCGTGTAGGATCAATCCTAATGTCGTCAATATGATTTAATTATAAATGGTGCATAAAAGTTCTAAGTGCATGCGCCTTGTCATGCAAGAATGCTGGCTGTACTTTTGTAACTCCGATTTGCTGCCAAGTGGATGTGCTGGAACCTATGACTGGGCCGTTAATTTTTCCATTATGAAGTACCCGAAACGTTCTTCATTATTACAGAAGGAGGACCAACAGTGTGCATTATTTGCGAGTACGACGCCATGGGAAACATCGGACACTGCTGCGGTCATAACCTGGTGGCAACTGCGGGAATTGCTGCTGCCATTGCCGTGAAGGAGGTGGCTAAGGTACCCGCTTTTAAGTCACACAGAAAAACACACGATGAACGAATGTAAAAGAGATACGAACGATTGCGAATCCTTCCGCGTTTCCTTTGCGCTCGTTCGTCATGTTTCAGTAAACCAAAACACTATCCGCATCTTCACGTGCGTTCTTGAGCGCGTTGTGCAAGTGGCACTGCAAATGGCAATGCGTGCCACTACAAACTCTCACAAATGCAATGTTATTGGTGTTGCAGAAGGACTCAAGTTTAGCAGGGAAGCTCCGTGTCCTGGGAACTCCAGCAGAAAACAATGGACTCGGTAAAACAAAGCTTTTGGAGAAGAACGCCTTTCAGGGAGTGGACGTGGCCCTTGCAGTTCACCCTGCTTCCAGAGGAACCTTCAAGTACACCTCACCTTGCTCCTGTCTCGTATGTATGGCGTCATATTGGTGACTTTGTAGTGCAAACTCTGAACCTTAGGCTATTCTCACTAGAAGATACCAATTGCAGCACCCTCTTGCTTGCTTTATATTGCTATTGCTGTTGTGCTGCAAGGTGCTGCGATGCGATGAAATGTGCAGAAGTCGTGGTCATAGGTGCGGCCGTGTAGAGCAGCAGAAGTCGTATATTCAGCTTTTTCACACATTTCTCACATTTTCTAAAAAATGTGAATGTATGTAAAATGTATTGCGTTTTTGTGCATCACGTGCGCTATGAGATACTGTGATTTCAGTTGTTCAAGTACAGTCATGCTCCAAGTGTGTGGTCGTTGTATTTGTTTATTACCACAAATCGTGGTGAAGCCTAGAGCGAAACGCTAATTTCTTAAATTGTCAAAGGTTCCAGGCTTCTACGGTACAGTCAGGCGGCTGTTATACCAATACAATAAGCTGTACAATACATTAAAAACAACACATCTAACAGTAAGAAAGAATAATACCCAACGGACAAACTACACGGTAGAGAATGATATTCATCCGACAAGGTACACGAAATGCAATATCGACACATTAGAACCCCCCCCCCCCCCCAACGCGAGCAAATATTAGAAGAAATGTGTTTTCCACTGTTGTGTAATGAGTAATGTGTTGATTTAATGCACGTGGTAAAATAAGAAAAAAAAATAACGAAGATATTGGTCGCGATAGCGTGTGCATTTCATTGGTGCGAACCACATAACATCTCCCCTGGTTAGTGGTGGGGATCTCGGGTATTTTTTCAGTCCCGGGATTTCGGGATTGTTACCGACGAATCTCGAGCTTTCGGGATTAAAATAAAACAGACAGCGCGTATACATAGCCATTGAGCACTCCTCCGTTGCTAGTGTGCATTTTCTGCGTGTGCCTTCTCGGCGCTTATTGTCTCTATACATGTCAATCAAAACATTTGTCATAACTTCATGATTTCTATTTGTTTAATATGCGGTGGTTTTTGTAGAAAAACTGACGAGGCTTCATCGTGACAGTGCGTCGTCCCCCCCCCCCCCAGTTTGTTCCCCTCAAGTGGAGTTTTACCGTTTCTGCTTTAAACGTTTTTCTTCATACAAGAGGCTGTTCTATTTGGTAAGAACTTTAAAAAAACCCAGTGCCGAGGAATATAGAAAAGACGACACGAAGACAGCAATGAACTACAAAACGAAGTCGCAGTCGTCACACATACTGCGTATTGATAATCTATTTCATACTGGCATTAAGGACGATACCACCTACACAACTGAATCACTGAAGCTACCTCGTGCATCAAAACCTGCATCAAATAATCGTGCATCAAATCCTGGCAATCAAGAGAAGGTGAACACTCAGGCTACTTAATGTTCTAGGAAGGGTTGCATGTGTCAACAAGGCCGCTCATCGGCACCGTGTAAGGGGGGAATATGCCTGCGCTATTGGGGTGCTTTGGCGGCAACTATAAAGGACAGAGAATTGCAGATCCTTCAAACGAGTGCTATAGAAATGGAACAGCAAACTGAGCAGTTCCGCGACGCGACTGTCCCGAAATCCCGGTATTTTCTCGAAGAAATCCCGGCATTTCGGGATATCCCTAATCCCAACTCTACTCCTGGTATGGTAACTTAGTTTATCTGTACGCATTGTTTGGAGCCTTGGTTTGGAGAAATCCAGGTTTGGAAAATCTGTGTTGCGATATCTACTGCTACCTTATACATAAGGATACCGAGGAATTCTTTTAGTAGAAACTCTTTTGTACTGTTAACGAATTGCAGTAAGGAGGAAAGTTTCCTATTAAACGTATTGTGAGGAAGATCACGGATCGCAATCATCCCCATCGCTCTGACCATCGCGCGAGACCGCGCCCTATTCATTCTGGCCTCGGCTTCCATCCTTTCCGGCTGTCATTAAAAACCCCTCCTTGATTGTCTCAGCTTTCTGCTTAACAGTATGAACTTCTTCGTATATTCTGTAGAGTTGTCAAATTTGTCTGACTAACTGACAGGAATAGTGTATTGTATATTAATGGCTATAATGGCTAGTGAACCTCAGCTCATCATCATCAATAATAGCTTGACAATTTGCGGAAGAATATTTGTACATTTGACCGGTCACTCTCGCTATTTTTTTATGAAACATGACCAACATCGTCATCAAAATGAAACATCGTGTAGACACTGCAGATATATGATACTGCAAGGGTATAGACTTAGTACTCCAAGAATATAGTTCGCAGGAAGTATGGAGCACAGTGATGAGAAGTATGTCGAGAGCCCTAGATAATTTTCTCTGCCAGTATCGTTGGCAGCTGGCACCAACTGGAAACGGGAATGTTGTCATATCCTCGTCAGGCGCGGTTGATTTATCTCTGAAATTGTGGCATGAATAGTAAATGGCGGAAACAATATGAATATCAATTTAGAAAATGGTTGACGTGTATCTCTTCTTGGTACTGGGGACCAGTCGTACCTTCTCTGAGCTTTTATAACTCATATCGTCACTTCACCGTTATACGCCATTATACTTGTAAACGTAACGCGTACGCCCGCCATCGGGTGCCAAGTGCGTGGATTTGAGTCCGGCCGAGTCGTCCTCTGCTCTGGACGTCACATAGGGAATGACACGTGCGCATGTTAAGGTGCACAATGGACTAAATCTCGTGACTTGAAAATCCTACGTAATTTATATCATTGCAATCTACATGGTATTCTCCCGAAATATTTTTCTCTCTGAGAATAATGACGTAGGGTAATAGTGTGCGAGCTGTCCCCCGTCTCGCAACACTGCTCCTCTGTGGTCGATGTCCGTCTCTGGGCAGGTGGGGAAGGTGTGCGCCCTGGTGTTAGGAAACAGACGCCAGAGCTCCTGGTGAGTGACGTCACCTTCTCTTGGAGAATCCGAAACTATGGAATTTTACGATCTCTTTCCAGAATTCGTGAAAGCGCATTTTGTTCACTGTCTGCATTTATATTTTGCGTACTGCACTCTTAAAAATGAACCTCACCGCATGGCACACTCCTAGCCAATCATCATCTCCAATGAAATCGTTATCTGCCCTGATTTGTTGAAAACGGCGCCCGTGCGTCTTTTTTGTGACAATTATGAGCAGCATAAGCAAGCGTCAGAAAAAACAACAACAACAACAAAAAAAAAAAAAAAAGAAAGCGTACGCCTCCCGTTTTCAACAAATCAGGGCAGAACACGATATAATTCGAGATTATGGTTGGCTAGGGACGTGCTATGCGGTAAAGTTCATTTTTAAGAGTGTGGGTCTTCGAACCATTTTGATTTAAAACACGCTTGCGTATATATATATATATATATATATATACTCATGGAACGATGCGACAGCACCAGAGGACACGTGTTTCGCCGTGTTTGCGGCTCGTCAGCTCTGGGTAGCTGCGCATCGTTCGGAATTGGCAAACCAGGGGTCACTCAGCCAGCGATATACACCTGGGAGGGTGACTGAGCACTCCTCAGTGCCACACTGCAAGCCAGTGAATTATAAAGAGGAGAAAAGAAGCCATTAAAGAAACAAGTAAATGACGCTAGACGTGTTTGAAATTCAAACTTACAGATTAAGATGGCTTCTATGGCTGCACGCAGGAAAACAGATACTCGTGGAACGATGCGACAGCAAGAGAGTAATCGTGTTTCACCGTGTTTGCGGCTCGTCAGCTCTGGGTAGCTGCGCATCGTTCGGAATTGGCAAACCTGGGGTCACTCAGCGGGCGATATACACCTGGGAGGGTGACTGAGCACTCCTCAATGCCACAGTGCAAGCCAGTGAATTATAAAGAGGAGAAAAGGAGCCATTAAAGAAACAAGTAAATGACGCTAGACGTGTTTGAAATTCAAACTTACAGATTAAGATGGCTTCTATGACTGCACGCAGGAAAACAGATACTCGTGGAACGATGCGACAGCACCAGAGAACACGTGTTTCGCCGTGTTTGCGGCTCGTCAGCTCTGGGTAGCTGCGCATCGTTCGGAATTGGCAAACCAGGGGTCACTCAGCGAGCGATATACACCTGGGAGGGTGACTGAGCACTCCTCAATGCCACAGTGCAAGCCAGTGAATTATAAAGTGTTTGAAATTGAAACTTTCAGATTAAGATGGCTTCTATGGCTGCACGCAGGAAAACAGATACCAATTCCGAACTATGCGCAGCTACGCAGAGCTGAGGAGCCGCAAACACGGTGAAACACGTGTACTCTGGTGCTGTCGCATCGTTCCACGAGTATCTGTTTTCCTGCGTGCAGCCATAGAAGCCATCTTAATCTGTAAGTTTGAATTTCAAACACGTCTAGCGTCATTTACTTGTTTCTTTAATGGCTTTTCCCCCTCTTTATAATTCACTGGCTTGCACTGTGGGATTGAGGAGTGCTCAGTCACCCTCCCAGGTGTATATCGCTCGCTGAGTGACCCCTGGTTTGCCAATTCCGAACGATGCGCAGCTACCCAGAGCGGACGAGCCACAAACACGTGTACTCTGGTGCTGTCGCACCGTTCCACGAGTATCTGTTTTCCTGCGTACAGCATTAGAAGCCATCTTAATCTGTAAGTTTGAATTTCAAACACGTCTAGCGTCATTTATTTGTTTCTTTAATGGCTTTTCCCCCTCTTTATAATTCACTGGCTTGCACTGTGGCATTGATGAGTGCTCAGTCACCCTCCCAGGTGTACATCGCTCGCTGAGTGACCCCTGGTTTGCCAATTCCGAACGATGCGCAGCTACCCAGAGCTGACGAGCCGCAAACACGGCGAAACACGTGTCCTCTGGTGCTGTCGCACCGTTCCGTATATGTATATATTACGAATGCTAACAATCGTTCCGATCGTATGGAGCGTACTGGGGGTAAAATACATCTTGATACGTAATACAAAACACAAGACGTTTAGGGGACATGAGACATAGTAGCGTCAGCTGCCTTATGTCCTGTTTTTCTTTTGAACGAAAACATCGTCTGGCTGTGCAGACTCGAATCACTTACCACGGCCGTGAAAGCTCGCTGCTGTGTCCTTGGGAAGGAAACAACGCGATGGACGCTGCCGTTAATGCCTACTACAACCTGGCTTTTGTCAAGCGGCAATTACCATTGGCTTGGGATATTTCTGGTAAGTGACGCTTTCGCAACACACCACTGCATATTGTCCGGACTGGAATTACCCATAATCACTTGTAATACTATAGCAAAGCCCTGCAGTGTATTCGGCTCGCTAAGCAAACTCCGTTAATGCAACCTGATCCGTAGTGAATAGATATCGGGTTAATTTTCCAAATTTGTTTTTCGTCCGAGGTCAACTCATTCAGTTCTTTGAGCGGAGCTTCCTACGTGCAGGTATTCTATACATGCAGATCAGTTATGCGTTGAAAGCACATGTGGCTGCAGTGTTGTGTTACTTTCGAAATACGTGTTCACTCTAATGAGTTGTGAAACGGCCGTGCATCGTGTGGCATTACTGGACATGCATTATGGTCACACGTAAAATGCATAATGTAAAATGTAGAGTGTCTTATAACACATTAAATGAGATACCCCTTTGCAATCGTAGAAGTTTCTGAACTAGACAGATGTTAGTTTGTAGTATGCAGGCGCCTGAACGATAAGGTCGATGATCTCTCCCGTACAATAGCTGTGATACTGACCGAAGGGAGCGAGACACCGTTAGTGCTTCCTGACGTGTGCAAGCTGGAACTCTTCTGTCGGACTCCAACACCAGATGATCTGTTGGAACTGCAGAGGCAGCTGCGTAGCTGCTTTCTTGCGCCTTGTCATGCAACTGGGTGCATGGTCTCTTTCGACTATACATTACCGTATATTGACTTTATCGCCAACGACGTCCTGGTTGAAGTCTACGAGCGTCATGCGGGTCGCATCGGCTGCCTCAGTAAGTGGTCCCGTCGTGGTACACCGTCTGACCATCGTAAAGTAGAGGGACAATACTCGAAATACGTATATGTACAGTGTGTCCCAGCTAACTGCGAACAGATTGTTTTTTTACTATGTTAAAAATTATATTTCCATGATTCCACCAATGGTGACACGTTCTACGGCGGAGGGCCCACCTTATGAGGGCATCAGGAAATTCCTTGGTCGTCGCATCAATGAATTTGCACTAATTAACTTTTCAATTATTAGATATAGAGGCTCGGTTCAAATATAACTTTGGTAGATCTTGTTCCCCTGATGCTATTGCCATTTTCAGTATCGAAATCGGCCCAACCGTTGCTCCACACTCTTTTTTATTTATTTTAAATTCCGTGTTAGCACCGCGAAGCAACTGTGGCTATAAGCGGCGTACAGACGTGGACAGATGGAGAGAGGACAGCAGGAAGGAGAGGGGGACAGGGGGTTAGTATGCGTCCTGGGCCGACTTCAGGGGGAACTGTGCCGACATTCGTCTGGAAAGTCTTCGGAAAACCCGGGGAAAACCTCAGACAGCACAGCCGGTGACAGGATTCGAACCCGTGTCACCTCGCAGGTCCACAGTCCTTTACCGAAAAACCATGTGTTTTTCTTCGTTGTGTTTATCGTCGGTCCCGCAGACGCGCGCGTTTCCCTCGCCTTATGATGTGACAGAAGACCAATGTTACGTTTGAACCGAGCCTCTATCTCTAAAATAATTGAAAAGTTAATTAGCACAAATTAATTATCACGACGACCAAGGAATTTTCTAATGACCTCATAAGGTGGGCCCACCGCCGTAGAACGTGTCACTATTGGTGGAATTATGGAAATCTAATTTGAATATGTTAAAAAAAATATGCTCGCAGTCGGCTGGGACACACTGTATATATACAGGGTGTTTCTTTTTATCCGCAACAATTTTTTATAAAAAGGGGAGTTGCCTTAGGACGCTTTTACTTTCGTCATTGGACTACTCGACGGGGCTGCTACAAGGAAACCGTACTTTTCTCAATTAGGGGACTAATTAACAGATATATTTTGATCATCTTTTTAATTACATTGCAAGTGCGATATTAAAGCCTGATGTCCGCATGATGGGCCCGAGGCACTGATGAAGCACAAAAGTAACCACAGCGCGCGCTACGGACCTAAGTATCTGACCGCTGTCGTCAACTGTAAACCGCAAGTGGTAGACAAAAGAGCATCAGCGACGTTGATATCTCCGTCCTCACTTGACGTCACAGAAAAACGTCATACGCGATGTAGGGAGCCCTTACCGCGGTATGTTTCACGATCTCTGTTTTGTATTTCTTTTTTGCTTTCTTTTCTTCCTTCATGTGTTCGAGGTCGCTCGCCGTATCACTCCTCTCATTTTACTGGGCACGGCTCTCACCCTTCCCCGGTGTGATAAGCGCTGATCTGTAGAGGTGATGCACAAAGCTCCTTGCAAGCAAAACATGAAACAGGAAACAAGATCGTGAAACATACCGCGAAAAGGGTTTGCCTGAATTGGGTGTGACGTCTTTCTGTGACGTTAAGTAAGGACGGAGATATCCACGTTACTGTCGCTCCTTTGCAGATTACTTGCTGTACACAGCAGACGACGGAAGTGCTTCATCGGTGGTTCCAGCGCAACATGTGGATATCAGGCTTTAATATCGCAATTGCAATGTGCTCCCTAAAGTCCATAATTAAAAAGTTGATTAAAATATATCTGTTAATTAGTCCCTTGATTGAGAAAAAATACGGTTTCCTAGTAGCAGCCCCGTCGACTAATCCAATGCCAAAAGTAAAAGCGTCCTAAGGCAACTCCCCTTTTTATGAAAATTTGTTGCGGATAAAAAGAAACACCCCGAATACAAAGAATGAGAAAAAGTTCGGCATCATCATTCGGGAGAGAATAAATAACTTCCAGGGAGGTCACCTGATATCCAGTGAGGCCGGAGACATCACGTCCAGAAGCACATCGGCGCAAATGGGGCTAGGTTGACTTTGCTGACAAGTGGTGTTTACGCTTGTTGAAGTGACGATACAGCAAACTTTTCGACATGCATTTGCTCTTGTAAAATGACAATAACGTAAGCGATATTTCTATTCTGCTAAGGCGACCCATTACTGGACATGTTAGTCAGTATATAAAGCAATGAAGATAGCTGTTATCCTTGGGATCCAGGAACGGAACATCAAAATCGCATCAGGGAAAAACAGGAAGCTCAGTTTTGCTTTTCAGGCTTTTGAAATGCGTCACTGAACGCGTCGCTTCATTTTGTTGCGTTTATCTTCCTGAGTTCGTGGTTTGTTCGCCTTTGTCTCTGCCGTTGCCAAGTCGGCGGCCAAATCGTTGCCACGTCGGCTGGCATTATGATGCAATGGCGGTGTTACTGTTACGTGCCTCATTAATAGGGAGGCATGTACGCACATAGCGGACCAGGAGTCAAAGCTAAAGTCAAAGTCAAAGTGTGTATAGGAACGTGGTCTTGGGTGGACACCATGTTGCATGTGCGTTCTACCGTGTACCCACCTATGCAGTAAACGAAAGTGGCTCTTTACAAGGTTTCCGTATGTCCGTGAATGGAGGTGAGCCCGGCACGAAAGCCTGTTTCGTTCATCGTCTATCAGGAGAAACCATGCAAAATATTTTCGCAGTGGCATCAAATTATTACACCTCGGATTGATTATTACACTTTTGAGCATAAGTAACCCGGCGTTAAAAGTTACTATAAAGGTTCCCAAACTAAGAGTGTACTGGAAGTGAAATGCACTCTATCGACAGGTCGCCTCCTCGGTCGATCTCCAGGAGGGCAAGAAACTGAGTTTTCTCAGTTAGCGACCGGAATGGGCAACGTATCTCACGCGATGCCTACCCTGTGCCCTATGTTTGCCCTCGACGTGCAGCCCGTAGGACAATTCAACACTGAAGAGTTCACCAACGCCGCGTGCACGAGCGAAGCCTTCGAAAGGACCATGGATGCTGCCAAGTGCCTCACCCTTACCGCTCTTGAACTTTTCTCAAGCAGTGACCTCGTTAAAAAGGTCATTATTATTTGCCGTTATTGCGCGTGCTGTTCCACTTGTATTAGATAGAATTTAGGCAGTGTATTACATGCTGAACGATGTTTTCGCACTTTTCAGGTGAAGGCTTGCTTCAAGGAGCAAAAGTCGACTCGAAGCTGCTTGGGAAGCACCGTGCCTAGCGAAGTTTCGGAATGCGACGGGAGGCGTTGAACTATGGGAAGGGAGACCCAATGCCAATTTTAACGCATATTTTTCCCGGCATATAAATAGTAAATGTTAACAATTAATTACGCTAAACATCACGCTGGGTGCTGCTGCTGCTTGCTGCATTCACACAAGGTTCACACAGCTTCACACAGCTTATCAACAAAATATATGGCGCTGAAATAATTGAAAAATAATGAATTTGAATAACTAATGTGTGACTTCTTGCACGACTATTACTTTCTTTCCAATAGTGTGATATCAGTGATATCAAAGCTGTCAAATGAAGAGCCTTTCGGAGGCTGGAATCACACTTCGAATGTCAAATATCGTCTAGAAATAAGTTTCCTTTGAAGAAGACGTTTCTGACAGCAGGAAGCTTTTCGAGACTTCTCCTGAGAGTGGACCGAAAGCCAGTAAAGTGAAGCATGATGACACGTCACCCAAACTCATCTATTGCAAATATTGACTGGGGTACTATTACAACGGCGCGTTTGAGGTGGTTCCTGGGCCTGCAGGGTGGTTTAGCACCATTTTGTGTTACTTTCAGAAACAAGCGTTTCCTCTTTGCGGTGTGATGTTCCAATCGATAGTCGACATCGAGGGTCCTTCGCCAGTTCATGACGCTCGTCGCTGTCAAGTACAAGCGACGCTAATGCAACGAAAGAATGTATGGGTTGTCTTTGGGTGCGGCTATAATGTTGCGGACGGTTGAAGTGTGTAGCTGCAATACGTGTTATGTGCATCAGGATATAGTACACAGTGTTTCTATTCAGCAGAGTGTTCTGCAAATAGTGGTTTCCACGAGGACAAATGCTATATAGATTATATAAAAAAATATTCGCGGAGAACTAAATTAACGAATGGTACTATACCCTATACTCGTAGACGGGGCGACGGGGAAAATATGGACGTGTTGAACGGGTGATTGCACCTGCGGTTCTTGATGCACCATCTTTTTGTGTATGTTCTACGGTGCAACAGTATAATCAGTCGAAACCATAGTGTCAAATTCAAACTACACAGTGTGAGATAGTCTGCTTTACGTTTCCCAGGAAGCGTAGTCAATTTGGGCTAGTTCGTACATCTAGCTTGTAGACAAGCACACCACAAAACCACTCTGAGTTCTGCAAAATACTGCGCAAAAGTATTTAAAATGAGATACTAAATACTTCACGTGAAAAGTATTTAAAATGGAGTACAAAATACTCAAAACCGAAAGTAATTTGAGTAGACTACGTACTAAATACTACGTACGTATTTAAGATACCCTTTAAAGTACTTTAATATTAGCAGTACGTGAAACGCGTATTCTGAGCGTGGCCGTACAAATGAAAGGAATAAACTTCATCCGCCATGCTTAAGCATATCGTTTATTTGCAAGGTCTTGGTGTCAACTAATGTTTGGTGAACTTTGGTGAACCAAGTAAACTTTGTTGATATTTTCTGACCCAAAACTTCGTAATCCTTCGTATATGTCAGCTCAGGTCTTTCAACCTCTGGCGCGTGTTGGTGACCAAGGAAATAAATGCCGGTATTCTTTTGTACCTAATCCCCTGGGGATTCACCTGGCAATACGTGTGGGAACCGTTTTATGACGAAGCGTGGGACCAGCCTATTGTACAGGAGGATAAACGACAGATTCCCGAATTCCCGAAAAAAGAGCGCAAAAAAAAAAAAAAGGGAGGGTTAAGTTCCAGTGAGCTGAAAATTTGGACACAGCGGAAAGTGTGCTTGACGACAAAGGAAAGTATTTTGAGTAGCAAATACCGAAAAAAGTATTTTAAATACGTTAAAAATACTTGTCACAAAAAATATTGAGTAGAGTACCAAAATAACGGGAAAAGTATTTAAAATACCGTATTTTGAGTACGTACTTAAGATACATACAAGTCTGCTCTGACTCCCCTCTGTGTTTGTTTTGTGGCGCCTTCTTTCTTCAAGCTAAGCTGCCTTTCTCCATCGCCTGCCATAGCACGCACCTATAGTCGTGTTCAACCTGAGAACGATGCCTTGGTAGCGAATAGGGTGTTCCGCGACGGTGTACGGACACTAGCAAATGTTTCTGGATGTAGATTACGCAGCGCATTGATGATTCGTATGGTGCATGTTGTCTTCCTTCATTGAACCGCTGTGACGCGAAGGACAGGCAAAATTAACTGAAGTTATGCCTGGCTACTTGTTACTTGTTACTAGAGCTTGTTACCTGTTTAAATTACGATTTATTGTTCCCAATCTTTGTTGCCATGGTCACAAGTGCGAAACGTACAACACTGCGAGAGGAAAGCTTACACTTGAGGGTACTTAAATTTTGAAAATTTTCTTGGATGTTTTATGCGGTTATGCATGTTCACATGCGTATAGAGTACGGGTTGCTTGACCATTATTTCACCACTTGATTCGGATCATACATTCTTCTGAGGTATTTAATTTAAGTGTGCTTTATCTGCAAATAACTTCATGATTGTGCTGTAACGTGCTCCTTTCTTTATTAAGGTATTGTTTGTTAAATGCTATTGCTTATTAAGATTTCTATATTCAAAGGCAGAAACGGCAGTGTTTCGCATAACCCGGATGAACGGTGGCCAAAGAGGTGACGCTGAAACATGAAATGAAATAATTAGAGGCGCGCTGTAGAGGCGCGATACAGTGTAGATATGAGGCAGAGTTGCGTAGCGTAAAAAAAAAAAAATACAGCACGGTTACGATTGTGTAACCTGAATCTCTGAAGCTGTTGTGTGTGGACGTTGACACTTTTATTGCTTATATATGCACAACTATACTTTAGAGTGACAAGAACTGCCTTGTAATCTGTGAGGTGAGTGGTGATGTGTAGAGCTGGGATTAGCGGGACAAAAATATTACTAAAATCGGGACAAAAACCGGGACAGGAAACGCCGAAAAATCGGGACACTTTCCGGGACAACGTACCCATCTCTGATTGTGTCAAAGCTGCTTTTATTAGCTTTAGATTAGCTTGTTTTGCGTCACCGAAACCGAACCCGAAACCGAACCCGAAACCGAGGGTTTTGTGATACAGCCACAGCGATTTCCTGAGACCTTCCATTTAACAGCTACCGTTGTAAATTAAAGTGGCCACATGCTACACGTGCTGCAGGGTTGAACCGCGTATAATTTCGACCAGTAAAAATAAAGCCTTTGATAGGATATTAGATCCTTGCATACATAGAAATTTGCACATAATCGAATACACAAGTATCTTTTTTTTTTATTCCGCGTTAGCGCCGCGAAGCAACTGTAGCTATGAGCGGCGTACAGACGTGGACAGATTGAGAGAGGACAGCAGGAAGGAGTGGGGGACAGAGGGGTTAGTATGCGTCCTGGGCCGACCTCAGGGCGAACTGTGCCGACATTCACCTGGAAAGTCTTCGGAAAACCCAGGGAAAACCTCAGACAGCACAGCCGGCGACAGGATTCGAACCCGTGTCACCTCCCTCCCGTGTCTCGGCGTGGAAAGCGGCCACCCTAACCACTATCCCACAGGAGCTGGTACACAAGGATCAATCATATCAGATTACACAATTGTGCGACACAGACGCTTGAATGTGTATCCTTACTCCTGGTCTTCCAAAGGACGTTAATGAGAACACTTACATCAGTCCACAAGCTTCGTCAACGGAATTAGCGAAGTTTCAGGGATAAGCGACATCGCAGCAGGACGCGACGACAATGTCCCACAAAGAAGATCAGGAGGAACCACCTTCGCGGAGGCCCAACCAAGCGGCTCAGGAAAGAGGGGACAGCAAGACACGCGTGCAAATAAACGATCCAAGATAATCCGCGACAAAGTGGATCTTCGCACCTCATCATTTTGCACCGGCAGCTACATGAGCTGATCTCCTGCCGTGATTTAGGACCTGTCTCCTAAGACACTGGCTGGACGCATTTGGCCCCCGAAACTCTTCCTAAGAGGAGAGTGCCTGTCGCGGGGCATTACGACCCGCGACAGTTAGGTGATGCAGTACAGCGGAAGTGCATCGGAACCTTTTCATCGGAAGATGTTATAGGGTTGCACTCGGGATAAAAGAAGGAGAATGTGAGATGTCAGTGCACATCGTTCTCATTGCGTGAAACTAAACGTGAAAACATAGAAAACTAAATCCCCATCCGCCAGGCACACAAACCGATAAATGTTTGTAAACTTAATCTACGATTCTGTTGCATCCGCCTGCGGTCGGCCTGGCATCCGCTAGAAACAAACACTGTAGTGGCTCGAGGCAGCTTTACGCGCATCAGGACATACGGTCACGCAATCCTATCAACGATATTAGAACTGAGCATCACTGAGTTAAGTCCTGTTCCGATATACAGGGTGTCCCAGAAAACGTGTCATTGAATTATAATAAAAAAACTACAGCACCTAGAGTCATGCGGTCAATGGCATTTGGTCTTACTGGGTTTTTGCCACCTCCTCATGTGAATGTCGTGTAACGTAAGTTTAATTATGTAAATTTTTGCGAGCTTAAGTCGGAAATTTGCCTAGTAAAGATCACTTTTTTACCCCGCCAATGTGAAGAGCGTGTCTAATTTAGTAAAATTCATGATAATTCATAGTGATATTCACGAGCTATCCCATCGGAAAAAATAGCCGAATATCATGCTTTTCGGAGCACCGGACCATAGCGCGCGATGACTTTTTGAGCGCAATCGCTCTCAGTGCGACGAAAGGAGGTTCCGAAGCCAGCCCACAGAGTGATAGTAGAAAAAGTAAGTTCCTAAAATTGGGAGAGGGAAAGCATTATCCCAGCGAAAGTCGTACGTGATAAGCCGTGCCTGTTTTATCTCTTTCTGCGATATCGGGGAGGGCTGGGTTTCAAACCTCCTTTCGTCGGAGTGACAAAGATTGCGCTGAAAAATTCATCGTGCGCTATTCTGTGCGAACTCCGTAGAGCATGATGTTCGGCTATTTTTTCCGATGGGATAGCTCCTGAATATCCCTGTCAATTATCTTTAATTGCACTAAATTACACACGCTCTTTACATTGGTGGGGTAAAAAAGTGTCCTTTACTAGGCAAATTTCCGACTTAAGCTCTCAAAAATTTACATAATTAAACTTACGTTACACGACATTCACATGAGGAGGTGGCAAAAACCCAGTTAGAACAAATGCCATTGACCGCATCACTCTAGGTGGTGTAGTTTCTTTATTATAATTCAATGACACGTTTTCTGGGACACCCTGTATAGCGATTTTCTATATAGCGCTAGAAAATAGCGCTATGTTTTCCTCCTCGCAGTGCTCGAAACCGCTAAAAAATAGCGATTGCCGAAGTTGAGCTCCTATCAACTCTTTCAGCGCTAATAATAGCGCAAGATTCGTGTTGGCCAATGAGGAGCGCTCCTTCAGCGATAACGTCGCGGAAGTCGTGAAGTTGTTTTGCTTCCGCATTTCACTGCACGGTGACCGCGTTGGAACCGGTGAGTTTGTCATCCAAAATATCTGGTCATTTTCTGTTCAGTCAATTGATAGAACTTGTTCGTCCCCATGCTGTCGAGCTCTGGAGGCGGCATGATGGGAGAAACCGGAAACGACCACCGAAATTCCGCTAAATTATAGCGCTAGCGCCGCTTTCCAAGCGAGAACCGTCCAATCACAGTGAGCGCTGTTTTCGCGCGCTATTCTGTAGCGCTATATTAGTGCGCTGCTATATGTCGGAACAGGCCTTTAATCTGACTGACTTTATACTGACTCAGTGACAGCAATGTGGGGGAGGTAAATATTGCTTCCAGTTCCAGCACCGTGTGTCGGAGACTTCCGGCGCACGTCAAAAGAACCGTAGGTGGTCCAAATTATCCGCAGTCCTACTCCGCGGCTCGTGCAGCATGACGCCACACAAATACACGGCCAGTTTGTCACTGCTATTACATCACATTTTGCCCCCAACACACCAGCATAACCATATATAGTTCTCAACATTCACTACGCAATAGGCGTGTGTTATGTTATATGTATCACATTGACTCTATGTAGTAGCGGTATCAGTATCTATTACGCAATAGAGGTTTGCTTTATTTATTTGTTTCATTCATTTTGACCGTATGTAGTATCAGTGTTAGTATTTTTTTCCCTCCTTTTATTCCGTGTGTGTGTTATGAGTGCCCCACTCCCTTTGTATGGCCTAAGGCCGCTCGAAGGTAAGCTAAATAAAAAAAGAAAAATAGACTGACTCACCTTCCGTGTAACTTTACTCCTAATTATTATTTATTATATGGATTAATAATCTTCGCATTTGTATATATATATTTTTTTTTTCACAATTCACGGAACGCGTCCACACATAGCAAGTTTTCATGTACCACTCTCTTGCGCAACAGCACGAAGCACCTGTACAATACAATCTATAGATGGAATACACCCAGATACTGATTATATACAGGGTGTTTTTTTTATATTCAGGACAGATTTTTTAAATAAAAAGGCTATTAGAGCAACGTGGATTTCGTTTTCGCAGGCGGGTTATATGGCAGGGCGGATATGCTGTAGGAGAGCGTATGCAACTATACTGGACGACTAATTAGCTAAAATTCACGTTGCTCTAATAGCCTTTTTATAAAAAAAAATTGTCCTGATTATAAGAAGAAAAAAACCTGTATATCGTGTACAGCCTATTGAACACTCACAGCGTTACCCACTGGCATGAACTCTCAATTGATTATGCATTGTATGGTGCCGGCGTTCCGCGGACCAGTATCGGAAGTGCACTTCCGATACTGTGGGGGTCTGGCACGTCGCTGGTGGGCAAAAGGGAGTGAGAAACCGCATGGTGTTACGGTGCATTTGCCCTTTCTCTACCACGTAGCACTATTCAATAGCTACATCACTTTGCCACATGCATTTAATAACGATCGAAAGCACCAAGTGATGTTAAGTTCTGACTTTTAAAGTGTAATCTGACGTTAAATACGTACACGTTTCAATCCAAGCTCAAGCTGGAATGATTTTTCAATTTATTCTTGTTTAAGATTAACGCGTTATCATTGTGTTATTCCTTACATTCATCCTGTTCGCACTATATATTATGACGTTATCACTTAAATATAATATATCTTAATATAACCTAAAAATAAATATAATAAGTCTTAAAAAAGCTAAGGGGGACAGGGATCTATTGTACGCTGCATAAGAATATTGGTCTTACGTATCGGCACCTGTACTTCCATCACTAATGTGCGACGTGGTGCTAAATCGCCAAAGACGAACGGACAAAGGACGCACTATTCCCCCTTTCAAATAAAATGAAAAAAAAGGAGGGAAAAATGAAAAACTCATCAGATGATTTGACGACATAATCGCAGATATTCGTGCGTATCTTCCCCTCTTTCTTTCGTTTCATTCAAACTTCTCCCTCATTACTAACATTAGCTTCGTTTATAACCTCATTTCCCGCCCCTCTACCTCTATTCGTCTCTCATGTGCGTCTTCGCATCATTATGCAAAAGAAGATGCAAAAAAAAAAAAAAAAAAAGCACTTACAGCGCGACCTTCGCCAAAGGATTTCAATCTCTTACCATCCCTTAAGTAGGCGCGCTCAAAGGTAAGAACTTAGGAGCCAATTTAAGAGAAAACGCTTCGGCTCCTAACACGGCAAGGCACTCTCCAATTTACTCCTAGGCTTTCTCGTTCCGCGAGCTAGCTTTACTGAACACTGCCAACCAAACTTACGTAGAAAGTGTCGCGGTGCACCTTGACGTCGACAACGTTTCACTTTTCTATCGCCGTATCGGTTACTTCGCTCAACGAAGGAGGGGCAAGAGGGTCATGTCGGATTGCATGCGTTTTCCTCCTCTCTCAACCCGAGGTACAAGCAGAGGTCGGCATTACGGCACGAAATAACTCACGATCACGATCATCTGATAAGGCGAGCGTGAGGCTGAAGCCGACCAACGCTCACGCTCAGGCTGATATGGCGCGTGATCGCTGTGCACCATGAGCGCGATACTGGACGCACTCATCCTCGCGCCGCTGTTTATCGCAATCACAACGTCGAACGAATGAGTTGATCGCGCATGCAGCGATCATCATGAGGGTGATTGTATGAGCGCGATCACGATATCAGGCAAAGGCCGTTCGTGTGTCATCTAGGCATTTTCGCATGCACTCACGCGATCACCATGTAGTTGCGCTGTTGGCACATAGCTCCTTGCACACAGCAAAGGCAGGGAGGGCGTGAATTTCCTCTTGTGATTGTGCTTTCGGGCCAAAAATAGGCAAATCAAAGATCGCAATGGCAATAAAAAGCTGTTCGAGCCCTGGTGTGGGTCCTTTGGGCACTGGTTGTTCAGGCAACAGGTGTTGCGCCACTGCTGCAGCGAAGAATCATGTCTGATCGCGTTGACGAGCTCCACACCATGGGTGACTTCGCTGTCCCCGATTGGCTGCAGGACCACTTCAAATATATCGGCAGCTCTGTGCGAGAAAACATTTATGACGTGTCTTCACTGTAACACGCGAAAGATTGGAAAGAGAAGAGCATTGGGAAATTTCGAGCACGGTCAGAGCACGCTGTGGATCTTTCCACAGCCCTCGGCATCCACGGTGTCCTTGATACCACGTTCCTGGTGCCTGAAGTTCGGCAGACGTCTGAACTTGACGAGTATCTTGCGGAGGACTATGACGAGCAAGGTGTCTGTACCTTTTGGAATCACGACACCAGTCGGTATCATAAGCTGGGTCGTTTAGCGGAGGTCTGCTTTGGCATACCAGCCACTGCCGGTGGCGTCGAACGCCTTTTTTCGGTGGCCGGTGCCAATACAAAGGGCACTACAATCCTCACTTCTCCCGACTACAGTGGAAAAAGTCATCCTCGTGGCGGAAAGCGTGAAGAGGTCAAAAGGGCAGGACGCCGGAGAAATTCCACGACGCAGCTGAATAAATAATTGATATTAGAAGCACAATGTAGGCTACCGATTATGACAGATTTCCTAACTGTCGTGTCCATTGGCCATCTCACCACCAGTATGTCTACATGCCGAAGCAATGTGCGGCAAGCAGAAAACGACACACACCACCACATGCCGACATTGCAAAATTCTAGCATCGTGACAACAGACATTTGGTCTGGTCACCCGGCAACAGGTTCACAACGACACAGTGATCGGCGAAGACGAGATACGAAAAATTAGAGACGTCGGAGCATGATAGCAACAGTTGAGAGAGCATCGAAAGACGAGCGTTATGCAAATATCGCCTCTTATATTTGAACTTTATGGTCAGGGGCATGTTGAGGGTAGACAACAGTGAAGCAGAGCATTAACCATAATATCAAACTAATCAGAATGGGAATGAACACACGGCGTTGCAAACGCGCCCAGAAAGTGCGCGCTTTCCTATACTTTGTGCTTTTGCAGAATAACATGATTGCGGTGATGAGCGCGATCACGCAATAATCGCGCTCAGGGCAAACAGCCTGATCGTAATCACATTGTAATTCCCATGAGTGCCTGCAGAGGCGCGGCATCGTTATCGCAATACAGGAATCACGAAATACAGATTACTGCCGTGAGCACGATCGCGATCACCACAGGTTTTCCTGACGTTATTTCAACGCGCCGTGATCATCGAAAGGGCACTTCAGCCACACTCATCCCTTTGGTGATCGTGATGGCGGTTATTGTGGGTTATCGCGATCATGCGTGATTTCGCCGAGGTCTGGGTACAAGGTAGCAATTTTAACATGCCTACACCCTCAGAAATGAACTTCACCGCATAGCACGCTCCTAGCCAACCAGCATCTTGAATGATATCGTTATCAGCACTGATTTGTTAAAATCGGGAGGCGTGGGCCTTTTTTGTGACACTTATGCTGTTCATAATTGTTACATAAAAGGCGTACGCCTCTCGTTTTCAACAAATCAGGTTAGATAACGATATCATTCGAGACTATGATTGGCGGGGAGCGTGCTATGCGGCGAAGTTCATTTTTAAGCGTGTAGAAATACGGGAGAGACGAAGAGTTACAGTTTGTTCACCCAGTTTTCTTCTTATAAAACTGTTAAGTTTGCCAGTAAGATGCACCATGCGAAGTAATTTACACCACAGAGTCATAATTATCGCAGAAACTGAATTTAAAATATGCCGCAAAAAGCGACCGTGCGCAACGGTGGTGAAGAGCAGTACCAGCCTGTGATCTGCCTGGAACCTCGCGCTGACGCCATAAGGACTCGCTTGCTGACTGGCCTAGAAAAATGTTGTCTGCTACTCCGCTGTCGTCTGCTACCGGTCGTGTCTGCTACTCGGCTGTTCGGGGTTCTGATAACGCCTTTCTCCTTGCTCGGTAAAGCTTCGGGCGCTCCTTGTATCCCCAATTCTCCGGGAAAACTGGCAAAACAGGTTTACAGCGGCAAAGGAACAATGCGCTGACCCCCACTGATCGGCAAACCAGAACGAGTCTCCTTATGCCGTCATCGGTGACGTGCCATCATACCTCCTCATCCTCGTTATAGCTGGAGTGGCGAGTTAAGGGTGAAGGCGCGGAGCTATGTTTATGTGAGTTTTTTTCTGGGAAACAAATTGCACACATCAAAACCTTTCGCGCTATTCGGTATAATGACACACACACTTTCATCAGATGTCTTAATCTGAATTTTTTTTGGATGGCCCTCTGTACTCCTTTAAGGGAAGAGCGCATTTCTGGGGGAGAGACAAAAATGGCCTTCATGTCCGCCGTTTTTCCGGGGCCATTTCCTGGCGCTATATTGGTTCAATCCATTTCCTGAAAACGGCAACGGCATCAGTACACCAAAGGGAACAAATATTGCCGTTGGGCGCAGCTTCGATCTTTCGTTAATTAGTGAAAATTAATTAGGGCAACGCTCCAGGAGGACGCCAGTGGGCGACTTTATACCTGTGCCACACGGTCAAAGCAAATGACATTATCGTCAATGCCATTAGGGAACCGAATGGCATTATCCACGAAGGTCGTGCCACACGTCAGTTTGTAATGACACTAAACGCCATGATGTTGATGCCTTTTCCTGTGGTGCCGACATGCGTTCTTTTGCTTTTGTCGTTGAAAATTTCGAAGAGCTCCAGCTGTTCCTTCATCAAAGAATACGCGTGTGACGTCAAATTTTGAAATAATAGTGAGTCTTAGTAAACCAGTTTGCAACGTCACGGTACTGTACACGATACGATAATTCGAAACGATATCACTATACGCGAGACTCACGCTGTTTACGTTTTAGCGCACCATAGCAGGCGGCGGTACGGCTAATTAACGTCGTAACGCTCCCGCATGGTAAATCGCGAACCCTGAACCGTGAAGCCTTTCGATGTTACGCTATTCAGGAGTTCTGTTTATTTAAATCCATTTCGTTGCATCCACGATAGGTATACTCGCAACCACCTTGCGCAGCATAAACATACTACGGGAGACCGCACCGCCATCTTGCTTCTCGCGTAGTTAGCCTATGGCGTAGTTAGCCTATGGCCATAGTTACCTAGTCTTCTTCTTCCTCTTCTCGCGGGGTCCCACAACCCGGGTGACACCTCCGATATACTAGTCAAACGCGGTACGCTATTACTCGTGGAGACCCGTACCGGCGATACGCTAGCTGAGCTCCGGTAGCATCGCGCATGCGCAATGAGACCAACGCCGTACCGGGTATCGTATCGGAGATTACGCATAAACGGTCTACTAAAACTCTGATTTTCTCCTGTGCGGTACAGAGTGGTTTTATGCAAGAGTAAAATTGTTACTCAGCGCAGACAATGTGAGCGAGAGTAGGCATTTCATCGGCGAATGAGTTGTGGGGATCTCATTAAATTGAAACTGTCATTCAGACGAATGTCTGTGTCGCATCGCAGGGATGACATTAAGTGGTAACGCACTTGCACTTAATGTAATATTTCGTGCACGTGTGGCAGACTATATCGCCAATTATAGTAATTGAAAAAAAAAAAAAAAAATCTGAACACAGCTAGCGCGAGCACCAGATTGTTTCTCCAGATTATACTTTCATTCACAAATCACAACGAAAATATAATTGATTACATAACCTATTGTTGGCGCTTATACTTACTCTTCGTCTTTGGTGTCCACCAGGAACTCTCAATCCACATCACCGCGCTGTATGGTACAAGTGTTTCAAGCATTGTTCGATGATAAAGTAGTGACAAGTAAAAAAAAATCTCTATCGAGGCCACTGGGGTCTATAACCCTCACGTTTCCTGGAACGCGGATCGCGGGCTGCAGTCACGAGACTAGAAATAACATGAACCTTTTTTGTTCTACATCTCATTTATGTAACAGTAAGTCAGCCCTGATCACTCTTGTAAAGGCTCACAGAAAGCTGGTCTGATACCACCGTTGCCTCAGGGGCACGCTCTGCCACTCCTGCCTTACAACACGTGTAATGGTAGTTTCTGTAAACAGGAATTTACATTGATGGCCTGCTTCCTTTTACAGGAGCACTGTTGTGACATTTAACCTGGATCGAAACCCTGTTTCATTCATCAAGCAGTTTACAACGAAAATCACGATTACATACAACGCGTGAGCTGTGGCCTCTGAAGCTATCTCAGCACCCGGGGACAAGATAGAAAGCCTCCAAACCACTATTTGTCTGTATAGGGGAGGATGTGATGCACGGGAGTGTGGACAAATGATAGAGCTTACTAGCGCGTTTTAGTAGTGGCGAATTTCTCCATTCATTATCATTAATTTATTTGTTGTTGTTGTTTAGTTGTCTTTTCATCATGTTCGCATACCAACAAGCCCAGACTTCTGCACTGTTCGAGTTTTAGTAGATCGGAAGGTGTTTAAGATATCATGATAAACCAATCGCCGTGTTTGTTTGAAGCGGGGTGACATCCCATTGCTAAGCTTGAATTTGATAACTTGCTTTATCGTATCCTTTACGTAGAGTTCTTCCGATGTACTGAAATTCTCTATTAGGGAGTCTTAGGAGAACGTAAAAGTTTCACGACAACGATCCCGAAAACACGATAAGCCAATCACCTGATTCCATTAGAGTGGCTGACATCACGTTGCTGATATCTGATTGATTAGCTGACAGCGGTACGGAGTCTGAATCGGAAGGCGCTTGCGGTTTCCTAAAACTCCCTACTAGAGAGTTTCAGTACATTGTACGCTATCGCCTTTGTGTACGGAAAGGATAGCGTGGACGGTTCTGCGCACTGCACGAAGCTCTCTTTCTGCTGTGGACGTGCGCAGAACCAGCAACGCTATCCCTTCCGGACGCAAAGGTGATAGCGTACGATGCAATAAAATTCTCTTTTGTCACACATATGGGACATGAAAACGGTATCGCTGTGGGTGCGTGTAGAAGCCCGCCCCTACAAACTGATAATGGACTGCTCGATAGGGTTCATATCCCGTCCTGAGGAGCTCGGACCCTTCGGAGGCCACGGCTCGCGCATTATACGTAATGGCGAATTCGACTGATCGTACTGGAGCAAGCACCCAAATCGGCTACAGAGCAGTCAAATCTGGCACGGCGTGAGCACGTCTATTAACGCGATCTGCCTAGGACTGTGTCTTGGAATATGTCCTAACGGTCGCGGAGGAGTATTGCTAGCAGTACTGTCTCTGGAGAGATTATTCTTAAATCCGACATGGAGGAACCAAATCTGAATCCACCACCGAAAAACAATCGCGCTCCAGCTAAGTTAACGTCCCCTCCACTTCCTTCATCTCAACTACCCTCTTCCCCGACCAACATGCCGCCAGTCTAGGCAGGCAAGTCGCTCGTCTACTGACGGAAGTCGTCGCCCACATCCGGCAAGCTCGGCGAGTCTGCAGAACACTTGCTGTTGCTTGGCCTTGAAGTTGAGGAAGTTACGACAATGCTCCGTTGAAGGTCCGGCCGAATCCGAGCTCTCGCGGCGGGGCAAACGGAGAACTCCGTCGCGGAGCAAGTGGATTTGAAACGACCAGTGCAACACACGAATCCAGTTCGAACCGTCCAGTGAAACACGCTTTCTACTCCGGGGAGCAGAAAAAGCCGCTCCAAGTCAACCAGTCGAATTCGCCGTAAGTGTGATTTTCGTTGCATCGCCATGTGTCGTGTGTCTAGTTGCTGTGTCCCGTTTTTTCGTGTTTCCCATTTTTCTTGTCTTTTTTCATTTCTCTCTGTGGCAACTTGCCGTCCGTCTCGGCAGGCAGACCGCCCTTTCTTTCATATTTTTTTATTTATTTAGATAAACGATACCCCCCCCCCCCCCCCCTGGGAGCCACGATGAAAAATGTTTTCGCTTTGCAGTGTGTTGTCGTTGCGCAATCAAGTTTTCACAAAAACGCCTGGAGAAAGCAGCCATTAGCTCGGCCCGTACCCTGGTGTGACGTCAGCAGACCCGCGCGGCATGAGGCACGCATGCGCGGGGAGAAGCCGTAAGTTCTCATTGGCAGCCTAAAATTCATCGGGTACTGCTACGGCGCCTCGTCCACGCCGGGCTACCTCACGAGTCACGTGACCGGCGTAGCTTATTTAGTGACTCTAGATCGGCCATCCCATCGGGATTACGATCGTTATGAAAGTGCCGTCGACTTGCCTCGTTCGCGTACACGCTCTTTGAAGGAGTGGATCGCTTCGAGAGGGTGCGCAGATCAGACGCCTCTCGTGCTCGCGCTACATGTCAGCTACGCTCGTTGTTCCTTCGCAGGAACTCATGTTTGTTCCAAGAAACCAAAAAACGAAAAAAGAGAATACTGAGCCCCACTGCTCCTTTAAAAAAATGGTGGTCTCCCTGCTGATGCAATGAGCATTAATGCGATAGCAATCGTTAAACTTCTAAGAAAATGCGGGGATAATTTGAAATTGCGCGTAATGGTTTGCAAATATCGGTCAAATGTAGGAGCACAACTCCAATGAGTTTTTTAAAAAAATGAGCGGTCTTCCTGCTGATGCAATGAAGAGTAATACTATAGCACTCACTGAACTCGCAAGAAAATGTGGGGATAATTTGAAATTAAGCGTCTCGCGTCTCGCGACGCAGTTGCCCGATGTGAAAGTGAAGTCACCGCGGGCCTGCAGTTTGTCCCTCAATGAGTTTGAAGGTCGCACAGCACGCAACCGTCCACCTTCCGCCTGGATATCCTTTTTTTTTTGGGGGGGGGGGCATAAACGAGCTTCCTGCGCGGGATCCGTGGACGCCATGCGACCTACTGAAGTCTTTTTGTTTCTCCTTACTGCAGCCAGGAGGACCTGTGCTCGTACCAGAGTAATACTATTGTATAGTATTTCTGATATGCTTCGGTATGCAGAATCGGTACATTTCAGCGTGTCAAATTCACAATCAACCTCAAAGTCGGTTGTCGTGCTGTTGCCGGTGGAAAGCACCTCGAGCAAACGGTGCATACTAATTTGCTTTTTTTCCCTTTTTTTGCCGTGTATTTCGACAGCCACTACGTTTAATGATCTGAAGCATTCACACGAAACCTGTGGCGATGGCAGAGGCCTAAGTGGATTTACTGCAACGCGTAGACAAAGGCCACGAACATGGGAAATCTGAGAACGACCGTTTGTTCATATTGGCAAGTCCACGCCACGACGAAACATGACGTCGCTCTCCCTCCTTGGCAGTCTGGCTTGCAAGATGTAATATAACGCAGCATTCCAATACCCGCAGCTGCCTCGTTATAACCTCACCTAGGAGACACGCCTCCGACTGTGCTTTACTACGCCAGCCTTGCCCGCTAGCGAGCTGTATTCGCTACTCCAATGAACTGCAGGTGGCGCACCGAACTTTCAATATGGCGGACGCAAAAGAGGTCTCCCGAGCAAAGCGAGCGCTACAGTGTCGGCCGCATTATGTTCATCCTGGGGACTCTTGCAGTTTTTAATACGCACAAATTGAGAAGCTTCATGAAAACGGAATTAATTTTGTCTGCTGGTCATCTCATACTTTGCAGTTCAACTCAGATAAGTAGGCAGAAAGTTTCCGTCGTCGAAGTTTGTGTACGTAATTCGGGAGTCAAATGAACAAAGGGGGCATTGAGAATGAAAGAAAGGCAAAGCAGGAATTAGCTGCTTGAGAAGGGTCACATAGAATATGTTATGGAATGTGGAATTCTTCCAGGCTGAGTGCAAGCCAAGCACACTGGCCAAGTAGTCAAGAGTGCAACATAACTCTTTTCGATTTGGATACATTCTTTATCTTCGGCATTCTGTCCAAAAACAGGAGAAATGTGTACCGCTTCCTCTGCCCGGACGCGCTCTCGGACCTGCTCCCGCAGCTTTTTGAAATCGCCGCTAGGTGGCCACAGCTCCGCTGGAGTCTCTGGAGGTGTTACTGGCGCATGAGGTACACCGTATAAGTGCTCTATCATATTCTTCGCATTTGTAACCCAAGGTCAGAGCTATAGTGGGGAGTGGGGAGGTCCAAGGTGGAGTGATAAGGGCCGTCAGCTACGGAATGGAGTGTCGCACTTTTCTGCGCACAATAGGCGATTTCAGATATTGCCCTTGTGCTCCGCACGGGGGCCCTCCGTCGCCCAAGTCACGCGCATCGCGCAATGCGTCGTGGGAAATGGTTTACATTTGTGCTCGTCTGCCTGTTGCTCGAAGGTGCGGGAGGTGAAGGAGAGAGAAAACCGAAACCGTTTGCGCTCTTCTTCTTCTCTCTGACTCATGAAAACTAAATCCCAAGGTGCAGCGGGGCTTTCGCAACACAGCGCTCTCTGGTGGGCATCCATGCAATTTCTGAAATCGTCTATTGCCTTTCAATGCATGCGTCAGCGTTGCGCCTGTCTGCGAACCGACGCAAGCCCCTTGAAAGCGACGGACGCATAGGTTCGCAAGGTTCAATTTTTGGACGGAGCGACGCAAGAAATGCCGGTTGTTGCCCTGGTAACCGTGCCGCCGCGCGCTCTTTATCATCTTTTACATTACTTCACGTAGTCGGCTGTAAGCCGTTTCTCGGAAAATATCGTCGCAAAAGTACGGACGTGTATTGGAAACCCACGCGTCCGTCACACAGAGACGCTGACGGACGGACGTGTTGAAACGCAATAGTGCGGACCAGGCTTTACGGGTGCTGCTGATGGTGGACCATTAAAATCGAAAGGGGAGAAGCTTCAAAGCCGAGAGAGGAAGAAATGAGGAAAAGGCAAAGGATTTGTAAGAAGACGATGTCCTCGCCTACGCTCGGAAGCCGCCTTATGGCAGATACGGTTCAACGCTAGGTCTCCGTCTTAGCATTCCTGGTACCCAATCCAAGTTGCGTTTTTCTTCTTGACTGCGTGCGTTAACTCTGTCTGTCTTGTCTACTCACTGGTTGTGTGGGTTGCTTTCTATTCCGTATTGTACCGTGTAAACGTTCTACCGCGGCATGTGAGAAGGACGCATGGAGGCTGTAGAATATATGTGTAGGACACGTTACTGCTTCTGTATCTAATTTGGCAGCTCAGTTGTTGAGATGTCACCCTCCACCAGCTTGGTTTCTAGGTATTATAAGAGGGATATGTAGCAGATCAACAGATGTATGTAGTGCCAGCATGTCTCACTGATAGCCGACGGAGGCTCTCTCGATTCTTCAATGACCACAAGAGACTCCGTCGAGGTTCGCTGAGGCACACTCTAACCCGCGAATTCACAGATGTGACTTGATCTCGACTTGACTTGCAGCTGCCTTGGAAGAGTATCTGTGCATTCAGAAACCCTCCTAGAGTTTTAGCGTTCTAACGCAGCGAGCTCGACTTGACACGTGGTGAAAATTTCAAGTCAAGGCCGGGCCTTTGCACAACATTTGGTGCCCAGCGACAGCCGTGACACATATTCTGAGTCCTGACGCTAAGAAATGTGCTTTCATACTGCAGAGCAAATTTTAAGTGCAAAATTGTACGACGCAGACGCATTGCACTTCCAGACGCAGTTAAAGTCAGCAGGCTGCAACTTGACGAAGTAGACTAGCGGGAGGGTTCATGAAGCACGCAAACCGTCTTGAGCGAAGACAGGTCTTGGCGCAGACTTGCACAGTCAAGATGCGGCTTCAAATCAAGTCACATCTGTGAATTCAGGGTAAGACTGTGTGCCAGCAGACATTGAGGCTTCCTTTCTGTAGTTCTGTGCTAAAATATACAATATACAACAACAACAACTTTATTTTAAGATGATGAATAAGGAGTTTCATCGCCAGAGGCGATACTCTACCCCATTGCCGGTGGTGATGTGGGGAATGAAATAATGAGCCCCTTCACAATAAAGATCGAAGTCCGATTGTGACCAGAAAGGTCAAAAGTGCGTTGGGCTTTGTGGGCTGGATTCTGCCAGGGACCAAGCAATTTTGATAGGGAGAAGGGGCGAGAGTGCAGCTAAGAGACCCGGAGAGTGCGGTTCGGGAAGGTTGGTAGTGTGGGCAATGAAGAAGAACGTGCTCCAGATCCTCTAGAGCCCCGCAATGACAGCATCTGGGAGAGAGAACTTGTCTCAAGCGGTAACGCCACTGAGCTGTAAAAGCCACATCGAGTCGCACTCGATGACTTAATGCAGCATGTTGACGAGATGTGTTTCGTGGCATGTGGAAAGCGAGCGTTGTATCAACTTTGATGAGCATAGATGGGGGGATGTCGGTTGTCCACTGGCGGGAAGCCAGGGGTGTCACGAGGCGTCGCAGAATGGAACGACGGTCTCCTCTCAGCAGTGCAATACTGGTCCGCTTCCGATACGAGAGAGCTGCTTCTGCGGCGCTGTCGGCCAGTTCATTCATCACGACACCACAATGGGTTGGAACCCACTGGAGAACCAGCCTGTGGCCTGCTTCGTACACATGGTGGTAAGCTATTAACACATCCATGACTAGGGGTGCGGATGATCCTCGTACGCCGGTAGCAGTGGCGTAGCCACGGGGGGGCTAGGGGGGGGGGCTCGAGCCCCCTCTACCTGCCACGGACCGACCCACGGAAATAGTGCAAATCCGAAAAGAGAATAATATATGGGGGGTGACAGTGTGACGATCGCGAAAGTTCTTGCAGTTCATGGCGTCTAAGCAGCACCCTTGAATGGTTTTCAAAGTATGAGCTTTTCAAAATCCTTCCAATCTCGTGACACCACCTCATTGGACATGACAGCCTATACATGTAATCGTGTTGTGCACGTCCAACTCAATTATTTTCGTTCTGTTTTTTGAACCGCATTTTGCGGCGTGCACGAGTATGTGTATGTTGTCGCGCACAGGATCAGCGGGGGGGCGAGTTTTCGTATCGAGCTATCGAGCCCCCCCCCCCCTACCTTGGAGGTCTGGCTACGCCACTGGCCGGTAGTTAAATAGTAATAGTTAAAATAAAACGATGTATGTAGAAGCGCAAAAACTGAAAAGAGGCAAAAGCCACTTTACAGCCGATAGACGGCCGCTAAACCTTTTTGTGTCACGTAGGTATTGTTATTTTTTTCTTCTTCTTTGCTTGATATATTTTACCTGAAGGGTTCCAGTGCTTAATACACCGACCGAAACTTTGGCAACGAAATTAACTTTTCGTCTCGGTAACATAATCAGTGATGCCGCGTTGGCCGTGCCGAAGGCGTTTGCCGCTCTTCGGCATTCCATTGCAGCGTTGACTTGGTGATGGAAACCTAGTACGCCGCTTCATGATAGACTCATTCCATCGGGCGACGCGGTCCAAACGATGCAATCGCGTCGACCAATCTCTGCCCCGTAATAGCGAGGAAACGCGGAACCGTCAAACTATGTACGCGCCGTCAACGGTTGAAGCTCATTCCATGCCTAGAAGTGGTATGATGTCAAAATAGTGTTCGTGTCTCGTAATCACGCGCAAGTGTGATAATATGTGCAGATAAGCTCAACGTATATACGTCAGAAGATTTTGGGGAAGTCCCAAGCTACATAAATTGGATTGTAGCGCACAAATAGCGAGACGATGGCTGGAATCTAAGAGCTGTATAACGGTAAAATAAACACGAGATAATGCTTATAAAACTAGTTACAGGCAGTGTGTGTCCAAGACATTGCAGCAATATTTAAGATAGAAAATGGTTCGTGGCACACGTTAAATGTCATGAGCTATTGCCAAAAGCTGGTAGTACTATTAAAAATGATAAAATGGCATAAACACAGGCGAGCTGGTGGAGGAACTCTCTACTTAAAAAAAGCCTGCAAACTGAGGGTTTTTTGCAGTATGGACTATTAAAAATGCGCTGGATCAATACATCCGTGTTTCTTTTTTTGTAGAATTTGGCCCTAAATTTAGCGACATTTTGCTGCACTTAGTGATGTTTTGTCATATACTGGGTTTAGCTACCTTTTTAGCGACTTTCAACAGCGCATTGTGAGACTTGGGGATGACAATGACGACCAGAAACGCTTGGTATCGTTTGGCTTGTACGTCCGTGAAAAATTCCTCGGCGGCATGAGCACAAGGAAACGTGTAGTACTTGACAAATTTCATAAATGCAACAAACGATTTCTACGGGCTCGACCGAGGAGAGCATCAGCTGGAGTGAGCAGCAATATGATTAGAGCATCAAGCCCGAACATATGAAACTATATACAGGCACACTCGATACATTATTATTTTTTTTTCTCAAAACTAGCGAAGCGTTAGAATACTTCACAAAATCGTTGCGTTTTGGACGACACTAAGTTTGCCAAGTTCGACAAGCCAAGACAAGTAAGGAGCCTATCTGGACAGCACTTGGCAACATGACGACTGGGAACGAGGGTGGTTCTCTGAAAAAGAGTGTTTAACCTTTATGCCTTCCTTGCATGATATCATAACTTATTAATTCGTGATCAAAATATTGGAGTACAACTTTTGATTCGTTTCATTCCACTTTGATTTTGATTTTTGATTTGACTTTCATCTTTCATTTTTGATTCGTGCTTAATTTCTCCTAACGGTTTATCGTTGTTGTTCTTGCTACGTCTCTCGTGACGAGGGTATGCAGTCGGTGCGAGAGGGAAAAGAGTGAGGGAAATGAGTTCGAGGAGCTCATTCGCTGGGCGAATGCCATTCGGTTTCACTGTTTGACACCGGCAGACTTGTGCGTAACGCGTTAGTAGTAATTGCGTTACTTGTGATCGACTACTTTTTGAGTAATTTCCCGAGTAATCGGTTACTTTACTGTTCAAGTAATTTTTCGAGTAAACGATTACTTTTCCGAGTAATCGATTACTCGGTAATTGATTACTTTTCCCGCTGAGATGAGCTTATCTGTCAGATGCTTTGCCCCAAGTCAAGCCCCTCGTGCCGTCAGCCAGGGCTGGGCAAGATACTTCAAAAAAGTATCTTCGATGCCGATACTCGATACCCTCAAAAATTGTATTTCCGATACCGATACAAGATACAGAACCGAAATTGATTTTCGATACCGATACTCGGTACTATATCGTCGATACTTCGATACATAACTGAAATCCCGAATATAATACAGCTGGTGTTATGATTAGCGAAGTTTATATTACTGAAATCACAATATAATAAAGCTGGTGTTATGATTCGCGAAGTTTACATCACTGAATAACAATATAATAAAGCTGGTAATATGATTAGGGAAGTAAAAACATTTATTCGTTATTTCTAGAGCCTTTAGTGTATTTTTATAGCGCACTTTTTCTGACAGGGCTTGAACGTATCTGACCGTACGGATTTAATGAAGCTGCACTGTCTAAGCAGCTAGTCTTGTTAGAACTTTAGACTGAAGCCATGGGTACGTTGAAACGATCGCATCAATAAGCAGCCTAGCAAAAAACAATTCTTTAAGACAATGTTCTTCGTGCGTACCGGTCTGTGAGCACTTGACTATAGATGCGAATAAACCTAAAACTTTTTTTCTGCTGCTTTTATCGTTTGGTACTGCGGTACTTACCCGGTAGCCTCTGACTTTGCCTCTGACTTGATTTTCTTAGTTGGCCGTTGTGAATTGTGAGCTGTAGAACGGGTTACAGTGCTCAAGCTAAGCCAGCGGTTATTCTTTCCGCATGGCAGACGCGGAATCCACACTTCAAGTCAAGTGGACGTGCTCTTGCGCACTGAGGAGGGGGACATCGGGCAGCGTAGTTCCAGAAGCCGTGAGGTTGGTCCTGTGTAAGGCGTTTTCGGCGCGCCCGCCGCAGAAAGAGACGGAAGAGATTCTTCTGGAACCAACTAGAAGCCGCGCGCGCCCACGAGAGCGTCCCAGGGCAGGGCCCAGGGCCCCCTCTCCGGGCGACCTTGACGATGGAGCGCGCGCGCGGACGTAAGCTTCCAACGAATTTATGGTCGACATGTCTACGCCGCTGCGGCCTGGCTTGTACTACCGCCTGAGCGAGCGCCGCCGACCCTAAGTCTCACAACAGTCTCAATATTTGCGTCTTTTTTTAGTATCGAGTATCGTTAAAATATACGATACACTAAAAATGTATTTTCGATACCGATACTCCGATACTCTCATTTTTGGCACGCGATACCTAATACCGATACACAAAATGTATCGAAAGATTGTATCGAAGATACATGTATCTGCGATACTGCCCACCACTGCCGTCAGCCTTTGTTCGGCCGTTCTACTATATAGCAAGCGGAGGTCAGTGTAATGACGTTCTGGAATTTCAGGGTGTCTCTCCCTAATCTCTTCCTACACCAGTGTGGTGGTACCTGAAGCGGTTACATCCCATTTCGCCTATTCCCACTTCGCCTAATCCGGATTATCGGATTAGAGAGGCAGGAGGGGTGACAGGCGTTAGACGAAATGGGACTGCCGTGCAATCTCAATAGGCGAAACGAGACTGTCGACAAGTGGGCGTTACTTACACGCCCCGCCTCGACGGTGACGTCTGCAAGAAATGAATGCGCTCGTCCGACAACAACCTTACGTCGTCCGAAACAAGGACCCTTTACATTTGCAAATGAAGGTGTGCGCGATGCAGAGCCGGACATTTGCTCACCAATCCAGAGCTGAGACTGCTCATTTGCTCACCTATTTTAGGACGGTGGCCCACCCTGATAGTTTCATAATTTATCTTCATCTTCATTCTCATCATCTTTTCCATTGTGTGAAACAGTGAATTATAGTAAGCGTTGTATTTTTCACATCAATTTTATTTTGCCTCCAGCTCTCGACCAGCCTCTCGACCAGCCTCTAAGGTCCCTGTTGTGTCTGTGGGCTTTTGTTTTTCTTTTTTTAAAAAGAATAGCAAGTCGGCCTACAACTGACTAACCTTTCCTTCTGTTCTCTTTTCAATAAGCATATCCCCCCGATAAGCACTCATGCTCCGCCTTTGTAGACGTCGCGCGCTACCACTTGAGTCCTACATTGCTGTTATGCTGGTGTACATTTAGGAATTATTTTACTATTAAGGAGCTACAGTAATGCGCGAGGTTGAAAACATGACGCAGAAATTTCCCGGGTCCCACCAGTGAACCCTCCTCATCAAGCCACAACAAGGTATGTTCTCCTGTGAGAAACTACCACTCTATTATACTGTGCCACCACCCACCAAACACGAAGCCTACGGTAACTTACGAAAAAGAAAGAAAGAAAAGGAAATAGGCACATATAAAACTTGGTGAGCATTTGTCCGCCTTGAGCGTTCGCACTATGAGCAAATGTCCTGTGAGCAAATGTCCTGGGTCCGTGCGCGATACCACTAATCCTGGATGCTGGACACGGAAATGGATCAGCTACTACTCACAGGTCTCTCGTGAGGCTCAGAGGACTTGACTTTGAATGAAAAAAGAAAAAAAGGGGGAGTGCAGATTTTTGCTCAGTTGAAAGAGAAGAAGGGTACGTCGCAGTGTTGCACGTAACGCCGTTACAGTAATCGATACTCTATTTCGGTACCGGAGTGCAGATCGCGATATTTTGCTTGATAAAATATATATGCTTGAATAAAACCTACAAGGTTTTAAAGTTTTGCGAAGATGCGAAAGTGACTTTTGGCAGCATGACAGGGGACCGCCTTCTTTCCTCACGTGACACGGATCAGTAGGCGAAGTGGGACTGTCTGCAGCATACATAGGCCAAATGGGACCCCCTGCGGTTCGAAGTCGGTGAACGTGCTAAGGAATTGCGAGATAATCCGCTAAAAAGCATTAGGCGGAATGGTAATAGGCGAAATGGGAAGACACGCCTGAGGTTTTGGAGGTGTAGAGTCATAGGGAAGCTCCACGGCATGCTCTTCCAGAATCGGGTCAACGTCTTCCCGGGCGATAAATATAGTAGACGTACAGATCTACTTGTCCTCAACGTTTTTGTTTTTAGTGTGATTTCAGCTGTTCCGCTGATTGAACTTTTTTGTCCTTCTTTCTTTTCTGAAGCACACAAAGACGGATATAATTTACGTGAATGTAAAGTAACGACCGGAGTAACGCGTTACTTTTCTTCTCGTTGGAGTCGAGTCATTGGTAACGGTAATCAATTACTTTTTTCGAGTAACGGGCACAAGTCTGTCACGGAACGAATGTCATTCAGTGAGAATATCATTCGCTGGGAATGACATTGAATTTGCCGTGTGACAGGGGTATTATGATAGCGCTAGGTGCAGCACTGGCCCTGATGACCTTGGACAGGTATATCTGTCTTGCAAGCGCTTCTAAGAACAAGGGATGGCAGTCATCCCTTGAGAGACTGATCCGTAATACAATTCGGAAGGAAAGAAGAAAGCCGAAGCTTCCTGATGGCATGCGTGCATTTTTCCCGGAAGAACGAAAAATACCAGCATGGTAAATTTTGACACGATTCTGCCTCACTCGATTTTAAGTCGTACCAGGCTTCCTTTTGTTTCCTTGTACCGGATGTCGCCAGAAGAGCGTGCCGTGGAGGAGTTCATTTTGTACGTGGGAGAGATGCCATAGCTCTGAGTGCTCCTCGCGCTACAAGACGTTTGCTCCTAAAGAGCCCCCATTTTCCCGTAAATCACATTAGCCCTGAGTGCTCCAGCTTCTGTCGGCGATGTCGTGTGCGCTGACAAAATGAAAGCCGCGAACTATTTTTACCGAGAAGCAAAGGAATAAGAAAGGAATTATCGAGTTACATCAAAACGAAAAGGAAGAGACACAGAGCTTGAAAAGTGCATCACGTGGAGGTTTTCAGCGTGAAGAAACGTTCAAAGTATTTTTCTTCATCACCGCTCAGGGCTCTCTAAAGCGCGCTTGGCAGATGGATTACACGTGTTGCACATTTACTTTACTGGAAGCTACAGATTATGTTCAGATGTTCTAAGCCGATGTTGTGATGTCCTAAGCAGCGTAGGCCCTGGCGTCTCGTTTGATGTACTGTTAGAGAAATTTAAACACGCTCACGACCTTTGTTTCCCACTCTGCTCCTACACTTCATACAAGCACTCGCGCAAGCCATGGATCTTACCTTCGCACATGCGCAAACTGGAAAGAAAACGGAATAAGCAAAGACGCAAAAGAATAAGCAAAGAAGAAAAACGGAAGCAAGAAAACGGAATAAGCAAAAACGCAAAAGAAAACGGAATAAGCTCTTCCGCATTCTTAAAGAACCGCACCGAAAGTAACTGGGCGATCTATAACTATCGGAACAAACTAAACAGTAAGCTCAGATCCAGCAAGCGAGAGTACATAAACTCGCAGTTAGTATTTGACAATAAAACAATACTCTGGAGAAACCTAAATAATATCATGGAGAGAACCCCCCCACCCGCGCTGAGCTATCTTCTTTAACTTTGAATGGTTGCAACGTTAGTGGCCACAACCTTGCTAACGCTTTTAATGAGCACTTTATCAGTTGTGCAGATTGCACAGCTCCCCATGCACCTGCTGTCATGTATGATGTGCCAACAACATATTCACTTTTCCTTGCTCCTACGGACGCGGGCAAGGTACTGGCCGCTATCACCGGTGAAGAACAGTAGTAGCCTAGATTGCTTCGGTTTTGACATTAAGAGCATCAAACATGTAGCCCATATCATCGCTCCCCTACTTTCCCATGTGTGCAACCTCAGCATCGAACATGGAAAATTTCCTGCCAAAATGAAACTTGCCGGAGTGATTCCGATCTTTAAGAAGGCTGACCGTCACGCTCTTTCCAACTATAGACCAATATCTATTCTGCCGCACTTCTCAAAAGTATTAGAAAGAAGTATCTACAAGAGATTGCTCGACTACCTAGAAATATACAAAAGTTCTTTCCCCAAGGCAGTACGGCTTTAGGCGAAATAGGTCAACTGAACTTGCCCTACTCCGCCAAAAAGAGCTCATACTGCAAAAAGAGCTCATAATTTGGAATCAAAGGTCGCCACTTTAGGCGTATATATTGACTTTTCTAAGGCCTTCGACATGCTTGACCACTCTATACTCTTGGCAAAAATGAACCACTACGGCATCCCCGGTCACAGCCTATCATTCTTTCAATCGTACCTATCAAGTCGTTGTCAGTACGTTTCCTTGGACTCAAACAATGAATCCCGCACATTGCACATCACAGCAGGGGTTCCGCAAGGGAGCATATTAGGTCCCCTGTTATTTTTACTACATATCAACGAACTCACCATTATATATTCTGATATCACTATTTATGCTGATGACGCCTCCCTTTTAATCAGCGGCAGTACACCCGTTAGCGCAGCCATGACAGCAAACGTTATCCTTCGTGACGTAGCCTCCTGGGCCTCGCACAACCGCCTAAAAATAAATATCCAAAAAAACAGTCGCTGCACTGTTTACTCCACCTAGTCCGTGCAGAGTACCTGAACAGGACATATTCATCGGTGACTCCAAAATTAGGCTTGCCGACAGCGTAAAAATTCTGGGAGTCATTTTTGACAAGAAGTTGCGCTGGCACGATCATATTTCATTCATTGCATCGCAAATCAGTGTGACACTCGGATCTTTGCGGAAGTACAAATACTTGCTCCCCGCCTCGGCCAAATTGCTGCTCTATCAGGCCCTAATTCAGTCGCGGCTGAATTATTGTGCTCTTGTGTGGGGATCTGCATCCAGGACGTCCCTTCAGCAGCTGTATGTCCTGCAAAAGCGTGCTCTCCGGATAATTGAAGGCGTACCATACGATGCTTCTGCCACACCCCTATTCAGCAAATACCACATTCTGCCTGTCTTTCAGCTCTATGCCTATCGCCTCGCACTGTGTTACAAACAGTCACTCATAGCCGAGAACGATCTGTTAGATCTAGGACACGTCCCCGAAAACACAAGACCCTATCATACCCGATCCCCTAACCCTTTTATGTACCCTTCTCCCGCTCGGGATATGGTACCCAGAGACTGTAAGTCACCATACCACGTCTAGTAAATATCCTTCATAATCATAATGTTAATGTGCGAACCACATCTTTTCGAAACCTTAAGAAGACGATGCGTGACAATACGTTCTGTATTGTTTGACCCTCAAGCTTGCGTTCTCATCACCAAGCCTGCGTTCCCTTTCCCCTAAAAAAAATAATAAAAAAATATTTGTGCGCTCGCCTTTTGTGCGCGCGACAAATTTTTCAGTTAGGAAAGGATGGCAACTACTGCACTACTGTTCGTAATACTGGCTGGTCCTGATTGAAGAAAGCATATCTAATGGAGCTTTGAAAGAAAGTGAAGTGAAGGCCACGAACTTAATAAGTGTGAATTTAGTCGGTTTCAGATTCAGGCAGCATGGTCACTTTCCAATCCTTAGTTATTAAACCCTTTAAGGGGCGCTCATGGAACGCACGATTAAATATTTTTAAATGCATTTAATAAGCTTCCACAAGTCATAAAAGTGTAAAACTGCAAGCGCCAGGTCGCTGCGACACTCCATTTAGAAATTACCACAAATTTGTGGAAATTGTGAAAATTTACTCAGTTGGGATGTCAGTGAGCTCAATGGGTCTCAAATACCTTGATAGACTGGTAATCAATACTACCAACCCTTGGAAACAGCTAATAAGAACATGGAGTAGCCACCGAAGCCATGTAATTCTCACTGACTGCATTACCCCTGAACGGGCACTTCGACAATTTTGTAGAGGTCAGAAATGCGTGTTAGCAGAGAGCCTAATTAAGCGAGGGAGACATTTTTTTTTTCTGCATGTGCTCTGTCTGCGGAAATACCCTGCATATATACTGCACAAAGACGCTCGTTCTCCAAAACGTCGTCTCTCTTTTTAGATGCCACCCGGGACACCTATCGTCACGATACTTAGTCAAACAACAGAACGTTATTTCAGAAGTAGAATGTAGGTGTCGGCACGCTTCAATCGCTCTCCTCCTCAGAGAACAACGGTTTTGAACATGCAAATCTAGCATCGTGTGTTCGAGATTTCCGGCGCACGTCAAAAGAACCCCCAGGTGGTCCAAATTATCCGCAGTCCTACCCTTCGGCACGTGCAACATGTCGCCACACTGCGCAGACCAACGTTACGTTTAACATCACGGCATCATTACCATTATTTTATTCAACAAAATTGTCAGGCTGCGCGTTAATGGGATTAAAGAGGTTTCGAGAATCGTAGGCACACGCCCCCGACTCCGGCTGCCTACAGACCAGCATTTTTTAGCTACGAGCCAGAGCGAACGAGACTCCCACCTTAAGGGCTATTTATAGACGCGACTTGAGTCCCCATCTCATTGATTACGTAACGCCGCCGCGCAAAGCATATTGGTGCGCACTGTCAGCTTTATCAGCGTATCAGTCGTCGCGTTTTTCCCGCTTCTTGCCCACCACAGCAAAATCGGGAGTCCTCGAGGAGTAGCAGAATAAGTCGGGAGACGAGTTCAATTTCTCCTCTTTTTTTTTGTTACAAAAACAAACAACCTCGAACTAGTCTTGTCTTGACGTCACATGTTTGTAAACAGAGGGTCGTCTTGTTTATACTCGAGCAGCAGAGAACGTACAGAGTCAACCAGCGTGCTCCGGCACGAGCACGCTGTACGAGCTACGCTGTCTGCCGTTGGACTATAAACAGCCTGTTTATTAGGCTGTTTATACTCCAACGGCAGACAACGTAACTCGTGCAGCGTCGCCCTGCGCGATGGGGCGCTTACGGCACGCTGCGCCGTCTTTGACGTGCTGTTTGTACCATTCATACTTCGTCGTCAACCAGCGCGGCATTTGCTTCCTCGAGCACGTGCGTGGCCATAGCAACGTCTGTGTCTACTTGCACCTGTTAAGCCTGGTCCGTACTATTGCGTTTCAATGCGTCCGTCTGCGAACCGACGCAAGCGCCTTCGAAAGCGACGGACGCACAGGTTCGCCAAGTTCAATTTTTGGACGGAGCGACGCAAGAAATGGCTGTCGGTGCCCCGGTAACCGTGCCGCCGAGCACTCTTATGTTCTTTTACTTGACTCGAATCGGCTGCAAACCGTTTCTCGTAAAGTATCGTCGCAAAAGTGCGGACGTGAATTGGAAACCCATGCGTCACACAGAGACACTGACGAACGGACGTATTGAAACGCAATGCGCGGACCAGGATTTAGGCGTGTTCCCTGGACTCCGCAATTTTTCTTTGCTTCTTGTTCTCTTCGCGAAGCACACGTGTGTTTGTAGTACAACGCATGCCGGCGAATGCTGTCGCGCAACGACAGCATGAAATGCGCCCATCGCTGCCGGAGCCATAGAACTCTCATAATAACTAGAAACCAAGCCAGCGAGGAGGAGCATCCCAACATGTGAGCCGCCATGATCGATACGGTAGGCCTACCGTGTTACGAACGGTGGATCCTACGAGTTCCGTGCACTGTTTTTTCATGTTGCAGCACAAGGTTTAAACCGAACTATACTCGCGTTCCCTAGAGAATCCAAGCGCACAGGTGATGGCAGACAAAACAAATCCACTTCGCACACGGCATGGCACGCGGAACAGAGCGGAAGCGATTTGCATTGGATTGGATACCATTGCGCCGAGCGTGCCTGGTCTTCACAGGTGGAAAGGCTGTGGCGGAATCCGACCCAATCCACAATATCGATCATGGCGCCTCCCGGACTTGGACATTGGGAGAGGGTCTTGCCTCCGTACAACTATTTTGCTCTCCAACATCACTCTCTCTCTCTCCCAGCTTTTCTTCTAGCCTTTCTACTTACGATTTCTATGGCCGGAGCACGGTGATTGGCGTCGCACGTTCTCTGCCGCTCGAGTATAAACACTCCGACGGCAGTCAACCTCGTTGCGCTCGCTCGCTCGTCGACGTTACGTCGGAGTATAAACAGCCCTTTACTCTCGACACAGCGCGTCACCTGCGGACACGATCGGCATGGGGACTGCGAGGAGCAGCTGGCAGAATGCATGTTCCCTGTAGATACAGTATTGGTTAATGGCATTTCGTGCAGTTATCACTCTCGATGTGCAACAGATATTTATGAGGACGGCAAAATAGCAGACGAGGTATAAGATGCGAATGAAGGCAAAAAAGGGCGGGATATATTTAACGCAAAGTAAAAAAAAAGAGAAGGGAAGGCAAAAGGGCTAGTTGCATTTGGTGACGAGCAGTACTTTTTCTTTATTTCGTGTTAGCACCGCGAAGCAACTGTGGCTATGAGCGGCGTACAGACGTGGACAGATGGAGAGAGGACAGCAGGAAGTAGAGGTGGACAGGGGGTTAGTATGCGTCCTGGGCAGGCTTCAGGGGGAACTGTGCCGACATTCGCCTGGAAAGTATTCTGAAAACCCAGGGAAGACCTCAGACGGCACAGCCGGTGGTAGCATTCGAACCCATTACCTCCCAGTCTTCAGCTACCACCAACCTGCTACCACACATCTTTGCTTTCACCAACGAACGGGACACCCTATCCCGCATGGCCGTGCCACTGGTCACGGGCAGTACTTGAAGTACCAAGTACTAAAGTACTACTTTAAGTACGTTTCATAGTACTTGTACTTTACTTGAAGTGCATGTCAACTTGTGTGCTTAGTAGCGTGCTTAAAGTAGTGTTTCCTAATACTTTTCCGTCAAATAAGTACTCAAGTACCCAACTGGGACTGCAGACAAAAATAGGAAAATACCAAGTATTTTTATTTCAATTGGCATTTTTGAACAAAATCCATTGTTGACAGTTTCGAAATGTTGACAAGTTGTCGGTTGCTGTTGTTACTATGTCGGTAGTTTTATGTCATGGTTATGTTGTCCAACAGTTAAAAGTTGGAATTGCAAAGACGCACACGCTATGACAGTGGGTAGGGAGTACGAGTATCATGATCAGGATCGCCATCGCCACTCCGATCGTCACCGTCATCTCTCATAATCGTCGTCACTCATATTAGACCCCCTAGCTATGCGGTTGCGTTCTTCTCCTAGGGTGAAAAACCTGCCCACTTCATCGTCAAGGTGTAATTAAGTTGCTAAGTAGATTGAGTGAGTTGAGTAGTAAAAATATACCTGTTGTTGTTGGGTCTTTCTTGTTTTCCCAAGGCACAATGCAACTGCTTTTTTTGTTATAATTATGTTACATAACGTGGATTATTTTGCTGCAGGTAACAAAGCTACATAGAAAAATAAGTACTGCATTGTGCTTCCTATTCCCCTCTTCCTCTTTACATGTGACATTTCTGAAAGCAGGAAGGAGTTCTCAGAGATCTGCAATCTGTCTTGGCCTTTTCCTTTACGTATGGAATCAGGCTTTCTCGCATATAATACCCAAAGATTAGCACCAGATCACAGTGCACTGGGTGAATTGAATTTAATTAATTTGTTTACAGTTTACGCTAATTGACTGCGGGAGGAAATGCCATAAGGCCTAAAATAATATTACTTACACTTATTACTGATATAATAATACTTTGCATAGCACAGTTAACTGCCTGTGTGTATCTAAATGCAAACTATGCCATCTGGTTCAGCTCATATTCGTGAGCAAGCAATTAAGTAACGATCGATTTCATCAATAGTACTTGCCATAAATGCTTGCTAAAAACATGAACATAATTATACTATCACGTTTGGAACTATCAACTTGTTGATACAAACTGATTATGCAGTGCACTTGATGGGTACTTTAAAGGGACTATGAAATTTCCCGAACCCCCATACTTTTTTTCGATGGAAACTGTTCTTCCCGCAGAGAAACTAATATGCCACAAATTTTTCCGGACGAAATCGCTCCACTCTGCGAGGAGCGCGCGCTGGAAATGTCTCTTCCGCGTTCCTCCTCTCCCGCGCATATTTCCCTGCCGATGGTGTAACTGTCACGATGCCGTGTCACACGTCACGATGACGTGTTGCTGAGCCGGCCGTGGTCGCGTCAAGTTACCCGTTGTGTCTCCGCTCGGCAGCTCGTCACGGCGCGGCGCAGGCTGTCCTCCCTTCGCCGCTCCGTTTAAATTCGCTCCCGAGAAATCCGCTCGCGCGACGAAAGTAAAATTTCGGTTCTAGACTCAGAAAAATGTCTTCTTTCGAACGAAACGAAGAAAAAATCGTTTCATAGTCCCTTTAAAGTACCAGGCCACCATTCTTCTTCACTGCCCACACTACCAACCTTCCCGAACCGCCCTCTCCGGGTCTCTTAATCAGCTGGACCCTCGCTCCCTCCCTCTATCAAAGTTGCTTGGTCCCTGGTCAAATCCAGCCCACCAACGCTCTGCCCTCAAAACTCTTTTGTCCTTTTTTGACACCACAGGACTTCGATCCTTATTGTGAAGGGGCTCATTATTTAACTCCCCACACCATCATCAGAAACGGGGTAGAGTATCGCCCCCCCCCCCCCCCCCCCTGGCGATGAAACTCCCAATTTATCATCTAACAATAAAGTTGTTGAACATGATGGCAATTGATGTTCTGAGGCTGGAACATGTAGAAAGGACAAATACATAGAAAGCCTCAAGAAGTGACTTCCTTCATTCACCAATAAAGTTGTTGTTGTCGTTGTTGTTAAAGTACTTTGCCTGGTACTTTGTACTTTAAGTACATTTCCAATGCAGTACTTTGTATTGTACTTGAAGCAGCACACAAGGTACTTTCCTTTAACTACAGTTTTGAGGTACTTTGCCTCTCAGTGCTTGCATTACATGTACACCGCGTACCAGCTGCAGAGATTTATCGCAGCGCTTGAAAGCGCAGAATTCTGAACCGCTCTCACGTTCACGCTCAGTGTTTTATGTATTCACCCTAAGGTGACTGTGGTGCAGTAGACAATAGCGGGATAATTTTGCCCTGATCCCGTATACACAACAGCTAAAGATTCGGGCAATTAAAGACATAAAATTCGTCAGGTTAACGAACTGGTGTGAATTTTGCGACCGCTGCAAGTTGCCATCGCACCCGGCAATGTCTGCGGTGCAACCCACGAAGGTTAGGGGAACTTGTCTTCATGAGTCGTCTAAAACTGTTAGGGGTGTGTCAATAACGTGTATTTCCTCTCTTGGACACCCGCTTAATGTTGTCACCTTTAACGAAGAGATCAAGCACAGACCTATGGTGCAGTGATTCTGGAGGGCCGCCACTGATAAGTACAGACCCAGACGTGGTCCCAGCTTCGCTTCCTCGATCCATGGAGACCCTAATCCACCGGTCCCGTCTGAATGTCCCATATAGTCGTTGCTTGTTACATATGATCGAAAACGCAGCCTCGTCAAACTTCTCCACGTGCGGCGTTGTGGAGGATGTCGAGCACATTTCGATGTCATGCGTACAGTAAACCGAAGCCGGTCGCCTTCTACAGTCGCAGCTGGCAGCAGTAGACGGCCGTCCGCTCAGTGTTTCAAAAGTACTTGAGGCCTGGCATCGCAGTGTCAGATACCGTTTGTTCTCCGCCGTAGTTAAAATTTTACGAGATACTGATGTAGACACACAGTTTTGAGCCTATGAGTGTTTTGTGGGTTTTGCTGTTCGACTGTTCGCGTGTTGCGTGTTCTGTGACAACTCAGTGTGTGTTAGCAATTGTTTTCTGTCGGAATCACCACCACCACTAACATCGCCATCATCATCTTCATTGGCATCATCATTGCAAGAGTTTTTCCACCAAAGTAATTGGTGCAAGTGATGTGGAGTTGCGGGCCTCGCACTAGTGAAGCCAAAATCTCCATTTTATTTTTTCTTAAGATCAGGGAAGGGTAACGGACGTATTTTCGTTACCATTTCCATTTACGTTGCTGCTGTACTTTCGTTTTCCATTATCCATTTCGGATATCAGCCTTTAAATTTCGTTTCCGTTACTTTTCGGTTACTGTTTCCGGTAATGGAAAGGCTGTTTCAGAGCTGCGTGAGGACAGCCAGTCCGGCTCTGTCAGCAGCCTGTTTTGCCCAAGTGCTGCTTCGGTGTCATGCGTACACACGACACAAGTAATTTTACGTCGATGGGATGCGCACATCTTGCAATATTTGTTTTTTAATGTAGGAACATGTCTTCAGTCTTCACTCACTCTGAGTCCAGCAACTCAAGATGGGCCTAACTTTCATCCAATGTCCAGGCTCCGGGACCCCGCCCAGACCCAGACCCAGAGACAGCCGCAGGCCGCCGCCGACAGAGCCCCTCGGACGACGCCGGCCCCTCCCAAGCCTGTTGCCCAGGAAGCTGCTGCCAAGCCGGAACCTGCACCTCCCCAGGGTACCCAGCTGGTGATGATGTTGGTCCCCCTGCTCATCGCAGCCTTCCGTGCCATGCTGGCTGCGATCCCAGCTGCCAGCAACATCCCAGAAGTCCAGGCCTTCAAGGTAATGGAACCAATGCTTGCCAGTCTGCTTTCTACTTTCAGTTATGGACACTAAGCCCCACCGACGCCAACAACCCACCGCACCCGCCTTCCCTCGCGTCCTGCAATGGAATTGCGCTGGACTGCGACCCAGGCTGGCCGAGCTCAACCAACGCCTCACCAAAACCTGCTACAGCGTCATCTGCCTCCAGGAATGCAACATCCCCGACACGATGGGGCTACCAGGCTTCATGTACACCTCTCCCAGCATACCACACTTCAGTCACGGCGCACAGTAGTCTTTGTCGCAAGGCACCTAGCCTAAACTCAACTTCCCGCAGACCAGCTGTCGTCAGCCGCGGCCGAAGTTACAGCTGCAAAGGTAATTTTTGGAAAGGACGAACTCACTGTCGCCTCTGTTTACTTCCGTCCCAGCTCAGCGGTTACGGTGGACCAGATACCTGACGATATCCTGCAACAAGTGCAATCCTCCCTGCCAGGCCCTCTGCTTCTCTGTAGAGACCTCAACGCGCACCATCCGCTCTGGGGTTCCTGCGACGCTGACCGCCGTGGCCTACGCCTAGTGCAGTCCCTGGAGGATTGCAGTCTGCTCGTCGCAAACACAGGTGAGATAGCCTTTTACAGGCCACCAGTATCCAGTGCTATCGACGTCACCCTGTACACCCCGGACGTTCCTGCACACTGGGAAGTCGGAATGGACAGCTGGGGCAGCGACCACTTCCCGATCGACATGACCCTGACCAGAAGCACCTTGCCCCGAAGCGCCGCACCGCCATCGTCGTGTGGGGCTCCTTCCGAGCCTGCTTGGGCGGAACTCCAGCCTCCCAGGACATCTGCGAAGACACCAGGACAGCCCTGGCTGCCGCAACCAAGTCCGGGACAGCGCAGCAACCGGCCCGAAACTTGACCTGAAGTACTTCCATCTGTGTGCTGCGAGGCGCCGCGCACAGAGGTCCCTGCGTCGGAACCACTCCCCCAGGCGTCTGCCGGCATACCGAGGAGTTTCCGCCGCCCTGCGCAGATATGCGGTCACACTGCAGCGCTCCCAATGGAAGCAGTTCTCAGCCTGCCTGACCAGCGGCACATCGGCCCGGAAACTCTGGTCTGTCGTCAACGCCCTGGGGGGGGGGGAGGAGGAAGGCGAACCCCTTCAGCTCCATGGCTCTAGCCAAAGGGGTCTCCCTAGAGGAGCAGGCTGAGGACTTCGCCGACCTGTTCGGCGCAGGGAGGGACGTCCCCTCCACGACGGCGCCTCCAGCATCCCTCACGGACCTGGACAACCCCTTCACGGCCGGAGAACTGCGCTTCGCCCTGGACCACCTGAAAGCCAAGTCAGCCCCTGGACGGACCACCTACCAGTGACTGCGGAACCTACCTCACAAGACAACCTCACGGCTCCTGGATGCCATCAACCAGTACTGGGACCAGGGCACGCCACCACCATCCTGGAAAGAGAGCGTTATCGTGCCGATATTGAAGTAAGGGAAGGCCCCTGGCGAACTGAGCTCCTATCGGCCGATATCGCTCACATCATGTTTGGCTAAGTTGACAGAGCGGTTGCTACACCGCCGCATTACATGGCTACTTGATTCCAAGTCCTTTTTTGCCCCCTGGCATGGCAGGTTTTCGACGCAACCTTTGCTGCCAGGACTCTGTGCTGGACCTGGTCTCGGACGTGGACGACGCCGTCCAACGCAAGTGCCGAACGGCAGCGGTGTTCTTCGACATCAAGGCCGCCTTTGACAGCGTCCCCATCAACACCGTCATGGACTCCCTCGTCGACCCTGGAATCGGAGGCAAGGCAGCTGTCTTCATTCACGCTTTGCTTTCCGACCGTTCTTTCAGGGTCCGACTGGGATCGACGCTGAGCTCCCCACGTCCCCCAGAACATCGGTCTACCTCAAGGCAGTATCCTGAGCCCCCTGCTCTTCAACCTCGTCATGGCTGGAGTCCCCAAGGCCCTACCAGCAACAGCACCTCAACTCCAACTACAACTCTCCATCTACGCGGACGACATCTGCCTGTGGACCAACAAATGTAGAGGACGACAGTCTTCCTCCACATGAGTCCCGACCGGCGATGATGGTATGCCACGGAGAGGCGATGACGGTGGCCTATCTTCATGGCCGCGCCGGTGGAACTCATGTGGAGGAAGACTGTCGTCCTCTACATTTGGTGATCCGAACGTGGCTAGGACCACTGGAAAGTGAGGGACACCATCCAAAAGGGCGTGGATGCTACGAGCGACTACATCCGTGGCCTCGGACTCACCCCGTCAACCGAAAAGACCAGGGTCATGCTGCTTGGTTCCACGGCAAACTGGTGTACCCTGCCCGAGCCGACCCTGATGGAAAATACACCACTGGGACAGGTACGTATCCACCGTTTTCTCACAGTAACCTTGGATTACAGTTCTTCCTGGGCGGCACTCGTCAAGGACCTCCAGACCAGATGCAAGACAACCCTGAACGTGACCAAGCGACTCAGCAGACGGCACTCCGGCTGCCCCCAGAGGACCCTCCTGACCATCCACAAGGCTATCACAGCCGCGCGGATGCTGTTTGAAATCCCCTACGCCAAGCCCAGCAGAACAGCGCTGGAATCCCTGGAACTGCTCCACTGTCGCGGATTGAAGCTGGCTCTCAGACTCCCACCTGGAGCGCGGAACGTCGCCGTGTACGCCGAGGCTGCCGCTCTCCCTCTCCAACTTCGAGCCACCCAACACCTGCTGAACCAGCTCACCAGACTGAACAGGACAACAACCGGAAGGGCACTATGCAGCGTCTAAGGGACCGACAACGGAGCCGTTTTTCGTTTACACTTTTCACGCAGGACCAGCTGTACCAGCCCATCCCACCAGTCCCCAGCCCAGATGCCCCATGGAGGCACCTCGGGACCGCCATCCACACAACACTGCCAGGCCTGCCACGGAAAAAGGACGTACCGGATGCGGTGGCACAGTTCCTGGCCGCCGAGCGCCTTCATGAGAGCTACCAGGACTACCTGCAAGTGTACACGGACGCCTCAGTCGACCCTGGACGACGCGCCTGCGCCACACACACAGTTCTCCTGGGCCGAAGGATTGTCCGGATCCCTCTCCTCCACGGAAGCAGAACTCCTGGCGATCATGGAAGCCCTGGACATCATCGCCAAGACGAGCGCCACCAAAGCGGTTATCCTCACGGACACCCGCTGGGCTCTGTCGAGGCTCATGAACAGTTATGAACACTGCCCTCTCTCTTTCAGTGCACACCAAAAGCTGCAACACCCCCTGACGTCCGGCCACCGCATCGCACTACAGTGGATACCATCCCACAAAGGCATCCCCGGCAACGAGATGACAGACTCCCTGAGCAAGCAGGCAACCACCAAGGCCCTGGTTCACCAGACTCCATCCACCACCAGCCAGGCTAAGAAGAGCATCGCCCTCCACGTGCGCAGCTTCCACCCGGACAAGCCCACGGCGGAAGGGGCAGCACCCCTACCCTGCATCACAGCCGGCTTGACCAGGGACGAGGCATCGCTGCTGCTGAGGCTCCGAACGTCGTGTGCCTTCACCCGGGCGTACGGCTTCACGATCGGCCAGGTCGACGACCCACGCTGCGGAACCTGTGGTGTCCAGGAGAGTGTTGCTCACCTAATCACCCGCTGCAGAGATACTGCTTCTCAGAGAAATCTTCTTTTTCAGAACCTGTCCAGCGCCAGCATCACCGACCACAGCCTGTTTAACCTGATCTACCCCATGGGCCCACGACACCACCGCCGACGTATCCAGAGGGACCTGCTGCAGTTCCTGAGTTCTACCGGCCTGTACACCCACCTGTAGCTGCCACCCTCCGGACTTCCACAGCCTGACGCTGCCTAGGGCAGCGTAGGACCCCAGGACCACTTCTCCAGCTGCCGTCGCCACCCTCCACTGCCTGACGTCACCCACGGCAGCGTAGGACCCCTTAGGACCTGCCCGGACCGCCAGAGCAAGGACCCCGAGAGCCTCCCTGACTCACCCAGACCTCCAAAACCACCCCAGCACCCTTGCCACCCCGACCGCCCCTGACTGATTCCTTCTCTTCTCTCTCTTTCGCTCCGTCCTCTCCCACCCCTTTCCCAGCGGGTGAAACTTGCCGTCGGTATTGACAGGCAGACCCCCCCCGTTTTCTCTTTTCTCTCTACGCCACTCCACTCCACTCCAATACCGGACGATAATTTTCGTTTCCGTTTGTTTCCGGTAATGGAGGACCGTGGCATGCGTTGCCGTATCGTTGCCAACTCCAATTTCGGTAATATACCCTTTCTGTTTCCGTTACCATTACCGTTACCCTTCCCTGCTTAAAATCAAAATCAATCCCATCCACTCATCGCCGTAGCTGGGTGGTATACTGCGATTCTAAAGATGTCCTGCAATGTAATGAACATATGGGTCTTCGTGTATCACTGGCTCCGGTGGTTACAGAAATCCTCCAGGCAATGAGCCGTCTACGGACATATGGGGTTCACGAAGTATTCTTACAGTGGGTTCCTGGACTGTTGCATCCACGGGAATGAAGAAGCGGACAGGCCTGCGGTATAGTCACGAATGGGTCCCGGTCGACAATATCAATATTATCCTCTCCAAAAGAGATAGAAGAACGTACCTTGACGGTACCCAGCTACAATGGTGTCAGGATGTCCCATCAAGTACCCTAATGAGAGAAGTGGATCCCGGTTTGTTTTTCAACCCAATCGGCTGCCTTGCAACTTTTCGTCCGTTATACACAGGGTTCGTCTCGGTGTGGCCTTCACCCCACATTTTAAACACAGGCTTGGTCGCTCCGACACCATGCTATGCTCGGTGTGTGCCGTGCTGGCAGATATCAAGCACGTGACACCGGACTGTGTCCTGTTCAGGAACCAAAGAGAAACGCTAACGGCACGAACGTAGTGACATGAAGCACATCACTGCCGCTCCGTTCACATTGGCAAGTCCTCGGACCCTGGACCAACATCCTACAACATCGCAGCCCTCTGCTGATTATCCTGGATTTCCTGCAAGACACAGGTCTCCTTTATATCCTTTAGTGCGCCCCTCCAAATTCTGTGCCTCTCGTGTCTTCCTTCATTTACTGGGTCTTTGCGGATATACTGATGCAGCTTTACTACGATCTTTCTTCCATCGTCACCTCATTGTCATGTTATGTTTCATACAGTCCCGTCGGTATTGGGGTAGTGGGCCACAACTCACGTGGCGAATTTTCCCATTCATCATCATTGTATTTGTTGTTGTTGCTTGAGCAATTAAGCTTCCCATAATCACTTGTCGTTATTCAAATGTCAAGCAAAATTCATCTCAAGATCCACAGTTAGCAGTGCGATGCTCTTCGTAAACTACGAAATTCCTAGTGTGCACAGCATGAACAAGTTTCGCTCTCCAGCGGTGAATCACCCCACGTCATAGTCACGATTTATTTGTTGTTGTTGTTGTGAAGTTTGAGTAAGCAACGCCGAAAATAAAATTGTGAAATCCTTGTTTATGCAACGTAGCAGGGTTAGCAATCATTTTAAATTCCATGTAACAAATTAGTGATAACAAGCCTTTTTCCATGGTTCCGCTGAGTGCTTTGGTGAGCGCAACTTTGCCCTGTCATGGCAGTCCGTTGGCGAACTGTTTTCCATCGAAGCATTATAAAAAAACGAAAGTATCGGCCTGATGAGCAAACCCGTCCCCCCCCCTACAAACCTTTCCTTTCTTTTTTATTTCTTAATAAACATATACCGCCCCCCCCCCGTTCCACCTTGCACTAATAGCAAAAATCAGAATATATGATGCTGTTGATGTTGTTGATGCTGTGGGTGTGAGATCCTTGGTTACTAGCGCACTCATTTCATTATGCAAAGCAATCATTCTTTCGCTCACTGCAACACTAGTCAGCAAGCCTTCCTGCGAGACAAATTTAAATGTTCGCAAATGCGTAATACATGAAAGGAATATTCTGGTATTCAAGAGCGGTGATACCTAATTGTAAACGAGAACAGTGAATACCAGGAATGTCCCTCGTATTCGTTCTTCACTAAGCATGACAAGTGAAGGAATATGTGAAGACAAAAACATATCATAACAGAAACAATCCATTGAGTGCTAGCTGCAATGTTATAACCCTTTGCGCGACACTGCAAAAAGCACAGCACACATTGTACACACTGTACGCAGCGTTATGGGTACACCACATATACATAGAAAAATAACTATGTCCGATGTATGGTTCAACAAACTATGAACCGCAGGAAGTCTATTAGGTAGCACACTCTTTGTCGACTTCGACTTTTGCTCTGTTTTACTCCAAAGCCTTATGGAATAGATAAGAATGCAGAAAAACATACACTTATGCATCTTTAAAGCCAACGGGGTGCCCGAACAACCAGCTATACTTCTAGCGTACGACTACGTCAGTGGACTGAGCCGAAGCGCCCGCAGTCCCCGTAGGAAATGCCCACATTGTGGCGCCACAGCCCCAGTTTTTTAATGCGATGGCATTATTGGGCCACCTCCTCGGATATTCTTGTGGTGTGCGCCGAAAACTCAGCTCCGACAGTAGATGGCGCCACGGGAACCGTGGGAGGGAAGCGTTTATTCAACCTGAATCCTCCCCTCCAGCTGCGGGCACTAGAATGCCGCGGTATAAAACAACTTGCAAGCGAGACTGCCAACGCGGGTGAGATGCTGATGATGATGATGAGGCGGGAGAGAGAGATGTCTTGCTTCGTCGTTGCTTCGTGGGGCTGACGACTGGAACCGGGGAATATTCCCAGGATATTTATCCCTGGGGGGAGGGGGGTCTGTAGGGTGGGGGGCGACGCCCATATCTGCTGCTTTTGCGGCCTTTTTGGCCGTTCTTCAGGTATTTGTGGGGGGAGGGTGCTGCAAGACTTTTAGGAGGTCAATAGGGGGTGCGGGGGGTGTTTGGAAAATCGCTGCACGCACACACGGTCGTTCTCGTACACGGCAAAAAATGAGTGTGCTTTATACGTCATTCACTCGAGGTGTCTGCCACCGGCAACAGCACAAAAAACGTTATCCTGTAATTCGGCTGAGTGGATCTTATTTCTTCACGCCAGACCCCACAGCGCGTTATCCTCTCTAGCACTAGATCATAACTCATTGCAGTTCTGCTCGTAAATTTGACCCATATCTGCAAACCATTACTCGCAATTTAAAATTGCCCCCGCATTTTCTTAGCATTTCAACGATTGCTATGGGCCTGTTGCTCTGGGCCAGGTGGCGCGAGTGAGCAGCAACATCAGCGCCCCAAATCATGCAACACTCCCCAGTTTAGCAGACGACGCGGCACTTTCAAGTACACGGTTTCGAGTTGTTCGCGCTTTTCAAGAAGCACCGCTTTTTCTGTTGACTTCCTACAGGTTTTGTAGCTTTCTTGGCACCATACCGTTTGACACACCATGCAAAACCCGCTGATGGAACTCCTTACTGTTGGGATCCGCGGCCGTTTGGGCCCGAAATGGCGCTGTGCAAACTTCACTGCAAGAGCCCTATATCAGGTAGACCGCTATTTTTTCTTCTTCTTGAAGTTCTGATAATTTCAGGATGTTATGTTTCTTAGTGGATCGGTATAGCCTGTAGTATTTTACTTTGCTGATTTTTTTTTTGCTGCTAATTTGCTGATGCTGTTGCGCAGAAGCTCTTGTTAACGCCTATACGCACCGTAATGTCAAAGAAAAGTTATATGGCCATGGGATACCCTTGTGTTGTCTTTTCTTGTTCCATTCTGAGGCCTTTCTCATTATCATGGTTCGATCTGTTTATGCGAAGTGCATAATAAGAAGGGGAATAAAGTCCACGGCTCTCCTGTTGATCTACCCCATCTTTTGCTTCAAGTACAAAAAGACTCAGCCTTCCTGTTGCTGCGCAACGACAAACCGGCATCTTTTTCGCCCTTTTACTAATTCGGTGTCGTTGCACATTTTGTGTGGAATCGACATCCTGCTGTGGAGAGGGTGATGGTGAGGACAGCTTCATAGTGCTTGCATCTCAAATGTCGCTACCATGTAGCGCTTCCAATAGAGATCCCCATATCATCGTCATCATGTATTTCTCTCTCTCTCTCTCCAATAGAGATCGAATGTGCCTTTGTATTGTAGTTTGTTTGACCTTTACTTAGTTTTATGGGCTTAAAAACTACGATACAAAACTAATACAAAACAGAAAATAATACGAAGAAGAAGGAGTCGTACGTAACTGTCGACACAAGATCAAATTACTTCAAAATTACTGCAGAAGTAATTTTCGTTTCACATGATCAGGGTAAGGAATGCAGTCTCTGTACTTCTAGGCCTACTAAGCACGTAGACTCACCTTACTGCACACGATTATCCGTCCGATACGCATTGCGTTGTTTCATTCTTCTGGCAGATCCACATGCCCTCAAAGTTCTCCTCGTATTTCTCCAGCACATTCTGAGTTGGACTGCTGTCTATCGTTGAAAGTATGATTTTAACAACGACGAACTCCAGCCCAAGACAGAACAATGCGAATTTCCTTCGTTGTCTGTGAAGGCATCCTGGTCTTGGTGCACTCAAGAGATCGGGTAACAAATGCGACACATGGTGTGAGTGATATCACACAGCTGGTGTTCCTGATTCAACACACTGTATCCACCCCCCATTATCTAGACTACAACGCTTGAGCATTAGCTCATTTCAGAATAGGAGGCTATCGCCAAGTGACCAATCAGATTCGTACTTTCGTTGCTGTCACGAACGCGCAGTAGCCGGGTGTCCGCACGTGCGACTTTATCGGGAAGATATCGGCGGACGAGATCGAGGAGTACGAGAAGGCAAGCAAGCGCCAAGAAGATATCGCGGAAGAAATGCCAAGGGTAACCCGAAAGGCGCTGGAAAGAAACCAGAAAGGAGATTGTTAGAAAACATGAAGGTGAGCACTGATAAGGTCGGTTCACACGATGCAACCTTATCGATCACACGATTCGACTGTTGCTGCAACTTCCAGCAATCCAATTTCCAAGTTCCAGCAATGCGGTTGGGCGCAAGTGAAGTAGAAGTCAGTAGGGTACTTCCAGTCGGTGAGCAACTCGCCGCATCGCAGAACGAGCGAAACTCGTGGGACGGCGCGAGAAAACGTCATCATCATCATTTTCGACCAATCGTACGAGAGCGAGAGCTGAAAATACGGTTGGCAGTTTTCAAGGACGTATTGAAGAACACATTCTCGTGAAACATTTTACATGAACAGACGGGGAAGATTTCATGCTGCTAGCGTCGCCTTCGTAACCCACGACGGCTGGGCTGTGGAATTTACGTCTCGGAAGTGACACCACGACAGACAGCCATTGCGACTGGATGTCTTCGGAGGAGGAGCTATGTGATGGACAGGTTGCGCCTGAAGGTTGCGGGAAGAATCGCTCGTAAGACGATCCGTACTGCAGCTCCAGCAACCGGGTTGCGCAACCGGTTCACACGGCGGGCGCAACCTAGCTGAATAGACCCATAGGGCTGTTAAAGAATAATTTTGCACAGCACCGTTTCGGGCCTAAGCGGCCACGGATCTAACAGTATCGGATCTATCAGCGGGTTCTGCACGGTGCTTCAAGCGGTATGGCGCCAAGGAAAGCTACAAGACCTGTAGGAAACCCGCGGAAAAAGCGGTGCATCTTGCCAAGTGCGAACAACTCGAGACACTGTGTTTGAAAATGTCGCGTCGTCTGCTGAACTACCGCGCGTTGCATATTTGGGGGCGCTGACGTTGCTGCTTGCTCGCGCCACCAGGCCCACAGAAACAGGTCTATAGCGGAATCGCTAGCAGACGAGCTGAGCAGACGAGCGGCGGAAGACGGTATAGTATTCTGTGACGAGCGGACAGAGGGAACCGCGGCGCAGGGAATACGCAGGAAGATACGACGTCAGGCTATGTGCAAGGCTTGGTCGGTCACGTGCACTCAAACGTCTTTGCCGTTGCTCCGTTCGTACTCCCGTCTCTGCTGGCATATCGCCCGATCAGGTCGCTCATGTGGGCACCTCGTAACGGGAACAATGATCTCCTAGCACACTCTGTACAATCTAAGTGGCCTTGGATGTGTGCAGGCTAGCCTCCATACGTTCGCAACAGGCTTACTAACTAAAGGCAATCAACGATAAGATAGGGTAAGACAAGAAATATTTTCTGCTAGTGCAAACACCGTTGCCTGCAAATGAAACACGGAACCATACCTCACACACGAAAGATCATATAAACCGAAATTCATATTATGGAGGCGGATTCTTTTATAACGAACATTTTGCGTTTATTGTACTCTTGAATGCAAAGTTTCTACAGGCCGTGGCACTAGAGGGCAGAACAGTTCAGCGTACAGTATGTAACACTCACGGGGAGGAATAATGGTTGAGGCGCTAAATTCTGCGGTAGATCGCCAGTTTCTCTGCGGCATGCTCCTTACAACCAATAAGGATCTTTAATGCACTTCTACAAGTGCTACATAGTTGTACATGGTACATTCTAGTTTGGGTCGAAACCATTTTTACTCTAAGGTACATCGTCTCGAACTTTTAATTCTTACAATTTGCCGCTTTTTAGAATTCATTGTTAAAGGACATTTTTATGGAGCTCGCGACTTTTTGTCTGTATGTTGGGACGCGAAGTTATTCGGATTGCGATGGAGCCACATTTACCTATTTTATTATTTTTATTTTATACCTGCTTCTTCAACGCTGAAAAGATAGATTTTCACCGAAGTACTTTTGCTCTGCACTATGACTTGTCATCCTAACTATGTGCGGAAAAAGATAAGAATCACTCTTTAACAATATTCCTAAGAATCAGTCTCAACAATATTTCTATATGTCTTGAAAGCGCTGGCATGTTCCTTCTGTTTTGATAATAACAAAAACATTCACTCGGCGATACAGGGACCTCCCGACAAAACAGCGTCACCACTAATCGATGTATAAACCAATCAACATATATGGTACAAGTATATATACACAATCTGCACATAATACAACATGCAGCAACGGATCCAACGGTCCAAGAGGAAAGCGGCTGTCGTCAATGTCCACTCGGCGTTTTTGTTTTCTTTCAAAATCTTGAGACACACAAGTGTTCTCTGCACAAACCACTCTGCTAACCACTCCGTTGATCCATGCTGACTCCAGGTGACTTTTACTGAGAAGGTAACTTCAAGCGCGAACGACGACACTGCTCTTTTCCACAATGACAACAAACGCGAATGATAGGCCTGCATTCAGAGGCGACACCACATTTTTTGTTTCTTTAAAATCATAATATACCTACTAAGTGAACTGTGGTGTGTACATCGGAAATGTAGCTACCATAAAAAGCTCGGCATATCACCGGTGAAAGACATTATGAGGGAGCGCTTCTAGCATGCGTTGGGTACGCACGCAAATTTACACCGAGGTACGATCTCAACGCTCCCAGTGTAACCGTCACGAGGGAGCACATTTGCGCGTCACTGCAAGCGCACCTTGGGAGTGAGTTCAGAGGAGGGTTGAGCTTACCGGTTTCGCTTTACTACTCTGGTCTGCGAGTTGAACGAATTCGTTTCAAAACTCTCCAACACTGTGTACATTGCCCTGTGTGCTTTAACTTTCTGTGAAGCGCAAGCCGACATTTAACAACACGCGCATAGTCAGTCGACAGGGATAATCGATAAAATATAAGTCACTGCGGTTTTCGACGTAACAATCGCTGTTTTTGAAATGGTTGTTCGCACGCATTTACAACAATGATCCAGAAATGTAATGGCGAATTCCACTGGGTCGGAGAGCCAGAACAGCATTTTTCTTTTTCTGCTTTTCGGCGGAAGATGAGCGGAGAACGCGAGAATTCGCACAATCCTGGAACAAAGGGGTATGAATTTTCCGTACTGCACGTGTAATTCTTTGTGGGAGCGGTTCTCGTTCGTAGGCCAAACAGATCACGCGGTTAGAAAAGGCATTTTTTTTTTATAAGCAAACGCAGGAAAGAATTGTCTCTTTCGTCATTCTTTCCGTTTCTCCTTTTCTCCTTCGGTAACTGATGGTTGCTTCCCTGATGTTCTGTATAACTTGCAGTTAAATTTGCGAGTCGGTTAGCACACACAATGCGCGGCGCCGCTCCGACCTGATGCGCGACACTATAGTCAGTGACAACGTAAGTCATACACTTGACCCCGCCCCCACACAAGAATCGCTCCGCGCGCGCGAATGTAGTGCGGCGCGGCCAAGTGGGGACTGGGGGAGAGAGAGAGAGAGCGACGGGAGGCCGGCACTACATCGCCAAGCGGGGGCGTCGTGCAAAGGCTGGTAGCCAATCGCAGGAGCCTGCCATAGATGAGTGGGCGGTCCCAATTGTAGGACTTACGTTGTCACTGACTATAGACAACCCAGCAACACTGGCGGCGTCAAATGACTGTCGTTATATGATTCGAGCGCGACCTGCGGTGCTCTGTCAGGTCTCTAGCAGCGCCACACGAGAAAAGCATCGAAAAGAGTAGTGGCGCCATGGCAACACGACTAAAGCCGAGACAGAGGCAGGTTTGCTCCTCGAGCATAAATATTCGACTCGGTATTCCTGAATACACCTTGCGAAAAATACAAATAGTAAACGAAATGCATTCATGATCTCTTCAACAACGCAAACAACTTCAGTTCCACACGCAGTGTCTGTCATCGAAATGCTGCTAATATTTATAAGACGCACAAATTTCTTAAATTTCAAATCGCATACAAGATGAAACGAAACTGAAAAGGGCGAAATTCACGTGAACTTTGCGTATCCCATATATGCGCTCAAACAACACACTTCACATAGCGGGACATAGCTCGACGAAATACTGACTATACCCTCTGCACATCACTGCGCCCCAAGAAACAGTGGGGCAACATCAATCAACGGTTTAGCTCCAAGGAGACCCTGCACCAAGTCCGATAAAGCAACCACACTTTCAATACGTGCAGTGGCCTCTGGCTTATACACAACCACAAGTGACGCGTTGATTCTGCCCATCAATAAGAGGAAGACTTGATCATGAATATGTCGTCTATACTTTGCACAGGCTTGTTTGTTTTTTACACGACAGACACATAACCTACAGAGTGTACACTGCTACCGTGCTTTCACTACATGGCATAACGAAAGCAATGTCTCATGAACGATGATTCACAGTGAGTGAATGTGTATAAGGTATAACGGTCAGGTGTAGGTTCTAAGGCATGAACGTTGAAAGTAGCCAGGTGTAGATGATGCTACTTGGACATACTGATAATACGAGTTACGAAATAGGAAATACACATGTCCTACTATTCAACGCACGAATATTAATGAATAGATTAGTAGAACGATAGAGAACAAACTGATATGTTGTAACCGGTGCGGTGTAAACTTTAGTGGTGCTTCTAGCCCTCGTACGTTCACTAAACGGCGATTACTTAGGTGTAAATACATTACGTGATTATCATCGTTGATTTCACATGGGTGCCGTCAAGTTAAGAACATGCATGGAACACGTTTCGAAAGTGAATAACCCAACCTACCCAACGATCGTGTATTGCCATTTGCCTAACGTAGAGTATCATGTAGTTATGTTCTAATTTCGTCTATCTATACACTTCGCGGTTATCACATAAATCACATCCAGCGCCACGACATAGTACTTGGCAATTTTTACGAATGTTTTAAGTACTAAAAGTTGTTCATCAAAATGATAAAAACGTTACAAGCAATCGTTCTAGCCCTGTTCACTTTGATGTCCGGAAGAAAAAATAAATAAATGAAAAATACAGTCAAAGATCAAGTTTCCAAAAATAAAAGTGGGAGAGCGGCGGGTAAAAGCATCCTAGGAAGTTAATACTAGGACGGCACCCAATTACCCATTCTTGTCCATGTAAGAGATAAGGGAACGCTGTTTTTTGCTCCGTGTATTCTAAATTATGGAGCACACATTATCTCGCCGGCAACACGGAAGCCCGTTGTACCGACGACGCGAAGGACATTCTTTCTTTCTTTCTTTCTTTTTTTTTTTTGTACTGGCTACTGCATCAACGTTCAGCACATTTAATTTTACACGTGACCACTCTGGCAACTGAAGAGTTAAAAAAAGTTCTCAATGGCACAATGCTCGCTCTCTGTCAGCGACAGACTGTAAACAATAGGTCGAATAACGCAGAGCGCTATACTCAGCGCGTTGCTTTAAAATATGTGTGGCGCATAGCGTGACGTCAACGGCAAGAAGACTCTGATATATATTTTGTGCAACAGGAATCTTCCGACTTCAGATTGCAGAAATTAGACGTCTATGGGTTTTGCTCATGGGAATACGACTCCAGCATCAGTGAATGAGCGTGTGTCTGCAGTTTTCAGGGACACTCACGGTGGAACGGTCAAATTAATATCACGTCAGACACGTGTTTGAGCTGCATGAATACAAAACGAAGTACGGGTTAAAGGGTTCCGGCGCAGCTTCCGTCACCGCTTTTGTTCTCCACATCGAGACCTCGATGCACGCCCGCGGGCACGGATCTGCCTCTCGTGCAGCCGATGCATGACGTAATAGATGATTTTACAAACATGCGCGCGCCACCAAGCGCGCGGCGCAAAGCAGCATGGGAACTTTAAGCGACACTGCTCCGTCGTCTGCTTCGGTTATGGTTCCCCGGCTAACGCTGCTGCTGCGCACACCGGGAATGTTGTTGTTCTTCTTCTACCTCCGCCTCCGGCCGTCTTGTAATGCTGTAAGGCGCTATAAGTTCCCATGAGCCCTTGCGTGCTACAGGTTGCGCGCGACGCCGGCGATGACGGCGCGATGACGCCAAATGCGATTACCTTCACAACCAGGTTTGTGGCGGAATGTAGTCACCCGTACAAAGCGGTAAGTGCTCACTAGCAGCAAATTTTTGCGTGCGGTTAAAAAGTAGTATGTGGAATTGCCTTTTAAGATAGCTCGAATGTTGTAGAAAGGAGTCCCGACGACCTTGTCTGCCAAATGGTAATGAAAAATTGTGACCTTCTTACGTGTTTCTCACGTTATTTAGTACATTTGTGTTGGTGTGAAGACATGTTCAGAGCTTCCGGAGAATCCACTCACAGACGGATCTTATGTACACATACAAATGGGGCAGGTGCGTTCATTTTTTACAAAACGCACTATAATATAAAGGGTTGCATGTACTTACTACAATAGTACAATACAATAGTATACGTATTGAAAAGTTTATGACAGCTCCATTACTTTACAATTAAACTGAAATTCAGTTCATATGCACGACTGCTCACTACGGCCATTACATCGGCCCTTAACCAGCAGCATGTTGTTAGCGCAACTAACAGGGATACAGAGGAGACAAGACCACACAGCGCAGTGTTGTTTTGTCTCCTCTGTGCCCCTGTCAGTTGCTCTTATAACATGCCGATCACGTACAAACAAGCACATTATGCTGCTTTACTTTAACCAGCACTTTCTCTACTGGCAGCCGCGCCCGTGCGACGCGCTGGATACGTCATGCATCGTCTGCAACAATGTGGGAAGATACCCGTGTTGGAGTAAAAAAACTGAGATCCTTTATTCGCACGTATCTGGTGCGTAGTTTTTCGAAGGGACATCGTACAGCTGCGTTAAGAAGTTTAGCAACCACGCCACATTTTAGAGGTTTGGTGCAAGTCATCCTCTACGTTATGGAAATGATGACTTTAGAAAGAAAAGCGCTTCATAAGTGAGTGTCCTGTTACCAATCCTCTTGAAGAGTTCAAGCTATGTCAAGAAGGCTGTACTGGTGCCCTTTAGGATGCGTCATGTGACATTTCAATGTACACTGTAATTAAATTACTGCATGTAAACGAACGAATATGATAACCAGACACACATATCAACATATCATCCTGCTTGACACATACGTGTTCACACGAATAAACAGTCACTACAGTGTTTATAACGCAAAGCTAAAACTTAAAACATCTTACTTTTTGTTCCACATCCAAAAATTACCAAGCTGTCTCTAGAAGAAAGAGCTACGTCTTGTGGAGGTCACCGCGCAGTACCCTGTAAAACGTCTTCTTGAATTGTTGGTTCGCCAACGCGTAGCAGAAGGGGTTTATGGGGCTGTTGGCGTAACACAAAAAGTACGTGAAGTAAAAGAGATGATAGTTCACACACCCGTTGGGGTCTGAACAGAAGCCTTCAACGAGAGCGCAGATATGATACGGTGTCCAGCAAATCACAAACGCCCCGAGGATGAACGAGATGGTCCTTAATGCCTTCCTCGCCCTGTTTTCTGACTTGGATTTCTGCCTCCTGTCATTTTTCCTCTTCTTGTGTATCTTCTTACTGAAAGAAGACACTAACGTTCGACTACGCGACGAACGATTCGTCGAGCATTCTCTAGACAACGTTTCCATGGGCGACTGCTCCACCTCAATCATGCACCGTGCTTCATCTGGATTGGCCACCCGAGTTATCGTTTTCGACTCCGAACTAAACTCGAGTTGTTGCGTTTCTACGATGCTGTTCTTCGTGTGTGGGGTAAGGAATTTCGTGGACTTTGCAGGGATAGCATTCTTCTGGAGCGAAGGCGGTTTTTCTTCCACCGCGTCTGTCGGTTTGGGCAAGGGTAGGACTCCTGCCGCGGAGGCAACGGCGGTGCTGGATGAAACGAGCTGCGACCGGAGATCTATGGGAGGTGTGCTGCCGTGGCTAGCGACCGAAGGTATCGAAGGCAAAGATGCTAGAGAAAAGTTATCACTCTTAGGTGACGCGATGGCGAGGGAAGTGTCTTGGTCTATAAATTTCAGGTGGTCGGCAACTGCAGGTGGGGGAGGTTCGAACTGTGACCGTACGTCTAACGTCGCCGGTGGAATTGGTTTTGCAGAGGGGGATATTGACCGTAATGGTTCTGTCGGCGAAATACTCACAAAAGGATTTCCACAGTCGGAACCTGGAGGAGTGACTGGAGTCATGATGTTCTCGGTGTCTAGAAGACTAGGCTCTGACGTGGAGTTTAATGAAAAGTCCTGCTGGAAGCTACGACGACTGGAATTGGGCTTTTGCTGCGAACTCAGCGGAGATCTTCTAGGTTGCTGTGGGCTTGACCGGCGTCTGTCCGGGTGCGGTACGGAGGTCTGCTGCTGAAAGGAATGCCTCGAACGCGTCGTCGTCTCAGCGTGTTCGGTCATTGGAAGAGCAGAGGCAAGTTGCTTGGCAAGCTCCGATGTTCTTCCTGTGGCGAAAGAAGGTGGCTCAATCCTCAACAGAGTTGCCTCGACTATAGACATTCGGGTGGCGCCAGCTTTCGACGCTCTCTTTCCCATTTTAGGCCCAGTTTTGTGGGTCTTGACCTTCCTCGGCTTGTGTTCTGACTTTGGTGGTCTTGTACTTGCGTCTTGTGAATATTCTTCATCCGACTCAAAGATGGGGCTGCTAGACCTATCTTGGTCCGAATTGTCCTTTCCTTTGTCTGAAAAGCTCGTCGTCTCTGTGTTGCCCGTGCGGTTGGAGGACGTCTTCTGGCTAGAGCTCGAATCCCCACTGCCAGGTTGCCCTTGCTCAGGATTTCGAATTATTTGCTGACATTCAGTCATGGAAGTCGTCTCAGGTTGCTGCTGCGTATCCTGAGCCTCTGGACCGGCACATTTCGGTAAACTAGCCCCTGGTCTAGAACCCGCACCTCCCCGTCCCAAGGCTACGAGAGACTGCATCTTCTTTTGTTTCGCCGCTGACTTCTTTTGCATATCACTCGCCGTTTTGTATATTCCTCCGTACAGAATGAACAACACAACTAACGTAGCGTAGAAATAGCCAAATATGAGAGACGTGTTAAACACCGGATCCTTTAGAAACTGAACTGCACACTCGCCGGGATCCAAGTCTCTGTAACCGATGAAATGCTCCCATCCCATGATGCTTATGAAGAACACTAGGAACGGCACGATCCACGTGATGGCGACCATCCAAATGACTTTGTCTCTAGTCCTCCAATTGCGATACTTTGTCGCAATCTTTACAGAACAGTAACGATCGATGGTGATGAGTAGAACAGTATAGATGGAGACGAGACACACTGTGTGGTCCGTCGCCAGCCAGAGGTCACACGGTATGGGGCCGAGTTCCCACCGGCCTACGAGGACATAGAAGGCGTAAAAAGGCATCGACACTACACCGATCAGCAAGTCCGACATGGCCAAGGAGGCGATGAAGTAGTTGCTGGGCTGCCGGATGGCACGCTCCACAACGAACGCAGTGAGCACCAAGATGTTTCCGCCCACAGTGAGGATGATACATATTCCGATGAGCACACCGATTACGACAGTCTGCCACAGGGCAAACGGTCGCCGCCATTCCTCTGTGCTCGACCCGTTCACTGCAGTGTCGTTGCAGGGACTCTGCATAGATGTGTTGAGACAAAGCAAAGCAGCGGTCGCTGCGATGGTGGACGTAGAGTTGTCGGGTGGTTCCCAAGGAAGAAGCGTCGTCAGGGTGGATTCACTGGGAACGACGGTAGCCTGCGTGATCAGTGTTTCCTCTGTGTCCGGTTGCGTCCACAGGTCCATGACAGTGGACGCCACTGCTGACAGCAGGGCCATGCCTCCTTAAGACGATGACCTGTGCAGGAAGAAAGGTTGGGACAATAGTCCGAGACAGGTAGGGGTGTTGAAGGAAAGGGTGGGGGAAGATGGAGTCATGCAGATGGAGACGACACGTTACAGAACGAAACTTAAAAAAAAACGATACATGTACGCGCGTATGGAAACTAAGCACTGTCAGTTTTGCATGCACGGATGTCTATGGGAGGTGCAGTATCATCATTACATTAGTTACTGTGTACTTTACTGTATTTGATGCACACGTTTACTGCATAGTTACTGTACTGTGTCATAGTACTGCACTAGCGCTAGCTCACAGGAAAGACGTCTTGAGCAGAGGGAACAGAAAAATATCGCACAACGTAAACATTAATGGAGCCATTGTCGTTCCCAGTAGGACATAGCCTTTAATGGCATCCAGGTCTTAGACATTTTTTTCCAGCTTTCATACGAGTAGCAGCTTCGAAAATCAGTCACGCTGCGCACATTTTGTGCCACAAGAAAAGGGAGAAATGCATATAATCCTTTTGTTTACAAGTTGTAGTGCACAGAGACCTATGCCCTGTGCAAGATGGATACTGTGCGTGAGCACCATAGCATATCATATGCCTTCAGCATAGATATTCCTGGGCACAAGAAGACTAGAATCACGTGCAAAAAAAGAAAGAAAGAAAAAGAGCTCTAATATAGTGGGTGTTTCACGTAGGTCCCCCGGCTGAATAATTCGGAAACAGGTCGTGCTATCGAAAATATTTCTAAATAAAACTCATCACTTTAAAATTTTACTTCGCTCTGTTTTACCGATCGGAACATTGAGCGAAACCTATTCCAGGAAAAAACAAACGAACAAACAAACAAACGCGTCGACTTATTTGGTTTACATATTTCTTGCACGGAGCAGCGTACCAATGCTCTCTTTCACTCAGCTGTCCGGCTGCCAAGTACGTGCTCATTCGTCTGGTTCACGCGCGCGGGTGAGGAAGTTTCTTTTTTTGCCACGCACCACAGAGGCAAAGTAACAAATTTCCCCATATATGTGTAATTCGGCTTCTTATGTTACATTTTAACGAAATTCCAACAATGATTTGCAATCTTAGGTGGTCATAATGGAGTAAGAAATAATTGACTCTGTTGTATTCTTGAATTTGAGCGTATTTTTTTTTATCAGTGATTACGAATTATTGCTGTCAGTTGTACTTTGACGGACCATTTGGATCGTTTCACAGATACGACTGCCGCTCCTGCTGTAGCTCCAATGGGAGCTGGCAGTATTTCCAAATAAAATAGGATAAGATATTACTGAACGTGGTTACTATACAGTACAGTACCCTAACAGAGCAGGACGAAGCCATAGATCATAGACAGCCTTGGGGGAATTATATTGTGCCTCTCGTTTCTTATACCCCGAACCACGTGCTCATCCATAATACCCTGCATAATGCGCATATTTTATCATTTGAGCCTACTGAAGTGGGCAGCGTTGAAACCTGGCTGCCAGTAACTCACTTTGTGAACGAGCACAACGCATGCGGAAGGAGATAGCTCTATCAGGACTGCTCTGACCACTCTGCCTTTTCGCACGAAACTTCACATTTGCACGTTTACACAATGAAAATGCTTCAGAAAAGGAGCTGTCGACAGCGCTTGAGGCAGGTGCAGTCCACAGTAAGGGCACTAAGCAAATACAGAACAAGGGAATTTGAATTTATCTACGCCAACTGCTCCCGTGCCAAATGGTAGGCGACGAGGAGCTGGCACCTTCAGCTAGAAAACTTCATTGACTTGGTGATCGAGCCCGGAAGACAAAATCGGTCCTGTGCTGCAACGCACAAATGCGTACAAAATAGGTGCAGCTCGAAACCCTCCAGTTATTCAACGGCATTAAGGATAGTTGGTCTATGGCCATAGTATTCGTTTTTAATGGCAAAGACAAGACGATGTTTCGCACAGCGTTTTAGGGTAACTACCGGCCCTGGGGTACCCTAAGCTTTAAGAAACAACAAAAAAAGGAAAGGAAAGGAAAGAAAACGAAGAAGAAGAAAGAAAAAGAAGTCGTACGCGACCAAAATTATGGTACTGCAGTACGGTGCGGGCAAATGATGATTGCTTGACCTCTCCCTATTATTTTTTCTTCACAACATCAACAACATGATTGATTGATTGATGATGAAATAAAATGCCAAAATAAAAGCAAAATAAATAAATAAAAATATATAAATAATAAATATATATAATAATATATAAGCCAAATAGTCACAAAGCTGCAGCTACGAAGCAGCTGATCATAGTATGAGGTAACTAATTCGCTGTATTTTTTCTACCTTTCTCAGTTACTAACAGTCATGCCCCTGTTACACGGGCAGTCTTCAATGACCATTGAAACCAACAGCCATTAAACAGAGCCAGCAAGCGTGTAACGTGTGAACCTGTCAAGGAGCATTGGATTGAATGCTTTTTGCGAAGTTGACGGGCTACACGCTTGGTGGCGCTACGCGCGTGTTCAATGCAGAGCCGTTTATAGGGAGAGTTTGGCCATTCTCTGATCTTCTGCCGCCTCACGGGTGGAGCCTGTTTTGACGTCAGAGTCGTCCTTGAGCCGCCCAAAAAAGCCTGAATCCAAGCGGAATCCACTTATCAGCCATCTGGTGCGCGCCATTTTGATGCTGTCCGCCATCTGGTCGACAGTAGAGTCACTAAATAGGGGTACAGAGTATCACATTCCTTTTCCGCGCCGGAGCCGCCGTTCGGTGTCCTTGATTGGCCCGACCGTGTCACGTGGTTTCTCCTTCCACGAACGCGTCGTCCATGTTGAGACCGCTCCATCCAAAACCGGTTTTCTCGTTTGCGAGCTGCAGGTCCCCCAAACTCACCTCGGAAAAAGCGTGCAACGAAGAAGGCCACCACTAGATACCCCACTGTTGCCGTTCCGGATCACTTCAGCGCGCTAAGTTTAGCGGCAAAATGTTTTTGTTGTTTCTGCGAATGAATCTAGTCTTTATATGTCCAAATAAAACGCGTATAACAACTTTCTGTGTCGTGTTTCACTTTTTGGTCCCGTTTTTAAACGTGTTGAGCGATCGGAAGGATCTAGTGCACGGCTGCGTGCATCACATAGCGTACCTGTCGTACCAGGCGACGCAGGCGCAGTCGTCCATTTCTCCTTCGGTGACTTGGCCTGGCTTGGATTGTGCTTCAACTGGATCTTTAGCGCGCTACAATCAAACGCAAGCCAACGTCTGGTAACAATGGGGTATCTAAGGGCGGCCTCCGGCATTGCACGCATCGGGATAGGAACAAATACATGAGAAAATGGCGACCTTGGGGGACCTGGCGAGCTGGCTCGGCTGCGCGCAGTTCTCCGGCGGGTAAGGGGGAGGTTGGCATCCCATTGCTAGGCGACGCAGCCGCGCTGGACCCAAGATGGTGGTCTCGCTCGCCGGCGTGGCTCAGTGCCGCTACTCTGCTCCCTATTTAGTGACTCTAGTCGACAGCTTTGCGGTCGCGCTGAATGTAATCTACAGGAATAACCGGCTTATCACCCACAGCCGCCTGCGATAAGGGGGGCTTTGTTGCCAAACTGAAAGAGTTCGAGGACGAAGGGCTTTCAAACGACGATGCACGCCCGTGTCTTCCCTCCTTGCATCGTAAACAGCGATCAGCATCAATATGGCGTCGGCGACCGGCTGACGACGGGACAACAATAGAGCACGGCGAGGATGGTCGTTTAGCCGTGACGGTGCGTGACGCGCTTCAAGTTTGGCTCCTCCTAATGGTCAAACTCTCCCTATAAACGGCTCTGGTTCAATGCAGAGCCGTTTATAGAGAGTTTGTCCATTCTCTGATCTTCTGCCGCCGCGTGGGTGGAGCCTGCTTGGACGTCAGAGCCGTTCTCGCACTGCCTCAAACGCCTGAATCCAAGCGGAGTCCGTTCCGAATCCGCTTATCAGCCATCAGGTGGGCGCCATTTTTTTGATGTTGTGAGCCAGCTGGTCGACACGTGCTTTGTCGCGCTCAATGTAATCTACCGGAATCGCCGGCTTAAGACCCACAGGTGCCTGTGATACGGGTAGGGTTCCGCGTTTTTGGCATTTGCCGAAAAGTGCCGAAACACACTTCCCGAATATTTTTCTAGAAATTCGGGATATTCAGAAAACTTCCCAATATATCCTTGCACGTGGTGCTCCACGCCGATAATTCCGGTACCCGACCGCATCTTTTTCCTCCGGGGCATCACACTATCGTTTTTCCTTCACCTCGTTTCCAGGCAGAATATGTGGAACACACCGCTCAGCGGAGCCGCTAGAAGCAAGTTCATGGAAAAACCTTCCTCCGTAACACTTTTATCAGTGGGTCGAGGGGTTCAAGTACAGGCGGAACCCTCCAATAAAGGGAGGGAAATTCGTCGTGTTATCAATGTCCTAATGCTATGCAGCACTCCTTGCATGACTCGTTATAGCTGCCGATTTTTCGGCATCTATTATGGGCGCAAACGTTTTAAAATGTCGAAATGATCAGAATCTGACAAAGCACATACATTCCGAAAAACACCTTCCGAATACCCCCTGTAATACGCTGTGCAAGTGCGTCTCTGCGCATGAGAGGAGGCAGTGAGAGGGAAGAGGGAGGGCGCCGCCGTAGCCAATGGGGCTTCCCGAGTGGAGTAACCGGGAGAGGAGATATGCGCAGAACGCTCGGTTACTTGCAGAGCGTATAAATGCCGAAAACGCGGAACCCTAGATATGGGGAGCTTAACTGGAAGAATTCAAGGTGGACGGGCTTTCGACGGACGAAGTGCGCACGTGTCTTCGCTCTTTGAGGCGACCACGCAGCTCATACCAGGAAAACTCATAACAAGACAATTCATCCCAAGCGAACTCATACCATACGCAACTATTTTTGCGCGAAGGCAGGTTGCTTTTGAGAGTAGCTTTTCAGATTCAAAACTCAAGTCACGCCGGGAAAGGCAATATCAGGAAAAAAAAAAAAGTCACAGAATATCCACAAACGACATTTACCGAAGCGCACTGAAGGATAGTTAAACTACACTTGAATGGATATTGGAAATATGGAATTTTGAAAATAAATCAAATCGAAATTGTTCCACATTTTTGTCGTCGTGCGGGATACTCCTGAGTTTCAGAGTATACGCCTGGCTGCTTGCAAGAAGAAGCCGTTCGAGAGAATCAAACCAATTCACTCAACATGGAGGCTGTTGTTTAGTTATTCCCGCCGTTCTACTACAGTTCTACAAAGTCTGTCTGGCCTTCATGAAGAATGGGGTCCCTGGCTGGCGTCTGTCGTGCCAAGGCATCGCGAAAACAACGCCTGGAGAAGCGTACACATGGGCTGCTTGCGAATAGTATTGTGAGGCGCAGGAATACGAACTGAGCCCATCCATGATGTATGCAAAGTGTTAATGTCTTAGTGTTCCATGCGACGACGAAAATGTGGGACATTTTCGATTTGGTTTCTTTCAAAAATTCCCCATTTCCCATTACGATTGCAGTGCTCTATAACTATACTTCAGTGTGCATCGTCAAAATGTCATTTGCGGGACTCGTACCTTTCCTTCAGTATAAGTCCCATTCTGTGACATTTTTTTCCTGGTATGGGGGGGGGGGGGCTTCCCGGCGTCACTTGAATTTGAATGGTACAAAAAGCTACTCCCGTAATCAACACCCTTCCCACTAAAAAAAGAGGAGCTTAGTGTGGCATGAGTTCGCTTGGTGTGGGTTGTCCTAGTCTGAATTGTCTCGGTATGAGTTCTCTTGGCATGAGTTGTCCTCCCGGTATGAGAATGTCCCAGTATGAGTTACCCCGCTATGAGTTGTCATGGTATGACTTGAGGGCGGTATGAGTTGCCCCGGTATGAGTTTGGTGTAGTTGTCTGGTATGAGTTGTCCTGGTATTGGAGTTGTCTAGGTTCGTGCTGGGGTAGAGCACTCTTTACATCGTAAACAACGCTGAGCAACAGCATGGCGTCGGCAACCGGACAACAACAGAGCACGGCGAGGGATCTCGTTCAGCCGTGACGTCGCATGACAGTTAATGGACAAACTCTCTCTAAGAACAGCTTTGAGTGGCTCATGTCACCAGCACTCTCCATAGTTTTACACTCTGTCTTGTGCCTCGTAGCTGTTCACTGTGGCGAAGACTCTGCCCTCGTTTTGTAGGTGTCTAACTTGTACTATAGGAACGTATCGTAAAGATGGAAGTGAATGTGTATACATACGTCAACGTCGCCCGTAGGGTTGGCTTCATCTTGGAGGTTTGATTTGGATAATTGGCGGAAGTGAAGCTCGGCACCAACTGGCGCAGCCCAGGATGAAAGCATACTCGAAAGACATCTACAATAGGAGGAGAAAGAAGAAAAATTTTCAAAAGGCGTGTTGTAGCATACACCCGACACAGTGAGAAAAAATTCGGCTGCTCAACGCGTTTAGATGCGCGCCAAGGCTTGTGTTTTCTTTTCAGTTGTTGCGTGTTCATTTTTCGAGCAGTAGAGGTTAGTTTTACGGCCGTATTCTTAAACGACTTTTGACTCAACAACTCGCCTCGACTGCTTCGAATGCAGGAAAGAGTTAGAGTTAGAAAAGAAATATATGGAGATGGTGGCTCCTGCAAAACACAGGAGCCGGCTACTCCAAAACACTTGAAAATAAAAATTGTAATAAGTTAGAGGAAGAAAGAAGCGCCATTGGACTTCAATCACGCGCCCGAGCTGTTCTAGGGCATCGTCCTTCACATCAACCCCAATGCCGTCCAGAGGCGTCTTTCATATACCATATCAAAAATGTCAAATCTATAAAATGTATTATCTACAATTATGGAACAGAGAACCAACATAGCAGGCTCTCTTATTCGATATGACCTGTTCTGCGCCGTCGTAAAGCCCTTCATCAACTTGTAAATCTAAAGGCCCAACCGCATGAGGCGTTTCTCCAGTGTTTTATCCTACCGTGGCTTTTGGCGAGCAGCGGCCAGAGCAGAGGAGAACAACAGAAACGCGACGCAGCCCCCGAAGCGAGCAGATATTTCGGCGACGGTGGGCGACGGGGGGGGGGGGGGGGGGTCCGAGGTAGCTTGCCATTGTTGGCCGCACAGAAGAGGGCGGCGTCACGACTATAGCAAAAAAAAAATAAATAAAATAAAATAAAAAAACACAAAGAAAGGACGGACGGATGGAGGATAGAGGAGGATGAAGGATGGGGATGCGGTGAGGGACCACGAGTTCGTCGGGGAGAGCAAAGTGTTGGATGGGTCGTTGAGCAAGGCCGGCCTTCTGCAGAAAGAGAGTGAGGTTTCTTGCTTTGGCGGAACGTTCGGCAGAAGAACCAGCGTGGGCAACGGAAGAGGTGGGAGCGGCGCGCAAGCTGCCAATCAGGTATCAGCCTCCCGTTAGGTTCATCCGGTCGGTTTTATGGGAGACCCCATAGATGGCGGCACGCGGAATTGCTAAGATTGCTCGGGGGATGGTGGATTGCGTTTGGCAGAAGATCATAAGATTGTTGCGGATGTTAAGACATAATTCTTGTGTGAGCGTGCAACATGCAAATCACAAATGAAGTGTGCAACAGATTGATGAAGATGTCAACCGGAATGCTGTGTTCGCTCCATGTATTTGGGCACCTTGTGAATAGCGGGAACGGCATTCACAACAAATGGCTTCGTGAGTGCGCACTGCTGCTCTACCTTGTTCGTCATAAAATTTTACCACTCAAAAGTACTTTATTTTACACTTGTTTATTGCACGTGAGAATTGTCCGGATTGGTGTATGCGTTAAGAGAGAGAGAAAGACCAGTTACTTCCGCCACGAATGTGGAGACCCGCCAAAGAGGTGCGATTTTTTGTGGCCCTTTTTCGTATTATCTGTGTAGTAGCGTTTTGCAGGCTTATTCTGTCAATGTAAGTTCCCATCCTATTTCTTTATTCATTTATATAGATATATGCAACATATATGGGCGCTCTTTGTTATCTGGTGTTTAACTGAAAATTTCATGCATCCGATGATATGCACGGGGCAAGACGCGACAACTTGTGTATATGTAATACAATTTAAATGTAATATAATTCAGAAACGGATAAGTCAACTATTAGTTGGCTTTAAGCTTGTTCCTCAGAGATTTCTTTTTTTGCATATTGACTTTCCAGCAAATTTTCCTGTTTCCTAGGATATTTCCAACAAAGCAGAAGCGCGCGCAAAAGCGGGCAACTACAGCGACACATCAGACTGGCGATGCCTTGCTTGCAAAGGACGGTGGAGCAAAATAGCCGGGTTATGTGTGGTTTTCAAATGTGGTGTCGTAGCGAACATTGAGCACGTCCTTACAGAATGTGAGCTCGACGAAACGAAGAGGCAGCTCTGTGCTCAGTCGAGTACTGCTAGCTAACAGACATTCAACCTGGCTGCAATTCTTGGCCCATGTCAGAGCCACGTGTAACACTGGCGATGTTCATGGAGTTCCTCTTGTCTACCGGTTTGCTCCAGACGCAGTAGAGTCATACTCTGCATCTCAATGACCATTGGTGCTTCTTTCGTGTGTGTGGTTTTTTCTCTTCATCTTGTCACGTCGAGACTGGGAGGTACCCGGGTTCGAATCCCGGTGCCGGCTGTGCTGTCTGGGGTTTTTCCTGGGTTTTCCTCAGACGCTTTAAGACATATGTCGGCACAGTTCCCTTAGAAGTCGTCCCAGGACGCACATTCCCCCAGGGCGTCAGTCGTGACGTTGCCCACATACATGAGGCCGACAACGGCAAGCCCTATCGCCATCACCACCACCACCACCTCTCTTCATCTTCCTTTTTGCGGCGTAGCGCAGTCAGTGGAGGACAGCTCAACTGTTGTACTTGCACATAACTTAACTTCATTCTCACATCTCACATCTAATGTTTCGCGTGTAGTGGGGTAGTGCACTGCTCTCCAGCGGTGGATCACCCCATGTCATAGTAATGATTTATTTGTTGTTGTTGTTATCAAGTTATGTGGAGTTTCTTTCCTTGAGAGAGTACGGAAACTTTCATATTGGACGCCGTCCATCCGCCGTTGTAGAAACGCTTCATGCGGTTAGCTTTGGCGTTTTTCGACAGCGTCGCTTGCCGCTGAGAAAAAGCTCGGTCCTGTGTCCGTCTCGTGTCGACGTCGGTTTCTGGAGAGCAAATCCCGGTTTCGAGGTGTAGCTCGAGTACAGAGACCTTCTACAGAGACAGAAAACGAGGACACGTTCCTATGTGACTGCGTGTATCCGAGGGCGTAAGTCAATGCCCAAGACGTTTTGATTCGTGATGTCCAGTAGGATAAAACAGTGCACTTGTGTAAAACAGTGAAAGACAGGGACTGCTCTGCAGTCCCTTGTGTCTGCAGGAACTACCAGTGCTGTCAACCCTGTAGTTGCTGATGTTATAAAACCACACGCAGAGGCGTTGGGTGCTGGACACGACATGTTCTTTCAATGGATTCCAGGACACTGCGGCATACCTGGCCATGATGCGGCTGATGCTGCGGCACGCGGAGCACATCACAAGCGTGCGTCACGACTCATCTATTTCAGCAAGTCCGACGCTAGGGCCATGTTGACTGCTTTGTGTCACCAACTGGCCACTGCTTTTTGCTTTCTTTATTGCATGCCACAACTTTGTATTACGAATATATATCCTACAAAAAAAAAAAAAACTTTGCTTTCTCTGGAATTTTCCCCACGTAACCACTAACATCCTTATCTTTCGGAATGCTTGCCAATGGACCTTTTTCACTATGGCCTATGCGCATGCGTACGACCTCGAGGCGCCGGAAAGGATTATCTCCGTCTTTACTAGATGGCGCACTATGGGGACGACAGAAGTGGGGACCAGTGGGGAGACCGCACGAATGGCGCGACCTTGTTGGCCCCACTCCGGACCGGTTTTGGTCCTTTGTGCTATCCACGTGGATTTGTTTTGACGCGCGCCGAGCATGCTTCGTTGGAGATGCCGCTAGGATACGACGCGTATGTGAGAAAGCTACATTCCTGAATGTTGTCCCGTTTCGTCCCCGTGTTCGTGAACCTCCCATTTCTGTGACCGGTCTGAAGCCAAGATCACTTCGTTCACATAATCCCCTTCCACACTCTAACAAAGCGGCCATTCACTCCGGCCGTATAGAAGCCCGTACGCACCATTTCTTCCATGATAGGCAAGCCTGAGCGATGGGCAAGACACGTGAACAAACACAAACTCGAAGGCTCGTGTCTTGCCCATCGCTCAGGCTTGCCTATCATGGAATTTATCCACCAGCTAGCCTGCATTTACGCCATTCTGTCAATCACCATTTCTTCCCTCCCGGCTATTGACACACAATTCTCATGAACCTTTAACAGGTCACACCTAACCCTTTAGATACCCTGCCAATGATGAGGACGGTACCCAGAAGAAGAACAGTCCCTGTTCGAAATATGGGCGGCTCCTGTCCTGAGGCAACTCCCTTCGCGTTACAAAGTAGTGCGTTACTGGAAACGCGTTACATTCGAGTAGTCAAATATGGTAACGCATTACATTTGGGAAAAAAGTAATAAGTAACGTAACGTCATTACATTGTTACTAACTAACGCGTGACGGCGTTATGCGTTACTGCGTGTTCGAGAACATTGTTTCATCGTCTAAACTTGAAAGCTTGAGCGAGGACCGCGCCTGCAGAATCCGGGAAAATCCCCGATTTTTTCAATTCATCTTCAACAATGACAAGAAGATCACATCGGCACCCATGAAGAACGCGAAAGAAGGATTATTGACCTACCCTGATTGAGATATGTCACCTCTGTTTACCACTATTTTTCACTCCCTCTGGTATTTTTCCGACGAATGGGGGCAAAAGCGACAGAAAAATAGCCTCTACCTTCTGAACAAGTAACAGAGTACCAAGGGATTGGCTGTTTGGATTTGTACTGTGTGAGATAAAAGCTCAGCGTCTCTATCAACCTTGACAAGGAGCACTCACTGGTCATTAGGCGTCATGGAATCAGCGGACAAGAACGTTCCTTCATTCTGGACGGAGCTAACTCCGTATTTTGAAGTAGTTAATTGTGATGGGAGGAAGTTCACGGTTCAATGCAAGCTATGCGTCCTGTCGAGCAAGACATATTCCACGAGCATCAGGTCATCATCATATCTAAAGAAACACCTCCAGGTAAATGAGTATCCCAAATTTAGTAGCTGGTTTACGCTTATGAATTGTGTGTGTTTTATTGTTGTATAAAAGCGTATACCTATTTTTGCATTATGTTTCTAAGCCATGTTTTACATGCGATGTGTAGGCGCTGCATCCGGCGAAAATGAAAGAATATTCACAGAATGAGACAGGATCATCGGTTGAGACACCTATGTGATTCAACCAAAAATGGAACATATTATAAGGACAACTCGTGAAGTAATGCAAAAGTAACGGCATTACTCACTAGAGGTAACGACGTTAATAACGAGTTACCTACTACAGCAATAGTAACGAATAACGTAACCCGTTACGTTTTGATAAAAGTAGTGAGTAACGGTAGTGCGCTACAAAATAAAAGTAACTTCCCCACCTATGCACAGTGTGACTGACAGTGTGTGAGTGACTGACTGAGTGTATTTGTCACTCATTGCTTTTATTGTAGTTAGCCATTTTCATTTTCCTAAGTGATCTGGAGTAGCCGACTCTCGTAATGAGTGCCTATTTCTCCTTATTTATTATTATTTTTTTCTTATCAACTCAACTCAGTGAAAGACGTTGGGAAAGTCGACAGGGCCTCATCTCTTCTGAGATCTATGGAGTTCTCACTTCTTAGATTCTGTGCTGACACGGCTGCACATACAAAGTTATAGAAACTGTTCACGTGCTGATATCGCGGTTTCAGAGTATCAAGACACTGGCCATTGGTGCACTATATACATGCGACCGACGGTTGACTTGAACTTGAGCTGCTTTACGCTTTTTTCTATCCTTAAATTGCGCGTATATATACGATGTTGATGAAAGTGATAGCGCGATCACATTATTAACACGCTAACTTTATATGGGCAATTACTGTGTATGCCCGTCCATAGCTTTATAGAGTCAACCACCACGTTACACCCCATCACAACCCATGATATGGCCACGTGACGACCCTATAAGGCCACAGCGTTTAAACGCGTTTGGCACAACGCCCAAAGATGCTGCCTCTCTCACTCTCTCTCTCTCTCTTTTTCTAATACGGTATTTGCTACATGATACATAGGACCCGAGAGTTCATGCAAAATGCATATTTTTTTAATGGGTTCTAATGGATATTCTAACGTTTCTCCACACATTATCAATCACAACGACACAAATCTACAACGTTTTGTGTGTCATATAACTGCATATTTCTTCCCGATTGTCATATGACATGACGGTTGCATAATATGTTGGCGCCACTGGTTGCATATTGCATCATATTTCGGCGCCATTTTAACCTTTTTTTCACGTCTGTTGTTCCCTTTGTTTTGCCACTGCTCACGTTATTTCAAAAGGGGAATCATCGGCCCAAAACCCGTGTTCCAGCTACACGTCTGAGCTACTACGTTGCGGTTGGGCTGTTTCGTGGAACATTATTAGTAGACTCGGCTAGCACCACTGGCACGCAGAACGAACTTCTGAAAACAGAACGCGCGACAAGTAGTCAGCGAGTTCAAGCTATGATTTATAAAAACAAGAGAATCAAACTATTGAAGACCGTGAGCGCCGTTCTCGAAGGCAATGAACAGCATAACGAAGAGCAGTCTGCACACAGCGTAGTTGAGCTAATTCGCCGGGAATAATATCCAACGACAAAGCGCACATGTTCGCAGTACATGGCTTTCTTAACTGGCAAGACGGAGTCTTTAATCGGTCTCGTGACAACGCATATGTATGTGTGTGTGCACTTTTTAGTACCTGATAATGGATATGGTGCCATACTGCAATGATCAACGAGGAATACCTGAGAGTGCACACGTGAACGTACGTTCCAACTGCCCATAAGGAATTGTTGCAACTTCTTTCACGCCTTCTCCGCGTCACCACCGTCCTCGGTAGCTTAGTCGGTAACGTCCTGGCTTGCTGAGCTCAAGATTGCAGGTTCGATCCCGGCCAAGGGCGGTAGCAATGTGGGGGAGGTAAAACATTGCTTTCAGCGCCGTGTGTCGGAGATTTCCGGCGCACGTCAAAAGAACTCCAGGTGGTCCAAATTATCCGCAGCCGTACCATGCGGCACGTGCAACATGTGGCCACACTGCGCGTAACATCACAGTACCATTCCACGTCACCATGTAAAAGCTCCTCAACTTCCAAAACTTGAGGTTGAACCTTTTGCTGGGGGATGGTCGTCATATCCCAGTAGACGTGAAATATTCCAGGTACGTCCCACAAAGGCCGCACACGTCGCATATGTCCGCCACATCTATGTGACGTTACCTGCTGTACGTCCACAATGCGACTTGGAAAGTGTCTATCGCTCTGGTATTTCTTGAGGTCCGCGTACACGGGGGGGGGGGGGGGAGGGAGCCCGCGTTTCGTATGGTGGAAGGCGAAAGCATATTTATTACCGCGCGGTCTGTATTGGTCTTGGATTGTGGCCGAAAGGTTGCTGGGCACCCCTCCCCATGCGGGGTGTGCTGCCAAAAATAGGTGCCTTTTTGCTTAAGTAGTATGTGCAGCATTCATTTGCTATAGCAATCAATCACTATCAATTTCAAATTGATTCAACACAGAAATAGCATAAATTTAAAATATCCCCGGAACATCAAAATATCCAAAATAGATGTCTATGCGACGGTTCTGGGATGTGAAATCAGTAGGAATCTGGCAGTCGCATGGATGTACTTTCTACGTAAACGGACTCTCTGTGAAGCTCCCATGGATATCCTAACATCTAATTTGTGATATCGCCGGGATAAACCTGGGACGTATATGGTTTGCTGGGATGGCAGTCGTTCTGGGATCAGTTTGTGTCTGCAATAGGCGACAACCTAGCCTTATATTGCGAGGTTCCAGTAACTCAGGTCACTGGTCAAGGGCAAAGTGGAACTTACCATCAAGGGCCTGGATCTGACGACAGCGATTACCATCATCAAGCTATCAAGATTCTGAGCTCATGAGTAACCTGCTGGAACACTTAAATGTCCGATGGCTACAACGGCTTGAGTGTGTTGATACGCAAGCTCAAAAGCCCTCAAGTACCGGAAAGCTCACACTGCATTGTCCTGATGCCAGAGCTCCTGCGCAAGCTTCCACCTGACCTCGAACTTGAATATCATCGTCAGAGGGGTCCTCATAAAGCTCAACTGCCCACTGCTTCTTCTGTACCACGAGATACTCAAGGCCGCATTCTAGAAGTTGATTCGAGAGATCTTTCCTCACCGATGATGTTTCTGCGGAAGAGGATAGAATACCGAGAACGCATAATGCGACGGAAAAAGGAAACTCTCCCTCCAAGCTCCTGTGTCTCTCGGGAACTTCTCCTTATATCCCTTCAGACTCCGCTTTGACTACTCAGACGGACCGGTTGATGGAACGTGCGCGTATTTCTTTTCGTCAGGTCATGCGCTTTCAGATCGTGCATTTGGCTCTTCATAATTAAATATTTCAATTTCTTACGAACATTCGATCCCTAGGAGGTTTATCAACAATGGAACGTACAACGTCCAGTGAAGGTTTTTCCGTGCTGCTTATGCCGTTTATCATTAAACGGCAAACTACGCAGGAAGTTCACCATTCGAGCATACAGGCCAAAAGGTAGTTCAAAGTCCATATACCAGATGGCGCCTCTGCGGCCGGGCAAATATTGTTTTTGGCGATAACTAGAACGGGGATCATAGACAGTTTACTACGTGGGTGTAGTTTATTAAGCTCTAGCCATATCGCTGTCGCTTTATGAAGAACACAGAAGTACTGCTCTTGTTATGAGAAAGGAAAGGATAAAGACGATGGAGAGTAACTGTTTCTGAGGCTGGAACAGACAAACAGACGAGCGCAGCCAGGGATTTTCCCACGATTTTCATTTCACGGTGTAGCGGTGACACACATAATTCGCTGTTTTTCCGTCCTCTTTGGAAGACATTTCGGGGAGGAGGGGTGTTGCGAGATCTTTGGGGGCGTTAAGGGGTGTTGGGAAAATGGTACTGACGGTGACATCGCCTTGAAAACGAAAACACTGAGTGTTCGTTTGCAAGGCGATGTTACGTCATCAAGCCAACACCAGCTGACCTGCCTATTCTTGTTATGTTCAGCTAGTTATACACGTGACAGAGTACCGTTTTTAATCTGCTAGCAAAATTGCGGTAAAACGGCGACGTGTGGTGGGAAATAATCCCAAATTCTTCAAGCAACTATGTATAATCTACGTATCCGAAATATGGGTCGCTGCTACTGATGGCTACGTAACTGACACGTAGCAGGCTTTTTTTTTTTAGTTTTAGACCCAGTGTTACGCGCATGCAATGCAGTTTTACCATCGTACCTGACCAGCAATGAGAAGTTGGTGACAACTTCGAAACAGTGTTGCCCACAGCCTTAACGTTTCATTTTCCAAGAACAAACAAACAAAAACAACAGCAACACGTATGAATGCAGTTGGGATAAAAATTGTGACGTAAGAGTATACTGAGTGCTCAAGCTATCGGATAGATACATTTTCTGAGACAGCGCTCCTACTGCTTTATGGTACCTTTACGTTAATAGTTGAGTGGAACGAACAATTGAAACATTTATTGAAACCTATCCCGGAAGCGACAGGGTGATCCGTGTTTGTAAAGTACAGCTTCCTGATGGAGCTGTCACTCGTAGGCCAGTTCAGCTGCAGTACAAGCTGGAACTCTAGGCCCATTGAGCACAGATAATGCATGGTAAGACGAAAAAGGGATGGAAATGGAAATTATGGTGCCGAAACCCGGGAACGGGAGCCTCCTGTACCTTCGGCATCTGCCCTGACTACACAGACGGACTCCCCTGCTACCAAGTGTGTTCTCTGCGACTCCTCTCATCGTCATGCCGCAGATTGTAAGCTGCCCCTTACCCCTGAAGAGAAACTCAACAAGCTCAAGCGATCCGGGTGCTGCTTCAAATGCGGCAAACGACGACACCTCGCAAAGGACCGTGGGTCGGCTGCTCGTCTTTCTTGTTCCCGTTGCAAAGGGAAACATCTCACATCTCTCTGCTGCAAGAACATGCAAACTTCGAACGTTTCTTGCACGGGCCCAACCTATAGCACCCCCCTTCAGGTGTCCTGTCCTCCTGTCGCTCTTCTTGAATCGACATCGCCACACACCTCTCAAGTCAACGTGTCGGCAGCAAACACAAGTTCCATTGTACTGGTCCAAACAGCAAGGATATGGGTACAAGGTCGGACTGGAGCACGCAAGAAGCTTCTCCGCATTTTGTTAGATAGCGGCAGCCAACGTACCTTTATAAGACGGGACACATCATGCAAGTTACGATGCGGCACTGCAGGATATGAAGAGCTTCCCATATTTGCCCTTGGACGCTGTGCTAACACTGACTCACCGTGACGTATAGTGAACGTAACCCTTCATTTTGCAGTTTCGCAAAACGAGGTCGAGATTGAAGCCCTAGAATTTGAAGATTTCTGCATGGAAACGTTACCCGTTCCAGATAACGTTCTCATTTCCCACGTGCGTGATGACAGCATGTCCGTTGCTGATGACCCGGCTCTTTCTCTGGACATTACTGGAGTCTCATTGCTCATAGGAGCCGATTACTATTGGATGATTGCTTCCGGCAACACGAAGAAGCTGCATGACGGACTCGTCGCTATTGAGAGCATCTTTGGCTGGGTAGTTCAAGGTCCACATGCGCTCAACTCTTCGTTGAAAACCTCTACTGTGCGAGTCCAAGTGACCCACATTCAGACTGACGACATCAGCATTTCAAAAGATCTTCTAGGATGTCGGACACCTCGTCATCAAGCAAGTAAATGAGACATCATCTCAGGACATATTGTTGAATAACCCGGTCTTGCAACGCTTTTGTGAGTCTACATGCTTGACTGACGAACGAACGATATGTTGTACTTGTTGCTGTACTTGTTGAACGGTATGTTGCTGCCTTGGAAGGGAGAGCTTACAAATCTGGGCAACAATAGAGACCTGGCTCGACGGCGTCTGGACGTACTTACCCGCACTCTTCGCCGCGATCCAGACCTGCTGTAGGGATACGACCGGACTATTCGTCAATATCTTAATGACAATCACGCTGAAAGAGTTCCCATTGAATATGATTGTTCAAACTACTCCCAAGTCAACTACATGCCTCACCATGCCGTAATTAGGAGGGACCGTGAAACAACGGAAGTTCGTATCGTCTTCGATATCAGTTCTAAAGCTCCCGGGACGGAATCTCTGAATGACCTTTTGGACCCTGGAGCCAACCTCAATCCTGATATTGTGCAACTCCTGCTGATGTTCCGATCTTTGGAAATTGCCATGAGTGCTGATATTGCAAAGGCTTTCCTGCAGATTCTCCTCGACAGTCCTGACAGAGATTTCCTGCGGTTTTTCTGGTACAGCACTCTACCCTCTACACAAGGAGAGCTACCACCTGTGGAAGTATGGCGAATGACTCGTGTACCTCTTTGGCGCAACTTTCCCCTTGGCCCTTTCTTGCTGTCTGCCACTATTTATCATCATCTGCAGCTGCAGGAGTCCGCCTTCCCGTCGACGATAGCAAGACTGAAAGAGCGATTTTATGTGGACGACCTTCTCACTGGTGCTTGTGATCTTTACGAGGCCACTCGGGTGTTTGAAGAGACACTTCAGATCTTCGATGCTGCCAGCATGCCTGTGAGCAAACAGATCACCAATGCAGGCCCCCTTCATCAAATCTTTGTGAACAGAGGTGTCACCAGAACAGCGACAACCGTCAAAGTGCTAGGCGTCACTTGGAACACCATTGATGACGAACTTTCATGTTCCCTATACTCCGTTCTCGATTTTTTGAGCGTCAAGAGAGATACGAAGCGGTATGTTTCGCAAGGTGTCTCACGGTTGTATGATCCCTTCGGATTGCTTGCACCATTTACCATCACCGCCAATACCCTATTCCAACGGCTATGGGAGAAAAAGACTACGTGGGATCCTCAGCTGACCCCGGAAGACGCACAAGTTTGGAACACATGATGTTCAGGACCACTGGTGTTCAAGTTTCTCACAACAACGGCTTCTGGCTGATACCTCGACGCCTCAACGGCTCGAATCTACGTTACTCGTCTTTGCCGACGCCAGTCCTCAAGCGTATGGAGCCGTTGTCTACCACCGAAGTGCAACTACGTCTGGGAACACGATCTCGTTTGTGATTGGAAAATCTCGAGTTGCACCCCTTAAAGGAGCATTAAAGTGGTATCTAACATGGCCAAAAACTGCTGTCATCTTGTAAAGCAGTGTGTGAGAAGCATTCCCACAAGATATTTCTGTCCAAAGTTGTGTCACCACGGTGCAATTAATTTGGAAAATCGCTGCCGCGGTGACAGGACGGAGCGCTCCAACTGCAGACCACACCCACTCTACTCTGACGTTGGTGATAGAGAGCCCCTCATTCGTTCGTAGGAAAAACCGTCTGCTACGAACATTGCGAGCTGTTCCTTGTTGACTTCTATTCTTTGTATGATTTATATCACGTCTTTTTTTTTAAAAAAAAGCACATATGCAGCCTGAAAAAAATAAGATTACGATCACAAGAGTAATATATCCGTGGCTTCTGAGCAATCTCTGAATTCACAGTAGCAGAAAGCAAGCGATGGCGGCAGTATTGTGGCGCCACCTGTTAGCCACTGAAGCAACTGCGCGGTGAAAACGGTCGGACAGGCTGTACACTATCGGGAAGCACGGGGTTTCCGCTTTACAAGCGCAGTTCATTTCGAGCTGCACCACTCGTTCTTCCCGTGGTGTCTGCGGTCCCAAAAAATCGTGGTTGTGTCGTGGACAGCCTTCAAACCCTCCGTTTCGGACATCACGTAGCCGGAGAACGCATGGCGTCTCCGAAACGGTAGCAGACGCTCCGGCCTGCGCGATGTTTCTCACTTCGATCATGTGGTCCGAGGTCCAATGAGGAGCGTCCTTACCACTTGCGTCACATAGTGACGCGCGTGCTGGCGCTCATCACGTGCCTATCGTGAAGGCCAAGGAGGGTGTTTCGCGCACGGGAAGTTCGGGGAGCTATTGCAGACGTCCCAATTTCGCTACGGTTGCACTAATTGTGGGAAAACTGTTTTCGGCCGCCTAACATTACATACTGACCAAAAACAGAAACAAAGTTGTGGGCCTCTAGACTGCTCCTTTAAGCGGCAGACGCTTCCCAGGTTGGAGCTGCTTGCAGCACTGCTTGCGACGCGACTGTTGGCGACTGTATCCGACGCTTTGCTCATTCCTGTTTCGAGCTGCTATGCATGGACAGAGTACATGATTGCCCTTTCGTGGATAAAGACCGCACCTTCTCGTCTACCACCTTTTGTAAGCCACCGCGTTTTGGAGATTCAACGTCACCTGTCTTTGAGTTGTTGGAGACATTGTCCTGGCACTGACAACCCTGCAGATCTCTTAACACGCGGGGTCTCCACAACTGCGCTCTTAAATGAGAGTCTTTGGTGGGCTGGACCTGCTTGGCTTTGTGATGAATCCACAGCTTGGCCTACAACAACGAGTAAGCCTCAAGCTACGATCGATGAGCCTCTGAATACATCTGTGGCTCCTGCACAGGCCTCTGCTCAGCCATTATTTTCGTTGGACGATTACAGCAAGTTCCCTCATGTTTTGGCAGTAACCGCCTGGGTCCTGCGCTTTGTTCACAATAGTAGGCATCCAGAACCTAACAGATACGTCGGAACAATCACAGCTCAAGAACTGTATTATGCCGAAACATGTTGGATAAAAACCGTACAAGGAAGCGTCTTCGGTTGTCATCCTGATAGCCATACGCAACGGCAGGCTTTATCAACCTTTATCGATGAAGAAGGAGTACTCCGCTTGCAGACGCGGTTGAACCTCAGTGACTTGAACCAGGCAACGACCAAGCCGATTATACTTCCAAGCAGACATCGATTTACGTGGCTATTGATCACGCATCTTCACGTTCATCAAATGCACGCTGGAGTACAAGGAACTCTGGCACAGCTTCGAGAGAAGTACTGGGTTATAAGTGTACGTCAGACGGCTAAGAAAGTCCTTTATTCTTGTGTGGTCTGTCGTAGATTTGGGAGCAAGCCCACATCTCAAAGAACTGCTCCTCTTCCTGCAGACCGTCTTTCTAAGACGCTTCGTCACTGCTTCGTCACAGAAGCTTCGTCACTGAAATCTGCATCGTGCGTTCATTTTTATCGGTACAAATAAACACGCGTGGTCACAACATATTGTCTGAACTTGTACTGCAGCTTTTCCAATATCTACAGATGCAATAACGCTAAAGAGAACATCAAAGAATTTTTCTGGTATTTTTTTTACCTCGGCTACTGCCATGGGATTGCGGCACGACGGTTGTGAAATGGTCGAAGCGTAAATACTAAACTTTTTGGACAACGTAGAACTTCCGTTTTCAGTGTGAGACTCGTCAACCACCATACCAGGAGCAATATCGCCTCTGGGGCTGGGCTCAGGCGATAAAACACCCCACTCTTTATCTCTCCAAATAAAGTTGCCGTTTAGTCGGTGCATCGACGATGATAGAGTGTCCAGCGGCGGTTCACCGTCACGAAAACGGCAACTGTAAATCATTGATCATTTCGCGCAGGTACTCATTCAGCAGTTTCATCGAAATTAGAACAAAAGGAATAGAATATATTCGTTCATGTTGTGCACACCTCAAGCAATGGCCGAACGCGCGTCACGGACGCTATGCGCTGCGAGTCTAGTGCTCTCGGTGGTATTGGAAGCATAGAAATCACGAAAAAATGAAACATCTGGTCACTAGTGAAGAGTTCATTTATGTGATTGCACAGTTAGCGATGCAACAGTTCCAGTGTGGCACAAAAAAAAAAAAAAAAAAAAGAGAGAGAGAGAGAGAGAAAAGAAGACGCTCGCACTTCACATGTAAACAAAGCTGGCTACGTGACGGCTATCACGCAAGGTACTTTCTCCGGAGGCCGCATCGCGACGCCACCAGTTTGTCGCACAGTCCCTATTGGCTTCTATATAGCTAGCCACATCACCCTATACACTTCGCGACAAGTATAGTGCGTCGACACCGACACTGCAGGAGCAAAACCATAAAGGCGGCACCTGGTGGCGCTACAGTATAATTCCTTAGGACGGGCTAACTCTGTGCATTAGACCGTCCTAAGATATTAAACTCCAGAAATTATGCTGTGTACATTTCCAGCACCGTGTGTTTTCCGTGAGATTTTTTTGCGAGATTTCCGGCGCACGTCAAAAGAACCCCAGGTGGTCGAAGTTATATACGCAGCCCCAGCTAAATCTACCCCAATTGCCTATTTAACTCTGTGCACCTCGTCCCGTAGTTAGGTTGGAGAAGGGCATAGGGTCGACAGTTCCCGTTTGATACCGATCATAAAAGAACCTTTACCATCATATGGTATCTTGCATCATTCCTTTTTGGTATGATACAAGACATGTGGTATCTCATTTCAATATCATATAAATTCATATGGGACAAACAAGATCTTGTACAAACCCATTTGGTCATTTTTCAGTAGGGCTTGTCGCATTGTTAGTTTGTCGCTGACATTTACAAAGTCAGCCTTACAATCCTTGCTCACGACGTCCTATAGTTAAACAGGACACAAGCTGACTAGTTCTTAGGACTAGTTCTGACACGACGACATTAACGCTTGCTAAAACCCACACGTCACATGTTTCCACTTGTACGTTTGCGTCATAAGTGGCTATGTATCTGTTCAACTAATTATGTTGCGCAATATTACGCACTCTTATTAAACAATGACAAGTCGAAATAAAAAATAAGAGAAAAGATATGCGAACCTTGGAACCACAAGCGCTAGAGTGACCACAAGACTATGATCCTGAGAAACGCATGGGGCTTTCCGCGCAATATTTCGCGCCAGTCGGAACGATTGCTTTGTGCATGCTTATGCAGATGAGCATAGTTCTTACCGCTCGGCTGCTTTGCATAGTGGACCCCTAAGAGTTGAAGTAGTTCCTTCAGCAAAGAAAGTGTTATTTTGCATAAAAATACATTTCGTTTTGCGATTTTTTTTTCTGCACGCATGAACGCAATAGAGTGCCCCCTCTTCTTCTTCTTTTTTTTTTTTTTCAAGTCGAGAGAGCCATTCTGAATTGCTCGTCGTTAAAGGCAGACAGACATCGCCAACAGCATCGTCATATAGTCATTGTTGATCTTCAGTTTATGGCCGTTCTGGGACATACAGGAAAAGGGCAAGAGTGAAGCATGAGGGAATCCATAGCCTCCTATATACTACATGCCTGCCCAATGATTTCGAAACACACAGGCGCCGGTCGTCTACAATAGTGGCGCTAGTTTCCTAGGTTTGTGATAGTTACCTCGATGCGATATCAGCAGTATCGGTCACGACGCCGTCCTCCTACGCACAGAGTGTAGATTACAACCGGTGGCGTCTGACAGTCGGAGACATGACATGACGACAGACACAAGAGGCTATAGCATATAGTGTGCTCTTTCACCCTCTCACATTGGGGGTGAAGGAAAGACGCGTCTCCGGAGATGCGCATGAACAAAAAAAAAAAAAAGAACAAGAAGAAAAATGTGTTCCTTCACGAATTTTTTGCGGACGATCTATCGAACGGATTTTTGTTCTGAAAACGGCTATGGTATCAGGTGACCGAATGGACCAGATGTTCTCATTGGGACAGGTTCGTAGCTGTTATAATTAAAAAAGTTAATTAACGATTTTCAGGTAATTAGTCATTCTACGGTTGGGCAACAGATGGCCAAGAACGTCCGCCGGCCTAGAGATGATAGAAGTGAAAAGAGGATGTCTATAGCCCTTATAAGTTTTTAATGAAAAATCTGTATCGAAACAAAAAGACACTCTGTATAGGAGGCTATGGGGAATGAATATATAGGTGGTGAACTCAGAAGCTCAATTAGTCATGCATATTTAAATTGTTCTCCCTGGAAGTCCCGGTTATCGATACGGTAATCACAGCAACGTGGAGAGCACTGCAGACGCAGAGGTCACTGTGAGATTACAAAACATGCTTCGTAATGTCGTGTTTTCTGCTGCGTTCAGTTTGGAGAGCTTAGAACGAAAATGGCAAACTGCAGAATATTTTCTTCGCAGGGAGCAAAGGGGTAAAAGAAATAATTTCCTAGCTCTATTCACCTTTCGCAAAAGTAAGCAGGCATGAGATGCATAGTGCCATCGGATTAGTCGCGTAGTTGCACCTGCACATCTGTACCCAGAGGGACATAATTTAAGATCATTTATAACAACCTGACAAAGTGTGACGTCACAATGAGTAAAACACACAGACACGGACACGGACACAGACACAAACACGCACGCACGCACGCACGCACGCAAAGACACAGACAGAGTCCTGAACAGGCAAAGGGAAACACAAGATCAGAATGTTCTCCTGTAACATGTGACATGGTAACTTTTTTCTTTCTGTGTATTTATGTCCTTACAAATAAGAAGCAGTTGTGCAACGCGAGTTTGACACCGCGTTTTACAACCACGCGCTACAAGAAAACTCTTAGAACCACAACCCGAAAACCATGCAGGCGCATTCTTCTTAAGAGTGGCACTTCATGACATCATGGAACATGTATTGTGAAGCCCAAAATCAAAGGAGGCGAACGAAGAAAGCCTAACGCAATTCACTCTGAACGTACGTGAGGTACAGGCAGGACGAACGTGACAAAAGACACCAAACCCCTTTTCCCTTCCTCTGCTATTTCCCACACAGACGCACACAGTTCGGAAGAGGGCAAAGCGAACTGTTTTCCGTACGAGGACGAAGGGGGGATTTTCTGAAATGCTAAGCTGCACAAGAAATACAGCAGTAAAAGACGAGGGCTCAGAGGTATTCTCTCCTTCCCGTATGTATTTTTCTTCTTTCGAGGTCTTCGTGGAGAAGGATGCTTCTGCTGCTGCTGCGGATTGCCCGGGGCGAGCTGCTTCTCGAGATAACACTAATAAAACCAAGCAGAAGACAGAATCGATTCCGCTCTGTTGATGTTGTTACTTGTGCAGTTCTTCTTCATCACGCTGCGCGTGACAGGTTTAACGGTTGTAAAATGATGCAGGGTATCGTGAGAAACAGAAAAACGAAGTATATGAAAGGTGACAAGGAATCCAGATATATGCTGTAAGTACGTTTTTAGTAGTTACAACTACAAATCGCACTAGTTAAAACTAGTTTGCAACTACTAGGATGTAGTTGTTTAACTACATTTGTAACTACTCCCTCATGCAATACTAATGTAGTGATATGTCATGCAATGACACAAATATGGCCTCCAATCTGACGACGGAGGGGGCGTAAGCTTTTTTTGAACGTGCTGTGTGTGTCGATCGTGATGTACCGTGATTAACACAAAAGATGTGCTTTCTGCTCATGTGCATTTGAAACAGAAAATAATACCAGTGCGCTCTGCGCAATGCGTACTCTCTTTATTGCAATACTTCTGCACGCTTTGCTTTCGAGTGTCTGCATGCGTGTGATACGCAGGAGTTGTCGCTAATAAGCACAAAGAAAGAAGGCAGTGAAGCACACGGAAGACTAAGCAAAAAATGCGAACTAGTTGCAGCTCGCTGTAACCTAACTACTGTAGTTAACTACAAAAAATAAGTGTAACTAGTAGTTGTAACTACCATTTTTGCAAGTAGTTTCTAACTACTCTTTAACTACCATGTAGTAGTTTAACTACAAGCAGTTAACTAGTGCACATCCCTGAAGGAATCTGAAGGTGACTTCCAATCCAGTGTGAAAGTAGGTAATCCTGCGCGGGGGTGGTGGCTTCCAAAAGAGCTTGGTGTCCGATCTGGTTGTGCGTTGCACTGCACAATACTACGGTTCTGAATAATAAGAAAGCCCATAGAGGTCCACATTGCAGGCGGCATGGGGATATCTGCGAAAATTCTAATATAGTATAGCAGACGACAGCTCGAAGGTGAGGTCGATATGTCTGGAAGCATGCCTATTTGTTGGCTCTCCTGCAGTAAAAAAGGGAAAAAAGGAGCGAAGGAAAAGAAAAAGCAGTAGAGGCAAAAAGAGAGATCAAAAGGATTAGTGTTCGGGCTGCCACGGGATAGCCTGGGCTGGAAGGAAATTACAAAATTCTCCAGAGACGTACATGTTAAAAGAGCCTCAGGACGAGCGCCGCCGATGTTTCGAACAGAAACTGTTCTTTCTTCTGGGGACCCAGAAGAAAAATAATCTCTGTTGGAAATATCGGCGGCTCTCGTCCTCGGGCTCTTCCCTTAAAAGGGCTTGAGACACTTTCGTAGATGTTGTTCATTACATCATGAACGCATTCTGCTGCACGCCACAACACTGAGGGAAAAAGAATTATCCTTCTGCGTGTCGTACTTAGCGAGATACAAGCCCTCGAACACACTCCCGAGCGAAGCGCGTTACGTCACAAAGTTCATGGTTGCGTCGACTCCCACTGGCACCCGTAAGCACGTGACTTCCCGTGCGCTGCCTCACTGGCAGCGGCGATGGTTGTGATGTCAGAGTTTCGGTATTCGCGGTGCCCATTTTCTCAGCTCCTATTGCCCACTTCGCTGTGAAGCTTTCAATGCAGGTTCACATCGGTGCAAAGAAACCTCTTTTTATGTTTATCTGGGATAACGTGGGATGACCTGTCGTAACCCCTTTAGCATTTTCTCACCGGTTCGCTGGATTTTCGACCCTAAAGACATACATAATGAAGTAAAGACGACACAAAACACAAAGGGACGAAGGAACAGACAGGACGAGCGTGCATTCACGAGCGAGCATTCGCACCAATTGTTCGTCGTGTTGCCTAAAGACATGCATGTTTCCTATCACACCGGCCCCTAATGCTGTCTTCAACACCCTTTCACTGCTTACAAACATAAGGCACAACTGGAAGTTGTCTTGGGTTCCCAGCGTCAGCGGTTGCATGTGGCGCCACGTCACTGATTTGAGTTAGACCGTTTCACTATTTGTAAACAGTGAAATGTTTTAACGGAAATGAGTGACACGGCGTGACGCCATAGCCGCTGCGCTGGGAACCCTAGACAGCTTTCGGTTGTGCCTTCTGTTTGTAAACAGTGAAAGGGTGAATACAGGGTGTTTCACCCAACGAGAAAGAAATCGTATGAAAAAATGTACTTCTCTGAACACTATGGGGATCAACGCTATTTATCTCGGGGGGAGATTTTGCCATGAGTTCTGAGCACTTTTATCAAATTTAATTCGCGAGAAATGGAATTTTCCCAAATGAACTCAGAATTTGTGCCAAGTCAACCTCGCGTATTTTTTAGGGAAGCAGAAAGCGCATGCCGCATTTACCCCATTCTACTGCAAAATACATTCGCTAGTACAATGGTAATAGCCGGGAAAAAACTGCCAAAAACCGTCGCTTCGAGGCGCACAAATTGCCAGCCGCGCTCAGATCTCCGAAAGAAGCGATGCGAGGAGCCCATGTACCTGCCCTTTCACTTTCCCTTTTCCACGCTTCTGCTGATAACGGCAGCATTGTTGCGACCACAGTTGCAACGCAAAGTTATCTGAAGGGGAGGAAGAAGGAAACAGGAAGGGGTGGGTGACCGCTTTTCTTCCGCCCCACCTTGGATTAATTTGACGGAGAACTGAGATCAGACGATAATTTGCGCGCCTTGAAACAACATTAATCGCTTTTTTTTTCTCAGCTATTATCAATACAGTAGGGAATATATTTTACAATGGAATGGGGTAAATCCAACTTGTGCTTTCTGCTTGTGTCAAAAAAACGTGAGGTTGATTGTCCGATTTGGGAGATCAATTGGGAGAATTCAATTTTACGCGAATTAAATTTGATAAAGTGCTCAGCAGTCATGGTAAAATATCCCCCGATATAAATGGCGTTGACCCCACAGTGTTCAGACAAGTAGATTTTTTAATAAGATTTCTTTTTCACGTTTGATGAAACACACTGTATGTGCCTGAGAGAGCGACGCCTTTCATATATAAATAAATCAATACAGACTGAATATTTTCTAAATGACGCATGTACCATAAAAAGAAACACCAACAATAGGACTCACAGCTGAATCGCGCTCCATGCCATTCTACAGGGTTAGCCAGCCCAGCAATTGTTTCAAAACTGAAATTCTTGCGCTTCGGTCAGAATGAGGACGTTCAACGTGTTTAACCGCTAGACCCCTCGTGTGTAACTTCCGCTTTATTGAAGGCTTACATCCGAACCAGGCCTGGCATCAATTTTGACACGCAGAAACTGACTATATAGCTTTAGTAAGTGTTTTAGCATTCTTTTTAGTTGTGTGGCGACAGGGTCTACATAATATACAATGTTTCCCTCCCCCACATTTCTACCCACGCTTCCCACTGAATTTTATAACAAAAATTCGAGAGTCTTTCAAGGATCTTTTAAGGCTCAGTCCTCATTTCTTCTGGGATATAAAACACAGTTTATGACCAGGGCTTCAATATTTTACGAAAATATTTATAAGCGACAGGTATTACGTCAGAGATAGACAGGAACTGTACAATAGTGATCCGTCTACAAATGTGACTGACAGCCCCTGAATGTTAAAGATCATAGGACACAAAGGAAAACTCATTAATATAATGGATGGCGCCGTTAATTCTCTACTGTTGATTCATATTGCAAAGAGTGCTAACTCCTGCGGGTTCAAAACTATGGTTCCCGCTCCGGATAAGAGGAATTTGCACTGGTAGTTCCACAAGAAGAAGAAAAAAATGCAAAAATCAAGGGTTTTCAAGGACCGCGAAAGAATTCCAGGGTTTTCCAGACCGTGAAAATGGCATTTTCAAATTCCAGGTATTTAAGGGTTTTAAGAACCAGTTATTAGTGGGAACCATGTTACCGTCCTCGGCCGGGATCGAACCCGCGATCTTGAGCTCAGCAAACCAGCACGCTACTGACTGAACCACCGAGGCCTGCTTCCGATCTGAAAGATGACCTTTCAGCCGCTTTCTGTTTTTGCCGCAATAGACATCTCCCTGTTTGTAAACAAATGACGTCATAGTGTTCGACAGCGCCACCAATTTGGTAGAGTTGAACTACACTCGAAGCTAGGGGGCACACAAGGTCGCGCCTGAAAGCCACGGTCTTGAGTGGCTTACGACGGTCCTTGAAAGGGACGCGACCTTCGGTCCTACTTTTTTTTTCAATAGGAGGCAGCGAACAAGTGTCCATTCGTAGAACCCAGCCCTTCCCTTTCGATTTGTTTCGGTTTCAGTCTGCCTACCAACGTCATGATGACGTTTCTCGGGTAGAGGCCTATGGCGACGCCAGCAGGACACCTCGGTGGAGCGCGCTTGATAGCATGGAACTTGTGTCGTACCAACGGCCCCTTTATGCCTCCTCTCCCTTCGCTTCGTGGACAGAGTCACGGTGTCGTCTGCTTCTGCAGACAAAACACATGGCTACGAGTGGATGCCCATGCGGTTGACGATGGCTCGTTTGCGTGGATTCCGCAGCTGAAAGCATGGCTCCAACTGGCGGAACTCGAATTGACTACCTCACACCTACTAGCGGTGAGACATTGTGGAGTTTTGATGGTTTCGGCAGTACTCGTAACGTGACGCGCATACCTTGTCCACAACGTGATTTCATTCGATGACGTTGCAAAGGCATAAAATGTCCGTCTTAAATCCCCCTGGTGGCTATACTCTGGAAAACAACATGTTTGAAGGTCGTTTATAGCGAACAGACTTCATGTGAAACGTACTGAACTGTTTGCCTTACACTGAATAATAATAAGAGTTCCATTTTAGGGTTACACACGTACATCAATGTGTCTGCAAATGTTTCAAACGGTAGCGTGAAGCTATATGCTGTACTTTCAATCGTACACATTTACGCTTCAGCACCATCCCGCGATACTTCACGCCACCGCCTCACTAGACGTAGTTTTGCACATATCTTTCACGGGATGGGTCTCACGAGAAAAGGATATGTTTCGGCGCAAATGAATGGATTCCCAAGAGGGCATAATGTCGCTGAACGAACGAAGACTGCGAGCGAACATCCATTTCGTTTTCGTGCCGCTAGCTTAATGATTGCGCGGTTGCCTTAATGAAATACATATTCATTCTGAGCGAACTTTACCGAAGGTTGTCGAAAAATTGGGACTTGAATCAAAGCGGAACATAATTATTGTCTGCGGCGAACATCACCGTTAGCTCCATGTCTCACTAGTGTTCCTCAGCTGATCCCTTGTGAAAACGAAATTGGAACGCATGTCGGGATGGGCTTCGCTCACTTTGTAATATTTGGCATGTTGCCAGGTGTTGAATATGCTTTTCTTAGGGACCAGCTTGAGTGAATCCGAGCGGTTTAAACGTAAACGCTCACATGAATAAACACTTTGATTAAACGCTCACATGACCTCACTTGGTTTTCGCGAAAAATCTTTTGGATGCAGCGAAGAAAGGGGGCTTGAACCCGGAGCTTTTGGTCTTGAAATCGCAGCCCAGATCTTCAACTCGTCAGTATTTTTGTAGCAAGCGCAAAATTCATCACTTCTTTCGTGATTGAGCTCCTCCGCAAAGTCGCAATGAGTATTCGCAATCTCAGTCTACCAAAACGTTTTTCACTTCATGCACGAGTTGAATCTCTAATCCTTGACGGAGAGCTATGAACGGACCTTTTTGTTTAAAAAGAGGTCTTATTTTAATGTGGGTTATTATATGTACAAGGTTAGAAGACAGTCACAAGTCTTTTGTGTTTGCGTTGTATGTTTTTGTTGCTTACTCTTCAATTGTCACGACAACTAAAGTACAGTGCACCTCTTAAGCACAGTTTCAACACACGCAACAATCGCACGAGAGAACCGCATGCGATGTCATCAACGTTAAATAAAATATAAAAAAAAGGCTAAAAGACTGCCGCGAGAAACAAATACTTTTGAGCACACCAGTTAGACACGTTTGTAATCTACAAAACGTACTATTTAACTGGAATGAGGGCGCATTTTTGTGACACAATTCACTCGCGCCTCTAAACCGCACGAGGAAAGTTTCAGAGTACTGCAACGCATCGAGCATCCGCTGCCTCATCGAAGTGCGAACACAAAACATAAAATAACAGCTCTCTGCGGAAAACACGCCGTGTGGCTCCACCACGCACACACACGCACAGAGAGAGCCTATTTTTCTTCTGTCTGAGTTGCCTTAATTAGCTGAGCAACCGAACCTCCCTCGTTAGGAACGTTCTCCAATGCCCTCCCCCTTCTGTTAGGCCGGCGGCCCGTGGCATCGGGCTTCGAAACTGGTTACCCCGAATCAAGTCAGAATCCAATTTTCGCTCGCGATATTCGCGGGCTTCGAAGTTGGCGCCCATTGTATCCACGCTTACCTGTCAACTGGAAATTTAATTGAGTGGGAGGGCGCCGGCAAAGCCAATCCCAGCTGCCCCCTTCCGCATTGCTCAACGTGGCTAAAAGAAGTTGTCCCTGATACTAAGCATCTCCTATAGCTGGACACGGGGGCCCGAGCGAGTGCGTTGTAACTGAATGCGCGGTTTTCAATGAAGCGTAATTTCAAATGGAGCGGCTGTTCTGTACGAAGACCGGAAGCGGAATAGTTGAGAGTCAAAGAGTGGCGGCATTTGTTTCACCGAGGAATGAGATCCTCTAACGACAAGTTGAATTAAATTTACTGGACTAACGTTTTACTATAGTCCAGTCACTCCCCCCGCGAAAATAGAGGAATTCGATAAGATACCGGCAGATTAGGGGATTGAAAGAAAGTACGTTATATAAGTGAACGTCAATTTCTGGTTTAGGAAGGATTACACTCCATTAGAGCCAATGCACTCGAGTATGACCTGGGAATCTTTTTGAGTTTACAGGTCCAGTGTTAGACTACTTTGAGGCGTTCAGACATAGCAAGGCAGGGATGTTTTGGGGGGAGGAGATGTTAATGCGCCTTGCAATCGTACGAAATAAAGCTGCCGCAAGCTCCCACAAACACAACAGAGTTTCGCAGACAACAACGTTAAACAGTCGCAAGATTTCTACCTTCTGTCATACACACGTGAATGAGGTGGGGCATCCTTTACAAAAAAGGCAAAAAAAAAAAAAAAGAAATCTGCAATATGACATCGAAAATGCGCAATGTAGTGTGCTGGAACAGAGTCGATAATAATAAAATAGACATGTTATTCCCAACGGATCATTACAAGTCTGGATTTTCCTCCTTTCGATGTATTGTAAAGCGAGGTGGCAGAGTGCACCCGCTACAAATATGTCATAGTGCCCATATGCATTTCAAATTTGCCTTCAGTTTGATCACTAGGGGTTTATCTTTCGCAGTCGCTTCTTAAACAAGCCTTTAGGGTCTCTATTAGTACGACGCACCCTCAGCGCTTGCAAGCTACGCAACTGACCAGCACGAAATCGAGCATTTGCAATATCTAAGGAGAAAGCAGAGAGCCCAAATAAGACCCCAGCTTAACCCGGTGGAAGAGATCTCAAGAGAGTATCTGCTTTCAGTCCATTACCTCCGGAAAAGGATACGAGACTCGGTAGAGTGAAGTCGAGATAGTAGCGGATCTATTGCTTTGCTTTCTTATGATCCACGTGCCCGACAGCTTTATGTAAGCAAGGGTCGAATGCAGCAACTTCAAAGCAGAATGTCGGACGAACGGTTAAAATGTGTTATAAGAAGCGATAAAGCGCTGTAGCGGAACCGACCGAAAAAAAAAACGTTCGAGGGCTTCTGTTTGGATGAGGGAGATAAGAACTTGTGGTACGCAAAACAGGGCTAAACAGTCGGAGTATCGCGGCTTGCGTCTCTATTTTCTTCTTCTCTTGTTCCCATCATTATCATTATCATCATTATCCTCATCATCCTCATTATCAACATTTGTCTGAAAGCTTACATTAGAGAAATTTCAAATGGAACAGGACGCACATGGACTCGTACATTTTAAGGCCACTATTAAGACTCTATTTGTCTTAGGACAAAACGTTGAGGTAAGGTTTAATTCGAAGTTACGGATCCAAACTTCCTTCAAACTCATAATGGGGCTTAGATTTTCGCAACAAACCGCTTGGAGATTGTTAGAATTTCGATGATTTATTGTTCGAAAAAAGGCATATTGTCACAAGCTAGGTCATTCTACGCCAGATGATCCTGCTCGACTCCTGGCTGTTGTGTCCTAAAATATTGCGATGGGTACTCTGTGCTATCAGTAGGCCTATAGGCTTCATGACTGTTTGTGGAAATGAAACCCAAACTCAAACTGCTGGACGAGATATGCTGTGATGTCAGGCTACCCACATGCGACCTTCATATGTGTATAGTTACATGAACTACCTAGAGAATGATAAGAATCGTAATGTTTGCATTCGGCTGTACTTCCCCCCACCCCTTTTTTTTTTTTTTTTTGCTCTCATGCAAGCCACTGGACTTCTCGACGAGCTCTAAACAGAACTCCGACCTGTCGTCGCTTCGCGTTCACCATAATTCATCCTCTGATATTAACCGCTGTGAAGTGGGGTAGGGTCATGTGGCTACCACGCGGAAACATCCCATGTCATCATCGCTTCTTCTTCACTTATTGTTGTTGTTGTACTTTTTTTTCCCTCCTCTCTTCTAGGCAAAGTAAGCTTCCCGTCGTGCTACTGGTGGAACCAGTGCCCCCAGCTGGCGTACCAGCGTACGAGACTGGGAGGTACCCGGGTTCGAATCCCCGTGTCGGCTGTGCTGTCTGGGGTTTTTCCTGGGTTTTCCTCAGACGCTTTCAGACATATGTCGGCACAGTTCCCTTAGAAGTCGGCCCAGGACGCACATTCCCCCAGGGCGTCAGTCGTGACGTTGCCCACCTCTGTGAGGCCGACAACGGCGAGCCCTTTCACTAGCACCACCACCACCCCAGCTGGCGCAATATTGGTAGCAATATCTCCGCATAATAGCGACGTGAACTGAGGTAGAAATTATCTCCTGGCCAGTGTTGTGCTCGGCTACCGAAACTCAGCAACGGAATACCGCTACACGCTACACCACGTAAAAGTAGCGCAATACAAGCTTCGCTACAAATTCGAAAACGTAACGGGATACCCCTACCTGTACCAAATAAAATTAACGCAAATACTTTTTCGTTATTTTCCCGCTACATACTCTCGGCGTTCGGGCGCCGTTGTTATCGTTGTTACAGTGTATCTAGCGATATTGTGCTATCTAAATTCCCCAATTAGAGTCAGGTAAAATCTTGGCACTAATTTTCCAGCAGTCACTTGCTTTACTGGAAACATGCAGTAATTACACTGATCCCTAAAATTCTGAAAGGTTTCGAGGTTAGTCATTTTAGACCGATATCATTAACATGCTTGTCTAGTAAGATTTTGGAACATATATTGCATGTTTACATTGTGAACCACTTAGATGAATATAGTGATTTCCGAATCAATATGGCTTTAGGAGAAATTTTTGGTTTAGACATTTTACGAACAACGGTTTGCGTGTAGATGTGATTTATGTCGATTTTAAGAACGCATTTGATCGTGTTTCTCACCAGTGGTTAATTAGTAAACTGCAGTCTGTTAGACTTCATCCGTCCGTTATAACATGGATATCTAATTTTTTGACATCTAGGACGCAGGGTGTAAAATGGGAAGCGTCAATATGTGAGGTATGAAATGTACTCTCAGGAGTCCCGCAGGGTTCCGTCATGGGCCCTCTTTTATTTCTAATTTATATTAATGATCTTCCGAGAAACCTTAATTGCAGTGTTCGCTAGTATGCTGATGATTTGGTTTTGTACCAAAGTGTGAAGTGTCATGAAGACTGTGCAGAGTTTCAAGTTGAAGTTGATGGCTTGGAGGTGTGGTGCAGTGTAAGGTTAATGGATGTAAATGTAACTAAAACCAAAGTTATGTCCATATCGAAAACAAGAATAAGTACAAATTCTGATTACGTGCTTCGGGGAACTATATTACAGAAAGTTAGAGAATATAGGTGTTTGGGAATATTCATATCTAATGACCTGTCATGGAAGTATGATGTTGAACAGTTGTGTTGTAAAGCTTTAAGAACATTATGATTTCTAAAACGTACCTTACATCAAGCACATCCAAGTGTAAAGTTGTTAGCATATAACACGTTGGTACGGTCAAAATTGGAACATGCAGCAGTTGTGTGGAGTCCTTATCACGGATAGAGGGGAAAACCTCCCCACTTCATCATCAGAATATATCTGTTGTTGCTGTTGTTATCACGGATATTTGTGTGATAGGCTAGAGCTTGTTCAGAACAATGCTATGAGGTTCATTTTTAAAATATGTGATCGCACAGCAAGTATATGTCTGAGATTAAAAGGCGGTATAAAATTCCATTATTGGCAGTGAGACGTAGAATAGCTAGGCTTGTTCTTATATATAAATTATATATAAATTATTATATATATAATTATATGCACATAAATACTCCACACTGCGGCCGGGTATTAGCGAATGGAACGACCTGTCAGCAGATGTTGTCGCACTGCCAGATCTTTGTAGCTTTCACATAGCCTGCGAGAAAATGTTCTTTTGATTGTAACACTCAAACTTGTGCAAATATTTCTATTATGTGTTCCTTCTTCTCCCCCCTTATGTAACGCCCTTACGTAAAGGGTCTTTAAGGAAAGGAAAGGACATGAAATGAAATGAAATAAAATAAAATTACCCAACATACGGCATAAAATGCAGCACAAGTTGCGGCCAAGAAAATTGATATCGTTGCCGACATTAACATTAGCGAAATGTAGAAGAGGGTATACCCATGCGCTTCCAGGCCTCAATGAAATAATGTGTCGTCGTCACTGCGCATGCCCAGAACCCAAAATGTATGCACAGGGCGAGGTGACGACTTCTTATTTCGTTTGGACCCCAAAGCTTATGGGTACACTATTCTAAAACTGCCTATTATATGCATTTACGTCATCTTCTGCAACGCAATGATTTTTCAAGAATGTTGGTCTACTAGAACAATTTTGTGTTCGAAATATCCATAGCATTCAAACTCAACCTGTTCTGTCTACTTACTCTCCGGGTTGATTTTTGTTGTGTCTACGGCTGCTAAATACAGTCATGTCTCGCTTATCCGGAGTTCAGATATCCGGAAAACTCGTTATCCGCACTACATTACCGGGAACGAACCTGCTACCATTGGATTTTGTCTCGGTTATCTGGAATTCGTTATCCGTATCCGGACAGCAAGTACGGGGAACAATCTTCCAGGACCTAGGTCATTCTGATTCGCTTATCCGGACAACTCCTTTGTCCTCTGTCCCTGGCATGTGCTGTGTTCGCAGTATTGCGGAAAAGGTCACATCTCACGTGGACATTCTGTACTATCCATAACTTGCTACCTTAGCTATCAAAGCTTGCTACCTCTCTATCCTCTCATTCTGTACTATTTGACTCCCCTTTCTTCAGATGCCACACCCTTTTGGTGTGTGCGAGCACACGGTAGAGATGGTAGACGATAAGCGGAAGAGGTGCCCTGTACCCACCGGGCGCAAGAAATCTACATGTGAACGTCAATGCCCAGGCCGTCTGAAAACATCGCCTGTCTTTTGGAATATGCCAAAGGCATTTGCAAAAAGACAAAAACATGTGCACGGGACCAACTTTCTGAGACATTACCCTTTGAAAAGCAGGGTGACGCAGCAGGTGCCGTGGCTGTGACCAAAGTTCTGTCACACGCGTGCCTACTAATTTCAAGCAGCTGACTTAGCATGAATTTGTGAAGTAACGATCTTTTCCTTGTTTTCTTTTCTGGAGCTATAAAGCGGTCTTCCAAATTTTTCGGGTTTCCCCGGAAGTTTGCTTGGTCCAGTTACCCGGAAATTCGTTATCCGGACGAAAAGGAACGACTCCCGAGGTGTCCGGATAATCGAGACATGACTGTATATCGCACCACATACTGATTTACAAACAGTCTGATATCTTTTTTTTTTTCTTACGAGCAACAGCAACAGATAAATTGATGATGAGGAATAGGGAAATTCGCCACATGAGGTGAGGCCCATTACCCCCAAGGCACGATGGACGGAATGAGATGTGACATGACGATAAACGACGCTGAAGTGAGTGGACGACAGTCAGCGTATTGGGTAGGTCGACGTTAGGGGAGGCGAAAGCATCAACAAAACACACATCACACAGGGGTATACGCAGGGACATCATAGGATAGAGATGAGACCGGTGTCACGGAAAGAAGACCAGGGAATACTTGTGTCAGCGATCGATTGCATGCGACGACGAGCAAGTTACCAACCATGGGCGCGTAAAACGTTACCGTCTCTCTCGGGTGTAATGTAACAAACGCCGAGCATATACGGCAGCGGACAAACACGACACTTAGAGCCCCCCATGCCATAGAACAACTAAAGACAATCGTCAACGAGAGCAAAGCTCACTACAAGCAGGCTTACATGCCTCATGTGGAACAATAGTTGAACCAATATCAGTTAAAATTACATAAGGTCGACATGAATGTTTCCCCTATGTCTGCTTCACATTGTACCAAAAACAATACATTGAAAGTAAATCGTTTTCGCATAAAATGAGTATGTAAACATTTTGTTGCGTTTCCAGCATCTCCCTCTGTTGCTATTGCGCATGACCAGGGACGGGTCCAAGAGTTTTCTGAGAGGAGGGTCCAGCCTTTGCCAGCATGGTAGATACACGATCTAGGCCAATTAAACACTGTGGGAAGACAGAAATTGAGGAGGGGGTCAGGACATCCTGACCCCCCCCCCCTGCGCACGACACGATATACTGTTTATCTGCTGCGAAAATACAATTAAACTAAACAACTAAAATATCTCCAACGGGCATATAGTAACTGTGCGCCCGCTCGTGCGACGAAAAACGAGCCTTGTTGCTCATATAGCTCACTATTAATTATATAAAGTGCTATGCGTTTCGGAAAAACGCTGAAAGGTACACGGATGCAAGCAAAAAATTTGATAGGTTCGGAGATATGAGTAGAGAAGTCGAAATCGAGGAGGATATAGCCAGACATGTCTGCCTAGTCCGCCTGAATGGCAAGAAAAGTTAGAAGGAAAAAAAAACTGTTTGGTAGGTGTCTCGATTTTTCCCCCGCTGTGTTTCACATTTTCCATGCTATTGAAATCAGCGGTAGCGGTGAACTAAGAAAGAAACATGATTATTGTTTTGTTCTTAGTATTTTTATCACTGGTTTTATCGATTTTATCTTGTATTTTTAAAAATCTCTAACATGTACAGAAAAAGCGGCACAAGATGAGCGGATGTGACGCATGAAAAGTAAAAACTGGAGAAACGGGTGACTTTTGGCATATACTTCAGACCGGATCACCTAATCCTGAGTCATAAACCTCTGGCCAGATGGAACAGTCCGACCTCCGGGCTCCCTCCTTCATAGCACTGTTTTGCTGTTCCTTATAAACTTTGACCCCGCGTAGATCGCATATTTTTCAGTAGGACTTCGAGAAATGCCTACAGATAGCACAGGGTATCCATGATAATTTTTGGAAGAGCGCTGCCGGGGGTCGAGCAGGAACATTGGATCACTTGGCATGGAATGACTCAATGGCTGACAATTTGGCTGGAATGACTGAAAAAGCGGCATGGCAAGGTCCTGGGCCCTTGGGTTTCACAGTTCACTAATCGATGAGTAATTTTCTTCGAGGTGACGAGTTTCCATTGAAGAATCGACTTGTTTACTCCACGGTTTTCTAATCAGATATTGAACATGAGGGTAAATATAGAACGGACCGAGGTAGAAGTCACCTACGACAGCAACTTCCGTCGACACAGTTCAACGTAGATACAATTATGTTTCTTGGAGTGCCGCATATTTTCATCGGAGCGATACCCTTGCAGAAAGCGGGAGCAGATACACTTACAGACAGATTCCATGCTCCTCCCAGTAACTGTATCCACTCCGTTTCTCTGCTGGGGTGTCGCTTCGATCAAGAAATACATCCCTATGATGTTCCGTAAACTTTTGTCGGGACCTGTGCACGAGCAATTTCAGATGCATAACTAATTTACGGCAAGTAAACGATCCCCAATGTCTTCCAACCTTTCTCACTCTCAAACGACAGGTGGAACGGCGAAACCACATCACACAGGAGGTAAGAAGGCACGTCATAGGATAGAGGGGAAACCGGTATCACGGCAAAAAAAAAAAAAAAAAAACAGCAAATACGTAGAGCACGACGATGTTCGATCATGTTAGACCAAGGGTGGAGGCTGGTTGCCAATGTGAATCGTGCGGCAGCGCTGGATTGCAAGCGACGACGTGCAATCTACCAACTGTGTGTGCGTGGGTGTAATGTAAGTGTAACAAACACCGAGCATATACGGCGCAGCGGACAAGCACGACACTTGAAGTCCCCATGCCGTAGAACAACTAAAGGCAATCGTCAGCGAGGGCAAAGCTAACTACCAGCAGGCTTACGTGTCTCATGCGAAACAATAGTTGAACTAATATAAGCTAAATTATATAAGGTCGACAGGAAGGTTTCACCTACGTCTGTTCCACATCGTACTAAAAAGAAAAAGAGAAACGTTGAAAGTAAATCGTTTTCGCATGAACTGACCATGAAGACATTTTGCTGTGTTTCCTATTGCGCAGGACACAATATACTCTTTACCTGCCGCAAAAAATACAATTAAACTAAACAGCTGAAATATATCACCGACGCGCAAACAGAAACTTTGCGTCCGCTCGTACAACTAAAAACGAGTTTCGTTGCTCATATAGCTCTCACTATTAATTATACAGGTATAGTGCTATGCGTTTCGGAAAACGTTAAAAGGTATACGGATGCAAGTAAAAAATTGGATAGGTTCGGAGATATGAGTAGTTGAAATCGAGGAGGATCGCCAGACATGTCTGTCCACTCCGCCTGAACGAAAAAAAGAAGAAAAAAAACTCTTTTGTCGATGTCTCGCTATCTCCCCGGCTGTGTCTCATATTTTCCATTTTATTGAAAGCAGCGGTATAGCGCAGAAAGAGTCCGCCGCTGATCGAATTTTCTTTTTCCGCCAACAACTTAAAATGTAGCGGTAAAGGTACCCCGCTACTGAAAAAAGTAGCGAATACCTTCCGTGAGTGCGCGCGCGATGTCGAACTCAAAAAATCTTTTCTAGCGCTTATTTAAAGGTATCCTTTTAGTTTTTTTAACTTTTATTTCAAACTCATCTATACCACATCCATATGCCTTGACTCTTCTCCATCGACCGCTTCATTTCCCAAACTGGCCGATAAGACATCCAACTCCGACAATAGGGTCACGTTTTGCATTTAATATAGCACAAAATCTACCGTGGGCGGTGCCCTTCAAAGCATGCATTTTTTTTTACTTTCTACTATATGGGTTGTCGTCACTGCACACAGATTTTTCTAGTTTTCCTCCTTGTTCGCAGAGTGTTCTTAAAAATCTCAAAACCTGTCAGAGATAGCGACACAAGATGAGCGGTTTCGACGGATGAAAGTATAACCAGGAAAAAGAGGTGACTTTTTGCGCATATTTCGGATCTGGGATACTTGGGAACGATCGGTGACAAAATTGCTGCACATCGTAGTTGGTGCATAACATCCACAGTATACCTGCCATCAACTTTGTTTCTTTCTTGTGCGACGAATTATGCCTCAAATAAGCGAGCAATCAAACCGAAACAGGAATGTGAAGAGGAGGGTCAAAAACTTTCCCTCCCGAAGGCCAACGCGTTACGTCACCCTGCATGGAGCGGACAAGTAGTATACCATGCCGGTCGTAGCAGCTGCGTTACATTCCCGGAACAACACAATGGACGAAGACTGGGGATCAGATCACTCAGACACAGATGAAAAGAAACAACGGTCACCTGCTTCCCTGAGAGTCGGAAAACAGCGCAGGAATGGTATGACTAATGCACGGTGACGTCGGCCGTGCAGAGAAAGGAAGAAGTACTTTCGGTGGGAGCCCGACTTTTTCAAATTTCGAAAGTCGTTTCTATGATTCCACCTTCATTTTCAAGTGAGATATTTCACAACTGTGTTCAGTTCGCGTAAATGATTGTGGGAATACCGCAAGCTCGAAATCCATTTTGTTCCCAAGCCTCCCTTTAATGTCAGGCAACCAAGATGGCGACCGAACTGCGTTCGTGCGCCCAAAACCGTGACACTCGCTCCAGGTATCATCTTTATCCTTCATCTACACTCCTCCCCCTCACGTTACGGATACCGAACGGGAGGCCGCCTACGTCGTTGAGGGTCCGGCGGTGGCTCGATGGCGGACGCTGGCAGCGACGGTTGCAGCAACGATGGTTCCTGCGACATGCATGGCGTTTGATCACAGACCTAGCGGCATGGTCGCGTCTAAAATGTGTGGGCTAAGTATCCTACACGAAAGCAACACTGACTAAAATATGTTGTGCGGGGAAGGATTGGTGAGTTATTTACGAGGTGGAGCTGATAGACGGGAAACATCGCCGCGTCCACGCAGATGACTTGAAGGCTAGAATGTCTTCAACGCCTGTTTCCAATTTTTTTCCGACAGCAGCTACCCAGTACAGACGCGACCATGCCGTTAGGTCCCTGTCATCAAACGTCATGCATGTCAGGCAACCAAGATGGCGACCGAACTGCGTTCGTGCGCCAAAACCGTAACGCTCGCTCCCACGTTCCAGGTATCATCTTCATCCTTCAGCTACAACACTGTCCAGCTGGAAAATGTCCGCCTTCTGGGATCCCTCCTTTGTAGTACTCTTTTTGTGTTCCTCGTATACTTTGACCCCGCGTAGATCGCGTATTTTTGCGTATTGCCGGGGATCTAGCAGGACCACTGGATCATTTGCGTTGAATGACTCAGCCATACTTGGGTTTCACGGTTCAGTAATCGATGACTAATTTTCTTCGGGTTGACGATGTTTCCATTGGAGAATCGACTTGTTTACGCCGCCGCATTTTCTAATTGGATATTGAACATAAGGGTAAATATAGAACGGAACGAGATAGAAGAAACTTCAAACGACAGCTAGCAACTTCCGTCGGCGCAGTTCCACGTAGACGCAATAATGTTACCGATCCCGACAAAAGTTTACGGAACACTGGAGTACTGCAGGTCTATCTGTCATTTACTGTCTTAACCCGTACTGGTGTTGCAGTTTTTACTTTAGCATGTACTGGAGTGCATTATATTTTCATTGCAGCGACACCCTTGAAGAAATCGGGGCAGATACACTTACAAACAGGTGGCGAGGTTTTTCATGCGCCTCTCAGTAACTGCGTGTCCACTCCATTTCGCTGCGGTAGAGTGTCGCTCCGATCAAGAAATACGTAGCTATGATGTTGCGTAAACGTTTGTCGGTACCTGTATGCAATTTCAGATGCATAACTATTTACGGCAAGTAAACAATCCCCAATGTCTTCCGACCTTTCTCACTCTCAAGCGACAGATGGAACGACGAGACCACAAAACTGGATTGGATTCCCTGGTGTTGTTTCGGCTATTATCCGAACAACTTCTGCCACTGAACACGAAATCATCGTCGTCATCACATTTCGCAGACGAAGTCAACGCGCGGAAGATGGGAGTTCAATTTCCTCACCATGCAGCGAAGGAACTGGGACAAGCAAGCGGAAATGACGAAGTGAAATGGACTTGGCGCTGCCCGCCTTGACAGAGACACTGCCTAATTGAATGACTGGTTGGCTCCCTCCGAGGTCCACTTCCGAAGCTCATCCATTATGTGCACGGATGGCGGTATTGGTAAGCAGAAGTCGATCAGGCCGCGTCATTTCCGATTTGCTGGGAAGCAACGCCTACTGGGAGCAAACGTTGCAGAGATCGAAGTCCGAATGACATGTTTTGCATGATTAGTGGCAGGGAAAAGGCGCGTCGCGATGTTGCGACAGATAACATTTTTCTGGGAAGTCGAACTTGATAATTGAGGCCCTTGGACGTGTGATTCTGTAGCGAAGGGAAATGTTTGGGAAGGGAAGGGTTTTCTCAGCAAATGGATGTTCAATGAGGTGACCCCTAAATTGCTTTCGGGGAGTGCTCTTAGCAAACAAGTTGACAAAGTAACACGAGGCGAAATATCAAAATATTGGCGGCTCACGACCTGGGGCTTTTGCTTCACATAACACGAGGTGAGGTTCTTGAAGTTGACGCGTTATAAGTTATAATCTCACAAGAGGATGATCTATCGCTAACCCATGGGACAGGAACTGTTGTGAGGTCCTCGTCGCTGTCGTAGATTTGGTGATTAGTACCCCGGTTACAAGCCCTCGGGGTTAGGCGGACCCGTGCATCGTACTTGAACTATTATTATTTGATAAAGGATTATTGTTAAAAAGAAAACACATGATATGAAACACTGGAAAGATTAAAGAAGTACTTAAAGATTCGTATACCATATTTACCTAGAATATAGAGAAGGAAATATTGTAAATCTCGTTCCAGTTGTCACGTCAAATGCGCAGGTCAGTGTGACGGCGGGAAAGCAGGAATATAGATTCAAGCGAGATTATGTACCTACGGTACGTTGTTCGCTTGGTTGATTGGTGATATGTTTCCAAACCAGTGATCTTTCTGCTGGTACGGCGCCATATTGCCCGGGAGGGATTGTGTGTCCTGGGTCGACTTCACAGGGAACTACTCCTACGTTCATTTGCCTTGCAGCGTCCGAGGAAAGCACAGTACAACACAACCTGCGTTGGGATTCGAATCCTTCGCGACACTTCTTGTTTTCTTTTTCTTTTCTAACGGTGAAGTAACTTCACGCGTCTCCAAAGCAAGCACACGCATCGTCGTATTGCGACGGGAAAAAAAAAATCTTTTAGCGAAGCGGCCTGCTGCATAAAGTGCTGAGCGCAGCCACGGCATTGTTGTTCCACCTGGTACGACATACACAGCACCTCCTATTGTGTCGTCAGCCGTGCGTGTCCATTCAGAAGCAGTGATGCACGTGCACGTACCGAGGCCCGAAGGAAAAACCCCCTTTTTGTTTCACCAAAGACGCCGACACGAACAGAGCTGCGGCGAAAACTCTAACAAGAGAAGAAACCTGGCTTCCGTAGTCTTCTTCCGTGCGTTCAAATTGCCACGACGCTGTGGACAGGAAAGTGAGAAAATTCACCGAGGCCTTCGTGGCATTCGCGAGTTGAGTTAAATCTGGGTTCGTGCCCACAAAGTCAGCGCTTTTGAAAGTTATGCGTTCATACTAAATAATCGTAATACGATAACGACAACGTTCGGCAGACCGTCGATTTTCTTAAGAAAGGAAGGCACGTATGGAATGAGGTTAAAAGACGAAGGGCAAATAAAACGGCAGCACTACATGCGAAGAACCTCTCTCAACACTTAAAAACAACAATGACAACTATTTCCATCAATCACGGGTAAGGTAATACAGAAAAGTGACTGAGTTACAGATACAGTTCACCTGCCAAAATAGTAAATGAGTTACATTTACTGTTTTTGAAATGTAACTATAGTTACAGCTACAGTTACTACATTGAAGTAATTTAGTTACTTGACAGTTACATTTTTAAAAAAAGTCGAATAAAAGTAAATATAAGTAAAACAATGTCCTAGCGATTGTACTGTCCTAGTGTAATTATACCGTGTTATAAACTGAGAATTTCCTACAGGCCAGTGTAAGACCATGGGAGTAAGGCCATCCTGGTAGTGCAGGAGCCGGGTCTTGTTTAACGACCCCTCTAACACTTTGCACACCCCGACGAACTCACGCACCCTCCACGGATCTCCACCCTTCATCCTCCATCAGTCTTTTCCTTTCTTGTATTTATTTTTTGCTATAGTCGTGACGGCTCCCACGTCTGTGTGGCCAACAACGGCGAGCCGATCCTGCCATTACACCCCTCACCCCATACTAGCAGTGCATGAGATGACAAAATTCGTGGAATTCCTGCTTGGGGAAAAACGCTTGGGCATTTGAAGCCTCAACAAAATTTATATACAGAACTGATGGATGGAAAATAGTGCAATATATACTTGAATAACTTAGTTACCGTTACATTTTACAGTAACTTTAACCAAAAGTAGTAACTAGTTACAGTTACAAGTTACTTGTAACTTACCCAAGGCTGTTCTCCATATTGCTCTACAGAGAGCCGTCACAGATGTCTCGCTTTATTAAAGCGGCAGCCTTATAGGACCAACCTATATACGTGCACGTTCCTCCGTGGGGTTATGGGGCCACGTGACATCAGTTGCGACACCGCAAAATGAGTTTCGCCAAAAATTTGCCATCAACGGTGGTCCTGTGAAGCTATCACACATTTAAACGCATTTGACGCAATGTCTAAAGATGCAACTAATTTGTACTTACGATTTCCAGTACTCAGTTACACTGAAGCAACATAACTCAGGCAATCATGATGAAGCAGCACTTCCCCACCCATTTTTTTCTTTTAAAATCAATCAATCAATAAATCAGCACTTCCCCACGAGGACGGACACAGAAGAGGACAAATACCGTGCTAGAGGACAAACGCTTCTCCTCTTTCCCTGTCAGTCCTCGTGCTGCAGTGCTATAGTTCATCATGATTGACTCGTACCAACTTGTCTGGTTCACTACCGTTATATAACTACGGTTATAATTTTTTATTAACCGTAATTATAATTACGGTTTTAATTTTTGGGCGGATTCGGCGTATGCTTTTCGGTGTTTATTGATTCTCACAAAATCGGCGTTTTTCGATGTTTTTCCTGGCGTGTACATGGTTTACCCGACAATTATCGGCGAGTAGAAGTCATAATGTAATATTTCCGTACGACGCTCATTCAACGTGGTGTTGTTCGCTGCGGTGGCAAACGAAACAGTAAAGGGACATTTTTCTCTCACACTCATTCACTCACTCACACTCTCTCACACACTCACACACTCACACTCTCTCACACACTCACACACACACACACAAAAAAAAAAAAAAATTAAATTGGAAGTAGATTTACACATTTACATTTTTCACCACCATCGTATTTCTGTATGGTTTTCTGATCCGCATCAACAACTTGCTGGGCACGTGCATCCATTTATCTCTGTCGTGCCTTGGAATGTTCCTCTGTATTCGGTGTTTTTCGATTAAAAACCGAATGAGGAAAAATTTACCCGGCATATGGTTTTCGGTGTTTTTCGATTAGAACCGAAAACACGGAACCCTATCTATAACCCAGGCAAACCGCATAGATCCTATATAGTTCGTAGAAATGTCATTCAATGTTGAGAATATGTTAACTTATTTCGCCTTACCTTACCAAAAACACTACCAAGTTAGTCTATTTTTCTTTCTAGAATGAACGATTAGTTGTAACCGAACATATTTCTCCTTAGTGCTTGTCGAAATTCTTCCTAAGGATTTCCTAAAAACTCCGGCATCAAAATCATTGACGAATGTCCTTGCGACTACACTCTAAGAAAGAAAAAAAGATTTTTTTTTACTCCTTTTGGGGACTAAATGCATTGCCACAAAAAAATAGTTCCTTGCGGGATTAAATGAATGTCACAGAGCGGAGACTGCATTTCACGCGATGTTCTAATAGTCCCAGGTACATAATTCGTGTACATGCATGAAAATACGTTGAAGCAAACCGTCAACCGTGATATATCCAATTATATAAAATCTTGCACAATTTGCGAAGACAGATGCGCTAACTGTTTCTCACTCTGTGCGGCTGGAAAATTGCGGCTTTGGCTGAGTTAACAGCCTTATGCCATCAGATTGACCAAGGGCACATATTTACGTGGACTGTTGCAGTCAGGAGACCATTCGCGAAGTTCAGTGACAATTTGAAGTCCTGGGGAGTAAACGTCTGGACTAAATGTCGGGTACGGGGACTAAAATGGGGAGTAATTGCAGTCCAGGGGAGTAGAAGCTGCAATTACTCCCCCTTTACTCCCTTTTTTCTTAGAGTGTACCCCTGTAAGTACGACCGCCACACAACCTACAATGTCACTCCCTGCATACTGCGGCAACGCTGCGGCAATGCCGGTGAATATAAAACACGAAGGCAAACAAATGCAATCGCGTCTTAATCGCAATCCCACGCTCGCAGAAAGAGAAACGCGTTCACTTCTATTTATTATTGACCCGCGACGTATTCTTTCTCACTGAACGGTTACTCAATAAAAATATGGCATACTAACGGGGATGTGGATGAGCAGAAGCAGAAAGAAGGAAAAGGGGGATCCATATGAGGGCGAAATGATTCTGGCAGGTTGGGTTTTCTGCACCAGTGAGGGTCGCTGTAATGAAACAGGCCGCCAATTGCTTGGGGCAAACGTCTGGGCTTCATTAGTTCCACAGCAGGGTTTAAAGTTGACTGCCTTTCCCTCGCGATCTTTCTTTCCTCCGCTGTTTTTGCTACCCTCGTTTTTAGTACCTCATTTGCTTCGGCTAACTCCCTGTGTTCGGGCTCTTTAGCTTTTGCATACGCGCTTGCAGCGCTGATTTTACTGGTTTGGGACATATGTCGTTGTTTCGTGATTAACGTAGTATTTCCAAGAAGGATAGAGGATTCGGATTGCGTTGTGGCGTCTGTGCAGCTGCTGCTGTTGTATTCAACTGGGAGTGTTAGAAAGAACCTTTGTTAGACTATATGAGAATAGTTGTTAGGAGATCGTTACGAAACCTGTCAATTGAAGTGCTGGGACGGGTTGTTACTGTGGTATTCAGAGGACATTTGTTTACAAAATAATGTAGTGAGATACTGGAGGTTAAACAGCACATCTTACAAGCACTACGCGTGGTTAATATTCCTGAGGACTGAGGACTAATCAGGATTCTCCCAGCGACAGTGTCACGACACGAAGCTATACACTGGCGTGTTTTCTTTTCTCACGGTGCAAGTACGGTCTTATTGCTTCAAGCCTGTAGACGCAGCCTGATCATTGTTAGGTCGCGAGGATACGTGCCATGTGACGTCGTTCATCGCCATTTTATTGTTCCCATAACCATTTCATGTCATCTTGTCAAAATGTGTTCTTGTTAGTACTTAATCCATTTTGGAGAAGTGCAATACTCTCCCACGTTTTGGACCCAGACGTTAGCCCGTGTCATCCCGTGTCATCGTGCATCATGTAAGTAACCAACTACGCAGAGCAGGCATCAACAACGCAGCCCGTGGTTTCACATTAGAAGCCAGATCTTCTTTGCAAGCCAGCCAGCCAGCGGTATAATGCGCTAGCATATGTCTGCTCCATTTTATCTGTCTTTCATACGCCGCCGGTTCGTGGACCACTCGTAACATAGATTCCAAATGCATGATAGGGCCGTCGCAAAAACAAATAAAAACAACTTGATTTTATGATGATGGTTGGGGAGTTTCATCGCCAGGGGCGATACCCTTTCCCATTGCTGGTGGTAATGTGGGAAATGAAACAATGAGTGGCCTCACAGTGAGGACCGGAGTCCTGCGGTGTCCAAAAAGGTCAGAAGTGTTTTGAGGGCAGAGGATTGGTGGGCTGGATTTGGTCATGAGCCGAGCAATTTTGACAAAGTGAGGGGGTGATAGTCCAGCTGATTAAGAGCCCATGAAAGTGTGCAGATGCGCAGTGTAGTCTGGCATGGTTCAGAACGAAGACGATATTGTTAAAGAAAAAAAGAAAGAAAGAAAACTCGCTACACACACTTACTTACTTACTGTCGTTACTTACGTGAGAAAGGGAGTAATAATAGTTCGTCGGCTTTACGTCGCGAGACAACTGCGATCATGAGCGACGCCACAGTGGTCGCGTCTGCGGATTAATTCTGGCCACCTGAGGGTTCTTTAACGGGCGCCATAATCTTTACACAGGGGATACCACATTTAACGTCCCTCGCGGAAGACGGCGTGCCTGAGCGACTTGTACCCTTCCACCAAGTTGCCACCGTCCTCGGCCGGGTTTGAACCCGCGATCTTGGGATCGGTAGGCGGACACGCCACCGACTGAGCCATCGAGGTCGGCGAGACAGGGAGTGCTGCTAGGTTAAAAACGATTAATATTGACGCAGTAACGATGTAATATTGATGCAGTAGTAACGACTATTGATGTAATATGCGTTTGGAGTATGGCCTCTGATAGATTTGAACCAGTTTACTGATGCGGGAGGTGGCGATTTATTTGTGGTTTATGTGTGCTAAGGCTACTACATCATACGACTTATTTGAGCTGAAGGCCTGCCAATGACTCCCCAAAGCGTGAGAAACGTTCTCCGTGTGCGGGAAATAGATGGAGAGACCACGTTTACCTGAGACTTGTAGGTACAAGGTGCTCATTTCAGGGTATGACAGCCACGCAACAACGATGAAAGTTGCCGTTTGTGAGCCTATGACAACAAAAAATAAATAAATAAACAAACAAAAAAAGCAACCAAAGAGGCATTTCCAATTCCGGATTTCAAGATGCAATTCCGGAAAGGAGTCCTTTTGGGGCCTGACGTGAAGTTTGTCGTTTCATATAACTCAAGTAATCCAAAATGTAAGCTACCTGAACGAAGCTAGAAGCTAAAAAGATACATACAGAATAACCAGATATAGCTAGGACACGATGCAGGTCGTATTACGTACTAAAATCATGTTTGGGGAGAGAAACAATTATATACAGTTTTTCCATAGCAATACAAATGGTAAAGAACGCGTCTCTACAGTGATGAATTCGAAACTAATGGCTTCCCCAAATACCTGATAAGTTGACATGTATCTGTGTAGCTCACGCGTGAGCAAGCAACCGATGCAACCGACCACCACTTCCGGTCGTGGGCGGCTGCAGCCATCGAAGCGAAAGCAAGGACTCGCATTGAGCCCCAGAAGAGATGGAGAGAGAGATAGAGAGGGAGAAGAAAGAACTGTACCCCTACATTTTGCTTCTGCCAGAACCCCAGTCTCATCGACGCTGAGTGGAGAGCTCTCCTTTCCGAGGTTTCTCCTCCCTCACCAAATTGGCTGCGAGAAAGTAACTCGATTGATTGTACTTCGTCCACGATGTTCGTAAGTTCAGACGGCCAACAAGGTGCGTGCCATGCCATGGCTTATATTGCTGAGCGTAATCACAAAATGAGTTCACCGTAATATTCAAGAACAAACATCCCTGGGGCTATAGAGAAATACCTTTGGGCAATTCAATTCGAGAAAGAAAAAAAGAAAGAGATATGCTCTCTTCCAAACATAGTTTCCGCGGAGCGTATTGAAGGTGGTATACGAACGCAATGTTTTATATAGAAGAATGCTTTTATTCGACATCTACTTTGAGTTATCGAACATGTTCGATCAACGGTCCGACCAATGTGGTGTCGCTCGTGATAATAGTTTTCTCGCAGTGCAAAAACACCCGCGATATTATTTAAGGAACCACGAAGAGAACCTCAAATCCTCTCATTGAAATTTTTTTGAGAGGATTGATACTTTGATCTTAGCCAAAAGGCTTCATTCTCTGCAGTTTCTATCATCTACAGTACTGAGTCTTCTTTTACATTTGGGTTATTATTATATAAACTTTACTTAGGATAAAAAATGGTCTCTCAGTATGGGTGATCTCTCCAGTTTCACTTATAGAGATCCGCATACGTTAGAAACAACATTGTAAAACCTATCATGTTGTATACAATGCTCAGACGAATCCTCTTCCTCTATCTTTTCCGCAACTATATGTGCAACAATGTTCGAACAAAATAGCAAAGTTTGTGGAAACAACAAATATATTATTTACATTGTACGCAATATTGATGACCTGTTATTACCTGTTACGCAACATTGGATGTTAAATTACAAGGAGAGACAAAGAATCTCTTTTGTTGTCGAGACCCAACAGGAAGTACTGTGCCAGTAGATTACGTAAATAAATGAATAAATCGCAGTGGCGGCTAAAGCTAGCGTCAATTTAGCAATCTCTAATGATATTAGGGAATTTTCGTAGATGGGAAAGGTATTCGGGAGAGCGGTTGCGAAGACACGATAAGGCAATTGCGCTATTCCTTTGAAGTACCTGACACCACTTTGCTTATCCTTGACTTCCACAATGGTATCGCTTGCGTAGGCTTCTTCCGATATCCTAAAACACTCTATAACGACTATACATCGTTTTCCCGTGGACGCCGCCATATTGAAAGCGCAGCGCCGTCTAGCCGGTAGAGCAGACTGTTGAAAACTGTTTACCGCACAAACCAGAGAGATGGAAAGCACACGTGCCGCATGTTTCTTCCCTGGTATCGCATTCCTCCTTGCTGGAGTGCGCTTGGTGCGAAAGTGCTGGGTGTGAGGCTGGCTGGAAAACGGTGTACAGTGAATCCTCGTTATTATGACCATGGTCGTTCCCGAAAATTTTGGTCATAATGCGGAATTGTCATATCAACGGAGGCGGGGGGATTTGCAGAGGTTTCACTGCATTGTTCCCCAGGAGTATGGTCGTAAAGCGCGTATGTCAGATTATCGGGGGTCATATTAACGAGGGTTCACTGTATAGCACCTATTAAAGTAGTCATCACAGAGCACCAACACAGGTTGGTTCATCGCTTAGCTTACATGTGTACCATCTCTCCTCCATCGTCACCAGCTCATCGTCACCAGCTCCCGTGGCTCAGTGGTTAGCGTGCTGGCCATGTCACGTCGAGACTGGGAGGTACCCGGGTTCGAATCCCGGTGCCGGCTGTGCTGTCTGGGGTTTTCCTGGGTTTTCCTCAAACGCTTTCAGACATATGGCGGCACAGTTCCCTTAGAAGTCGGCCCAGGACGCACATTCCCCCAGGGCGTCAGTCGTGACGTTGCCCACATACGTGAGGCCGACAACGGCAAGCCCTATCACCACCCACCACCACCACCACCACTCTCGTCTCCAATGTAAAATTGGTTCTGTTTGAACTGATCTACGCAATAGACTACTCAACGTCTAGACCGCGAATTTAGAGTTCCGTCCACGTTACCTCGGTCTATCCAGACGCTCTTACACAGGTTCCCTCTGAGCATGTCATACGGTCTCCAATTCCTCCATAAAATTGGGAAGGCAGATTCAGCGAACTGTACACTTTGTGCAACCGTGGAGGACACTGAGCACGCTCTCGTGCAGTGTTCTAGATACACACCTCGAAGGGCTACCATGAAATCCGCTCTCGACCGACTGGACAACCGCAACTTTGACCTCGTAAAAGTGCTGGGTCCTTGGCTAACTGACAATGAGGGACGCTGCCTCGTCAGCGCTTGTGACATTTATTCAGAGCTGCGCGTTGGAGTCAGTTTATTAGGACCGTGTGATTCAGTGTGCGCCACGTTGACCGCTGATTTGGACCGCTGATTTGGTCGATAGTTATCGCGAAAGCGGCAGGGTTCCGAATTTGTCGTGTGACGAATTCAATACTTCCCTATCATTTTTTTCGTGAACATCAACATCAACATAGACCGCGAGCAGGAACTGCGAGGAGGTGGTGGGTGGTAATCCTACCACCCGCTGTGCTGTCTAAGGTTTTCCCTGGGTTCTCCGGCAAACGTTCCATGCGGATGTCGACACTATAGTTCCCCCTAATACCAGCAGCATGGCCGAGCGTGCCAGGGCGTCCCGCTCGCCGGTGGTAGCCAAGGTCGTGCTGAAGACTGGGATGTGGTGGGTTCGAATACTACCACCCGCTGTGCAGTATGAGGTTTTCCCTGGGTTTTTTTCCGTAAGACTTTCCAGAATGGATGTCGGCGCAGTTCGCCCTGGAGCCGGCCCAGGACGCATACTAGCCCCCCTGTCCCCCACTCCTTCCTGCTGTCCTCTCTCCATTGTCCACGTAGCCGCAGCTCATCGTCCACTGCTCATAGCCACAGTTGCTTCGCGGCGCTAACAGGGAGTTAAAAGGTTCCCCCAAGGTCAGCACAGGACACATGCTAACTCCCACTCCTTCCTCCCGGTTCTCCCCATTTGTCGACGTCTGTAAGGCGCCCATATAACGATAGCTGCTGCGCGGAGCTAAGACAGAATACAGCGATATCTTCTCCCAGTCTCTCTTACTCTCGACTTTCACTTTTCCTCCCTTACGTTACAAACAAGCACCACTGGTCAGCGGACGTCCACTTTAATATATAACATCGCGCTTCAGAAGGAACTCGAAAGAACTCATTTGAACGTTGAACTCTATGGAATACAATAGGAAACGGGAGAAGCGTAAACAAAACGCGCAAAACGATAATGGCGTGGACAAAGAAAACGATTCATCCATCCGCAGCTGAAATTCCTCATACAGGGCGGCGATCGTAAAAAATACCGTAAGCCTTCTATAGAGCAGAACGTATTTAGGTTCAACGAACTCCTCCTGCATTTACGACCAATAAAACTAAGCTCCAACTAACTAGGGCGCGATACAGGTGAGTGGGGCATCATTTTGAGACGGACATTTTATGATTGTAATTGGGCGGGGTTGTACAATAAATATTCCCCCACGCAGAAGACAAAAAAAAAAAAAAGAAGACAAACGAAACAAGCTTTGATCTTGCAGCTGGGAACCTTTACTTTGTGCTATCATACTGAGATCGGGGTGCACGTGTTGTTTTCCAAGGATCATGTTACAACCTCTGAGTTATCGTGTTATTCGGACAGTTGGGTTATCGTTATCCGTTACTCGTCACTAGGGGGTTTTAGTTGGCTACTTCTGCTCCTCCGACTCAGCTTTCCGCAAAGTGCGCATGCGTAAGTTGGGTCGGAGATCTCTACCGTCTACGAAAAATATCGGCATTCCACTCATTCCGAATTTATCGAACTTCCTTCGTGCGTGCTTTCGTGCTCCCGCTCAGCTGGAACATGCGCAGAGCGTGCACTTACAAACAAGATGGCTGACAACAATAGAAACAATGTCGTTCGCTCGCGGCGCGCACTGGGAACGATTTTGGTCTGCAACTTCCCGACATCATGGCTGGGCGACAACCACGGGGACAGTAGCGGTTGTTCCGAAGCAAGGACGTCGGACTGTCGACGAGGCGTAGTGCACTTCACACCGTGTGTGACTTCCCTGGTGTGGACGGCTGAGCCTCAGTGAAGATATGCATTGTTTAGTATTTTTACGATTACGATTTTTGACTAAAAGCTGTCGCCGGCGCGGAGATGCGCAAAGAAACATTTAGCAACATTACGTCTTCCACAAGCATTGATACAAATGCGTGACGCGTTTCGTGCGCATAATTTCGCAGGAACTTAACTCGCTGTACAAGTATACAGGGTGTTTGTTCTAACGTGTCCAAAAATTTTATTTGAATTATTTAAAGCGAGCGATAAAAGAGAAACGAGCGCTACTTTTCAGCTACTTGACTAAGAAACAAGTGCTACTATTGAAGCGGTACCTGTCTCTTACTGAAGCAGCAGAAAAGTACCACTTGCTTTTCTTTTATCGCTCGCTTTAAATATAATTTCTGGACACGTTAGAGCAAACACCCTGTATAAGGTTAAGATTTGTGCGGACAAATGGCGTCCCGCCTGATTTTCCGCGTCGGTATAAGGTCGTTCTCGATGACTTTTCGTCTGCAAACTAAAAGTGCGGACAAGCGCTTTACGAATCATTCCCATCGTCCCGTGAGTGGTACCTGTTTTTCGGAGATCGTATCGATCGGCGTGTTATCTTTGTGGGAACTGAAACTCCCTACTATAGTGCTCTGCGAACGGTAATTTGAATATCGAAGCAAATACGAATCGGACAGAGAGGGAGAATTTTGGATTCCGAGATACAGTCAAGACGGGGCTTGCGTGGTGTGTTTTTGTTATTATTCTGTATACTGAAACATTCGTACGCAAATAATGCAGTATTCATTCCGTCCATACAAGACGAGAACAATAAAGCTTTTGGCACTTTTTTGTCATTCAGACTGCCTCGAATTTTTTGGGACTCAGGCATGAATTGGTGGCACTGTTGTACCCGTCTCCGAAATCTGGAATCACGATACCGATACCCCTTACTGAAGTAAAAAGTATCGAAAAACCGATATGGATACTTTTTTTTTATGTAACGGAGTGCCGCTACCGTTACTAGAAAAACTAACGCGATACTGAGCCCGATACTGTTGTTTGTTTTTCTTTCTAGTTCTATGCTATTCTATTCTATGGAAATCGCTCTTACGTGAACACCCCACTTGTATAATAGTAAATTTGGAGAAGACAGTTTTTCAGTAAAAAGAAAGCATATTTATGTAGCTCGGACAATTTGCTTGACTTTTATCAACAGCTGATTCTCAAAGTCTTTTTCTGCCATCCTAGCAGGCCGTGGTTTCTCCGGCAGCTCACAGAGGCCAATAGGACAATCACGTAAGTGTCAGGCCCACACATACCGTGGAGTCCAATGACCAAGGAAACCTATCCGAAGTTAAGAATACCACAGTATATGTGAGCGTGACTCTGTGCGACACGACAGATTAGCAGAGGAATCCAGAGCGTGCTGTGAAGTGTTTGACCTCTGTTGGTTGACCTCAACTCTTTTGTTGAGCGCAGCGTGGTTGTTTCCTCCAGGTTCGAAGACAAAAAGTGAACATTTGTTTGGTATAATAACCGTTACGGAGCACGTACGCGTGTCCACAAGGCTTGGTGTCGAGCGCCAGGCGGACCGGTGGCAATGAATAAGAGTAAGAGATATGGTCGGTGAAGAAAGGGTAGGGCAGTAAAAAAAGTATCGGTAACGATACGGAGATCGCGTTACCATAAATTTGGAAAGGAAATACCTTTCCGATACCGATTTAAAAAAGTATCGTGATCCGCACTCCAATACAGAAAAAAGTATCGACTACTGTAACGGCGTTACGTATACAACACCGATTGGAGGTGGCGGTGGGGGCTGGAAGGGGGCGCCAGTTGGGATCTGCGGTCCCCCTGAATTCAGGAAGCCGCGCCGCCCCCCGAAATGTAGTTTGTGAAAGAAAGGCGTAATCTGTATTGGTTCCCGTACTTTTGCTCTAAAAGTATATGTCCAGGAAGGAACAAAAATTTTACTTGAAAGACATAGCACGTTGCATATATTTGAAACCAGAAACGTGCTGTGCACATTAAAGTAGTTCAATTTGAATCGCTGTCTTCGATATCATACTCTTCTGCATGCAATCTCCTTGTCCGCTGTATGTTGCTAAATCAGAACCGAGCCACAGAAACGCGTAATATTCTAAGGAGATTGACGCACACGCGAATCTGCTCCAATACATCGCAAGACAGCGTCGCACATACTTGGACTGACGCCATCACAAGTGTCATTCATGAAAGATATCCTTAAGATTAAAATGCAGATAATCATCATTCGCAAAAATCTGACAGTTCGATAAACGTAAACAGCGCGCGACGATGGAGAAACTGTTAATAGGTTTTTGTCTGAAGAGCTGAAACGCCCAAAACACCTGTTGCGAAGCTAATAACGATGGCGAAATTGATGTCGCCCGCATTGCGGCAGCACCAGGAATGTCGCTGTTCGATACAAGATTGATTTCTTGACTGCTGCAACAGATTCATGTTATGTGAGCGCGATGAAACACCCCAGTCATCATGGTGGTCAGAAATAAGGTTGTTGCGAGGGCATGGTGCCAGATTTTGTCACGTCTTAGCTCTGTCAACCCCCTGGCTATTTGGGACGAATGACAAATGTGAGCTACGGTAATCCTTTATAAAAGATTGCAGGCCGTACTCTTAAAAAAAGAATGAAAGAGATAGATAGAATGGACGAAGTGAACAACGCTGAGACGACAAGAAACAACAGTTCCCTGCACATTGAAAACTGTAACATCACGACAAAAAAAAAAAAAAAAAAGAAAGAAGGAACGTCAGGGAACAAAAGGATGGAGTTCAACTGATTCTTCGCCTTCATGCGTTCACCCTTTCACTTTATCTCACCGCAAGTATTACTATGCGCCAGCTGCTTAACGCCAGCGTGTAGCGATGACTACCGACACTAATCTGACATGGCACCTGCCACCACAGATGTGAAATGGCAGCAAGGCAGACTTGTAAAGTCGGCGCTCTCCTGTAGGTGTCCATAGCTTAATTTGCATCACTTTGATTTAGGAAGCAATGCTGCCCTCAACTCGAACCTTCTAGAGTGACTCGATATGAAGCCCAAACTACGCAGATATGGGCCATGAAAACGTTGTTGGACACTGCGCGAGCTGCGACATTCTGACATGTCTTCATGCTATTGATATTAAGAAATAAAGCCGTTGTGGAGAAAGGCAGACAGAGGCTCATTCATATCCATACGTCTTGCTGGTTACTGGTGAAACCCATTCATATCAAATGCCTTCATATAGACGGACGTAGGTACTCACTTGCCCACCTCACATCGCCTCCGACAACCCTCTCCTCTTCTCAAAAGACACACACCGTTTTCCAAGAATACCAGAATTGGGAAGCAGCCTCATCTGACACCGGGCGTACTACATCTATAATGGAAACCTTGACCAATGCAATGACCATTCGATGTTACTAAAGCCTAGACATAGCATGTAAGCAATGTTACATAACCTAGAAAACCTCATTTGATCTCTTCCGACGAATAGTCGCAGCATCGAAAGCTTGACATCAGATTAAGAGATTATGAAACGAGACGGTTCTTAGAAGGTTCAGATTAGGGACGGGCCTTTGAAAGCGAGCTGCTCTCCGCGCACCAGCTGCAGCTCCCAGGTCGGGAGGCGGGATGAGGACCCAAAAGGGCTCATTTCGTTTCGAGGACATCTGACAGAATGTCCTTCTGTGGAATATTGAATATTCAATGGGTGAGTGAGATTCTAGACTGTGCATCCGGCGAATCTCAAAGTGTGCTGCACCAAGATGCTGCAATTGTTCTTATCGCATGTAGTTTTGCGAACTTGTGTTGTCCTTGCAATTTTAAATGGCTATGTAGACAAAAACGCTTAGCCAATTTTAGGAGATGACTCAGCGAGTCCGTGATATCAACCTACTATTGCGTACTGACACTGCCCGAGATTGTCACACAGTATTTCCACGTTCATGCGAATTTTTAAGGGCAATATGTAGTGATCATGCTTGCAGCGCCACACAGTTGTGTCAATAAACTGTGACGCAATATACATTTGCTAAACATGCCCCTGTAAAGCACACTTTGCCGCACTCTCGGTCCCCATGAGGCAGAGCCCAACGTATATACGTTTCGGACTGGTTGGTTGGTTGGTTGGTATAAAATATGGATACTTTTTGGACTATTTTTGTCTACTATACAGCTCACATAGAATCTGCAAAGTTACAAATATAACCATTCGCAAGAAAGTTGTAAACGATTCGTGGTTCGTAATCTTCGTTCATCAGATTCAGACGATAGGTCACAAATGCAAAACTCTGCAACCCTAAGCATTAGATTGTGGATTGCATTTATTTTACAGACACCTTGTTTTATTTCGTGAGAATTTTGTTCTAAACTTTTTGGATTCGTAATCTCAGCCTATGAGATTACGAATCCAAAAAGTTTAGAACAAAACGTTGAAAATATGATACCACTATACTATGAGTCATAGTATAGTGGTATCATATTGTCAACGCTATAGCTTCCCTTGCAAAATATATTTGTGCTCGTTTTGTACGGGCGCACACAGAAGTTCACTGGAAAGTCTGTCGTGATACCTTAAACGCAGCAGGATAAGGAATATACAGAATAGGACTAGTCATAAACAAATGTCGTTCTTTGTGAGTCTCTGTCCACTTCGTTTTTATCTGGGTCGGCCAGGCTCCTCAGACTTGAGAAAATGTTGGCCGTATCCACCAGCAATATGTCCGTCCAATATGTTTGTCACTCGCATACCTGATAAGGGCTTCTAAACTAAAAGTTGCAGCTAGAGCGCAATGCGGAACCTAAAACGGTCTTGCTATCAGACACCGTGGGGGAAAACACTAAAACATGCCCAGCGAAGCTTCACCAAAAAAATGAAGGGCCAGCACGGAGAAGTTATTTTTGTTACAAAATACCGCTGACAATCGTGTACGTATCCCCTGTGGCGATGAAACACGTTTCCGAACAAAAAATATAAGTAGGAACATGGAATGCTTAAGTACATAGAGATGTTACCGAGAGAGTACCTGGAGAACTTGAAACATGAAAGTGTAAAAAGTAAGTTACAACGGAGGAGAAAGGAGATAACGCTTTCTTCAAACCAAGGGGGGACTTATGTTTATTTAAAAAAAGGAGGGAAAGGTTAGCCTGCTCTACGGCGGCTTGCTATTCCCAGCAAAGAAAGAAAAAGAAAGGAAAAGAAGAAAAAAGTAAAACAAACACGAAATTGGTCACAGTTCACCCAGAAGGCCGCAGACCCGCAAGAGGGACTGAACAAGCGCCTTTGTCACCTGACCATGTTGTGTGGGGCCTAGCAGCGTAGCTAGGGGGGGGGGGGGGGGGGGGTATGTTTAATGCGAAGTAAAAGAAAAAAGAGAAGGGAAAGGTTAGCCACGGTGTAGGCTTGCTATTCCCAAAAAGCTATCAAGCAAACAAAAGAGGATACGAGCAACTGAGACACAGGGAACAGTCTGAAATCCTGAGGCGAGCGATGCGCGACCGTAGAAGACGATGTTGGCGGTAACGGGTGGCAGTGGAGCAGCAGGTGCGGAATGTCTCCTTCAAACGAAGGAACAAAGCAAAACATATGCACAATGAGGGCCCCTTTAGTGCACCTTGACACATGAGTAATACAATAATAATGTCGCACATTTTAAATGGATGATAAAAAAAAAACATTTCGGGGTCAAAGCTTCCAATGCTCCTAGCACAGTTTACGCAGCCATCTGGCTGGATTGAAGGACACCCACCGTTGCTGCTGCTTTGCGTTCAGTGTCTGCTTGACAAGCACTCTAGCACCCTCTTCTATTATGTGGCGCAACAGTATGGTGCACTAACACTGGGAAGACACGATATGTTATTCAGAAGCGAAATACCTTATCGGTACATGACATCCATCAATGACTTTTCGCTACAGGTTCCGCAGATATAACGTAAAAGATAAATAACTCCACTACTGGCGAGGAAAATATTGTACATAATGCTGAGAGGCTCCAGTTAGAGCCCTGCGCGGATGAGGTTTTTGGCATCCGCATTCGACCCGCATCCGCGCACACGTTATCCGCATCCGATCCGCATCCGCACCATACACAACAGTTTACATCCGCATCCGATCCGCTGAGCAAAACGCACCATCCGCATCCGATCCGCAAAAATCCGCACGTTTCGAAAGACGCGTAAAGACCGCCGGAAGCATGTTGGTATAATTTCGGATGCCTCCATACTGTCACGGAAGGACTCAGTCATGACGACAAACAAAGGTAAACCTTTCAACAAACGCGATATGGAGAGACTTCTGGAACGCGTGGAACGCTACCTCGTCGGCGCTCGCGCGGTTCGAGACGCCTGAATGCCTCCTCTCCCGTCTTGGCGCCGTGCATGGTCAAAGGTGAACCAGAGCATGCGCTCGCTGTCGGCGCGCAATACAAATAAATTGCGGGTGGAAAAATGACAGCACGCGGTATATCCGCATCCGATCCGCTACCGATCCGCTGCCTTCGTATCCGCATCCGATCCGCATCCGACCTCGAGCCATCCGCATCCGATCCGCACACCGCAGAAAGTGCTAAATTTTCATCCGAATCCGCAAGTATATTGCGGATATCCGCGGATGGTGCAGGGCTCTAGCTCCAGTATTGCATTGGTGACAGAAATTAGATAGCAGCAGTCCACTTCTTCTCGGAGTCGTCGTTGAATTATTAGTGCATTTTGTTGCCGTTTACTTTTTTAATAGACATATTCCTCTCCCAATCATCATCAACGTACAGTTATTGTTATTTTTGCTATAATAGACGCCAACTGTAGGCTAGCATTATGTTTAAAATAAATAATGCAATAAATCATGCAACTGTGCATTGCATATTTTTATGCTTTTTTATGTTTTTTGCATGCGTGTTAGCGCCGCGAAGCAACTGTGGCTACGAGCGGCGGCAGTGCAAGTCATATTTGTTATAAAATATTACACAGTTTCGTTTTGTTTACGTTAGTGTGCATTGATTTATTATTTGCATTCTTTTAGTCCTAGTTTTTTTGGGGGGGCGATGAATAACGATGCTTTGTACGTATTTCACAAAGAGCAGCCGCGTGACTTCAAAGTACCAAGGTAGCATTCCTTCGGCTGCAGAGCACCTTTGAAAAGGCAGGAATTGCGACTTCGTGTCCGCAGATGATTGCGTGACGACCTCCTTGCTCGGGAAACGCCATGTGGAGAATGTATTTTCGGTAACGAAGACCGTCCGCCGCCTTGGTGACGACCTTGGCCCGCTCTACTGCTTCGTAGTAGTAGCTTTATACACGTAGGCATCTTTCTGACGAAGGCTGGTCCCGTTTTCACGAACAACTTCGAGTTCAAGAGATGAAAACTCATAAAATTCTGCAGGCAATAGTGGCACCTGCGGTTCGTGAATTAAAAAAAACAAAAAAAAAACGGGACGGTTACTGCTCATGTAACGCGAAATTCAGCGTCAGCTGTGCGTGTGGTGAAATAAGGCCGGATGAAAGTGTGTAGACAAATTTATTGAAGCGTGATGAGTATTGATTTGTGGTCGCTGAAATGGTTGGCCAGGTGAGTGGTATCCTGAACGAGGGGGCTGTTCTTGAACATCAAGTCTATGCATCAGCCATGTCTAGTTGTGGGTTGGCGGATGTCGGTGCACAGCGTAAGGTCCAATTGTTTGGACATATCACTCAGGGAAGTGGTGTTCTTGGCCTGTGAAACGTCCATGTTGAAGTCTCCGACGACGAGAAGCTCGTGCGTGAGTGCAGCAAGGCACGAGTATACATACACGATAAAGCGCCGCGCAACATTTCCCACGCCATCGGCAAACTTTGCTCACTTTCCATCGATAGCGGTTGTAAACTGGCTAAATTCTCCTCCTTCCTCCCAGCGCTGAGCGCGCATGCGATACGGGTTTTGCGCAGACACGCAAATGCTGACGACGCCGACGCGATTTCGGGAAAGTCTCCACTAAACAGCTGACGCTGTAAAACGTCTCATTTTTACCACATTGAGTGGGACAGCTAGGGTAGAAAGGTGTGGATTCAGTTGGTATCGTCAGCTGTCTGCGCATCCCTCCAGTTTCCCCGTTTTCCCTACTTTCTGTGGAGCGACTTCATTGGTCCCTGTCCCGAATAAGGGGTCAACATTGCAAGGTGAGGCGCACGTTGTTTCTTCCGCAGACTGATGCCGGTCTACGAATACCGACTTGTGATTGGAGAGCCAATTCGTCATCAAGTGCTTTCTCCAAACTTTACCCTCTCCTTTGCACACAAACTGTCGTAGCGTGTTGGGCGTAGATTTACATTATTATCGGGGTCGTTACAGGAGGAACTTAGGTAGCTAATATTTAATATTCCAATATAATGGTCCTAATTATTCGTTTACAAAAGCTGCATGGTAGGTACGAGAACTACATACATTTCATGACAATTAAACATCCAGACATGGGGGAAAAAAATTGTGGACGTCGCAACGGAAGCTCCACATTCTGCTGGAGACCTAAGGTACAATACGTCCGCATGATTGAAAACATATTTTACTATGCAGAACTTTCCACGAAGGAAAAAAGAAATAGCTAGAGAACTTCAGTTTCGCTTTTCAATGCCCGGAGGAAATCCGTCAGTGTCAAAATGAATGAACAGGTGCCCAATGACACGCAACACCAAACTTCATTCGAGCCAGGTGCTCCACCCTGCTACGAACACGCAAAGACACACTCATGTCGGCCTGTTGGAGCGCGTAAATTGCTTCAGAATTACAGCGCAATCTACGTGCCCCGTTCGCGAGGGGTTTAGGGGGGGGGGGGGGGTAAGAGGGCCCAATGAAGAGTTCAAGCCTCGCCTGTTTTCGGCATTACAGGGAAGTGTCTGCAATTTTGGCGATGCAGGTTTTGAATTTCACGTCCTTCCTTGCTTGCGAAAGAGATGAGAAAGTGTATAGGAAAGTTGGGAGAATGATTCCTATTCAGGATATTTAATGTGTCAACGTACACTTGTGCAGTACAATTTCAAGACAATTTCAATGAAGTGTAGCACGAATTGAATACACGAAATGCTTACACTACACTAGCTTCAGCGAGGAATATTCATTACGTACAATGAACAAAGAAACCCACAAAAAGAACGCCACTCAGGGAAGCCAGTGGCAATTCAAGGTGACACTGCCGCGGTGTACAGTAATGTAGCGCATCGACCACCATCGGACAAACTCTATCTCTCCAAGCGTAACAAGCTGGGTCTCCAAGAAAACAACTACCTGCTTGTAGAGCGACATGCGAAGACGCCTTCCTTGAGCTACGGCTCTGCATCTGTTCTTCCACAAGGCGTACCTTAATTACCACTGCAAGAAGCGGAAGAAGAAAACCTGCCTCTGATCTGGTACCCTGAATGATAGCGGAACGGAAAAAGCGAAGAAAGACAAAGAAGAATCCAAAACGCTCTTGCCACAGCGCGGTATTCCTTGTGACTGAACGCTAGAGGCTGATACAAGGACACTGGACGCGTTCTGCGCGAGCCTTCAGATCTACTACCTGAGTCAGGGACTACCGTTAACTCTTTTGTTATATCCACTGCGACTCGAAAAATGGTTGGTTGGTTGGTATAAAAAAGAAAAAGAGATGTTCTTATTGCGTTTATGGCACCTGCACGCTAGGGTGTGTCCACACACGCGACAACGTTCTCCACCAACTATGACCAACTTTGGAGTTGGTCCGAGTCGGCCGACACCACCAACCACGACCAACTCGAGTTGCTCCGAATCGGTCGCCGACAGAAAACTTGGGAGAGTTGGTGGTGTTCTAGCCAATCAAGGTGAGGAGCATTGTCACGTGACCCTCGTAGGCGTCAAACTATTTCGTTCCTGCCGTACTACCTGGCATGGGTTCAAATCCTACAGGGGTACCCGATAATTTTTTGTTTTTTACTAGAGCCATATAAACATATCAATAGGCATTTTTTGTAGTTACTGGTGATCTCCTGGGGAAATAAAATGACCTCGCTTTGATATAATTACAGTTGAAAAAAGAAAAAAAGTCACCAGCAGTTGGATTTGAACCCATACACTCCGACTGCCGAAAGGTTGCTTGTGGGTGCTCCGTGTTGTGGACACCGTGTGTAGACGCGGAGACGGCACCGTCTTGAAGTTGGTCATAAGACGTTGGTTCGAGTTGGTGCAGAACATTGAGTCGTTTGAACGCACCCTAACCTAATGCCACGATGTGTCCACGATGCACACTTCCTAAATGACAAATGTGGCACGTCAACGCTGAGACGCGGATGAAGCCTGACACGCTCATTTCATGTCATGCAGTACAGTATAAATACCTACAAAGATGTTCGCTTCGCCGCCACACTAAGGAAGACACGCGTTATGGTACTATAGCTTGAACCGAAAAAAATAAATAAAAATAAAATGAAAACATATATATCGTATTGGTATCAGTACACATTCTATAAGTCAAACCAGCAAGGAATGTCGTTCATATCTTCCGTCTTAAAGAATGTGTGATTCTTGCATTTGCTGACGACTGGAGATCTCTTTGCGGCGGTTTTGGTATCTTAGGAAAACGTACATTACGTTGCATAACATTGTTTGTAGACTTAGGAGAAGCGGTCAGGGAGAATGTAATAAAACGCTCCCTCCATATTTTTCTTTCTTTTCCAATCCAATCCAATCCAATCCAAAACGCTCGCGATAGCCATTTATAGGGTAACGTGGGTCAAAATGAGACGCGGGGACGAGAACGTGACATTTTTTTCTTGACGTCATCCATCTCAGAAACGCACTGCTTGCCGAGCTTCACATTTTTGCTGGAAGGGTGTCCCTACATGTCCGCTTTATTTGTCTTGGGGAATCGTCATTACTAGTGCATGCGTTGAAGACAGAGAAGAAAAAAAAAAGAAAAGAAAGAAAGAGAAATTGCCTCTTCATGCCAGCGTGGTGAAGACTCGCGAATAAGGCGCGAGTCCTTGTAGTTCTTTTCATGCGTTCATACATTTAACTAGCTAGATGTTTAGAATATGTAGGCGCTCTGAGTTTGCTGGTTCCGAGCGACCAAAATTTATATAGGCGAGGAAATGAACGGAGCATAACGCGACAACGTTTTGTTTAGAAAATCGTAAGCAATAGGCCTTATTGCTTGCCCTGTTCTTAAGATATTCATTTTTCGCTCACAGCCTGTTACGTTTGAGTATGCGAGAAACAAAGCGAGTTTGCAAAGCGAAAGGTCAGGATAAAACGAAACAAAAGCGCAACAGAGAAAGCGAGCGACGGGCGTCACACAGAAGCACGATTCATTTTGGTATAGGCTGTCTCATGTCTCATCTTACTCCGAGGGTCGGGCAAAACGAGACGATTGTGTCTTTCGAATTTCACACTACATATACTATTATGTTAGCCTTAGTGTACTGTTTTTATATTTACAGGTCGAAACGCCGAGACCCCTAGGGACGCGATGACTATTCTTTTATATATATATATATATAGAAGCGAAAAAAAAAAAAAGAAATATGACGCTGAAATGCAAATTTGTGTCCCCTTTTACCTCACCTTGCCGTAATAGTGAAGAGAACAAAGAGTCAAATAATAAATATAGTACACATAATATATCGCGATAACATAACACATACTATAATAACATAATACATAACATAACACTTGAGTGAACCTTTGTCGAACATAAACGTATTTAAGAACTCTTTTTTTTTTCACGTGCTATTTCCTATTGGAACTCTCTCTCACAAGGTGTAATTGAATGTGACTCTGTCAGATTTCTTCGACAGAATATGTTAGTAGTTCATTTCGGCCATTTTAAACTAAGACACACCTTGACAAAGCCGCAATGTCAGACCCATCAATCCTTGATTGTAAGCGCTTTGTCGTGTTGGTGCGAGTAGTATTGTTAAATAAATAAATAGCATAATATATAACGATACGTAATACATCTTTTACACTTCTTCGGGGCAATAGTGTCGAGAACCGTCACGAGCAAAGGAACACTGTTTGGGGGAGTTAAGTAATGGCGATACTGTAATTACTTCTTCAACATACTAAACTAATTTCAAACTGCGTGGCGTCATGTGAAACAGTATTTATGTAGCACATTTATTATATTTGGAGTTCTAAGGTATGTATTGTACAATTCAACTCAGGTACCGGTTAGTTTCGCGAGACATAACACCAACATGCCTCAACAACAGAAAACAAAAAAAAGTGGAAAGAAGTATTGAAAGTGTTCAACGCCCAAAACGTACAGGCTGAAACCCGTGTAACTTTAAAGGTTGTAACTAGAGTACTTTTGAAGTACTATCGACCACAGACTTCAGACCGGTCACTATCCTCCCCACCAATCAAGTAAAAGATAAGACTTACGGACTTATGATGGGCGCCTTCATTTTGATGTAATATACATATAAACGTACAGGTTATAAACGTGCATAATAAACGTGCAGGTTATCATCACTTACGTTATCGTCCGATAATGCAGAGAAGACAGCTCATCTCCTGGTCAACGAAGTGCTTAAACTCGCCCAGATAAAATTAGTTTTCATTAGGACTGCGATGTTTATATGTTTTCAGAGAACAAAGACTAAACATTTTCCACGCCGATAAACGCACAGAACGAAATGGCTGAGGACGTTTCCATTTCTTTCTTCCTTCTTCTATTCTATTCTATTCTATTCTAAAGCAAAACACACACAAGAAGGGAAAGACAACGCAAACTAATAACTCGCCTTTGCCAGCCTCGGGTGTCCACGATTATCCGTATTCATTACCAGAAATCCGTGTCGATAAATACGGAAGATTGAGGCATCAAAAATATGTAAGAGAAGACGCAGAAAATTCGCTCAGGGCATCGAAGAGAACGTCGCAAAAACGAAAACTAATAAGTCAACGCCTAACGAGGTTAGCGGAGATCGCACCGAATTTTCTTGAGCAACGCTTCAGTCGTACGACCGAAAATCAAGGTGTCTCGATCAATACTAATCGCGCACATTAGAAGGGCTGATTAAATAGGTGGCGAAAGCAGACGCCGTTAGGCGACCATTTTAGAACAGTTCCTAGCGGCAGATCGCTCGATGTGTCATTAAAAGAGGGCGCTTCTCGCACGCTCCGTTAATTTGGGTCTTGGTAAAACACAGCGGGAGAAAGAACAGCCTCTGAATTTGCGGGGAGTTTCGTTAGCTTTTCGTTTTCTTATGTTCATCACGTTATCTAAGCCGTAGTTCCATCTCCTGTATAACGCAGAAAAAATTATACGGGGTATATGCGCAGATAAAGTCTACTCACGTACTGCGAACGAACGACTTGCCGGAGCCCTGCTTAGTGGACAAACTTCCGGTGGCGCTGGGCGACGCATCTATGTAATCCAGATACGAACAAACAAAAAAAAAACGTGGAAGCTAAACTGTGCTTGACAAAATAATACCGATGCAAACTTTGCTCTCCGTCCATTTGAAGCGGTTTATGCCGACATTATGGCCTTAGTTGCCGGTGTCCCGATAAAACACGAATTATTATACCGATGTCAACACATATAAAGAAAATTTATTACATTAACCTGATGATATGTACAGTGCAAGCAGTGCGAAGTCAACATGGCGGTGTCTGGAGAGCCGGAGAGTTGTGTGCGGATACTGCTAATGGCGCTGCAGAAACCGCTGTAATAGAAATGAACATCTATGTGAGGCTTCATTTCGGTGTTTTCACCGGTGGCACACCTCAGAAATATGCAGCTATGAGGAGACCGCTATGTACCATTCGAAATGCACGGGGAGCAACGTTTGCGTGGCTATATATATATATATATAATTTTTTTATCGCATTAATGCGTTGTCGTGTACCATCTGAAGCTCGTCCGGTAAGCAGGCAACACGTTACGTACGCAACTGAAACCACCCTGTATGATTTAAGGGAATGAAATGACCCCACCTTGGTTGCTGTGAAGATCGCCTTGAAACGTATCGGAAAAATCGAAAAATTGTTCGCTTCCATTTTTTTTTAAACGACGGGGCGAATGGAGAGGAGCAACCGGGGTTATGGGCCGCACGGAGATGTGCAAATATTGAAAAGAGGCCTGCGCGAAGAAGCGGAAGGCACAGGGGACTCAGTTTGCGTCAGTGGTCAATTTCAGGAGGATCCGCACCGAAAACAAGCAAACAAAAATAATCTGAACGTGAAAAGCTTTTGCACACCAGGTCGCGACGGTGACATTTTCTCTTCCTGGCAAACTGCCCTGCAAGGCACTCCCTTTATATAACGCAGAAGTGCTGCGGTGTAGTAACCCGTCTGTGTTGCTAAGGTCAAGCTGACAGCGTGTTCCTTCCGCATTTCCAGAATCGTAGCAATGGGGGGCAGGGGGTAGGGACATGATGAAGCGGGAACGAAGAAAATCTGAATTCACGATCTCGGCAGTGCAAATAAGCGTTTTCATTTCTTTGTTTACAGGGCTTCTGACGGCAGCGGGAGAGGGGGAAGGGGGGGGAGGGGCGCTTCAGATTTGCCCTGCCCTGGGCGCAAACTTGCCCCGCTACGGCTCTGCGCGTTTCTGCAATAATCTTTGATTCAACGCACCACACGTTCCTTATGCTATATTGTTACGTCCACATAGTAAAAAGCAAAAAATTGCGCGACGGTAAGCAGACCCGGCTTATACAACAATTTTATTTTTAAGATGAGGACTTAGGAGTTTCATCGCCAGGGGCGACTTGCTACCCCATCGCGGGTGGTGATGTGGGGAATGAAATAATGAGCCCCTTCACAATAAGGATCGAAGTCCTATAGTGTCCAAAAAGGTCAAAAGAGCTTTGAGGGCAGAGCGTTGGTGGCCTGGATTTGACCAGGGATCAAGCAATTTTGATAGAGAGAAGGGGCGAGAATCCAGTTGACTAAGAGACCCAGAGAGTGTGGTTATCGGGAAGGTTGGTAGTGCGGGCAATGAAGAAGAGTAGCTTCAGATTCTCTAGAGCACCTCAGTGACAGTATCTGGGAGAGTCAACTTGTCTCAAGCGATAACGCAACTGAGCTGTAAAAGCCACATCGAGTCGCGTTCGATGGATTAATGCAGCATCTTGACGAGAGGTGTTTCGTTGCGGGTGGCAATCATAAGGCCGAAACTCACAATGCCGAATTATCAAAAGACCGAAACTCAAAAGGCCGAAAAATCAAAACACCGAAAAATCACAAGGCCGGTAAGTCACAAAACCGAATTATCGAAACGCCGACAAATGAGGAACCCAGGATACGAGAACTGGTATTTCAACTGCGATAAAAAAAATTAGCTCTACAGATTAAATAGAAAAACTTGTTGGGAATTAATACAGCAAATAAATCGTTTCATCGAACATCGCATTAATAAAGTACTTTCGATAACTTAGGGGAAAACAAAAAGGAAAAGTAGAGATATGAACCACTGTGTTATTGTGTGTTTATTGTACACGGTGGCAATCAGGTTCGAGTTACCAATAACAAATCGTTGCATGCGGAATGCGAGCGTGGGATCAACTCTGGTCAGCACAGATGGGGGGAGGATGTCGGTTGTCCATTGGCGGGAAGGCAGGGGTGTTACGAGGCGTCGAAGAATAGAACAATGGTGTTCTCAGCAGTCCACTACTCGTCCGCTCACGGTACGAGAGAGCTGCTTCTGCAGTCCTGTCGGCCTGCTTATTCCCCGCGACGCCACAATGGGCTGGAACCCACTGGGGAACCAGCCTGTGTCCTGCTTCGTACATATGGTGGTAAGTCATTAACGAGAGTTGTACGAAACGCCATTACAGTAATCGATAAATGTTTCGGTATCGGAGTGCGCATCGCGATACCTTTTTAAACCGGTATCGGAAAAGTATTTCAGTTACAAATTCATGGTTACGCCATCTCCATATCTTTACCGATACTTTTTGACTGCCCCTCCCTTTCTTCACCGAGCATATTTCTTACTCGTATTCATTGTCACCGGTCCGCCTGGCGCTCGACAAGAAGCCTGTGGACACTCCTACGTGCTCCGTAACGGGAACAACAACAACTTTATTTTTGACCTTGGAGAGTGGGGAGTTTCATGGCCACAGGCGATACTCTACCCCATTGCTGGTTGGAATGGGGGGAATAAAATAACGAGCCCCTTCACAATAACGATCCATTTGAAGCACGGGAATTATACCAAATTCCGTAACGGGAATTATACCAAACAAATGTTCACTTTTTGTCTTCGAACATGGAGGAAATAACAACCCTGCGCTCAACAAAAGAGTTGAGGTCAATGAACGGAGGTCAAGTACTCTCAGTACAGTGCGCTCTGGATTCCTCTGCTGAGCTGCCGTGTCGCACAGAGTCTCGCTCACATATACTATGGTATTCTTAACTTCGGATAGGTTTCCTTGGTCATTGGATTCCACGGTATGTGTGGGACTGACACTAGCGTAATTGTCATATCGGCTTCTGGCAGCTGCAGTAGAGACCACGGCCTGCTAGGATGGCAGCATAAGACCTTGAGAAGCAGCTAAAGCAAAGTGTCCGAGCTATATAATAAATATGCTTTCTTTTTACTCAAAAGCTACCTTTTCCCAATTTGCTATTATACAAGTGGTGTGTTCACGTAAGAACGACTTCCATAGAATGGAATAGAATAGAAGTAGAAGGAAAAAGAAACAACAGTATCGTGCAAACTATCGCGTTACTTTTTAGTAACGGTAGCGGTACTCCGTTACTTTAAAAAAGAAGTATTCATATCGGTATCTCCATACTTTTTGCTTAAGTAACGAGTATCGGTATCGCGATACGATATTTCGGTAACAGGTACAACACTACCGTTAACACATCCGTGACTAGGACTGTGGATCAGACTCGGCTCTGCTGATAGAGGACTACGAAGTTCTCCAGGGACTGTGAGCTGAGTAGCTAACAGGACAAAAATACGGTACCAGGGAGTTTTGATTGATATGGTGCAGAGGAAGGTTCCGTCACACGCCGTTAAAAACCAGAAACGCCCTGTACTTTCATGAGACATCATCGTTCGTCGTGGAACATGTCAGTCGGAAAACCGTATGTTTGATGGATGAATGGCTGCTTCGTCATTGTCACCACATCACGTCATCAGCGCGATAAGAAGTACAAATGTTGACAATGATAAGGATAATTCCTGGGTTCACGACACGAGACAAGAATGATCATGAGGGACCCCCATAATGGTCGATTCGTATGTTAATTATTTGGACACCAGAAGGGAGGGGGACTGTTTAATGTCAACGGAAACTCGAAGCGTGACTCACAGTGTTTAGCGTTCCTTGCGGATAAATAAATGCCAAAATAATTTGTGCCATGTCACAAAATTGTTAGCCCACTCGGCTGGGTTGAAACCCGCAACTTTGTCGCGAAAAATAATCTACTATGTGGGTACAAAGACTACCAAGACAATGACTCTGATAGTTAAGCGCCTGTTTCCTCAACAGCGCTCAGTTTTCTTTAACATGGGGAAGTTTGGTCATACACATGTATTACGTTTATTTGGTCATATCTTCGGAAGTAGCAGAAACGTACACTTTTGAGGGACGCGCGAAGCCGGAGACTGCTTCAACAAAGTAGAGGATGAAGAAAGTTGCACATGGAGAGCAGGCAGCGGACTACATGGTGAGCTAGAAATGAGCACTGATGAACGTTGTAGCTCACTATAAGCAGACGGACGGCGGTAGGCATGTTGCTGGTACTATGTCCTCTCCCTAATGATGTAAAGTAGAGCTTCTAGCGGCCTATACGTCGTGACTAACCTTCACACTCGCTCTCTCGTATACAGTCTCAGAGACAAGGTGTAAAAAGGTGGTAACTCCACGAGTTACCACCTTATGCGTACGTTATCTCCTTGCTCAAGACCACAGGGGTTGTCTAACTGCCCTCGTTTCTACCTTCATGGTACACTCTAAGAAAAAAAGGAGTACTTTTACTCTTTTGGGGGACTAAATGCGTTGCCCCAAAAATAGTCCCTTTCGGGAGTAAATGCACGGGAGTAAATGAATGTCACAGAGTGGAGACTGCATTTCACGCGCTGTTGTAAGAGTCCCAAGTAAATAATTCGTGTGCACGTATGAAAATACTTTGAAGCAAACCGTCAACCGTGATATATCGAGTGAAATAAAATCTTGCGCCATACATAGGGCACAATTTGCGAAGAAAGATGCGCTAACTGTTCCTTACTCTGTGTGGCTGGAAGATACCTCCGTTGTCTGAGTTATAGAGCCTTAAGCCGCTCAAATTGACCAAGGGCACAGGTTTACGTAGAGTGCTGCATTGAGGAGACCATTCCCGACGTTCAATGACAATTTGCAGTCCTGGGGAGTAAATGTCGGGACTAAATGACGGGTTAGCGGACTAAAATGGGGAGTAATTGCAGACTAGGCGAGTAGAAGCTAATTACTCCCCGGTTTACTCCTTTTTTTCTTAGAGTGTAGGGTGATACACATCGTGTAAATCTTGCGACTGTGTGCATTTAACACAAATGTGGTGTCTCTTCAGCCTCCATCCGTGGCTCAGTGGGTAGCGTGTCCGCCTGCTGATCCCAAGATCGCGGGCTCAAACCCGGCCGAGGACGGTGGCAACTTGGCGGAAGGGTACAAGTTGCTCAGACACGCCGTCTTCCGCGAGGGACGTTAACAGAACCCCCACGTGGGCAAACTTAATCTACAGACACATACTTTGACACAGATACTTTGGCGTTGCTCGTGGTCGCAGTTGTCTCGCGACGTAAAACCCCTAAATTATTATTATTATTATTATTATTATTACACCCTTCTATAGGTGGCATATAGTTACCTGATGCACTCTAAGAAAAAAAGGAGTAAAACGGGGAGTAATTGCAGCTTCTACTCCCCTAGTCTGCAATTACTCCCCATTTTAGTCCCCTAACCCAACATTTAGTCCCGACGTTTACTCCCCAGGATTGAAAATTGTCACTAAACTTCGCGAATGGTCTCCTGAATGCAAAAGTCTACGTAAATATGTGCGCTTGGTCAATTTGAACGACATAAGGCTGTATAACTCACACAACGTAGCAATTTTCCAGCCACACAGAGTAAGAAACAGTTAGCGCATCTTTCTTCGCAAATTGTGCCCTAGTATGGGGCAAGATTTTATATCACTCGATATATCACGGTTGACGGTTTGCTTCAAAGTATCTTCATGCATGCGCACCAATTATGTACCTGGGACTCTTACAACAGCGCGTGAAATGCGGTCTTCACTCTGTGACATTCATTTACTTCCGTGCATTTACTCCCGAAAGGGACTATTTTTTGTGGCAATGCAATTACTCCCCAAAAGGAGTAAAAGTACTCCTTTTTTTCTTACAGTGTGCATGTGGTAATGTTACACCCTTGCATGGTGTGTAACTTTACAACCCTTTGGGCGCAACATATGTAGGAAGCCAGTTACTCCCCAAAAGGTTTAACGACTCTACTCTTTTTTTTCTGAGAGTGTACACGATTAGCGTACGGCCAGGAACCTACCTATAGTAGGTATAGTAGCCAAGGGGTACATTTCATTGCCCTCCGCGGTTTCATTTCTGCATCTCCGTGTCCACCGAATAAGTCGCCAAGTGTCACCTTTGGGTGTGTCTGCGACGATAACAAGAACTTTGAACGTCACGCTTTGCACAACCGGCTGCAATTGACTCAGTGCCGCCGATATGTTCGCATCTCCTGCCGATCGCTAATGTATTTCTATGTCTCGTTCAGCCATACGTTCATCTCTAAAGGCGCTTTACGACGGTGCTTTGTATCATCCCTGTTTCGACAACGACTGTCGGCCTTGCTGACATTCCCATGTGAAACCTCGTTGCTTGCTTCCATATCCTCTTGCGGATTCCTTCTGCAGAGCCACTAAATAGGAATGGTCACTCTCCAAGGAAGACAGGACAGAATTTCCGTATAACCGCTTTGATATCCTTTTTCTGTGTATCTATGACGAGTGATTACAGGAAATGCAGAGGGATCTCCACGTCGGTAAGTTGCTTTCTGTCTGTGATCATCTGATGCACTTAATTCCCCAAGGGGCGAACGCAATTTCATACTCTCACGAAAGCAAAAACAGCAACGCAAGCGTTTTGATCAAGTGAGACGGATATACCTGGTCCACATTTTTCAACGCTTCCTACCCTGGACAAAAATAAAAGGAAAGAGAAGGAAAGGAAAGGAAGGAAGGAAGGAGAGAGAAGGAAGGAAACTTCAATGAATTGTCAATTTTCGAACACTTAGTGTCTGCACGAAAGAAAAGCCCCAAAGAAAGTAAAGACGAGTGTCGGCACAGTCAGCCCTGAAGTCGGCCCAGGACGCATACTAACCCCCTGTGCCCCACTCCTTCCTGCTGTCCTCTCTCCATCTGTCCACATCTATACACCGTTCTATAGATGCTTCGCAATTTTAGAAAGTGCAATAACCAGGCTTCCGGCCATTACTTTTTGTCATATTGCGAGATTGTTTTTCGGTGTTTATTATTTTTCAATAATTTGGAGTTTTTAGTACTTTACTTCTTATAACTGGCTTAATTTGAGAAATTCGAAGAGCAAGCGACGGCTGTGAAACGGCACACTACTCAAAACTGGATGAGAAGCTGCCTCGCAAAAACACTTCGTGATCTGATGTGATGTGATGTGATGTGATTGAAAAAGAAACACTTCGTCTCGGTGTGCCCTGCACTCCGCTCTTTAGACGCAGGCTTGATCGCTCCGACACCGCGCTACGCTCCAGCAGTGCCGTACCGGCGGATATCAAGCACATGATCTTGGGCTGTGTCCCCTTCAGGAATCAAAGAGGTATGCTCTAAAGGTAAGATCAGGAGGTTCCTTCTAGCCACTCTTCAATTACTCTCTCGCTGAGAAATAACCACCACAGAAAACACCGACCATTTAGAACCAGACAGCGGCGCCTCTCGCTACAGAAAATCGCGCCTTTTTGGCGGGTCTTTACATTCCAGGCAGAAGTAACCGATTTTTTTTCTCTTCAACGCATACACCAATACGTACAATTCTCACGTGCAATAACGCGGACATGTAGAGACACCTGTGAGTAAAGTTTCAAGCGCATGGAGCAACGCGTCTCTGAGACAGGCGGCGTCGAGCGAAAAAAAATGTCGCGTCTTGCCCCGTGTCTCATCTTGCCCCACCTTACCCTACTCTGCAACCATCACCTGCGTAGCATACCCATGAAAGTCATGGGAGACTTCACTACGGACATAAATAAGCCCCAGAACAACTAGTTCGCGGACATCATGAAGGAAGTCTACGATTTGCATCTAGCCAGCAACGATAAAATTCCCACAATCTGTACGGAAAGTGTTATAGACTGCGTCTCCATCAGGGGCATGGACAAGCTAGTGGTTGCCGAGTACATCTGTTGCTTCAGCCTCCACAGGCCTCTACTGTCCGTCGTCGTCGAATGCCTGCGAAGAGCGCATAAATACAATCGCCGTTCAATGACGACCTGCAGAGCGATTTTTACCGTAAGTTTTATCGCTTTCCACTCAATTCATTATGTTAAGCCGCATCCTATAATTATATCAGAGCCAACGACATTTAATGAGCAGCGTATTATGCAGTGCAGCTAGGATTCGTACTTGTAATTAATAAAAAGGAAAGAAAAGTCATCGCATATTAAGTTGTCAGTGACAATTTGATTACTCCTCGCCGCAGTCCATAGCCACGAGGCTTTTTCGATCCTAATATAAGGGTCTCCCTCGGCGACAGAGACATCGCGTGGCTTGAAGCAGCAGTCAGTGCATGCTTGCCGTGATTGTAAGCTATTTGGACGACACCGATATAGAATGAAGCCATTTTGAGAGAACCATTGTGGCAGAAGTCATTAGCCTTGGCGAAAACGCCCATGGTTGCCGAGCTTTCGCGTGGCTCGGAGGAAATTATTACCCTTGTGTTGCACTTAACTGAAGTTCCTACTGGCATTAATTAAGAAATACTTGGGGCTTAACACCACAGTCGCGCCACATATTTATTTTCTACAGTTGCGTTCAACCTAAGAACGGTACGTTCAGGCCACGCCTTGAGCTTGTTCCTATTGGCTGTAACAGCTAGCCTCATCACTCTACCTCGCGATATATAGTGCGCCGACATCTTAACTGTAGGAGGCATATATAGGCGGCACCTGGTGGCGCTGCAGTGTAATTCTTTCTAAACTCTATCGGGATTGACGACGGACTACATTTCGTGTTGTTCTTAGGCTGAACGCGGGTATAATTTGGTCCTAAATTATTTGGTACAGATCCCGACAAAAGTTTACGGAACACCAGAGCGACGTATTTCTTGATCTCTGCGACACCCTAGCGTCGAACGGGAGTGAACACACTTACTGAGAAGTGCGTCGCGTACCCGGTCACCTGTTTGTAAGTCTATCTGCTCCTGTTTGCAGCAACCGTGTCGCTCAGATGACTATATACACCACTCCAGTGTTCCGTAAACTTTTGTCGGGACCTGTACAAGCGCTGCTTCCACGTCACTGAGTTGATTACTAAATGCCGGAAAACTCGGTACCAGTAAATGTCGGCGAAATATAATCGAATGCTCTCGACTTAATATCTGTAATAATAAACTCATAAAAATTTTGTTCAAATGTGATTTACTCATCACTCATGAGCAGGGCACTATCATCTACACAAGAGCTCATGATCGTCCAGCGAACAAAGTTTCAGTAAACTGCCTGAATATCAGTGTGGAACACTCGGAATGTGCTTTGCGAAGTTCAGAAGGAAAAACGGAAAAGAAAACGAATTGGCTGGTATCAACAACAACAACAACATATATATTCTGATGATGGCTGGGGTTGGTATCAAAGTTCAACATGCTCTGCTTTTCTTTCAGTTTTTAGAGATATTTATAAAGGTCACTCACGACTAGTTTACTTTTTTCTCCCGTTCTATGGTACGCATGAATGCCATTTCTGACACCGGGAAACTATACATAAAAAGAACTCGGCAGCAAGCGAGATAATATGTTAGAATGTGTGAGCTTATATCTCTCCCCTTTTCGTTCATCCACTCAATCATTCATTCGTTTTCTACACTTCTCTTGACATATATTTAGCATTATCCCATAAGGAGAATCACAAACATGCGCTAAACTCACTCCTTCTTTTTGTAGTATACAACATTCCCTTTTTTGTTTGTAGCAACATTCGTGTTTCGCTCTGCGCTTCGTGTAATCTGAGCAGATTTCCAATTCCACACATGTAATACAGAGAAACCATCAGGAAAATTGCAAGGGGAGAATATTGACGATTTTTCCTGTACGGCATCCACCTAAGCGGTGGAGGAAGCGTTTCTGTGGCGTTCGATAAACAGCGAAAATACTTTCCCTTACCCGTGCACTGCTTCTTGAGGTTATGTGGTGAGCACGCAACGAAAGTTGGTGCTTTTAGGGCACTGCTTCGGGTCAAGGGTAGCTACCACTGTGTCAGATGAACACCGGGAATTAGAACAATCCAATACTTCACAACATTTAAACGTTGATCTGATGGAGCCCGAGTGGGGGGGGGGGATATATTTATTAGAACAACGGGAAAAAAAGGGGGAAGGCCAGCCAAACGGGGGGCAAGAGTGGTGCTGAATATATCCCACAGATAACGATGGTATTATGCTGTATACTGTTGTGCCGTCTCTATAGAAGGCGGACCAATGAGCAAGGGTTCAAAAATGTTCTGAAACTCTTTTTATACCAAATATAGTACAATTCCCATTAATCCTTAATCCCATCAGTCAGACTTAATGGGGATTTTAAATACCCATTTTTTCCTGTTTCTATCACATCACATGACACCAAATATAGTACTTTGTAGCACACGGATACAACAGCTTAAGACTTGAGGCTAAAGTAATATGACTATATTTCTCCGACCCCAAGGCGGATCACTTGGGGGAAGGATTGCTGTCAGTCAACAAACCAGGTACATTTTACTCCGCCTGTACTCATGTCGTTATTTTAAATTGATTTTCACTTCGTACTTTTTCATTTATTTTTTCTATGTGCTTAGCGCGCACATTAAATACTTCGACCAGAATGCATGCCGTGTAGTGTGTCTTCATACTTGCAGATGTGAACGAAAAACCTCGTCCCAAAGTAGCTGAACTTGCACTTCTAATAGACGATTTTACAATGACGCGCGCGCCACCAAGCGCGCGGCGCAAAGCAGCATGGGAACTTTGAGCGACACCGCTCCGCCGTCTACTTCGGTTATGGTTTACACCGGTTGACGCTGCTGCTGCGCACACCGGGAATGTTCTTATCCTTTTTTTACCTCCGCCTCTGGCTGTCTCGTAACGCTCTCAGGCGCAATAAGTTCCCATGAGACCTTGCATGTCACAAGTGGCGCTTGAATTTTTAAAAAGGTCTATATCGTCATTATCGTCAACGGCGTGATGATTGATCATTAGATGCTGTCAGGAGACCCTTGATAACGTCGCTTCCCAAGTACCGTATACCGCATCCATCAATGAATAAGATTCCGAGTCATTCACGCTGCCATCGCTTCTAGTATCTACATAACTTCACGGTGACATTATTAACGGACAACTAATGCCCCGCTCCACGGGTACGAAAAATGACATTAACCCCTGAATTCAACGATGTGATTTGAACACGACTTGACTTGCAGCCGCCTTGGAAGAGTGTCAATGCACTTCAGAAATCCTCATCGGCTTGAAGCATTCTTACGCAGCGAGCTTGACTTCACGCGTGTGGTGAAAATTTCAAGTCAGAGGTCGGGTTACCTTGAGCCGGACTTGGATAGCGCTCCAGTACAGCCAGCTTCGGGAAGCCACAACACATTTCTGAATCTTGTCTTGGCTTTACATGAGCTGTTGTGTCATCCATTCGTTTGCAGCGCCTTTGCACAAGTGGAGGACATATTACGATAAGTCTTGGTGCTAAGAAATGTCGTGTTTTCGTACCGAAAGCAAATTTTAAGTGCAAAATTGTATGAAAATCTCTCACAGAGGCTCTTAAAGTTAGCGGGCTGCAACTTGACGAAGTAAGCTAGCGCGAGGGTCCATGACACACGCAAGCCGTCTTGTGCGAAGGCGGGTCAAGATACGGCTTCAAGTCAAGTCGCATCTGTGAATTCGGGGGTGAGTGCTTAATGAGTTAAGTCGCATTGTCGTTCATGCGGTGCCACGCGGACATTTTAATAACAGACGCCTTAATGCCCTTTTCTATTTACTGATTTCGCCACAACTCATTCGCCCATGAAATGCCTAGTCTCGCTCCCATTGTTAGCAACATTCACCATTATTAATGTATCTTGTTGTTGTTGTTGTTAGCGCAAGTAACGACTTTATATAACACCACTTTCTACTGCACAACATAAGGTGGTTTGAGAAATCGCGACGTCTGGTTACATTAGGTTAAAGTCTCGTAAAAAACGGACAACTTTATCCAAGAAAGGAAGGAAGAAGAGGCCTGCTCCGAACGGCCGTTATGTTTGTGCTTCCCTGCTGAATTGCTTTTTTTTTCGTACGTTATATTCTGTCCTGAAGCTTTCCTCAGTGGTTCTGAGAACCTCATAGGACCGCGACGGTTTTGTCGGACCCATCGCTGGCCAACGTTCCAGGCGCCGTCTTCCCGCTACCCGCCCTGCCCGCTACGGGTCACACTCCTCTTCGGTGCAAACCACAACGTCTCTGATGAGGCTTCATCGGACGAAGAAAGCACACAGATTGTAGAGCATGAGCTCTCACACAAAATTGCTGAGATGATCACATACCCGGATCCACGACCGTTCCTATAGTGGTCACGTATAAGAAAAATCGCCCCGCAGGTATTCATTATTTTCAAGAGGGTCAATCCTTCCATAACGTAAAAGCGCTAAAACCAGGACGAACACAGACACACACAACATCGAGCGCTCACTTTCAACAACTTTACTGACATGTCACATGGCAAGTGCTTATATTCATTGCAACAGGAACTCCCTTTCCCTTTCAGATATCGAAATACTTTCCGAGCTAACACACGTGTTGCCCGCTTTCTTGATCAGGCAAGCCTCCCAGATGTCTCGATCTCTCTGCTTTTTATATCTCCCTCTTACCTCTGTTTTATCAAAAATGCCATCACAGCCGCACTCTCTTGCGTGTATATACAAGTTACCTTGTTTACTATTTTTACAATTTTTATGTTCTTTTAGGCGGGTGTTCAGACATCTCCCTGTTTGTCCTATGTATCTCTTCCCACAACTTAATGGAATCTCATACACCACTTCTTGTGTACATGGTACCTGAGCTTCCACATGCCTAACTGTACAACCTATTCTTTTTTCTCTGTTAATAACTGCAGGTTGAGACGACAGTTTTTTATTGTGCCCACACACCCGCCTAAAAGAACATAAAAATTGTACAAATAGTAAACAAGGTAACTTGTATATACACGCAAGAGAGTGCGGCTGTGATGGCATTTTTGATAAAACAGAGGTAAGAGGGAGATATAAAAAGCAGAGAGATCGAGACATCTGGGAGGCTTGCCTGATCAAGAAAGCGGGCAACACGTGTGTTAGCTCGGAAAGTATTTCGATATCTGAAAGGGAAAGGGAGTTCCTGATGCAATGAATATAAGCACTTGCCATGTGACATGTCAGTAAAGTTGTTGAAAGTGAGCGCTCGATGTTGTGTGTGTCTGTGTTCGTCCTGGTTTTAGCGCTTTTACGTTATGGAAGTCTATCACCAACAAGCCCAAAGGGATGTTTTAACGAGGGTTAATCCTGATGTCTCTTTTTGGAAAGTGAACCCTAACCGTATCGTAAGCGATGTTATGACTGCCACACAAGGAAATATCTTGTGAAAGACTTTAAGGCTTACACGTCCCGACGCGAGCCCAAGTGTGCCAACTGCGGCGAAATCCGCGTGGCGTCATATGGGGCATGCAGGATCGCCAGAGCTTGGGATAGAATCGCGGAAGCCCATGTTGCAAACGGCGGCGGCAATATTAATTTAAAAAAAAAAGCAGCAGCGGCCCGCCCTAACCCGAGTTCCGTTAAGCAACAGTCGGACTGCTATCCCTCGTCTACGTCTCCCGGACCTCCTTCTCACCCCCCCCCCCCCCCTTAAGAGAACCAAAATCGCGGGAGCCCAAACTGAAAAGGCCTTTTGCTGAAGTGGTCGCGACCGACACAGCTGGTTCCAAACCTTTTTCTGGGGTTCTGGCTCCAGCTACAGGTCCCATGGAAATGTTACGCCCCACGCCGCAGGAAGGACGTGCGATACGAACTAAGAAGCAACCTAACCAGGATAGGCAAGGTCGCGACTGTTTCACCCCGCTTTTGTCGCTCAGTTTGGCGCTTTCCGATCGGTTCTAAGGCTTATCCCTACAGCTGCTGAGCTGCCTGAGGTGCAAGCGTTGCTCATGCTCGAAGCCGTTCTGGGTAGCTACCAACAAACGTATACTGTGTCCACCACTGATGGCATATAGATTGTCTGGGTCTTGCGCCTTTCAGTTGAACTGCAACGGTCTACAGAACAACTTAAGCGACTTTCGAAATGTTGTCTTCAGACACCGGATGCCCTTTCGTGCTTTCTGCCAAGCACGAGTGCTAGCCTCTTTCAGACTCTCACGTTATGTTATCTATCGCTCTGAGAAAAACACTGGTCTCAGCAGGGCGATATGCTCTGCGTAAGAAAAGACATTCCAAGTGGTCTTCTTTGTTTATCTCCCGATGCCCACATCGAATATGTTGTGTACAGTGTGCGTCTTCACAGACAACGCGTCGCTATTGTTTGCGTTTACATCGCTCCTTCAGTACGCATCGAAGAACGCGAGTTCACGACGTTTTTTCGACTGCTTCCTCAACATTTTATCGTGGGTGGGGACTTCAATGCCCATGGCAACGTGGTGGGAAGTCAACACGAGGATGCGAGAGGTCGCCTCTTACAGCAGTGCTTGGAGGCTTCTGGTGCCATTGTTTTGAATGATGGTTCCCCCGACTTTTTTTTTGCGGGCGTCGTACGTACTCCAGCTGCATAGATGTCACTTTCTGCTCTGCAGCACTTGCCCGAACGCTGCAGTGGATGCCTGCTTTGGATACCATGGGTAGTGACCACCTGCCAGTGGTCGTATCCCACAGATGCATGCAAGGTCTTCCTAACAAAAGGAGGCTTGCAAATTGGCAAGCTTATCGGTCACAGGCTGAAGAATTAGCCCCGTCGTCCGCAAACCTGCAAGCGTTTACACACGCTCTGGTGTCCAGCCTCTCTATGGCAAGCAAGCAAGTCTCTGTACCGCCAATGTACTCCTTTGTCGATATTGAATTTGAACTCCTCAGAGCAATACGACGTCGCACTGAGTGACGGTTCCGCAGAACTTGATGTCCTCTAGAATACAATGATGTCTGTAAAAGTGTACTCTTCTGCCGTATCACGTGGACACGACATCCAGTTGCAGTGGGTCCCTGGCCACCGCGGTGCTCCCGGAAATGAGGCTGCGGATGCAGCTGCAAGGCAAGCCCATCTAGCGCGTGGCGTTCGCACGCACCCCGTCTACTTCACAAGAGGGGACGCAAAGAGCATGATAAACGCAGTAATGAAGCGTCTGAGCAGGGAACACTGGCGTCGATGCGTCCCATCTTCCTCACTACTGCACAAAGTGGAACGGGACCTGCCGTTTTTAATGCCCCCAGCGCTCCCCCGGGCCGTTACCTCCATCATATACCGGCTAACTCTCAATGTGCCATATGCCGGCCGCCTCCCCTTTAAACTTCGGAAGGTTTCCTCACCGAATTGTTCTGAGTGCGGGGTATTGGAGGACACAGAGCTTGTTATCGAAGCCTGCCCTCGATACAGAGCGCCTCGTAGTAGAGCCCTGCGCGGATGAGATTTTGGCATCCGCATCCGACCCGCATCCGCGCAACCGTTACCGCATCCGATCCGCATCCGCAGCACACACAACAGTTTACATCCGCATCCGATCCGCTGACCAAAAAAGCACCATCCGCATCCGATCCGCAAAATCCGCACGTTTCGAAGTACGCGTAAAGACCGCCGGAAGCATATGTTGGTATAATTTCGGCTGCCTCCATACTGTCACGGAACGACTCACGACGACTAGCAAGGGGAAACATTTCAACAAACACGTTATGGAGAGACTTCTGGAACGTGTGGAACGCTACCTCGTCGGTGCTCGCGCGGTTCGAGACGCCAGAGTGCCTTCTCTCCCGTCTTGGCCGTGCATGGTCAAAGGTGAACCCGAGCATGTGCTCGCTGTCGCAGCACAATACAAATAAATTGCTGGTGGAAAAATTCCAGCACGCGGTATATCCGCATCCGATCCGCTACCGATTCGCTGCCTTCGTATCCGCATCCGATCCGCATCCGACCTCGCGCCATCCGCATCCGATCCGCACACCGCAGAAAGTTCTGAATTTTCATCCGAATCCGCAAGTATCTTGCGGATATCCGCGGATATCCGCTTCCATCCGCGGATGGTGCAGGGCTCTACCTCGTAGTTCCCTTGCGGCGGCGCTAGCCCGCCTCGACAATCGTCCTTTCTCCGTTGGGAATGTTCTCGGCTGCTGGCCTGCCCATCGCCAGGTGACGACATTGCGCGCCTTCCTTACCGCTTCGAACCTGCTTGACACTCTGTGACACTGTCTTCGCGCGGTATCTGACATCATGAGCCAGTGAGTGTTTCTCTGTACCCCAACGTCTCCTCCTTTCCTTTCCCCCGTTTTCCTTTATGCTTTCTCCTGCTTGACCCACTCTACTTCGTTCCTGTTTGTTTGTTTGCTGGCTTGCTTTTTCTCTTTTTTTCTGGCTCTATTTTTCTACCCACAAATGCGTTTTGGAGTAGCCAGCCCTGACTGGGTCGGGAGTAACATCTCCATATTTTTCTTTCATTTCCAGTTCCAATTTATCCAAGAAATGCTCGAGAATGTCTTGGTCGACACTTTTTTCCTAGCATGCTTTTCTTATTAAACTTTTTGACACGGTTACTGAAACACCCTGCATATTAACAATCGAACTGCAAACCTCCAGGAGAGGTCACGATTCCAGGGTCTGTTGACAATTTGCGATATGATTGACATGTTGACTACCGCAGGCAATAAAATATCTAGAATTTACGCGATACGTTTTTTCTTTCCGGTATTTTTGGACTGTGGGGTCTTTTCATAAACTCTCCATTAGAATTTCTGACAATCGGAAGAAGCAGTACGCTTACATAACACGAATTCATGAAGGCTGTTGGGGCTGCCTACGAATAAAACGTTGTTGCAGCAGCGTGTTTTTATGCCCTATTAATTCCGAGACTGACTGCACAGCTTGCAGCCGGCAGACGAAGCTGCTACCGTTTCCAGTTTGTTCTCGCAGCAAGAAAAACAAGTAAAATGGGGAGACACAACCCAGAAAGGGAGGATGAGCTACGCTCCTGCTGCCAGAGGCAATGCCCTGTGGGACCCCGGCTGATACGGACGTATAGCTTCGTTGCAATATACATATATAGCCTATTATAGGTAGGAGACGTGTTCTTATGTGATCAGGGAAGCCTTCCGTGGCCCCTCTGCGGTTCTTTGTAGCTGCTGCTTCTACGTAGCTGCTATAGGAGCTGCGGTTCTCGTAGTAGCTTGTTCATGGGGGTGGGGATGGTGATATGTTTATTAAAAGCTTGTTTCGGTCTGCGCACGTTACATTCACCTGTTTTTATTTCGAGGCGGGCCTAACGTATCACACTCTGAGAGAGAGAGCTAGTGCCTTGTATGAAAGCGATGGCTTTATGAGGCCCTACCTCGTCAACAGGCTGTAGGTCCGTCCATAACAGTTGTCAGCAGAGAAGAGGACAAGGAGAAGTAAGTTACAATGGGTACCGGAACTAGCTTGGGCGCCCGAAGGCCGGGATCGAAAGATGGCCATATAAAGCTAAGACATTTAAACGCGTTTGGCGGAATGTAGAAAGACTTAGCCATTTTTTTTATGATGCGGCATCCGGTGGCGTCTTTGTGCTGTCATTATAGCAGCGAACGGTCTTCGTATTTGACTGTATATTGGTAGTGTGTCGAAGTCCAATGTTTTGAAGAAACACCCCTCGTAATCCTGCCACTGAATCCGAGACCTAAATGACACGGGGGCAAGAGACAATGAACGCGCGCATCTGTTCCTGCCGCGTGACGTGCTGGCTCAGCACTGTTGTTTCCTGGCGCGCATTCCGGCATTTTGCAGACGTTATTTTGGAGGCGAAGCAGGAATACCCTACTATTGATCAGCGACGAGAGAGGGTTTGTCGAGGTCGCAATATAGGCTCGCGTGATACAGCGGAGTGTTGGATTGCTTCTTCACAGCGGGAGGGGGAGGGGGGGAGGAAGAATCGGAACGGCGACAAATGTAGGCACCAAAAGATCAATCCTGTACAGACACACAATACTGTAAAGGGATCGCCAGAAATGAGGAAAATAGGCAAGGAACGGAGCATACCTTTTCATCTGCGGTAGGTATTTTCTTTTTTAATGCTGCGAGTACATTCGCTATACGCAGAAAGTTACTCTTGGGGTGGCACTTCGGAGGACTTCTTCGTTTGCACGTGAGGATGCGAAGGTGATTGCAATTAGTCAGGAGTCAATAGGGGACAAATATGAGAAGGGCGAATTTGATTTACTTGATCAGTGGGAGGTACCTTTTCGTTAGGATGTCACAAAAAGTGACGAAAACAAGTCGAAACGCGCGTAAGAAGAAGGAAAGTGGGATTATGGCATTCGTCGAAAAAGCAGAACAACGTCTGATATCGAATCTGCATTTCTTAGCCGTACCGGTAGGTTTCGCTTATGAGCTTAGTAGCTTAAAGGGAGACTCCGCACCAAAATCGTGTTGAGGTAACAGTGCGACATCAATCCGTACCGTATGACATTTCAGTGAATACAATTTCTCATCCCGAAGTGGCGCAGATAATTAGAAAAGGAATATTTCCTTTGAATGATTAGGCGCTCCTCCACTGAAAAGCAGTCAAGCAACACTGGGCCTCACCTCACCGGTATTCCTCGTGTACGGCTTTCTGTATGCTTTGCTTTTACCGCTGGCGAATAGTTTAGAACGAAATCGAGGAAGCAGACGACTGGTCATCCATGTGGCACGAAGAAGTTATCAAGCGGGTGCCCGAAAAACAACCAGTGGCCGGTACGAGACTACCGGTGACGTCACGCAGGGTACAGGAGGTAGGAGAGGAAACCTTCAGAAGTTTCGGTTTCGTTTTGAGCTTCGCAGCTCTTTTGGCAACTACCGGGTCACCAACTGCCAAACCAACTTTATTTACCACTCCAGAAGAATGTATCGAACTTATTTACACAGTCATTATAGTAGTCATTATAGCCTTTAAAGGAGTACAAAGGGCCATGAAAAAAAAAGTCAGGTTAAGACGTCTGATTAAACTGTGTGTGCCATTTTACCGAATAGCGTGAAAGGTTTTGATGTGTGCAATTTGTTTCCCGGAAAAGCTCACATAAACATGGCTCCGCGCGTTCACACTCCGGGTATAACGAGGAGGAGGAGAAGGTATGATGCCACGTCACCGATGACGTTACAACGAGAACTGGTTCTGGTTCGCCGGTCAGTGCTTTGTCCCTTTGCCGCCGTAAACCAGTGTTGCCACTTCTCACGGAGAATTTGGGATAGAAGGAGCAGCCGAATCATGACCGAGCCTGGAGCAATGCTTTTTGAGAACCCCGAACAGCCGAGTAGCAGACAATATTTCTCTGGACCAATCAGCGAGCGTGATTCTTGTAGCGCCAGCGCGAAGTTCCAGGCAGATCACGGGCTAGTACTACTCTCCACCGCCGTTGCGCACGGTCGCTTTTTGTGGCGTACTTTAAATTCAATTTCTGCGATAATTATGACTGTGGTGTGAATTACTTCGCGTGGTGCATCTTACTGACCTACTTCACAGTTTTATAGGAAGAAAACAGGGTGTAAAAAATGACGTCCGTGCTACTTTAAAGGTGGGAATGGAAGCTGTGGTAGTTGACATGCTACTATAGTGCGGTCACTCATTGCTATATCAGACAAGCGTATTAGACCAATGATCGACCCCAGAAGCGGAAGCACGAAAGCACGCAGCGTGCATATAGGTAGATACAGGCAGAGAAGCGTGTTGACGCCTTTGAATGAAACGTTTTTGCGTGTGCTGAAACAGTGTTTTTGTTGCGGTATCGTATCTCGGTGAACTTATTTGGAGCTTTCGATCCCATGAATGGCTCTCCACCTTGTTGAACCTCACACTGTTTCCCGTGCTAATTAGTGGGGGCAAGACAGCCCCCGTTTCAGCCGACTTCTTTTTGTTCCTGTATTAATTAATTATCACTTTACTTATTTTCGTTCATCTCTAATTGAATTGGTATAGCCGACCCTCTTCAGGAGCGCCACCATCTCTATATTTTACTCTTCCACGCACCGAACCAAACGGCGACAGTGCTAGCCTGCTAGGGAGCAGATATACGATGGGTTTTCGAGCGCAGGAACCTGCAACAGAACTCAATACTTGGTGCCCTTTCGTTCGATCTGAGAAAGATGGAGAGCAAATACGCGCTCCCAAAAGAGCATCAAAGGGCAGCGCCGAAACAGGGCAGTTGCCACATATGCTATCCACCCTGCAAGGAGGTGGATTGGGCTAGTTGGTATCGGTTATCCATGACCAATGAAAACGGCCACAAAGACAAGCACGGAGGAGACGAACATAGGCGCTACTCAGAACTTAAACGAAGACAATTGATACAAAGCAATTTTCCTGACGCATCGCCGTAGCAAACGGATGCCCCCATCACATGCACGTTTACTTTTCTTGCTACAAGGGCAACATATCCTCACAATCGAACTATACAGGTATCAACACCTGTCCCAAAAAATTCAATTTCTTTCCGCGACAGCGCTGTCCAGGTCGCCTTTCTGGCAGTCAAGCGCTCCCGGTTGGGAGAGAAGAACAACTTGTGTACGCGTTTCGGGCGCAACAGGAGGTCCTTGAGTCTCGTATTTTCTACGCTTCGTTGGTACTGTAACTTTCATGAAATATCAGCAGTAGAGAACAAATAAACACAATATTGTCCTGCAATTTTCAGAAGAATGACATCTCTTACGTCACTATATATCTTTGGAAAAGTTTTGTATACATGACAAGCATTGTGCTTCAGACAACGCGAACAATAGGCAATGCAGAGCACAATGCCACTGAAGCTTCGTCTTTCCACACAGCTCTAACTGTAGCTCCAACTGTTCGGAAATAGTCAATGAAATAATGGATAACGCAGTCTCACGAAGCTGTACCGGGGTTGGAAACGAACAAAACAGGACAAAAAAATGTTGCTTCTTTCAAGTTTCCTGGCATAATGCGGTAAAGAGAGATCAAAAGAAACATACTACGACGACAGTGAACGCAATTGCGCAATATTTATTTCGTTCTGTTTCATTTCGCCCACATCGATTCGGTAGACGGTGCTCGCTGCAATGTTTTAAGGCTTTGGGTGTTTCATTGAGGATCCACTTTTTTTCCCGCGCCTTCCGGCGTGAAATCAAAAGAGCGAGCTGAAAGTGGAATATTTCGCACGTGCAATTTCCTGTATGAGCTTTACAATGTTCGTTCCAGACACAGCCTTAAGCGTGTGAATTTGCGTCAATGAATGGAACGCCATTTCCACCTCTCATTGGGTTTTTGAAACAGGTATAAATGCCGGGTGAAGTTAAAAATAGAATATAAGTGCTATTTCCCATTGTCGCAGCACTTGTAAGACCACAGTCTAGGAGTTTAAGGATGTTTATTGCGAAACAACGTGTGTCCTGTGTGTTTGGAAATATAATTCTATTTATTGCGTCACTGGCAAAGCCGGGGAAACGTGTCTTGAAAATGCGTGTAACGTCTACGCTGTGAGGACATGCAGTGGCTACTTCGGGTAATCTGGAGAACACTTCAGGAAAAATCAATGTATAGATGTCATTTATCCTTGACAAGAATTCCGAGTAGATCGCAACACGTATTTTTTTAATTTTTTTTTTCATCTTCCAGACGAAAGAGAGATGACGAAAAACGTAGCCAAAGCCTCTATTATTTTTTTCTTCTCTCTTCTCCAAAATATAGTATGAGGTTTATTCAGCTGTTAGCGAAGATATTATCAACTACTTTCTGTCGTTCTTAAAGTGAACACTGAGCTTCTTGTGACACTGGTCAGTAACCGTTCTCAGGCTGGAACATGGGCAGACGAACACAACACAAGCCACAAAGGTGCCCAAGAACATGAAAGATCTAAATACGGCAGTCATCGAAAACCGGCGAGAGGCGAACCAGCAGACTTGTGCCCGTTACCAAAAAAAAGGAACTAAATACCGTTACCCGTTACTTCAGAAAAAAGGAACTAAATACGTTACTCGTTACCAACATACAAAAGTAACGAGTTCTCGTTACTCACAGGTAACGAGTTACTTTTACGTTACCGCCGCATAGTTAAAGGAGCCAACAAACATGCCGTCATTTGCCTTCAACCCTTTATTAATGAGGAATTACACTTCAGAAGAAGCTGATACTCGAAATTTGTCGTCCGTGCTTCGTGTTCCGTGTCTCTCGGCCCCTTACCATGACTCTATATCAGCTTGCCTGGACCTTCTCCCTCCTTTCCGAAGTCGGGGTGATTGGAGGTTATGAAAACACAAGAAAAAACACTTTTCGTGCCACCAATCACCAGCGGTTCCCAAAAACAGACGAGGGGCTGCGTCATAATTTAGGGCGCTCAGAAGCTTAGCAAAGACAAGAAAAGTCTAGAAGTCGAAACGCGTTTTTTGTTGCCATAGCACAATAGGTGTCCATTCTTATGAAGGAGTGATGGTCGGAGATTACGGAAACAAGAGAAAAGACAACAACACATTCAGCGAGGGACTTTGAGTCACACGTTGTCGTGGGTCACGCAGGTCAAATCTGCACGCATTGCGCCACGCGGAGTGCCGAAATGTGCTCCCCCGCGCTGAAGAAAAAGAACGAGTAACGTCAGTAACGAGTTACCCATTTTTGTAACTGATTCCGTTACTATTACAATTTTTAAAAAAGTAACTGAATCGTTACTTCGTTACCAAAAAAAGTAACCGTTACCAAGTAACGAGTTACTTGTAACGAGTTAGGCACAACTCTGCGAACCAGGCACTTCTCGATTGCCGGTGGAGTGCGCTAACCACTATATGCTATGGTAGCAACGGCTCACCGACGACTTACTACGCTCTAAGAAAAGAAAAAAAGAGTAAAATAGGGAGTAATTGCAGCTTCTAGTGCCCTTGACTGCAATTACTCCCCATTTTAGTCTCCAAACCCCGACGTTTACTCCCCAGGACTGCAAACTGTCACTGAACTTCGCAAATGGTCTCCCGAATGCAACAGTCTACGTGAAAATGTGCTATTCGTGAATTTGATGGCATAAGGCTGTATAACTCAGCCAGTCTTTGATTCATAGTATTTTCATGCATGCGCGCGAATTACGTACCTGGAACTGATAGAACAGAGCGTGAAATGCAATCTCCACTCTGTGACATTCATTTACTCCCGTGCATTCACTCCTGAAAGGGACTATTTTTTTGTGGCAACGCGTTTAGTCCCCAAAAGGAGTAAAATTACTCCTTTTTTTCTTAGAGTCATAAGGGGCCTCATTCAAAGGACAGGACACGCATTCACTCCACTCACTCTCTTCGCATCATATCCGGCATGTTCTCTCATACAGTCGACTCGTCTCGTACGTGTCATTTGTTGTGGTTATCAGGTAGTGGTTGCAGCGTAGCGTAGTGGTTAGCGCAATCGAGAGGTGCATTTGTTGACTCCAGCCTCTGTCTTGCTTTTTCCGACCACTGCCATATTTCAATCTTCGATGACAGGATGTTCCAGAAAATTGCGCTATTTGGGGCCCTCGGAAAGCTCGGTATGTCTTCGGAAGCAATATAAGAATTACGCGATGACTCCGATCGAATTCTTCATCACTGTGATCTGCAAAACAATTCCAAGACGTCAGAGGTTGCGTAGGCCTTGCGCAGGCTTCTTGATGCGTTTTCTTTCATTCTGACCTTATGGCCTTATCTTTATAGAACTTGGTGAGCTCTTTTGTGGTAACAAGATCCGACATTTTAACGCGGCATAATCTCCCTTACATGTCCCGAGATCGTTCGTCGATGAACTAATGAATGAGTAGCGGAATCGACAGTTAACTATGGGAACCATGGGACTTCGATCCTTATTTTGAAGGGGCTCATTATTTCGTTCCCCACATCACCACCAGCAATGGGGTAGAGTATCGCCCCTGGCGATGAACCTCCCCAGCCATCATCATCATCACAAAATAGAGTTGTTGCTGCTGTGGGAACTGCCGCTCAAAAATATATGACACAATTTGAGCGCGTTGTCGTTTCTAATAAGTAATTCTCCTCCTCTTCCAAGGATCCTGCTTATTAGCCCAGAATACCGAGGTTTTTACGAATCTCGTGATTTTTAAAAAAAGTGTCTTGATGCCGCTGCCGCCATCGCGAATTCCGGGGGTCAGACTGCGATCCATTTGTCTTCTGTGGCAGCTTCGATTGCGCGTGAAGGCGCATCTCCGAGCACTAGGCCGAATGCATCTTCGCCGTCACTGCTATCGCCCGTATCGCCCGCTACTAAAGAACAACAAGTTGTAAACAAGACACGATAGCACATGTGATGCTCACTACAGAGTGTCACGTATTATAGTCACTGCCATATTGGCGACACCCACAAGAAATGAAGCTGCAGGCGCCCTTTTGGGCAGCCACAAAGTTCAAACTCCCACCCAGTTAGTTAAGAAGTAGTAGAAGACGAAGCAGGCACCTTCGATATCTCCGGGTCCCCAGAGCCGTGCCCCAGAGGCGATTATTTGTGTGTTCGGTGTCACGTCCACGCGTGACGTGTGCGTCGCTGCAGGCGCATTGTCCTTTGATGTCACGATATAGCCGTCGCAACTCGATTTGTACAGCTGTGCGATACCCGTACACTCTAAGAAAAAAGGAGTAAAACGGGGAGTAATTGCAGCTTCTACTCCCCTAGTCTGCAATTACTCCCATTTTAGTCCCCTAACCCAACATTTGGTCCCGACATTTACTTCCCAGAACTGCAAATCGTCACTAAATTTCGCGCATGGTCTCCTGAATGCAACAGTGTACGTAAATATGTGCCCTTGGTCAATTTGAGCGGCATAAGGCTGTATAACTCAGACAACGTAGCAATATTCCAACCACACAGCAGAGTAAGAAACAGTTAGCGCATCTTTCTCCGCAAATTGTGCCCTATGTGTGGCGCAAGATTTTAAATCACGCGATACATCACGGTTGACGGTTTGCTTCGAAGTATTTTCATGCATGTACACGAATTATGTACTTGGGACTCTTAGAACTGCGCAGGAAATGCAGTTTACACACTGTGACATTCATTTACTCCCGTGCATTTACTCCCGAAATGGAGTGTTTTTTGTGGCATTTAGTCCTCAAAAGGAGTAAAAGTACTCCTTTTTTTCTTAAAGTGTACCGGGCGTATGAGTCTTGGAGGTGACCCGGGTTGGAATCAGGGCACCGGATGGACTGCCAGGGTTTTCCTCAGTCGCTCTAAGACAAATGTTGGCACACTTCCCTGTGAAGTCTGCCCATATGACGCAGGATGCCCGCGAGCAACATGCTGCCAGGCAGGCAGATCGAGCGGAAATAGCACGCCACCAACACCGTATATATCAGGGGCTGTATTCGCCTCTCCAACCACCTGTAGGGGCGCTTGCGTCGTCTTCAAGATGGCGGAGAAAAGAATGGTTGACGATGAATAAATCGACCTGCTCCACGCCTTCTTCCACGAGACACGCTTCAAAAATTGTACAAAACTCGCGTGTCGTTTCGCGCTGTTTTCATTGTTTTCGTTCACGCCGCTCCTGTGGTAGTATCGTTTTCCCGCTTCCCCTTCTCGACATGGAATATTGTTGTACGCCGTATTTTGGCACTGCGGAATTGGGCAGTGCTGTTGCTGTTTGAGTTCTGTAAGTCTTGAAACTCCATCGCACACGAAGGGAAGTTGCGGCAGTTTCGGGTCAGCGCGAAACATATCGGTCGTGGGGTGAAAGCTGGTGAGGACGCCCGCGTAGGCGTCGAAACGTCCTTTTCTTGTTTTGTTTTTATTTGTTGCGCAAGCCAGTGTTACGCACAGGGAAGGATAACGGACGTATTTTGGTTACGGTTTCAATTTTCGTTACTGCTATATTTTCGTTTCCGTTATCCGTTTCTGATACCGGCCTTTGAATTTCGTTTCCGTTTCGTTTCTGTTACTGTTTGCGGTAATGGAACGGTTGTTACAGAGCTGCGGGAGGACAGCCCGTCCGGCTCTATCAGCACCCTGCTTTGTCCAAGTACTGCTTCGGTGTCACGCGTACACACTACACAAGTAATTTTACGTCGTTGGGATGCGCACATGTTGCAAGATAATATATATATATATATATATATATGTAGGAACATGTTTTCAGTCTTCAGTCACTCGGAGTCCAGCAACTCAAGACGGGCGTAACTTTCATCCAATGTCGCATTCATAAGCGGACGCTCTCAATAGTAAATAATACTGCCATGGCCACAGTGAAAAGAAAAAAAAGTACAAGATAAGTAACTAAAAATCATAGCCTGGCGTCCTCGTGCTCTGGTGGAGTATAGCCATGTGTTGATGTCATGGAGTTGATGTCATGGAGTGTCATGTATGAGGACTGGGGCGTGGTAAGTGAGGGATGCACCCTCGAGATCCAATAGGCCATTTGCAAAAGTTCCATGGAACAGCGCGCGCCCTGAGAGGGCATGCCGGGAAATGCTGTGCAAAACGACAGCGACGGTGCATACACCAGTACGACGACGACGACTATCGGAGACGATAGCAAATCGCTGTCGCTTTGCACAGCATTTCCCGGCACGCTCTGCCAGGGCGCGCGCCACTCCCTGGAACTTCTTCAAATGGCCTAAGAGCCATGTAAGGCCATTTAGAGCATTACAGGGAATGGAGTCATCAAAATACAAAAGCAAGAAATGAAAAGTCACTCAAATGTCATCGCACAACAGGAATTGCCATTACCCGAATTCAATAGCGGAGAATAAATTCGTTTCCATTTCTGTTTCCGGTAATGGAGGACCGTGGTATGCGTTTCCGTTTCCGTTATCGTTACCATCTCCAATTTCGGTAATATACCGTTTCTGTTTCCGTTAGCATTACCGTTACCCTTCCCTGGTACGCAGTAACAAACGTCTGGTGTTACTATAATTCATCCAGTGCTTCTGCTGGGGTCCGCAAGGTGGCGAGCAGCCAGTTGGAGAGGGGAATGGGAAATGTCGTAGTATGGCAGCTTTGTCCAGAAAACACGACATAAAACAATCAATGGGGTTGTGACACTTGGCTCCAAGTTTTACCGGAGAAGTGTAAAACAACGATTATTTATATCAACGTGAACCGGCATTCAGCAAAGCATTTCTGTGAATAGCAGAGGGAAGGAGTCATAATAGACGCGTAAAAACTCAGCACCGCAAACACCGGAACTCATCCTACGGAGACATCATGACTTAGAGTGACTCCACCACTGAGGGGCCGTGGGAGAGATCACGTGCTTCCGAAAACAAATGGGCACTGATGAGGCTTTCACTCCTTTGACGTCAGAGCTCGACGTGGAAGTGTTTTCATTGGTTTGTACCTCGCCTAGTACGACACATGGACAGACTTTGCTTTTCTCCATACTTTGGCGTACAGTAGAATGCTTGCATGATGCAGTCAACCACACGCATACAAAATGTCACGACGAGAATTGCAATACAGCAATTACGCACACAATGCTGATGTACGCTATATGGAAGCATGCAGGAATAGGCAACATTGTGTATTTTGAAGGCTGAAAAGTTTAAGTAAAGATATACAGGGTGTCCCACCGCAAAAGAGCCAGGGGCTAAAGAAAAAACGGACTGCTCTACACAAATGGAACCAACTGTACGTGCTTGGCAGTTGTGTGGTCTATCCGAAAATATTTTTTTTCATCGCCCTTGTCAATTAATTAGGGGTAATTAATTTTCTGACTTTTTAATTATCGGTTTTAGCTCTCAGATGTCAATGAGGAAGTTGTATTACATGTCGAAAAAGACACAACTGAAGTGGTTCGAGGCCGCTATGGCTTGTGGTTTCGTTTTTCCCAGGGTTTAAAAGTTGGTTTCAGATGCCGGGGGGCCGCGGATTGCTGCCCACAATACGGCACCCGCGCGCGACGATTCCAGCGCCCTCCGCCGTACATTGACCTTGAGATTAGCGCTTGGAGACCATCCTCGGACCACGTCACACACAAGAGGAAGATATTTCACCTGTTTCACGGCACACCGACCAGAGTGCACTGCAATCGTCGCGCGCTGGCGCCGAAATATGGGGAGCGCTCTGTGGTGCGCGTAGCTTCTGAAACCAATTTTTAAACCCGGGAAAAAACGAAACCACAAGCCATAACAACCGCGAACCACTTCAGTTGCGTCTTTTTCGACATGTACTACAACCTCCTCATTGACATCTGAGAGCTAAAACCGATAATTAAAAACTTAGAAAATTAATTACCGCTAATTAATTGACATGGGGTGATGAAAAATATATTTTTGGATAGACCACAAAACGGCAAAGCACGTACAGTTGGTTCCATTTGTGTCGAGCGCTCCGTTTTTTCTTTAGCCCCTGGCTCTCTTTCGGTGGGACACCCTGTGTATTAATTACTTCGGTAAAGGTAAAAGTAAAGTAGTGAGCTGCGAGGGCCGGCTATAAAGGGTTCCGACTTTTCGGTGTTTTCATTTGGCAACGGTCGTGTGTTTGTCAGAGTTTTAAATTTCCGGAAATTTTTGGCTTATTCGGAGCTGCCTTTCAGAGAACCCCAGAAAAACTAATTTTTTTTTTAGGTTGATGGCTCCTGTGGACACCTCCTTTTTACACCTTTTTATCAAATGAAAACACCAAAAAGTGGGTAGCCAACAGGCTCGGTCCTTTGCAGGCGCTTACAAAACTACGTTGTGCGTAGACATTACAGTTTTCATATTGTGATAGGTAACTTCAAAAGATGGTCATTCATCTTACAGCAATCGTGGTGCATAATTACATAGTATGCGTTCCATGATTGACAAGGCACGCTGCCTGCGATCAACGATGTGATGGATATCCAAGCCCTTTCTATAATATCGCCAACACAACCGTCCAACAACGGGGATCTCGTCCGTTGGCGCTGTCTATTGCTCCGGTCAGCATCACCGTTGGCTATCTCATGCTGACGATGTGCTATGCCGGCGTTTAGGAACGGTACGGAGCAGGAAATGGATGCTCGGATGATTGCCTAATGTCCCCCGGGCCAGTTTAGAGGCGAAAGCTGTTTGTCAGAGGGTGTAGGCGCTGAGGCGCAGATGTCACATCGCATGTATCAGTATTCACAGAGGAATGTGTGGAAACCGAGGCACCTTCGAATGCGGCTCAGTGGAAGTGGTCAGAGAGGAGGTTATGGTGTCGATGGGGTATACAGTCAACCCTCGATTTATGAACCTTCGATTTAGGAATTCCCTCGTTTTATGAACACCAGCACGAGGAAACAAACTTTTTACGTGCATTTTTCCCTCGTTTTATGACCCTCGATATTCGAATAATGAACGGAATTTCTGGGAACCAACTAGGAGTTGCCCAGCGTTTTTGCCCTCAATTTATGAACGGATCGTTCCGAGGCCAACAAAAACCTTCAAAGGGATTATTCGTGGTCTTATGAATGACGCCTGAACAGACAAAACGTTTTCGAGGTATTGCACCCTCGGTTCTTAACCCCTCGAAATCCGAACAACAAACGGGTTTTTGCAGAAGTGTTCCTGACCGCAATTGACACAGCAGAAGGCATGGTCCAAAGCAAAATTACACAATATACTGCATTATAAACACAATATCAACTCGGAAATACTGTTCCATTTGCTCGATAGTACTCACTTAAGAGAATTTTCGATTTATGAATCCCTCGATTTATGAACGATTTTTCGGGGAACCGAGGGTGTTCATAAATCGAGGGTTGACTGTATACCCTACCCCACAAGCAATGGGGTAGAGTATCGCCTCTGCCGATGAAACGCCCCATCCGTCATCTTGAAATAAAGATTGTTGTTACATCTTAGAAACATGCAAAATCATTCCGTTCTTCACGGGCTCAGCACCTGCAATTCATGCATGACGTTCGGTAAGAAATGCGAGCGCATCTGGTTGATCTACAATCTACATTCAGCGATTAATAACACTGTTATGAACTCAAATGCTCAGAACGACTTCAAATAATAGCAGTTCGTTTTCATGTGAAGACAAAAGCTGAACGTTTGTTTGAAAAATATGATTTTGTCCCATGCGGGAGACTGTGCCACCGCTTGCTTGGGCTCCGCGTATAGGGCCGGTAAAAAATTCACAGTGCGCCTACCGATCAAGTCAGAATTTTGATTTTTCTTTTGTGTGTAGTTTAAGAGACTATCTAAGACATATCAAATTTTCGAGAAAAGTTTTTGGTGGGGTTTTTTAGATAAAGGCTTCTGAAATTCGTCATTTTTCGGAGGTATGGTGCTACTTAAAGAGGTATCGCTCACATTACTGACAGAGTAGAGCAACAAATTATACACCATTCGATAGCCCCATGAATGACACATTAAATGGCATAAAGCTCAATCTTATCTATTTTGTACATCGTCCGGAAAGTTGCAGTGAATATGGTGCTTTTTGGCGCTTTGAGTCAACTTTGATATTTTTTTCCAGACAAACAAAAACCTGTGCCCTAGGTGGTCTAATCAATAGCAAGAAATCACTACAATGCGACATGAAATAGCCTTGCAGGGTACGCTCAAACCTGCGCGCGACGACATCGTCTTCCGAGAAGCAGTTTTTTTCCTCCTCTCCTATTTCCCGAACCGCGCAGCGCAGAGAATTCAGAAAGCGTTTATTTCTCCTAACACACCGATGGCTTCAACATATATTTTTTTCTCCGTTCATTCGAGACATCAAATGCACCGGCTTGTTCGATTTGAGATGGAACTAGCCAGGTATAAGTGATATCTAAGGCGTGCCTATTTTTTTCCCAATTTTTTTTCTTTCAATCATCATCATCATCAAGGCGTGCCTATGAAACTCGGTCTCGAAGCCAGTAAAGCTGCCAGGAAATTTCGCCAGATCGTGCATGCAGCTTATGGAGGTGAGGTTCTAACAAGATCCAATCGTTATTATGACTGGACGCCCTTGCGTTCCGCGGAAAGTTGTTAATGACGACTCAAGGGGAGGTCGCCCATATCTCCCTCTATACTGCGCATGTTGTTCCGCAAATGGAGCACAACCCTGCTCGTGGCTGCACACATAGCCTTTGAATCAACTGTGCCTACACTTGTTTCTATTTCACAAATGACGGTCAAATTTCATTCTGCAGTATTGTTTTAACTCAGTATTCCGGGTGCGACATTCATTTGGTACTCAGTATATAAGCAGTCGTTCTGAGGCCGGGAACATACAAGCAGACAAACGCAACACAAGCAGTGAGCAGCAGCAACATGAACAGTTGAAGATGGCAGTCATCGAGAGATGCGTGGACCAAATCCCGCCACGCTGTCACGCTTTTTGGATAACTGCCATACTTCAACTGTTCGTGTACATATACGCCAATCCGGGAGCTGTGGGTTTTCGTCCAAGAGGCAATAGAGTGTGCTGAAAACAACATGCAACGCAATATTCTTATTTCGCCTCGTAAGTTAAATTGAATTCCACATCACAGCGTATCCGATGATTCTCTCCCCGTCTTTCACTTGCCCAACTGATTGCATTTCCCGAACAAATGTTCCGCGAAGCCCCTCGTTGCATGTGTCCGGCGCCTCGTCAATTTACTTGCAAGCACATTTAGGACTCGATAGACTCGATTTTTGTCTAGCTTGAGCCCATATAGTCCCAGTACAAAAGAAGTTCCTCTCTACTTGCTGAAGGAAGTAACAGTGGACGTCATTGTTAATATAAGGTGCCATTAAGCTTGTCGGTCGTACACCGGACTCCCTAAAAGGCTTCGGCGGGGGGACCCTTGCATTCATCAATTAGCAGCGAGTATTAAGTGGATTACTTTCGATAATCCAATCGGAGAAAGTCTTCGTGCGCGAAGGCAGAAGGTACAAGTGAGAGAAACGAAGCAGAACAAGAAATAGTTTGGATAAAGAGAAAGAACAAGGTTGTCTGTCGGTGCCTGGAGGCGGGCGGCTAAAGGGAAAAATAGTTGACGCAGAATGCGATATTCGATTGTGATTGATTTCCTGTTAACACCGCGAAGCAACTGTTGCCAATGAGCGACGTACAGATGTGAACAGATAGAGAGAGGACAGCAGGAGGAACTGTGCCTGGAAGAATTTCTATAGTCGTCGGTGCAAACGGAAAACTAGGAAGGGCTGAGAAGGTAAAAATCCCTGCAGAGCCAAAATATGCACAGTTGTGCATTCCTCAGTTCCTCAAGCCAATTACGAATGGAACCAATGTAAGAGGTCAGGTTCTAGATTTTTCGTAACTCTTTCGCACTAGAGTGACAGGGACACGATGAAGTGGCTGGTTAAGAGCGAAAAGCGGTCACAGAATTCCACACTTTCGAAAAAGCTACGGACAATTACGATACACATGTGCAACTTAACGTTTTCTACGTTGAACAAGAGAGAAACTGATGTTCTGAGGCTGGAACAACATAGAAGGGACGATACAAACAAAGCCTCAAATGCCTAAGAAATCAACGATGAAAGATGAAAGTCACTGAAAAGGTTAGCCAGCCGTAGGGATCGAACCCACATCTGGCTAACCTTTTCAGTGACTTTCATCTTTCATCGTTGTTTTCTACGTACCGCAAGTGAAAATCCTAATTTCACAGACGCGGCTTTGAGCGCAAGCTCAGAAAACATTATTTCTGTGATTCAGATAGGACACGATATATATTGGAAAACAAGTGACAAATATATCTTAAACAAGCACTGGGCCTAAACTACGAAATCAATATTTATGATGCCAATATGCGTTACGTCAATCACACGTAGACGACGTATAGGAAGTAAGAGGAAAGGGTGAGATAATAAAAAAACATGTCGAACTGCAGTGCTATTCACTGACGGTGGAACGATGACACGTCTCAACGAACCCTTCTTGAGTGCTTTTCAAACATGGCCGTGGAGAAAATGGCCCCCGCTGGAGGGAGATGACATCCATCGCACAGATGACGAGACTGTAGAAGATTGATAGAACAACGCGCAAGCTTCCTCCCGAGCTCCCGAGTAATAAAAATAGATGAGCATGAAATAAAAACGGTAGTGTATCCACGTGCTAATATACGAGTACAGTACTAGTATATCATACCGGAAGTGCCAGATGCGCGTTCAGGCTGATAACTCTTGCGAGTGCCCCCTAATAAAATTAGTGCTAATGGTGGACTAGTAATAATGCTAGACAAGATAGCGGTAACGCAGTGCTAGTGCTAATGCCAGTGAATATCGCGCTATTGCGACACTCAACGAGGTTCTTAGCCAAGGACATCTCGTAGCCAAACGCATTTAGGTGCATCACATGATAACGTTATGGGTACACTCCTAAATGAATTGGAATTGGAAATGAAAGAAAAATATGGAGATGTTAGTACCGACCCAGTCAGGACTGGCTACTCCAAAACGCGTTTGTATGTGGAAAAATAGAGCCAGAAAAAGAAAAAAAAAGAGAGAAAAAAACAAACTGGAAAGAGGTAGAGTGGGTCAAGCAGCAAAACTAAGCAGCGTAGAGAAGAGTGATCTCGATTGCCTTTTTATTTAACTACACTCTTAAAACAAGGGTGTACTTGAACTCCTTTTTTGCCACATATATAACACCCTTTTGGAGAGTACAATTACACTCAAAAGGGTGTCTCCTCACTCCCTCAAGGGAGTAGCATAACACATTTCTCCCTACTGGAGAGTAATATTACTCCCCGGCAGGGAGAAGGTGTTATGCTACTCCCTTGAGGGAGTGAGGAGACACCCTTTTGAGCGTATTTGTACTCTCCAGAAGGGTGTTATATATGTGGCAAGGAAAGGAGTTAAAGTAAGCCCTTTTTTTAAGGGTGACACCGTTCGCACTACTACACACAATCTGGATCGGCATTCGATCATGTTCACGACATAACCACACCGTCCGCAACAACAACAACATATAAGTTAATGATAATGAATGGGGAAATTCGCCACGTAAGGCGCGGCCCACTACCCCAAGGCACAATGGGGCAAGATGAGATGTGTCATAATGATGATGAGGTGATGAACCATGCGCACTTGACACTGATATTCGCGTTTTGCATGACCTGTATAGGTGGCGCATCTAAACTCCAACACGACAGACGTACATCCAGGTTGTCGCTTGGTGTTGATTTTGAGATTTCTGAACTGCAATGTTGATTCTCGATGTGTTGAAGGTGAACGAGTATTAAACGCTGCTCACATATTCCTGGCTGGCGTAACCGAGTTGTCCAAAGAGAAGGCAATAGTTGTTGCGTATTATTTGCGAAGTTCTAGCGTGTTCGATCAACAATACTTCGTGAAGGTGAACTTCACGTTTATCGGTTGCGGAAACGAAATAGCAAGCAGCGGGTGTCCTGCGTTGCAGGAATATTAGAGATGTAAGCACACGACAGCTGTGCTGCGGCGCAGCGGCAAACCCGACCGTAGGTTGCCGTGAGCCTCCAGCAGAAACACGGGTGTCGCCTGCGTGTCGCCTGGCGAACGCCATCGTCCTCTCAAGATAGAACTTGTAGTACATCCCTATATTTTTTATAGCGCGCTATTTTTTATAGCGAATACTTTTCAATCCGTGCGAGGCAGAGCTGTAGCTATCACATGTGGAAAGCGTTCTCTTGGCTGGCCACACCATAATCACATACGTAGTTACCTTTTATTTTGAAGGGGTGGAGGTCGTAAGACCTAATTATGCTCTGTAACCTGATAGAAACGAACGACGTATAACCGCATTGTTAATATCAAGTCTGCCTTTTACTCAGCGTAAGGCCTAATACAGAAACAAATACTGCATGCGAAAACAAAAATGGCGGCACACCATAACGCCGGTAATGCCTTCCTCTATCCCAATCGACTTCCTTCAAGAAAAGCATACAGCTGAACGACAATTTATCACTTTTTTGCCACTCACAAGTTCGCGACCTGTTGTCGCAGTTTTTCAGCTTCGACAAAGGCACGAAAGGCTTGCGTCTCGACCCACGACATCGTTTGCGAAGCTGGAAGCAAACGCTTGAAGGAGAAAGTATTATGCGCTTATAACAAATGCATTAGTCGTACAACATCGAGCGTCGGCAGAGGGCGTCACAAGAGGCATAATGGGAATAAGATTGGCCCTTTTATTTTGGGCACGGGACACCGCCTCGGCCATATACTTCAAGTGTTTGGATAGCTTCCTCTGGCCATTGAAGAACAACAATGCTCCGAGGCACGCCAACCGAGATGACCGACCGCTATGAGAAAAAGGGAGTGAATGCTACGATTTTCTACATTGGCGTGGCGTGTGACACCATACTAAGCCCAACGTTCTGCACGTATGCGCTTCACGAAGTGTGTGTAAGAATGAATCTTGCGTTTGTTTTGCGAGAGCTGTTATAATAATAGGCATATTATTGACGCGCTGGCAAAATAGGTACACACGCGCGGGAAAGGAAAGTGGAGCCAAAAATACAAATGTAATTCTTAGCGCAGTGAAATGGACAATTAAACAGTAATAAAAAATAAACGCTATGCACAGTAGCAAACAGTGAATTCGCATTTAAAAAAAAAACTGAGAATAACTGTGTGCACGAAGAGTTACGGATAAATGTAACTCTAACAACTGTAATAAACTGCAATAAATAAATTCTCATAAATGTTGATTCAATTACCTTCAAAGCGATGCCAGAAGGTATTATTTTATATCTCTTCGAATATAATATTTATTTCACTTGTCTACGAAATGTTCACAATATGAAAAAAAAACTGACCTATTTTCATCCTATTTTCTCTATCACAGTCTCATTGTAGCTCACACCGGCTTGGTTTCGCATTTTAGCCTCTGCGCCACCCTTTCTAAGGATATAGACCGGCGAATATTAATCTAAGTCTCCCACACCACGTAACTTATAACAGCAAACACAACGCACATAGAAGCCGCTCGAGCCTCGTGACTAATGCGAAAAAACGATTTCCACGCACGAGCTGGCGGGATATATGAGAAAGCCGCTTCCTTTTACGCATGAGGAACAATAGGTAGAATAGGCACCACTTCCAGTACAGTGTATACCTTTATACCAGCATCAAATCAATACGACGATCGCCCAAGAGACTCCCAGGTTTCCTAGAGAAGCCTTGCCCGGGTTAGCCAAGTGCACATACCTTCCAATATCCTGTAGTGGCATTTCTTTTGCATAAGAGAATGTGGGTGTTTATCTGGGCGCTTTATATATCAACGACGTTCGTCGCATATGTAAGAAAAACAGAAATCGTTTCATATCTCCAACCCGGTGGTGAACATGAGGGAACACAATGAAAAAGAAGATGTCCCCCTTCTGTCAACCCTCGCGGGAACCTTTCATTCCTTTTCGTAAAAAGGGCAAACAGAGGACATCTTCATTCTTTGTTGCGCGTACGTGGTTATCCGACGTTGGGATGAATACGGTATCACCGCCGTAATCCTGCTGGGATTCTAGAGATAAGTACTTTCCTTCTCTCTATCGCATTTTCTTTTTTTCGTTTTCTTTTTTTGCTCCTTAAAGTGGAAGACATCTTGTTTGTTCGCAACACGTCAACATACGTGCAGTCGATCATGCGAGAGGTTGTATGCTGCGAATATAGGTAGGCGCATACATTCGAAATACATTCGAACAAGTAAGGAAAGCCCTTCACATGTGGTACGTGTTTGCAGATGCTGCAGAAAATGTAAGAAATGTAAATGTAAAATTGAGGGCTTGGTCTGCTTGTTTTGTACAATGGGGAAGGGTAAGAAAGTTGCCGATAGCTGCCAAGGGCCGTCTGCATTGCATTGCATTGCATTGCATTGCATTGCGGGAAGAGTGTAACAGAAACCAGCTTCTCCAAGGTCGTGCTGAAAACTGGGAGGTGGTGGGTTCGAATCCTACCACCGGCTGTGCTGTCTGAGGTTTTCCCTGGGTTTTTCGAAGATTTTCCAGACGAATGTCGGCACAGTTCCCAGTCACAAAGAGCAACTCGTCCCCAGGCTTACTAGGTCGCCATCTGGGATCATGATACATATAGAGATGAGCACATGTGCAATGCAGCATGCCACATGCGTGACTGCATATTTGCTGTTAACTACACCGAGTAATATCCCGCAAGAGACTAGAGACAGAACAAAATACATCTCACACTTGTTTTATGTACAATGATATTGTATATTGTATTGGAAAAACAAAAAAAACATAGACATGTATGTAAGGTGCCGAGAGGTGAATAAAGAGGAAGAGGAATGGGGCACGAGCCTCATTCTAGGGGTTTTTAAGAAGATATAGGACTGTGAAGTCTTACATTGGCGTAGCCGACAGGATTCGAACCTGTCCCACTGCGCTGTATTATACCAGCGTGACGTGATGAAACCCGCCGCCCAACAAATGACAGCTATAGGGTACTACTCATACACCTTCAACGACACGGAACTCAAGTATAGTACAACATAGAAAGAACTTCTCGCTGTTGTAAAAGCCGTTAGGTACTCCCGTACCTTCCTTGATGGAAGGACGTTCAACTTGTTCACAGATCACCAACCTGTGACACACATCCTCACATCTGCCGACCTCAAGGGACACCTCGCAAGATGGTCCTCAGAGCTCCAACAATCTGATATGAAGATCCACTACAAGCCAGGAAACGTCCTCACAGACGCTGATGCTATGTCTCGCCTTGGGCTTGAGCATCTCACCGCCGCAATTTTTTCCGATTCACTGATATGGGAAGGCACTCAGCCGATAATCCTCAAGGAAGGCAGGTACGAAGTTCCTCCAACCATGATAAACAGAATTCTCTACCTCTACCATGACAGCCCCGAGTCTGGTGGCCATGCCGGCATCTCAACAACTTATCGCAAGATATGTCAACGTTTCACATGGCCACATATGAAGCAAGACGTCAGAAACTACGTTCGTTCTTGTGACTTGTGTCAAAAAAACAAATTCAAGTTTCGTCAAAGAGCTGATCGCATGACGTTGCCTCACCATTCCTCAGTACCATTCGAATTCATACACCCCGACTTTGAGGAACTACGTAAAAAGTCTGAGGGCATCAGGAAAACCCAATCATTTCTGCTTGCCATCGATGAACACACTCGAGTAATTAACACACGGCCAGGGGGAGATACCATGAGCGGTAATTGCCATGCTGGAACGGGATATCTTCACAAACACTAAGACCATCATCTGTGACAATGGACCTGCGTTCACAAGCAAGCGTCTAGCCACATGGGCCCAGGAACGACATATTTAGTTGAAGTTCACAGCTCCCTACCACCCTGCGGCAAACGGAATGGCTGAGCGTGCTATCCGCGATAGCAAGCAGTTCATACACAGGTATCCTGATTTTCCTGGTGGTTGGAAACCATGTTTGGAAGCTGCAACGCATCATCGTAATCGTTCCCACAACCAAGCTATAGGGTGCACTCCCTACATTGCTCTACATGGCCGCTCACCTGTTCTCCATGCTGGTCAGGATTTAGGCATCAGTGATACAATCATTCTAACCGAGAAGCGCAACAACTTGAATCAGATCAACAAGTACAGGCCAGCTATGCAGCTACACTTCGACCGTCGTCACAGCAATCGCATCCCGGACATCAAACTCGGCGATCTTATCCTGGTACAGAGGCGCCTACCTGGGATGAGAACTACACCACAAGTCCCATACACTGTTACCCAAACGACATCGAAACAAGGCATACTTAAGACCATTGGTTATGTCACTCCTGATGGTCACATGCACATAGCCCCAATCTGCAATATATGCAAATATCATCCCATGAGGGACGAAACCAGCACCACGAGGCCTATGTAAGGTGCCGAGAGGTGAACAAAGAGGAAAAGCAATGGGGACGAGCCTCATTCTAGGGTTTTTTAAGAAGACATGGGACTGTGAAGTCTTACAATGTATAGGCTTCATCAACATGGGCGCCGGATACACTGCGTGCCTGATGCTAATGAAAGGTAACGAAGCAAAAAGCATAAGCAGCAAGTGGAGAATGGTGTACAGACATTTGTAAATTCCGAATAAGGTATTCTACACGAACTGCTTCAAAGAAAGAAGCTACCACTACTTTCCGTTTCTATTGACTAACCCTGTGGCCCAAGTACACCCATCGAAAAATTTGCATAATTCAATTTAAGGAAAATTGTGTAACGCATGTCCTCCTGGGATTTAACATCGGTTGAGAATACCGCTGCATTTTTCTGGAGGACACTTATAAAATATTCCGGTTCCTTTTCTGTGTAATAGCTTTACTACGAGAAGCAGTCATCCAACGCAACAGAAGAATATAATAAACTGCCCGTTTCAAACGAGGTTTAATGCTCATTTAAGACAACAACTGATGCGTAGGCAGCGTAACGGAAGTCGATATAATCCATTCGACATTGTTTACAGTCAAGCGTCATTGATCACGAACTGAAACAAATAAGACAAATCGCTTTGTAAGAACGTTTCTCCGGCTTCGCGTGAAGACAGCAGGGTTTCTTTATGCGTTAATTTACGGGTGAAAGATAAACGATCACATTCTAATGAGCTTAGAATGACACTTTGCATCTAGAAACATAAGGAAACAAAGTTAGACATCTGTCGTGTCGCGCATTCTTTTAAAAATAACTAAGTTCGACACTGTGCGTTGCACACTTGGAGTAATTATTTGTTCGATCTAGGAGCTTGGGTATGTACCCGGGAATGAATGTTATCTTCTCTGTTTTGCTTCTACCTCTGGGGAACGGAACTGATTGAGGTGCAGGTGCAATTTCGAATGTCATTATCATAACGCTAAGGCTTGCGAACATTTATTTATTTAAACATACTGCAACCCCTTTAAGGGGTTATTGCAGGAACATGGTAAAGTGATTCAGTAATGATATGTGATATCATGGGCTATCACCCCCCATACTGCGTGCAAACTCTGGTAAAAAGCATGGGCGGAACACATGCAGGCGCAAATCGGTGGCACTTCAATGACAACAAATGGCGAATTCCATTGGCAGAGTTGGGTCAAAGTTTTGCTCCGGGAAGGTGAAAAAATTTTGCAGTTGGCAGCAGGGTTGTAAAAAATTCATGATTTTTATTTTAAAAAAAGAAGTTTGATTTATCTTATTTCAATCAGTTTTTTAGCAGAAGTTTTTTTTTTACCACGAGCACCACGCTTGTGAAAATTTGTGAATAAGTAAACCCGATGACAAAGATAGATGGAACAGAGGTGGCTAATGTAGTTGACACATAGCTGAAGAGATATGTAAAGGACAGTGTTATGGTGCCAAAGCGGATATCAATTGCTTTTGATAAACAGGAACAAAACGGAAACTGTTTAGCTATACATCGAACCTTGGAAGGTCCGTTGTAACAAAATGTCAGAGCTCCAGGCGGTACGTCGGAAACTGGTAGGCTTGGCCAGGCACTTGGCAGGTTACATTTTGTAACTGTATCATGCAATCCAGATAATAAGGTAGCTTTCTGCACCGAAGAAGAAGATTGTGCAATGCATTCCACACATTGCTCTCTTTCTATTGATAGAAACTTTAAAGCGAAGGGATATCCTATAAGGGTTCCACGTGTCGTGATGAAATTGGCCCAGCTATTGTAGAGCTGGAGCAGTGGAAATCCGCTGGATTCCAGTCAGACAGCTTACGTGTCACAAAGCAAGTTGCTACATAGAAGACCGGGAATTGAGAAGGCCACAAATCTGTTATCTCCCTGTACGTGAATGAAACACAGTTTATTTAAATATTTGACATGTGAAATGTGTGCTTACGTAGCCGACATTGTACCCAGTACATATACTTTTCGGTGTATAACACGCGTGTTACTCACGAAAGAATATGAAAAATAGGTCGTGCGTGTTATCTAGAAGTGCGTGATATATATATACATGATATATTTCCGCAGAGGACGGCCAGTGACTTTGTATAACACGCAAGACGATGACACCAGTGTTCCTGAGGGCATGTAATTGACTTAACCTTCAACTTCATCCTTCAAGCCTGCCTTAGAATCGAAGAAGTTTAGAATATACCAGGAATATCGTGACGCAAATCATGAACAATAGCGTGTCATGGTTCATAGAGCTGTGTTGACCCCAGTTCAGAAGGATCAGATTTCAATCCATTCATGCACCTGAAGTTCATAAAGTGTGTATGGTGTGTTTTCTGCTTGATTATTGAGTTTGTAAGTGTCTAACACTAATGTGGCATGCGACACGGGGAATCTGCAAAGTGCGTGTTATACACGAGTGAGTGCCGTGCACCGAAACATTTTCCTCGAGGGCGAAAATCAACGGGTGCGTGTTATGCACCGAAAATTACGGATACTTGCATGTACTCTGCACGAATGTAATGATATCTACTTATAAAATATTTGTAAGCCTATGCCGCAACATCCTTCCGAATCTCAAGCTAAGTTTCTTTGATTAAAACAACTATTTGGTCGCTGATTTAAATCGTTATGAAGAACGATGATCTAAAATGCAACTATATAAAATCAATGTGACACAACGGTATTATTTAAATCAGTATGCTACGCCAACATCAAGTGAAGCACCAGGCGTTCCATGCACTGAGTGCAGACCGAGAGGCAAAACATTTGCTCTATGGGGCAAGGCTTTTGGGCGGCCACGTCGCATGGGGAAAAAACGAGTGGGACGGTACGGGAGAGAACAGGCATACACCCGACAAATGAAGACAGTAATGTTTACCGGAATGCATGCAGGTATCGCGGCGTGGCTATGTCGCTATGCACACCCCGCGGTCAATCGAATCTCTGGAAAAAATGCGCGGATCGCAGGTCGCCACGCTGTTCTCCCACGGACAGCAAATGGCATTCCACTGAGGAGGCAATCCCATATGACACCGCCGGAAGTAGTCAATTGACCCACACCCGTGGTGGGGCGTAGCACAACCGTCTATACCACGCATAGCTCTCCAGGGAAGAAAGCGGTGGTCTCCCCAGAAGTAAAAATCGATGGGTGTATACAACATATAGACCAATACATGCTCCCTGGTGGCCCATTCAGTCTTCTGTTTCAAGTGAAATCGCCTTCCTTGCTCGGGGGTGGCTTCCTGTGAGACGTGCTTATGTCCAAATATGCACTCTTTCGGCTTCTTTTAGTTTGATCGGTACATTGGTCGCAGGTGCGCCTTTTTGTAAGCCTGTCACTAACTTCTCGGTATTACCGGTAGACGATTTTCTACTCCTTCATTCGTATACACTTAGAATGAAGAGCAGGATATTTGGCAATGAAAAAATGGCTAGGAAGCAAGCGAGCTGGTGAAGATGATGCATGATGTAAAAACCACGAGACTACGGAACACGAAGACTTCGTGTTGTGTCTGTCCCTTCGTGTTCCCTAGTCTCGGGGTTTTTTCATTATGCAGGATATTTGGGTCCTATTTGCCCTTGTCATGTACAGAAAGAACAGACCATATAGGGTATTCCTGTTGTATTCGATCCAGTGCGGTCGAACAAGTCCTACTGGAGGGTGAACACAACGTGGTTGCGAAAGACATACGGTCTGCTGCGTAGGGGCAAACAGCGCACCACCGAGTAAATAAAGACGCTTCCATTTGCATCCTTGGTCGCAACGGAGGGCGCGGTATCTAACCTACTGTCCCTGCGGACTGTCGGTGGTATAGAAGTTGAAGACACCATTCCGTCGTCATATGCCAAGAACCTGCGGAAAATAAATGACGTTCCGCTTGCTTACACCAAATGAGGATTTCACCTTCTATTTAGAATGTGAAGGTGTTATATCGGCTCGTCGGCAAGTGCTCTGTGTTTCTAATGACGACGGTTCGGACTGCTACGCCCCCCCGAGATGTGCCGCACAATGTCCCGCGGATGTCCCGGCAGACTCAGTGTCCCATTGGCCAACGCATTTCTGTTCAAGATATGCGCCTAACCGTCGTAGTTGTGTTCAACGTGTGGTGTACGTGAAGATTCGGAACATGTTGATGTTGATGTCGATGTTGATGTTGAAAATACTAGGGAGAGGTTGAATTCGTCACACGACAAATTCGGCTACTCCCATAAACAGACCCCCCCCCCCCCCATGAAAAATAAATATAAAGGAAACCGCCACCACCACCACCACCACTTTCGCGATAACTAACGGCAAAAGGCCAAAATCACCGGTTCACGTAGGAACAGGAACATTCGGAACATATTCTTCTCGAACGTGCACGTTCTCTCTCACGATCTCGCACTGCGCGTTTGCAACTTCAGAGATCCCTGGGCCATCTTGATAGCCGACTCTCTGACGTCGTGAAAGTGCTGGAGGAATGGCCTGCGAATCATCGTCAGGGTGCACAACGCTCACTTATCCCCTTCGTTAAGAGCATAGCAGAGCTCTCGTCTTTTTAGGCGTCCCCCCCCCCCCCCACCTTTTTTTTTCTATTTTCTCTACGAGACCAGGAGTAGCTTGTTCCGCGGTGAGTGGGCTCACATCTATCTTTTCTTTCTCGTTTTTTTTTTCATTCCAAGCAAAAGCTGCCCTAGGAATGTCACTTGCATTTTCAGTTCATAAAGTACATGAGCACATGGAAGGCATACACTGCAATACTTTCGCATATTTGGTCACCTGGCGCGCAACTGCCACGGGCCCCAATGCTGCAAAATTTGCGTCTGCCCGCACAATTTCCGAGAATGCGAGGCTCGACGACGACTGAAATGTGGCAACTGAAGGGGGCCCCCAGGTCGTTTCACATTCCTAACAGCCATATAAGCGTGGTGTTATAAAGCGCGTAAAATCCATAAACACGTTTTAACCATTCGGTTTCTTGCCACTTTGTGGAACAGGCCTCTCTAGTACGGAATGTATACGCCGTACGCGTTTATTCAGTTTCCGCATTGCGATCCAGCAGAAGACGACATTCACATAGAGAATTTCATAGCATAAAGAAATAAAAGTTACCAATCAATCAAACCCCTGCGGTTCCTACCAAACACAACTGACTGTTCATCCGCCGGTTTGCTTTCCCAGACGGACCACGACGTTTAAATTGCTGTTTGTAGCAATTAAGAAATTTACAGTTGGCAACATCTGTCCCCCAACTTCTATTAAGGTCCGCTTTCGAATGTAACGCGGCTTCCTGGAATGTTCCCATTCTTTACCGCAGCTTTCTCTCATTTTGCCAGAAGAATCAAAACCTTAGTTGGCATTACATATCTGTAGACGGGAGAGGGGCGAAGACAGTTGGCAAAAGTTCTGTCAGTGTCTGTCATGTCAGAGTTGACAGCAAAACACAACCGTCATCGTGTTTTCTGACAGCAGCAGAGCTATTTCTCTAAATGCTTTTTCTTTTTGCATCTCACATTGATTTATTGTGGCAGCGGAATTTACTTGGGAAGCATTATAGTGTGCGGCACAAATGAAAAATGTTCAGATCCTTTCAAGCCCATTGTAGCAAGCACAGAAGGAATAGAGGAACACAAATGATGGCTATGTTAGGCAAGTAAAAGAGTAAAAGTGCCGTCCACGATATGTGCTACACAAGGTTGGTTGTAGGCGTTTTTTTTTTTCCTTTTCTTTTAGCTGAACGGTGTGCCTGTCGATGTGGCGGCATGTTGCTTGGGGGCGATCGCGTGTGTTGGCTCGACTTCGTAGGGAACTGCTCCATCGGTGCCTTTTTGAAAATAACGAAACACAAAGTTGAAGGAATGAATGCAGAAAATTGGAACTATGCAGCTGTACATTTTGTCACTTTTCGCTCTTAAGTGCATGTGGCAACACGACAAGTGTTTCCCATCGGCTGAACTGTGCCTGCCTGGACCATCTCCCGTGGCATACTGGTGAAGATGATCGTTTTCCACGCCGAGAGTGGAAGGTTAGAATCCTCTTAGGGGAAGAATCCTGAAGGGGTTAGAATCCTGTTACCGGCTGTGCTGTCCGAGGTTTTCCCTGGGTTTTCCCGAAGACTTTTCCAGACGAATGTCGGCACAGTTCCCCCTGAAGTCGGCCCAGGACGAATACTAACCCCCTTGTCTCCCCACTCCTTCCTGCTGTCCTCTCTCCATCTGTCCACGTCTGTACGCCGCTCATAGCCACAGTTGCTTCGCGGTGCTAACATGGAATTTAAAAAAAATGAATTCTGACTGGCTCACCCTGCTAGCCGCTACTTCTTTTTTCTTTCTTTTTCCTCTTTTTCTATTGTGTGCGTGTATTGTGTACTGCGGTAGCCAGCCCGACTTCGTCACGAATCACGGCTTATGTCCCCATTTTCTTTTCCGTTGCAACTACAAGAAGACAAAGACTACACCCAACATGGAACGTAAATAGAGTCACTCTTCACATGTAAACAACGTAAGTTACATTTAAGCTGGAAGAGAGCCTCATCCTTTGTGTAGTCCTGTCACATGTACGGCAATCGTCAAAGTTAACTTGAACACCGCTCCAGTCTGCGAAGCGGGGAAAGAGCCACCCTGGCAGAGCCTAGCAGAAAAGAACGCGGTGATAACTAAGGTCACCCCCTCTAACCCTAAATAGATGACCAAAGCACCCTCCGCCGTTATTTCTACTAAGCACAACCAGGGTCCACAGACCGGAATGGCTTTCAAGTTAAGTAACTCTGATGCGAGCTTTACAATACCGAAGTGCAATAAGCAAATATGGGATCACAGCGGTGTACCGTGATATGTGTGTTGTGATATGATAGTGTGTACCACGTTTTGGGCAGACATTCACGTGACCTGCTCATCAAGAACGCAGGGCATGGAAACGTCAACACCCGTGATCATTAAAAAGCAACGGTGCACCCAGAGCTGGGTCTTTTACGCGGAATTTACGCGCTACGAGACTATACTGTGGCCACGGGTCGTTCAGCCAAGTGGTGACAGATATTGAGAAGGTTTACAGGAGATTGCGCGAGGGGGATCATAGCATTGTGCTCCAGTTGGTGCCAGGTCATTCGGGCATAACTGGCAACCATTATACAGACGGGGATACACTAAGCGCATCGCCTTGTGTGTCCTTATTCCAATGCTCGGAACCTATCGAAGATGTATGGCTCAGGTTATTGAAACCACAAGGATGCCGTTTCACTGCCAGCGCAGCATCATATATCTCTGCACGCCTTGCATCAACAGTTGCCCCTGAGATTTCATTGCGGGTTGCCCGCAAACATTTTCCCACCGCGTGCGGTTAAATGTGGCATTTGTCCAGATAGGTATACACATGGGTGTTCCCAGGATATTTTGTAATGTGGGGCAAAGTGGTTCCGGGTGGCAAAGCGTGCAATCCTTTCAGCTCTTTTCTTGGAGACGGACGCTGCGGACTGTACGGGTGTTCAGATGTTCATATTATTATACCATCTGAGAAGAATCATGACGACCTATGAATAAAAAGTGCACAATTTTGACAAGAGATCTCGAAGCTCTCGGTACGCTCGTGGGCATACAACGCCTTTGCTTTGCAACGTCGGACTTTTGTTCGACCCACGACGTTCGATGCGCCTTGCGTCACGTTCTCATAATGCTCAGTCGGTACAGGCGCACCCAAGAATTTCTACAGGGCGTTATTAAGCGATAGGACACGAAACCACTCAATATTTCTGAAATTCTCTCATTATGGTGCGACTTTGTGAACCGGCTGCAAGGACTAATGCGCATTGTAGCGAACTTCATTAGACAGAGCGGTCTCGGACAGCGCTTTGCTGGAACGTATTCAGTCAGTGTGATTGCCATAATATTAGTTTTGTATTGTTAACTGAATAGTTTAGCCACAAAAAAAAGGTGGCCACGAAAAGAAAAATCTTTCCAAATCCCCGACTGCAGTGATGACAGCCTTTCGTTATTTGTCTTTTCATCCTAACACCTCCAGTAGGTACTGTACGGTACAGGTTTTGGGGCATATTGAACAGATGCTAAAATGTTACTCTTTGTTAGAACGCGCAGCCAACCTCCGATGCTTCCCACACGTTTAAATTCTTAGAGTAGGTTGTGACATTACTGGAGAATCAGGCGTCAACTGGCCCCGAGTGATATGCCACCAGTTGCTCCTCAGGCGCGACTGCTAGCCGCATAGTACTACAATCACTTGTGTTTTTTTTCTGCGATTGTTTCAGCCCAGCGCTCTGCACTATGTAACTTGTTAGGGTTTTATTCGTAGTTTCTCATATATTGTGTATAATTGTTCGTGCCGTTCTTTTAAAATCAATCAATCCTATATAACGCTGCACACTCCATTGACCCGTTTAGATTCCATTTATGCACTGTAAATGCCACCAGCCATTTGCCCACATTATGGTCCGACTATCTGAACAGACATGTACCCGCTCTTGAGGTAATGGTGGTGGTGGTAGTGGTGGAACTGCTTGCCATAGTCGGCCACGACCGGCTTCGTTGTCACATCCGTCTTGCTATCAAATTAAATGGGCGGGTCAGACTGCTTGTCGCTGGCGATGAAATCTCTAGGCGCGACCATATGGAAATAGTGCAATAGTTGGGTATGCTATTGTTCTGTTCGCTGAGACATCCATCGAGCTGAGACATCCACAGCGTGGCGCTGCAGATGCCTCTCTCGCCTACGACAGTGCGTACACGACTTGGGGGCACGGAGGCTTGGGAGTGGGGGTGCTCGGTGCGCCCATCACATTCCCAGAAAGTCCCTCGGACAGCGAATTCCTCCGCTGAAGCAGGTTGCAGGTGTTTCTTGTTTGGATGAATGGCACGATTATTACTGCAAGCTGTACACCGCGGAGCCTGTTATTGCGGATTCATTTCTTGTCATAACGCCAGCGTCCTATCCGCGTATTCCCTCTGGCCCAATCAGCGAAACTAAATTCAGGCTTGCTTCGGGATAGTAAAACATCACTCTCCAGAGCCAGATAGCTTGCAGGCATCTAGCAGGCGCTTTAGCGACGCTTTTGGCGCGTGATAGAGAAGCCCATGGCAACGCCAGTTTATGCTTCTTTTGCGGATGGCAATTTGCCCAGTTCTATGAGAGCCGGAATGACGACTGTGCTGTGTGAAGACGATCTCGATGGACTGATCCTAGCGCATGGCGTCCTATCGCCAACCAAAGTACAAGTGTCGTTCAAGGTTGACAGAGTTTTACTTCTTTAAATAGAATGGAAAATTCGGGAAGCACCAAACTACGCCACTTTTTCAAATTATTCACCGTGCGCATCTAGACACCGCTGCCATCGGTGTGCCAACTCTGTGATGCTTTTGGCGTAGAAGGAAGTGGGCTGCTATTGTACCCACTAGAGCGCATCTTTCTGGAGGCCTTCGTCTGTGAGGAACGTCTTAGGTCTAAGGTGCTCTTTGAAGGAGCACACAAAGCCCTTCAGTCACGACCATTTTTTCAAACCAAGCCGTTAACCTGACTGCTAAAACGCACCGTGCGAAGTGATTCATTCGACAGATGCATATCGCCGAATTTGATTTTGAAAATCGCAACCGCCGGCAACGGTGGCAATGCCTGCAGCTAGCCACCAGAGTGGCGAACACTGAAGAACGCCCTCGCGAAACTTGACAACCTACCATTTAGCGTCGAGAAGGTACTGGGGAGCTGGCCAAGGCAGCACCAGCAACCTGCGTTGTGTGCACTGATGACCTACCTCAAGGACATACGTGCTAATCTAGTCCACACGTCAAGCGTCCTGGAACAGCTGGTCGCACCAGTGCGACCTACATTTCCATTTTTTTTATTCCTTTTTATTTCTATTCTATTCTATTCTAGCCACCAGAGTCGCCTTGACGTCATCGCGGTACTACCCGCTAACTGGTTTGCTTGGTTGGAAAGCTTTGTCTGCTACACGAAGAGAAAACTAAAAGTAGAAACGAAAAAAAAAAAAGCGAAAATCGCTGTTCCTGATTGGAGGGTGGTCTCTCCCGTAACCGTGATGACCTCACAATCCTTCTCCTCCTCCCCGTTTCGGCCTGCAACGCGAGTCGAGCGGGAACGGGCGCGTCGGTGTTCGGGGGCGTTTTATTCCAAGAAAAATACTGCGTACAAGAATTTTTTTTTTTGTGTTAATTGTCACGTCAAGTTACGTCCTTTCGTAATTCGCCAGACACAGAAACTTTTGGATGGCTTTCTGGGCTCTTTTAAGGGGCCCAAACAAATCGTAATGGCTTGGGGCTAAACCTGGGCTGTAAGGGACGTGGGGCAAAACTTCTCACGGCATTTCGGCAGAGTTGCTACCGTCAGATTCGCCGTGTGAGGCACCAAACTACCATAGATGGGTAGAAATCCAGCGAACCGGTAGAGATGTAGGAAGGGAGTTGCCTCAGGACAGAAGCCGCCGATATTTCGAACAGAGACTGTGCACAGCCAAGGTGGTGCTGGCTTCTGTTGAGGCAGAATGCAACGAAGCAAGGGCTGCAATACACCAGACACAGAATCGGCGGCAGTGCTCCGTGTACCGCCTCTGTTCTTGTAGACATGTCTCGTTATACAACAGGTTCCTGTACCGGCGACCTACTCATAAAAAGATATTTCTCTTACTCTCTTACTGAAACGGAAAGAGCTCATTTCAGCTACACGGTACAATTTAAAAACTAGAGATGGGACGAATCCAGAATTTCTCGAATCCGAATCCCAATCCGAATCCAAGGAAGGTTCTGCGAATCCACGAATCTTACGAATCTTTCGAATCCTTTCTTTAAAAAGAGTATAAAAAGCCAGGGAAGAAGTCTCTTCGACTGAAAAGTGTTTTGAAGCAGAATTTGATATCTTTGTTTAATAAAAAACAAATTTCGGAAGCAGACATACCCACCCAATCAGCACAAATTGTTGCAGTGACATTGCACCAATATTGCCGTGCAATATTGATGCTATGTTTCTAATGGCCGCTTTCGTTATGCTGCAACGATGTTATTGAAACAACGTTGGAAAAATGTGACATCGCAATGCTGGTGTGACATTGCTAAAGACCAGCTTCGTTATTTTGCAACAACATTGCAGAAACAACATTGCAAAAAATGTATGTTGTGTGCATGTGCCAAATGATGTGCAACGTTGATGCAACACTGCCAATCACCAGTTATTTTACAGTGTAGCAACGTTACAAAAGCAACACCGGAGGAGCACTACAGTCTTGGTGTGCAAGTGAACACAATATGCTCACATTTTCAGTAATCGTCCTCCTCCTGGGCAGACTTCAGGAGAATGGTGCCGACATTCGTCTGGAATGCCAGAACAGTCAGGATTCGAACCGTGTTACCTCCCAGTCTTTGCGCGAAATGCGATATTCTAACCACTATGCCACGCGAGGGCTCAAGGGATGTGGTCGCACTGATGCTATGGAAGAACGCCATATCCAGTGTCAGCGCGCATTCACATGTGCGTAAGAATGGATTGTAATTAATTTCAGGTTCTCGGCCACATTAATTTACTTTGAGATTATGTTGTCGTCGTCTCGATCCTTTTGTCCGTAGTCATCTCCCATAGTGCGTCCGCAGTGTTGTTCCAGAATGTCCCTCTCACAGTCTGAATCAATTCTCCCCATAATGGTCACACTAATTGTAATGTTGCCCCACTGCAGCACGTGAAACATTGCCTGAGCAACATATTCGTAACGTTTCTAAAATGCATCGTCTCAAAATGCTGCACCAGCATTGCACTAAAGGCATTGTGGTAACATTCCATTTGTGCATGAAACATTGCCGCAACATTTGAACACATCGTCAAAAACAAATGATAAATTGATAAATGACGGGTGAACGTCACGGGAAGTTCCGAAGATTTCATTCTCTGTTTATTGGTGAGAATGACAGATAGAACAAAATCGTGCAGTCATTGTGCTACTGGCGCACTCGAGCAAGTGCCTCAGAAATGCTGCACGCAAAACAAGCAACATTGCAGAAATATGTTTGTTTCGATGTTGCTGCAATGTTTCAGACGTTGCATAGAGGTCACATTTCTAAGCTGCGACGTTTCCTCAATCTACGAGGTGCAACATTGCTCTCGCAAGAGAATCACACCGTTAGCTCTACGCATCCTTTCGAAATACAGGAGACACATTGATATAATGATAGTGCTGCAACGCTATGATTAAGTCGCTGATGCACTGTTTTGTGAGCAATGCTATTGCAACATTGCATTAAAATTGATTGCCAAACACCACATCAGCAATGTAACTGTGACATTTCTTCAAGTCGGAACACGCACATTGCTTCGGAAACACATTCACTCTGTTAGCTCTACGCATCTTTTGAAATACGGCAAAAACATTGACATAAAGACATTGCGCAGACGTTGAATTTACGTTGCTGATTAAGCGTTTTGGAAGAAATGCAAGTGCAATATAGCACTGACATTGCTTGGAAAACATTGCATCAACAATGTAAACGCCACATTACCTGAGTGTAACATATTCAACATTGCTTCAGTAACATCATCGCAATGTTAGCTTTACGCAATTTTTGAGACATAGCATGAACATTGAAGCACGTATACTGCTACAGCGACGAATGTGGACATGAAACATCACTGCGACACCTCAACGTTGAGGTTACACTGATCACTGATGCAACATAATTGCAACATCTTGTGCTGTCTGGGCATATACTTAACTTCCTAAGTGTAACTTATTTAACATGTTGTTCATCGACTACACTCTAAGAAAAAAAAAGGAGTAATTTTACTCATTTTGGGAGTAAACGCATTGCCACAAAAAATAGTCCCTTTCGGGAGTAAATGCACGGGAGTAAATGAATGTCACAGAGTGGGGACTGCATTTCACGCTCTGTTCTAAGAATCTCAGGAACAAAATTCGCGTGCATGCATGAAAATACTTCGAATCGAACAATCAACAGTGATATGTCGAGCGATATAAAATCTTACGACATACATAGGTCACAATTTGCGAAGAAAGAAGCGTTAACTGTTTCTTACTCTGCACTCTAAGGAAAAAAGGAGTAAAACGGGGAGTAATTGCAGCTTCTACTCCCCTAGTCTGCAAATACTCCCCATTTTAGTCCCCTAACTCAACATTTAGTCCCGACGTTTACTCCCCAGGACTGCAAATTGTCACTAAACTTCGCGAATGGTCTCCTGAATGCAAAAGTCTACGTAAATATGTGCCCTTGGTCAATTTGAACGACATAAGGCTGTATAACTCACACAACGTAGCAATTTTCCAGCCACACAGAGTAAGAAACAGTTAGCGCATCTTTCTTCGCAAATTGTGTCCTAATATGGCGCCAGATTTTATATCACTCAATATATCACGGTTGACGGTTTGCTTCAAAGTATCTTCATGCATGCGCACCAATTATGTACCTGGGACTCTTACAACAGCGCGTGAAATGCGGTCTTCACTGTTTGACATTCATATGCTCCCGTGCATTTACTCCCGAAAGGGACTATTTTTTGTGGCAATGCAATTACTCCCCAAAAGGAGTAAAATTACTCCTATTTTTCTTAGAGTGTGTGGAGGTGGAAAATTGCTAAGTTGGCTGAGTAATACAGCCTTATGCCATCAAACTGACCACGAGCATATATTTACATAGACTTGCATTAGGAAGGCCATTTGCGAAGTTCAGTGACAATTTGCAGTCCTGGGGAGTAAATGTCGGGGTTAGGGGACCAAAATGGGGAGTAATTGCATTCTAGGGGACTAGAAGATGCAATTACTCCCCATTTTACTCCTTTTTTTCTTCTTAGAGTATACAGGAAAGACTCAGGAGTCTGAGTTCCCTCCATAAAACTAAGAAACAATCCAATCAAAACCGTGTTACCTTTAAACTTCTAATATCTGAGCTTTTTTGTTGTGGTTTTGTCGTGCCCCGGGGGTAGCCTGGCCAAGCAGGCTTGGAGGCGTCGATTTTAAAAAGAAACGAACAAACGTGGTTGGTGGATTCGAAAGATTCGATTCGCCGTTGTAGGCACTGGGATTCGGATTCACGAATCTCGAATCCCTGCCCAAGTTTCGTGGATTCGATTGGCAGATCCCTATTAAAAACACTATTCTGGAAGTGGGGATAATATCCGCATTATTTTCTTGATGTGGGGCGTGTACGATCAGAGGGGTGGAAGGGAGGCTGTCGCTAGCGTGTTCGTACCTTATATACGGGATCTCGAGGTGTACGCTCCTTCAGGCAGAAATGTGAACGCTGCTGTGGGTTTGAACCACTACCTATAAATTAAGTTCTTCTTCGTACCGTGTCTCTCGTTCTCTGAACCCGCATTCTTAACGCGAAGCAATTCCCCACTGAAAAATTCCACAGGCGCTGACATTTTCTGCGCACACATAAAGTTCTCGTTCCATAGCTCAACATAAGTAAAATTCCTCCTCGCAATCATGGAATATCGCACGCCATCCCCTCATGGCCGTAACTCAGTGTCCCTCACTTTCTTAAGCACCGTGAGAGGCAATACCACCTTCTTATGTCTGCCATTTAACACCAGTTTGCAAACAGAAAAGAGGAACTGCAGCGTCAGCCCAGCCACAAACCTTTCAATCGACAACAACCGGTATCCTACACCGTTATCCTTCTGCGCAACGGTGGAGAAGAAATATCTGACATCTTTATAACTTTAATAAAAAGTCTCGCTGCCTCCAGTATACGTTACGTTTCCTGTTTTCCCGCTTATTCCCGAGAATCGATTGAAAAAAGGAAACAGATCGCTCGCTTTATATGTCTATATATATATTTTTTTTCCTCCCGTTTTTTCGCGTCACCGACCTTTATTTTTAGGCGCCCCTTCGTCTTGTAGGCACGGTCCGAAACACGCCGCTCTCGCCTTGTATATAGCCGGTACAGACGATGGGCAATTCGGTTGCATGGAGCCCCCTTCCTCTCATTGACGCTTTCTTCAATTTCGGACCCCTTGTCTATAAAGCCGCTGCACACAAAAACAACAACAACAACAAAAAAGATACAAATACAAAATACACCAACAGAAAACAGAAATGACTAAAAATGGGAAGGCGTGATCAGCTCTATCCCCTTTGAGGCCGGTTTCAACAGCGTACCTTTTTTTTCGGGGTGTTCTTTTTATTTTCTACCTTCTTCTTCTTCAATGACCTGTGAACAGGGTTCCCCGGAATTCGAGACATAGCCCCTTTTTTATTGATCTGCACAGTCAAGCTCAGTTCCGATAGTAGCTTTCTGTGTAGGTCATTCAGTTGCCAAAATATTGTCCTCTTCCGAGTCAAAGGACGAACGACGGCTTTATTTCTGGTCCATCCTGAGATTGAAGCACTATAGTGCTTCGATAAAGAAGGAGAGGTTTTATAGTTTGCAGGGCGCTTTATTACGAATATCCCCGGGAAGGGGATTTTCTCTTTTGAGAAGCATAGCGTGCATACTTGCCGGGAGAAAAAAAAAATTTTTTTTCGTGACGTTGGAAGCGTCAATGATGCGTTCTTTCTGCAGGCTCGAAATGCCAACGATGCGATTTATTTCTAAGGCGACTTCTGGGCCGGGGTCATTGAGATGGTGAAGAGCAATCAGTGGAAAACTGGCGTAGGACAGGCGTTCGAGAGTGTGTCGTGAATGCCACATGTTGCACTTTCCTGACCTGTACGAGTCGGTCAAAGACATACGTGTTTAGTGTAACAGTCGCAGGAAAAGAATGGCTGCACATTTGGACATTGTAGTTCTAAGCGCGTTCAAATGCGGTAGCTGGGGCCCTCACGTGGCCACGTGACCGTGACCACGTAACGCCACTTCGGTAAACAAAGCCTGATCGCTCAAATGACGTGACGTAGTCATTAGGAATTTACCCACACATCTCTCGATTGGCGGTCGAATGCGTTAACCAACTACGCTACGCTGGCAGCTGTTTTCCGACGACCTACCCAGAGGCCTCATTCGACCAACGAGACACGCACTCATTCTCTTCACATTAACTCTTACATTTGTAACCTCTTCACCTACATCTCTTCACGCACTCACGCACTCATTCACGCACGCACGCACGCACAAAAAAAGAAGAAGAAAAAAACACACACACAACACAAGTACGAGGCAGCGGCATCTGGTGAACATGGTGGAAACTAACTGTGCTGAGGCTGACACTGAAAGAGGACGAACACAACACCAGCCTCAAGTACCCAAGAACATGAACGGCCATCGAGAGATACCTAGTTCGAATTCCCGTCGCTGTCTGGCTTTTTCGACGACTGCCATATTTTCAATTGATCGTACTCTTATGCACTTGAGGCTTGTGTAGTGTTGGTCTGTTTGTGTTACTACTTCCCGTGAGTTACTTTCCACCGTAGTCGTTAGGAGTCCGCCAATCACGGCAGTGCTTTCGGCGGCCGTATAGCTATAAAAGCGAGACGCCATCAGCCGCATGCGCAGCCACTGGTAGCCAGTCGTGCAGAGACCGGCCGAAGCAGACGACATCTCTGCATTTATGAGTCCACGTGATGAAGGGGTGAGAGGAGGCCTTTAACAGGCCTTCTGTATCCAGGTGGCGTTGGACGACGTCACGTGGTGGTTGACACCACGGACGGATATACAAGGTGTATAGTACAGTGCAACATATATAGAGCATGAGGACGCTACAAACATGATCAGACTGCTATGCGCCACACTTATGTTTCGCTACACTTTAGCGCTACGCTATAGACATGGCAGAAAATGACGGCACAACTTCCACTTCTTTCGAAGACGACTTAGTCGGCACTAGAGATTTACGCTGATTTTCGCAAACTAACGAGTACGCATGAAACACAAAAGAGGTGCTGCGTCAAATCAGGCCAGAAAGCTGCAAGGTGAATTTTTTATGCAAATTCCTTTTTCCTAACCTCATATATAAGTGTAAAAGAATGGTTGGAAGGGCGAAAGGAAGCTGCTCGACAATTCGTCACTTCTTACTCGTCAGTTCAGCGTAAAGGAGGAAGCCTAATTTCATGGGAAATCTAATTTGAGCATCGCCTTTAATTAAGGTTCCGTCGATCGCCTCCATCTGGTCTGAGGTCTTGCAGGGCGGGGAGCCATAGCAAATCGTAATTAAGCGAAACGTAAAGGTCGCTTATCTGTCCTCCGCTTCCTTGTTCTGTCAACAGGATTTATAACATTGATTCACAGTGTTGCGTACCGAGGCCTCCTTTTTTTTTTAATTCGCGACTCTAATTCAACAAGATTATTCGCAGGTCTTTGCAAATGCGTTCCCAGGTCTTCTGAAATTGATAGGGTCGATTACGTGATTGAAGAATGCCACTGAGGAAACATTCTAGATGAGATGCCGTTCCTAATTAATTAGTTGTAAGAGACATCAATAGGAAGCGGCTGAAGAGGACGAGGAAGGAACAGTTTAGAATGGAGACCGGAATGGGAATAAACCCGTTCAGTCTTGTTTTGCTACCTGAAGGATGGGACAAGTCGAAATGCTTGACCACATCGCGTGACAAAAGTAATACTGGCCTCGCCCTAAAAACGCAGTCTTTTAGTCTTTAAGCCTTTCTAAGGTTAAAAAGAAAGTGTCAAGTGCGTGTATTCATCCTTGAACGTCCTACCAGTTCGGAAACACATAACTTTTCGCGCCATGATACTCACATACAACATCCTGCAAAAGCAAACAACGATACCGAACAATTTACAATTTACACAACAATTTACAGAGAACAATTTACACAAAGGTCTATACCGGCGCTCAGAGTCGCACAAACTGTCAAAAGTTTCTTGTGATTCCAACTCGTAGGACTTTCTATGGTGTCTTCCAATTTGTTCACTTTTGACATGGAGTTCATTCACAATTGTTCACACAAGACATGGAATTCATTACTGTTTCATATCACAAACATACCCACGCTTACTTGCTTCAAAAGTGCCTTACTCAATTTTTTCCATTCATCGCCGGAGTAAACTCGCTGCGTGTGATACGCAACTAGGGCAATATTTCGTGGGTCCTGAATTTCGTGGAGCACCTTCTCTATGGTCGCACAGGCAGATAACGACGTTTAACCTCACATCGAAGAGCTGAGGATGAGTGTGGAATGACGTAGATGATGTTGGAATGAGTGTCTAGTCCAGGGACCTCAAACTCAAGTCGCAGTTCGTTATCAGGGTTGCGGAGTTGCCACTCCGGAGTTGGAATGATTCCAGATTTATCACAGCTCGGAATGGAATTGGAATGGAATGGCGGAAACTGTCCTAGGTATGGATTGGATTGGATTGGATTGGATTGGAAAAGAAAGAAAAATATGGAGAGGTTAGTCCCGACCCAGTCAGAACTGGCCTAGGTATGGAATGGGAATGGACGTAGGCAGTTTTTCGCAGGAATGGAATTGGAATGGAATGGTCTGGGCGCCCCGGTGGCTGCTGTACTAGCCCGTACGGTTACCGGCCCCTTTTCTTTTATTGATGGAATTAACGGAATGGAATGGGGTTGCAAAGCCCATTCCAGGAGTGGGAACTGGCCATACCTTTTCATTCCGAGGAATTGATAAGGAATGGAATTATCGCAAATCTCCATTCCTCGGAATGGAATTGGTGGCCCCATTCCGCAACCCTATAGTCCGTATTGACCTTAGACTACATCACGGAGAAAATGAGTCGCGTCGCGTTACTAAATGAAATGAAAAACGAACTTGTCATTTCCCGTACGTAAGGTCTGTGTATTTCAATGGGCCTCGCCGCTGGTTAAACAAAAGCCAACACTTGGCATTGTTTGAAAAGGTTGCGTCCCCTCAGTGACAATGCGATGCTTGGGTGAAAATCGAAAAAGAAAGTGTGAATAGAGAGAAACAATACGGTCGCTTTCATTGCGCGGGACATCCTCATTTCGCCGCACTGACAATGCGAATGCACTCTTCGGCCGGAGAGGCAATACTGTGGCTCCCACTTTATTTTTAGCAGAATAGTTTCATGAAACTCCAAACGATTTAAGATGAAATAAGGCTACACAAGGCGACTGCTACTCGTTCTTTGCGCTTGCCAGCGAGTATCCTAAATTTTAATGTTTCTTAAAAGCCATTAAAGGGACGACCTCGTACAGGCTGATGGATATTGAGGCTAAGGTTATAAATTCGTGATTATTATAGATAATACATTGCTATGCAAGTTAAATTCAAAACAACAAAGTATACACGTCTTTATAGAAATTCGCAGAAAACTATGGCGCAGAAAACGCCGGTTGCTGAGGGCATGGCCTCCTCACTCACACGCGCCAATGGGAAACGCAACGCTCACGTCTCTTGAAATATGTGCGCGATCCTTCGCGTCCTCAAAGGTTTTGGGAGGCTTCACGCGAAATATTTATCCAAGTATTGTGAGGTTGAGTTGTTTTTCTCCCCTGTGCTAAAATGGGACTGCATCAAAATGCAAAATGCAAGGACATCACCCTAGTCTCAGAGCTGGACACTCACAGAACATCTCTAGCATAGCAATGATCGACAACACGACCGAAATCTTTAGGACAACCTTTCAGGATTCTCTGTGCATGATCGTGGGATAATTGTGAATAGTGGACTGCTGGTGAATGTGTAAATAGTGGACTTCTGAATAGCAAACGTGTGCATATAGTGAATAGCGAACTTGCGAGTAGAGCACATGAGAAGTATTTTTGGGTAGTGGGGGGAGTGAGAATTTATGTTAGGAGTAGCAGAACAAGTCGGGAGACGAGATCAATATCGCCTCTCTTTTTTTTTTCTTACAAACAAACAAACGACCTACAATATGTAAAAAAACTATTCGTCGCCATCGCAGTCTGAAATCAACTGCATATCCAGGCCTCCATCTTCAACTGCTGTGTTGCATTTCACATGATTCACAACAAGCTCGCACAACTTATTGAACCCATCTCGAATTTTAAAACACATAAGTTGCATCTGCTTTGTACGCCGCGCCGTGTCAGACGCCCTTTGATTTATGTTAATGAGGTCCCGGAAGAACTTGCGCCATAACAGAGGGAAAGAATATTTCTGCGCCAGTAACAAGATGGAAAAAGGAAGAGTCTTCAGCAATACGACTCCTTCAGGATTTTCACCGAAATGCTTCATTAAAATACTGGCTCTTCTGTAAACCGAGTGCACAATATTTCCAGCTTCGAAAATGAAGCAAAGTTGCCTGGCAGGCCCTCCTTTCGCTTAACATCGAGTTTGCCAGCTGGCTGGTATGAGGAGATTCTTTAAGGACTGCGGTCTATAATTGCTTCTGGGATGACATACGAGTGCTTGAAGCCCCCGTTGTTTGAAATGTCTGAGGCTCAGTGGTATTAGGGAGCATCGAAAAACGGAGAAATGGGAATTCATACACGAGAACTTTTTAGTATGGGGGGTCGTTACGTGGCTCGAGCGAAGATGTGAGTTTTATTAAGCGACCGAAATCTGACAGATGTTTTGTTCGATACTATCTAATTACAGTTAGATGCAGTGATTTTGAGTTGTCGAGTTGAACTGTTTGAATCATTGCATGCGAGAATGTACGCGTATTGATTAGCCACTAATGCACAAATCATGCTTTTATGTGAGGCATGCGTTGAAGTATATATTGTTTTCTAACTATAACATAACTTTAACTATAAAAGTTATGTTTTTTTTACGAAACCCATTTGTATTTTTATTTAAATAATGAGCGGCTCCAACCCATTCACACGGTGCGCAGTTTGTAGGCGGTATCGGACCGATACTGGAATTCCGCAAGGAATTTACAAGGAATTGTTGAAGTAGAATTGCTCAGAACCTCCTCAGACTATTTTTCTTAGTTTCTTAGAAGTATCAAAAAATGGCTGTTTTGGTTTGGTAAAGTGTGCTAGGCATCTAGGAGAAGCTTATTATTCAAAGTTAAGTACATCATTGCCGGACATCTCACTGACAATATTGTGGCTGTTATGACCTAGGATCTCGCTATGTGAAACATTATGCCGAGAGAAATGTAGCGGAATCTTCTTCAGAGGCACCATCGCAAACATGAAGTGCAAAATATCAGGAGAGAACGTCAAGAAAGACAAGGAACACTTAATTAAATGAAAAAGAGACCAACGCTTACTTGTGTACGAGGTTATTAATAAAAGCCTTGCCAATAGGTAACAAAAGGTTTTCATAACATAAACATTCAACGAGGAAATAAAAAATAATAGAAGAAAGACAAATTTACCCTTAAGCCACAACGAAAGCTGCATTTTGTCGCTTTCGTCCGCAAGATTGCGACTCACACGCAGCTAGAATCACAAAAGCAGGCTAGTTTCCCGATGCTATACAACATGCGATTATCTTTTATGCAATAAGGACATCGCGATTCTTCAGAAACTCTTTCATCCCTAACTTGCAGCTCAAATCGCACTCTCACTCAAAAACAATATTGCAAGTCACAGACATCCCCAACACATCCATTGCGTACAGTACGACCCCCGCAGCGTGGCATCGATGCATAGCACGTTTTCTCAAATCTCACTAAATCCTCAAAGTGCGGTGCCACATCAATCTCCCACTTTGAAAGAAAGATGCACTACATCCTTCTACACCTCACAGAGTGAGTCGTGGAGTGCAGAGAAAATTTCCTTTTTTGTTGTTGCACTTTACTTGAGAAGTAGGAGCGTTGTTTACGCCGCCTATCGGAGCCAGTCAAAGCCGAACACACAGCAGCTTTCAAAGCGGAGGAGCGGAACTTAAGCAGACGCCCACAAAGAAGAAAAAAAAATAAAGCGCCAGGTTTGAGGCACTCCTTCTTGAGTAAACAAAAACCGGGTGGCAACAGCCAAATTGGCTTCGATTAACGTTCTTCAGGCGTGCAGGGATCCATTGTCGTTATCCTGGGGGACGTTGGAAATAATCCTTTGTGTAACTCAATGCTACCTCGATATAATGTTCTTGTTGATGCTATATCTCGGACGAACAACTTAAGAGTCCGCTTCCACTACTTGCAGGACAAAAAGTAGTAACACGGTTAGAAAAGAAGTAAGAAGCATGCGAGCTATTATAATGAATTTGTAGGTAGAATCTCCATGAGTACGAGAAGAAGACACGAAGGGACGAATCTTCGTGCCTCCTCCTCATGCTCAAGGAAATTTTACCTACTAGTAACACGAATCGAGTTTCCGAGTAACACTTTCGAGATTAACACCAATCATGCCTGGCTAACAATCCAAATTACAGACTGGATGCATCTTTGTGCATTCTGCCAAACGCGTTTCAATGCGATCTCCCGTGGCCTAGTGGCTGTGATGAACATATTTTAGGGTCGACTTCTAATAATTTTTATTTATTTCATTTCAGACACAGGCTCTTCGCACTTAAGGGCTAAGGAACGAGCTGTATAGATCCTACACGATAACTTTCCAGGCGAACGAAAAGGAACCCGAGGCAAGGAAGGGGGACAAACATGACACGTGGGTGGCAAATCTGGGTGGCAAAACATGTAGCATATCGAGAACGATATGCTACACGATCCGATGTATTATGCCTTTCACTATAGATTGAGAAGTTACCAGTCAAAAAGAACTCGTTACAAGTTAAGTTACCGTGTGAAAAATGTAACTAAGTTAATAACGAAGTTAATAACGAAGTTCTTCAGCCTGAAATGTAACTCGCAGTTACTGAGTTACTTAAAAAAGGAACGAGTTACTTCTAAGTTACTTCGGACACAAAATAGCATTACGCAGGTGCAGCGCGCGTGAGCAGTTAGGTTAGACATTGCGTTGCCTGCGGTGGAGTGCAACACGCTTAGATCATTTTCGTTTATGTCCAACAATAGACCTCTCCCTGTTTGTAAACAAATGACGTCATAGTGTTCGACAGCGCCACAAATTCGGTAGAATTGAGCTACGCTCGAAGCTAGAGGTGAACAAGGTCGCGCCCGAAAGGCACGGTCTCGAGGGGATTACGATATGGTCCCTTAAAGGGACGCGACCCTCGGTCCTGCTTTTCTTTCAGTGGGAGGCAGCGAATAAGTGCCCGTTCGTGGAACCCAGCCCTCTCCTTCCGATTTGTTTTGGTTTCAGTCTGTCTACCAACGTCATGATGGCGTTTCTCTGGTAGAGGTGTATCCGAATGCTGTGCATCTTGCTCCCTGTGGGCGCACAATGGTTCAGCTTCATTTCAATGGCAGCGGTTCTTACTTCCTGAATAAAATACTGTCATTGATTGAATATCACGTTTAATGGCAAAAAATGCCATGAAGGAACTGGAGAGAAAGCAAGAAAATGTGTGGACGTGAGTGAAAAGCGAGTTAAAAGTAACTTGGAACTTAACTTAAGTTACTTTGACAAAGTTACCCGAAAAAGGAAAGAGTTCCTCTGAAAGTTACCACTGTGCAAAAGTACCGAGTTACAAGTTACCAAAAAAAAAAAAAAAGAACTTAGTTACAGTAACGAGTTACTTGTAACGAGTCACCTCGAACTCTGCCTTTCACTTCAGGGTATCCAACCAAACAGTCCTGCTCATGTAATTACCCGAAACTTTATCTACACCGAAGCCTGCACAAGCGAATCCCGAAGAGACGTCATAGCGCCCTACAAATCTGTGTCGTGCTCTGGCGTCTTGGTCAATATTCAAGCACACAACACAATGTAATACAAAGAGACCCTGTCATTTTTACTTCTGTCACTTTCTTTCCCTACACGGCTTCTCAGACAAGTGCATGGGTCGGAATGAAATGGGATATCGAGCGATGTTTCGTTTCTTTGTTTTCTTTCTACAGATAAATAATGCTTCGTTTACATTTGTTGGTTTGCAGCGCTCCAGCTGCGTTCGCATTCGTCGGCTCGTCTGTTGAGCGTGTCCACCGTAATGCAAGAATCCATGCCATACCCTGGACTAATGTAGAATGTCGATAACCTTTGTGTTGCAACGCAAAGCGATAGAGCATTCTTGCCACGCCTTACACGCGGAGCGTGTTTCAGGTTTCGTTCGTGGATATTCATTACATGCATGGGCGTTCATTTCATGCATATCCTAAGACGCTGCATGGCTTCAATTAAGATATACGAGTACAGCGTGTTTTCGGGGGAAATATGCACACACATTTGGCAAACATTGCTGAAGAGCAATCGCACCGCTTGATCGGTCGTGGCAGGTTGTTCGTGAGTCAAGAGCGTGTAATGGCGACGTTTTAGGCTCTTGCGACACGGCAGAAAGCTACGATTAATAATGCCCCGAGGAACGGGACTCCACTTGCAATGGTGTCCCGCTGCATCAGCGTAAAACACATGTTGCTGGGCGCAATCTTAGCACGCTGAAGTGTCTTGAAAAAACAGCACCGCTCAGCGGTAACTTTTCGCATTCGTCCTGCAGAAGCAAATCTCATTTGAAACTGTCGCCAATTTCTTTCGCACGTAAAACGTAAAGTCTATTTCGAACTGAGATTTATAGGCCATATTCTCGACCATTAAGGGTAGCAGTTCAAGAAGAATCTGCGACTGCATATCAGCCTTTACAGCGATTTTTTTCAAGCAGAGACAGATATTGCGTCATGCTTCCTCCAGGTTCTTCCCATTTTTGCACGTCGTACGGTGATTCATCTGAAGGACTGTCTCATTAATCCAGATAGGAGGCCACTTACTGGGAGTAATGCGACACGCCTTGTCGTAATTGGAAACTATAGCCTACTTTAAAAGGTAATAACATGGCTACTCTTCCTCATTTAGAGTGACACCATTTGAACGTGTTTACGTGTCATGCCGTGCGTTACGTGCGTACATTTTATGCGTCACGTGTTATACGTGTAAAATATGCGTTTAGATTATACGACAGGGGGACCCATAACACGGAGACCGTGAGGTACCGCCACGTCACATCCAGTAGAACAGACTTCGAAGATCCTATTTGAAGAAACTGTTTACGGTACAAAACTACGATTCTGTCCATTCTGATACGCCAACTGGAGTAACGCGCAAAAATTAATTTGGAGTGTTATCCGACCCGTAACTCTTCTTATTCCCCTGTCACACGGCAAACCGAATGGTATTCCCAGCGAATGACAATCGCACCGAATGTCATTCGTTTGTCTTACATCGAGCAACACGAAGAAATAGAATGTCATTCGCAAATGATGTCAGTGTCGATAATAAAGACACCAAGGCCGAACATAGGAAGCATTATACAGATACAATAGTTATATTTTTATCTCTTGCGCTCGAAACGAGAGAAACATTAGATTATTTCACTAAATCGTTGGTTTTTGAAAGACACTTAATTAGCTAAGTACCACAAGCAAAGGCAACCAAGAGGCCTATCTGCACCGCACTTGGCGATGTGGCGACTAGAGTAGTTCTCCGAAAAACAGTGTTTAGCCTTCCTTCCTTCGTGTCAAAAGTTATCAAATTCGTGATAAAATATTGGAGTACAACTTCTCGTTCGTCTTTCATTTCTTAAAACGGTTTATCGTTGTTGTTTTTGATTACCTCTCTACTGCGAGGGTACGCTGTCGGTGCGAGAGGGAAAAACGAATGAGTTCCCCGAACTCATTCGCTGGGCGAATATCATTCGCGGGTATTGCCATTTGATTTCACCGTGTGACACGAAACGAGTGTCATTCAGTGCGAATATCATTCGCTGGGAATGACATTCAATTTGCCGTGTTACACCGTTTTTCTCGTCGTCGTGGTATGCAGAAACCTTCTGAATGTGCAAGAAAAAAAAAAAAAAAGACACGTCAGTCCAATTTTTATTCGCCTGACAATCGCGGCGCATTATACGAGGCACACTTCTATGATACTCTTGAAACGTACATAAAAAGGAATGTAGAACAGGTACTTCAATATCCTCTATATTGACATTTCGATTACGACAAAAAAGAAAAAAAAAAGAATAGAAATAAGTCGTTAGACCAAAAACGTAACTCATATGAAGATGAACTGAGTTCGTCTAAAACGAAAGAAATCTATCTAAAAACTCTCTCATTTGCCACTTGATTTCCACACAGAACAAAAACAGCGGCCAGTGAGAAGAAAGATCGAATTGACAGGTGAGAACAATTAGTTACCTGTCACAGGAGAGCGATTCCGCGATGTGTCACTATAGCAGTAGAGAATAGCCTTATCGTTCGATCCATTCTCGTCTTGTTCTTTGGGTGCAGAGCAATTTCGCCGAAAGAAGCTCAGCTCGCAATATTTAGGAGGCGGTCGTAATTATTGAAATTGCCCTTAGATTGTTGCAAGTACCCAACGCCTGTAGTTTCTTATTGTACCGCACTGTTCGAATACATGGTTCGAGAAGATTAACTCGTATTATGCCCTAGTGTGGTTCATTATATCCGGAGGCATGGAATGGATGCTGTGCAAGCATTGTTTATGGAATAGTGTGCAACAATAGAATCAGAGGTGAAAGCAGAACAGGATTTCCTGCTCCGTTGGCCACTAGAGGCGGAGGTACTTCACGGTTTCGTCCGTTCTAGAACTTCTATACGCCCATGTGACCTCTGATGCGTACACATGCTTCGTATGAGATACTTTGATATGCAACCTACTACGATCCTACTCAAAAAGCAATCTTGAACAATGAGGTAGGCTTGTTAAAAGGGAAGTGTGCACGGCTTGGAGCGATAGATTTATGTCGAGAGAAACTTCTACGAAAGTTTGTGTAGCACTTTCGAAAGCAAGGGCATAACATATCGGTCATTCAAAATGTGTGAAGAACTTCCGCACACTTGCCTATATACTAAAGCACACTTCAAGCTGACCACATCGTGGTTGCTGGGTGCGAACGCTGGAGGTTGAGGACGGCATGAGTGGGAAACAGTGAACAGGTAATTCAGATAGAAATCTGCTACACGAGTGCTGCAGTGCCCAGCGCTTCTTCAAAGGGAGCAGTGCTAGTGAAATGCTTCGGTCCCCGCTGTTGGCCTTTGCAATTGCTTGTGCAAGTGAGCAATATTTAACACGTGGTTGCGAACCTAGGCTACAACCCTGAAGAAGAAGACGAAGATCTTTCTTTGCATGCTGATGCTCACTTTAACTATCTTCAACGTCGCTAGTAAGGGTCTGCCACGGAGATGCCGTGGGCTATGTCATTGTAGCCCGCGGGCTATGCCATTGTGCTGTGCCATTGCCGTGGGCCATTTGGCTATGCGCCGCTCTTTTGAAGCAGAAGAAGAAGAAGAAGGTCTGCCATTACTCCTGTGCTATGGTCGCTCGTTTATTTACCTCCAACAGTGATAGGGAATGCACTCACGTAGCAGCTTAAGTACATTTCCGAGCGTTTTAATTTACTTTATATACATTTCAAATTGTGTACATTGTGCTGCACTAAAACTACTTTTTTTGTGTGCCTTCCCGCAAAGTACTCAAGCACCCAGCTTGTACTACAGAAATATATAGACTCATATTATACCGGAAGGGGAGCACCAGAACACTGTGCACCAGACAGAGGGGCTCAGCACCTACTCCACACGACCCTACATTCCCCTCCCCCCCCAAAAAAAAAAGAAAAAACAATCAGCCTACAGCACAAAAAAAAAAAAAAAAATCTGACATAGAAATATTCTGTACGAAAATAGATGGCAGTAGCCACCTGAAGGGGGCGTGACTCCCTGAGATTTCTAAAAAATTTGCTCATATCTCTGGGGATAAATCCCGATATAATACTTGAACAATCATAGCAAAACCGATTGTCTGTCTGCATGCAAGTTCCGTCTGGTTCAATTTATATTCACGAGTATGCAGTTAACCGGTAGGGCAGTGCTTCTCAAATTCTGATACAAGAATATAAAATATAACGTCGCGATGCCGCTTGTCTTTTCGCGATGCCACAAGCTTTTCGATTTCTGTGCGTAAGCCGTAATACACAAATTTGACGCTGAAATCTTATTTTACACGGAGGTCAGAGTGAATCAGCCGGGCTAGAAACCACCGCAAAAAGAAGAACAAGAAGAAAAGAAACACATGCCAGGAGGGAGTGCCTGTTCCTTATGACTGCAGTGAGCTTGTTTGTTAAAGCACAGCTTGTCAAAATGAGGGCGGAGTTGCGGGAAGAGCAATTCTCAGTTGCGGCTGAATGTAGAGCTGCGACCTGTCCTTTGTTTTCATCGACGCCACCGCGGTAGGCCAAGCTCGCGAAAGTATGTCGTAGCAAAGGGAAGTAGGATCCTCATAGCGTGAGCACTTAAGAGCGTGTAGCTTCCTGGCAATCCTGCTCTAAATTCGGGAAGTGACTTCAGCGGAGACTGTTGCTGTCCTGCTTTTCAGTTTCCGAGCCGCTTCGCGCGACACCCCACCCCCTCTCCCCATCGCGACTCCACCGTGGGGGGGGGGGGGGGGGGGGGGCGTGGGCAGACTACCCCAAAGTTGTACTTAAAGTAAAGTACCAAGTACCAGGGGCCGTTATTACTGTTAGTACAGTACAAAGCATATCACGTTGCAAATATACTTCAAGTAAAAAAAAACTAGGCAAAGTACTTCAAGTACTCACCAAGTACATTGGGAATTTAGTTTAGTCGTTAGCTTGTATAGTAGCGCCCCACTCCGGGGGAGGGGGGGGGGGGGGCTCGCGACCCACAGTTTGGGAAGCACTGCGGTAGAGCTTCATAGCCCTTGCCAAAAGTACTTGCTAAAGATGTGCGACAAAAAGCATAAAAGCAAACATAACTACCAGACAGTGACATAAACTAAATTCCCAATGCACCTGGTGAGTACTTTAAAGTACTTTGCCTAGTTTTTTTTTACTTACAGTACATTTGCGACGTGATACTTTGTACTGTACTTAGAGTAATAACAGCCCACCCAGCTCCACACACACGATGGTAACACTTCTCCGGTGTAACACTGTAACAATGTAACACACTGTAACAATGTGTAACACTTATCTAACTGCTCTCCAGCGGAGAATCACACGCATGTCGATGTCATAGTCACGATTTATTTGTTGTTGTTGTTATCTAAAAATGGGCTCTCTAATTCTCTAATTAATCAAAACTAAACTGGCTGCCGGCATGCTTTTTAACGACTATACGTAACGAACGTCTTTGCGTAAGTCGTAGAAAATTACTTAGAATTAAAAAATTACGCAACACTCCTGAAATCTACTTTAGTTAGTACCACTTCACCCATTCTGCTTCATTTCGTCAAATCCCTTTTCTGAGTTGGCAAAGCGTCCACCTTTACCTCAACTCACTCGTGTAATTATCATTAAAACACTACTCTGTGTTCCCTTGACTGCACAAAATGGCCGTGAACATCTGCCCTTAAAGTGTATGAACAAACGAACACTCGACTACTGCCTCTGGGAATGAGTTCGCAAAGAATTTGGATTTCACCACCTTTGCCGCTGTTCCTGTCAACAAGGAGCATTTTGGGAGCTTCAGCTCATTCCAAGTTTGCGTTATGACTCTTCTTGTCTAAATTGCGTAATTGCTTCAGGTAAGTTTTAATCGGCTCTTCAAACTCAACCGTAGAAGTATCTTGATGTGTTGCCCATAGTTTTACTGAGTAGGGAAGGGATGATATTTTCAGTAAGAATGTTCTTTCTCTGTTCGCGCGGAAATGACAGCCTTTAGTTTAGGAAGTAAAATGATGTGTCGTGCCTCTAGTGATCCATCACTGGTTCCTTGGGGGTTCCTTTGTTCGCCCTCTTTCCTGGGCGCCTGAAGTTCTTGTCGTGCAGAAGAAGCTAAATGTTCCTATCAACGTCTTGAGGCTCTGGGCAGCATATCGACGGGGACCTTCGTGCCTGTCCATAGTGCCTTTGCGTAATCTGCTAACCACCTGTTCCACATGGAGTGGATGCCATTGACGAGGCCGCAGGAGTTTATGCAGTCAGAAGAGATTAAGGTCTAGCCACAGGTCGTCATTTTTCAAGAAATTCGTTCAACGTCGCACACTGGTGGACCTTACTCATAGATAGCCCATCACATCAACATCACAACCCATCATTCGATAACAACATAACCCATCAGCATCATAGTCCATGATTCGACATCACCACATCACCACCGCAACTTTTCAGCTTCAAACCAACCATTTGACTTTAACTTAATTATTTCTTCATTCATTTGACCATCATTCAACATCAACTTCAATGTCACATCAATGTCAATGTTATGCACATTTGGTCAACAAGTGTGAAATAAATATTCTATTTTATGTCACATCATATCGTAGCTCATCATCATTGTACATGATGTGATGGTGACTGACGTCCATGATGGCTGTTCACAAGTAAATTTGACGACCTATGGTTCTGGCTGTATCTAACGTCCGTCCGTTGTCTCTGTTACTTCGCTATACTGTTCGGCATATCCCCTGCCACGTAGTCTGCCTTGGACACTTGGATCTCTCGTGGTCCTTCGTGTAGTTATCAGGCTAATGTGAAACTGGTGTAAGCACACCTGTGGTCGTACGGCAGTACGTCTTCAGATTCCCCCTTCGTATGTCAACGACGTCGTACTTTGCGGATTATGTACTTCCAAGTCAATAGACGAGTTCAGAAAATCCCGGTGCTCTTTGCGCAGGCATTGCATCCTGGGCGCCTGCTGAGCGGGGCAACGAGTATAATCCTTCACATTTTGCTTTCGCTGACCTTGAGACATCGTGGACAGTGGACCGGTAGGGGAGAAATCGGAACGGTTTGGAGGCCACCCGTTTCTTTCGTATTAGTAAACTCCCACAGTTCAATGCGACGCTAAGCACTCTGGGATTTTCTGAACTCGTCTATTGACTGAGCGCGGATGGTTGTAGAGTAAACCGATAGCTACCAAGAAGCAAAAGCATAGAACTAGTTTCCTATTGTGGGGGAAGTGATTTGCCGGTGATTTGTTGTTTTGTATTGTTGACTCAATGAGATGAGCCACAGAATATTGTGTGCTCATCTTCCTAAACTTCCCCTAACCATTTAGCCCGCTTGTTAACCCTATCTTGCCTATTTCTATTCCTGAGTCAATAACTGAGACAAGTTCTAAAACATTGTCACATTGCTATCGCACTGAAGTGATTTGTTGATTTCGGACGCTGCTCCAATATATTCTTTGGATGGCCTCTGAGATCATTTACAGAAATTCTGTTGTGCCTTTGCATCCAAGTGGATCACATTTGAGGGCGATATCTACTCGAAAATGTCAGACAATACCGTGACAATACTGACTTCGCCTTCCTTCCAGTTTCTAGTTTTACTATGATCACATATTGCGGACCGGACCTGCGTCGCTCTTAGCACACCATCGACCGAATGGCTGTCAGGATTGCAGTTTTACAATCGCGCAGTTTTATATCGTGTTGCATGTTCTGTTCTAGCACATGTTCGTTACGTTGTTGACCATACTCCTGCGATTGGGGCGAACTTAGTGCAGCATTTCATAATCAAAACGAAAGCCAGTGGAAAGTAACTCTTCTGAGGCTGAAACAGAGAGACGAACACAACACATGCCTCAACGTGCCTTAGAGCGTGAACAATGGGCCTTTTTCACGATGGACTACGCGCATGCGCATGACCTTGAGGTGCCGGAGAGGGTTATCTCCGTCTTCACTAGATGGCGCAGTATGGGGACGACAGAAGTGGGGACCAGTGGGGAGACCGCATGAACGGCGCAAGCTCGTCGGTCCCACTCCGGACCGGTTTTGGTCCTTTGTGCCACCCACATGGATTTGTTTTGACGCGCTCCGAGCGTGGTTCGCTGGGATACGAGGCGTATGTGAAAAAGGTCCATTGAATCCCGCCGCTGTTTAGCTTTTTCGACGACTGCCATACGTAACTGTCCAAAACAAAAGCCTCAGGTAGCTATACTGCCGATAATTCGAACAGAAAGTGTTCTTCTACCGGGTCTACCTAGGACACCTTTCCATCATCTTCACTTTCTCATCTCTCCCACAAGCGGAATGGGGCTGTGTACCGCCATAACGGCGGAGAATGAACCACCACATCATCATCCCATTTATGTGTGTGTGTGTGTGTGTGTGTACCGGGTCCAGTAGAAGACGAGTGTCCGTTCGAAATACCATCATAATGCTTTGGCTTTTCCACTTTTCGATATATTCCACAATGTTAGTCTTGTTGTCTTGAGGCTTGTGTGTACTGACATGAACAAACTATGTTTTTCTTTTCTTGTTTTTCAATTTCGTTGGACGCGTGAAAACTTAAAAAAAATTTTAAGGGCCTAACCTAACTCGTAAAGACGTGTTCACTATTCCCGCCCTTCTGAGCACCGGCGTTGATCCTGTTGACGTGCGCTCTGTGCACCGGCAGGCCATCGTACCAGATGAAGTCGAACGTACACTTTCTCGTGCTCACAAGAGCAGCATTTCTATGCAATCGTCCTCCAACGTACTGTCTAGACACTCGGTGCTGCAGAGGCGAACGCTTACCATTTTCGCGGTGTTCAGTGGTCGGCTGCTCGAATGCACGGTGGAGACAGATGACAGCTGCTGAAACCGTCTTCATGACGAAGACACATTAAACAAAGCGTCTTCTACGATGGCAGGTTCACTGCAGTCTGCGGCATTCCCAAGATTGTGCAACGGGTAGCACAATAGTAACAAGTTGAATTGGCTGCGGCTGTATGTTATACTCAATAACTTAACAAAAACATAATGAAGCTTTCCAACAGCTGTTTCGTGCTGCCGTAGTTCTTCGAGTCGTATAACGGATTGTACCATTTTATCTCTTTGCTCCTTTAGGAGTGAGTGAGTGAGTGAGTGAAAAAGAAAAAAATTGAGAAAATTGGCACCACCAAACATGGAAGCCGGCTACTCTATACCACGTAGACAACTCAGAAAACATACCAATAGTCACACAAAGTCAGAACAGGAAAAGAAACAGAAAAAAAGGGGGGCGTCCTAAGACCTATGCATTTAGTTTCTTTGCCTGGTAAGCGTGTCAGAAGCCGAACATAAAATGCCACAGAACAACTGGCAAAAGTCTCGACCTCTTTCGAGCAACAATAATGTATCTTGATGATCATGGTTAGGATCTTTCATCCCGGGAGGTGATCATCCGGCTCATTGCTCGTGGTAATTCGGCAATTTGGTGAAAATATAACGATGAGCATTCCAAACTATGAAGCTGTAAATGTGTCACAGTAGGGATACTTCGTTGCTCTACTAGCAGACTTCTGCTGGCGTAATTAATGAGTAATCATAAGTATAACTGAGTTTTAAATTTGTCTTGATTGTTTATAGTCTTTTCTCCCCCTTTGTGTGTGTGTGCGCGCGCGTGGTGATGGTGATCTGGATAACTTTAACGCATTCATCATGGATCACATGCGTAACAATTTATTACTACACTTCCTACATTTTATAAATATGAAAAATGGTAGAATCCGTGAGACGGGAAAAATAGCTGGCCCGGGAATCTTCGACAGAGTGACAAAAGCTTGTCACACTGTGTTCCTCTGATTTCATGTATTCTTGTAGTAGGGTTTTTATGCATTTTGCGTCGGATGCATGGCAGACTACACTATGACAATGAGAGTGACATAACTGTCGGGGAAACATCCCATGTCATCATCACTTCATCCTTATTGTTCTTGTTGTGTCAAGTTAAAAGTTACTTTAAAGTACCTTCGTACACAATTTGTTCAGAACATTTACATCCAGAGCTCAGAAACAGAACTCAACCATGAGTACATTTCGAACGCTGAATCAACAGTTATGCTGGCCTCTTTCGCGCATCTCTCACAGCATTTTTAAGGCACCGTATCTCTTTTCCTGTTTGCCACAATTATTGAGACTGTCAAAGGTTCTAGATCCTATCTTTCAAATTGCAGTATTGCAGCATAGTACCTTCTAGTGTTGCTGTATGTTCTCCTAAGCTGGAAGGAGAACCCTAACGACTGGTGGGAATTCATGAGAACGGGCGGCGCGCCATAGCTCACTACGAATTGCATCTGTGTAATCAATCATGAACATCGACCAATTGATTTTCTTTCTTTCTTTTTTTTTTCGTCCATATGTTGCGCTCTTATTTGCCGATACCTTTCGTATCTCCGCGCACTTTGTCGCCAAGCAACGTAAAGAAGGTGAAAGTTCTCATACATAAATATCCCCTCTGAAAAAGCCGACAGTGATAAATTCTGTCTGGCTTTTCTTGCATTACTTTCCTGGATGTATTATAGGGCTACTGAAGCGAATGAGCGAGACTAGGTCTGCGGGCACAAATTGTTCACGCGGGCGATAGCACGTTTCTGTCAATGGTTTCCGGATGTTTAGTGTGCTATACGCTGACGGTTTCGATGCCTGTGCGACGGCCAGTTCGTGTGTGATGGAGGGCTTGTATTGTGTACAGCGGTCCCGCTAGTGACGGTAAATGCGTCCGGGATAAATAAATACTGCTAGCAATTTTGAGCCTCTACTTAAAATCGAAGCATTGAGAAGGGGGGGGGGATATGTTTATTAGACGAAAAGGGAAAAAAAACGGGGAAAGGTCAGCCAAACGGGACGTCGGCTTGCTATTCCAGAAATAAGAAATAATAATAAATAAATAAAAAGAAAAGATAAGAATTAAAGAAAGAAAGAAATAGGAAGGAATAAGAAATAAATAAATAAAGAGAAATAAATAAATAAATAAGAAATAAATAAAGAGATAAATAAATTGAGAAGTAATAAGCCTAAAGTAAGGCACGGAGGAATGGAGGAGTCGGACAGTGAATTGTCGAATTTATTGAGGAACTTAATTTATGGTGTTCGGACATACCGACGTGCTGAGCGCGTACTGTGTTTCAGCCCGTCGAATTTTTTTAGCGTAAAAGTATTGAGCTCATGTTTGGCACTGCCGTGGCTATAGGTCTGATCTGCAACCAAGGGAAAGCGCAGGAGGACGATAGAGTGATGGACTAGGCGACATTTGAGGTGGCGGCGCATCAGTGGAACAGATCATCGACCGTTTTATGCTGAAACTTGCACATGTGTGATAATATGTCCGGCGACTGCCACAGCAGTGACCTCTCATTGCATTACAAAACAGTGCACTCTGCGCATGGATTGAAAATAGCAGAGAGGAAGTGGTGAGTGCCCATTTCTCACATAAGGGTCCCGCAGGTCCTGGTAGCTTTTGATGACGTGGTTCTTCTAGCTGCTCGTCAGCGTAGATATCGTGCGTTATTCAGATAATCTGCTCTGCTTTTGTCACGGCGTTGTTTCTCTCTCACTCCCTCACATAATGCGTGTGGAGAAGTCTCTGTCGCTAGGCGCTGCCATAAAGCGGCACAGAGTCTCATTAACTGAAGACCCGAATGATATGAAATATCGAATTTGGAATTTGACTCTTTCGTTCCTAATAGCCAGGTCATTAATCAAACTACGACGCGGAACTTGCTAGTTTCACCAGACGCCATACCCGAGTGCTACGTAGCATGGCTGCAGTTCTCTTTCGACCGTTGATGTTTTAGAAATGCAAAGAAAATGCCTTTCATTTCGTCTGTCCGTGTTTCACTTCGACAAATAGTTTTGGAAGCTTGCAAGTTTTCGCACTAGCAACCTTGACGTCCCTTGAACGTGAACTTGCACATACGAGTAGATCGCTCCAAGGGGAGATGCATCGGTTGGACATCGGATATAGCCTGACAGATCAAACATTTGAAATACCCAGGTTCCCGTGGTACTGATTGACGATAATGTACCATTTTCCTGAGATGTGGTGCCCTCTCGAATGTCGAAATAAATGCACGTGAGGAGGCGCCACTGTTTCGTTTTCGTGTCTTTAGTACCAGCTCGCATTGCTCATACCGTACTGACCATGTCACGTCGAGACTGGGAGGTACCTAGGTTCAAATCCCGGTGCCAGCTGTGCTGTCTGGGGTTTTTCCTATTTTTTTTCTCAGAGTATGTCGGCACAGTTCCCTTAGAAGTCGGCCCAGGACGCACATTCCCCCAGAGCGTTACTCGTGACGTTGCCCACCGCTGTGAGGCCGACAACGACGAGCTCTTTCAGAAGCTCCGCCATTGTGTTTTTCTTTCCAGCGTACTGCGTGTGTTCACTTTTTGAGTACCCAACTTCGGTTTCGAGCCCGGTTTCTGCTGCTTCTCTCTGTACGAAGGTTCATTGTGTATATATACATACATACATGTTGCGCTTCCGAGCAGGAAGCGCAACCTCACCCATTGACGGAAGGATTTGAGGAAAGGGAAAAGGGTACACAGGGTGTTCAAAATTAAGCTCTCACGAGCGCTACGCAAACACAGCGATGACAGGAAACCGGATGATAACTTTACGCTACTTGTGTAATAAACAGGTGCTGCTAATTATGTAGCACCTGTTTCTTACTCAAGGAACAGGAAAAATAGCACCAGGTTTCTTTTGTTCGCCTATTTATAAAGTGATAGTGGAAGCTTAATTTTGAACACCGTGTATAATCACTGTCAAGGTTTTTATAGTCTGGTAGAGAAAGGGATATTTTTCATTCACTCTAAAAAAAAGAGTAAATAAGAGTAAATGGAGTGTAACAACGACTTTCACGCTCTTTCTAGATACTCTTTTCTGCCCATCTTTACTCTGATCACTCCGCCTTACTCTTCCGATACTCTCTTTACACTTCTATGACGACTATGAACATGCCTCAACGTCTGTACGCCCGTCCATATAGCCCCTCTCAGAGTGTATACGCCCAGGGCGACATCAGGCGGAGGGCATGAACGTGAAAGGGGCGCTCTTCAACAATAAACAAAAAGCAGTAACAAAGTAACGTAAGTGAGGGACAGTAACATAATTTTACCTCGCATCCAGGCAGAATAATTTTTACTCCCTTCCAGGGTTAAGTTATACACTCCTGGGCAACAGTGCAATACGCTTTCGAAACAGGAGTGAACATTACGCTAAAAAAAGAGTGACGTTAGTGACAAAGATTTTACACTGCATAAGAGTTGGGTATACTCTATTTTTTCTTAGAGTGTTGGTAAATACGAATTAGACAAAAAGGAAGTGGACGGACGAAAAGTAAGAGGGAAAAGAAAAAGCGCAAGAAAATCGAACGAGAAGAAAAACAAACCTACTTACCAAGTCTTACGACATCTTGCGGATGCCATATGACTTGCGGATGCGGGGCCATGGTATGACGGATGCGGAAGAAGAAGAAGAAGAAAAACAACCATGCTGCCTTCGAAATGAAGCCTGGCATTTTGCTCCTTGTTAACTATGCAGTTTAGTAGGTAATAGCCATTAAAATATGAATCGCCGCACCACCTACGTCGGCCACTATCGTTATCGTGACGGTAATCCACTATACACCAGGTCCTATCGTGACCTTGACGGTAATCCACTACATCGCCCACGCAATCCCTTCAACTCGATATCCTACGCTCATAAAACTACACGAACAAGGGGGGAGGGGGGGTACGCTTAAGAAAAAAAAAAAAGGAAATACACGAATAACTACACGAACAAAGTACCTACGACAAAATCGTACTGAGTGCGAATCAAAACGGAGGAGGAGGAAGATACACATCGCGCTTCCTGATCTCCCCTTTCACGCGGTCGTGTACGATCTCCCGTCGCGTTTTTTACAATGACCATTTTGCTCGCTTTTGCCGGCAACAGATGACCGCAGCTCCGAAAACGAATGCGCCCCACTTCAAGCGACCATCGAAAATATCGAGTATCGCGAAGAGAAAAAAAGAGCGTCATCTACAGCAGCCAAGTTGAAAAAAGAAAAAGAGAAAAGAAAAGAAGAAAAGAGGACAGAACAGGCGTCGAGGGGATCGACGAAAATTGAAACTCTGCGGTCGTGCCGGAACGACATTCCCGCAGCGAGCGAAGCCCCCGGAAGCGAAATTCATCAAAATCGATGGCGACACTGAAATCTGATTATGAAAATTGGCGCCGTGACGAAAAATTGGGCGACATCTGAACCTCTCACGCATTCTCACGTTCTCTCTGAATAAAGGATGAGTTTTGACCCCCGTGCCGCGAGGTCGGGCGTTTCTTTGGCACAAAGTGAATGCTTTAAAGTTGAACGATGAGGTTGTGAACGTTCCTTAATGATGAAAGAATGTTTCCGCGCGAAAGAAGGAGACCCGTGTCTCCTATAATGTCGACGAATCATGCCTACAGATTTCCTTTAATGAGGAAGAAAGTCAGCGGTTGGATTTTATTTTTCTACGTGTTCACCCCAGTAGATATTTTTTTAAACATGTCCTTGATCCATGATTGGAACAATCTTATGATTGGGTAATTATCATGGAAAGAGAGTTAATACAGAACAACAAATACAAGATAATGATGACATGATGGTAGATACTGATAGTCCTATACTGTGAAGCAAAACGATGCCGTACTACTATCTCTATTCGAATTGCAACGCCGTAACATGTAACACAACACAACAGGCATTTCACTGGAAGATAACAGCGTTCTCGTACAAATTACGGTAACAAATGACTGCCTTACAATAGTCCACCAACTGTCAATACGTACATACAGAAAGATATTACCTCCGAGGACATTTCTAACTTTGCTTAACTGTTTGGATGTCACCGTAACAATGTGACACTTGTGGGTCGACTCTTGCTGCTGCCAGTCAATTCTTGCTGCATTTCTTGGGTGCCAGAACAAATGTGATGTTTATGGGCTGACTCTTGCTGCTGTTGGTCGATTCCTGCCGCATTTCTTGGGTGCCAGAGCGGCCCCCACTGGGAAGCCTCATTGAGAGGAGGACATTCTTAGCCCGAGCACCACTAGTTGTATCCTGCTTCGGTCAGGACGTGATTTCCTCTGACTTGGAGAATCTTTTGCTGGGTCTGGTAATTGTGCGATATCTTGTCGATGCAACTCCTCTTGTTCGCCCCCTTTCCTGGCTCGTCATGGTGTGCAGGTTCATACATGGCGCTTGCGTCACTATCCATCACACTAGCAGAGAAGACGTAATATCTCATCTTGGCGCAGAATCGCGATACTTCTTGTATACAAGTGTTCCAACAATAAGTGCATACACGTGCACCAAGAAATAAGTACCATGGACGATGGATGCCATCTGTGGATCAACGGATGGGATATCAGTCTTGGCGTGAAACTGAAATATACATCTTGAACATAAATGCTCCCGTGAACGCTAAAATATGTATCTTGTATTGTACGTATCTCAAGCAGTAGGTATCTTGTGAACCAGATGCCATCTGTGAGTCAGCTGCTGTGATATTCCTTCTTGGCGCGAACTTGCGAATACTCTTGGACATAAGTGTTCCCAGAACGCACGCCCGGCATATAGGTGTAGACAGGAGGTCACTCTACAGGGGACAGCATATTCAGAAGCCATATGCTTTTGTTCCTAATCAATCCCGAAGCCGTCGAAACCGATGGAGAGCTCTCTTCGCAGAGGCTCCTAACAAGGACGGCAGAGCTTTTAAAAAGCGACGTCTCAAGCAAGGGAGAGCAGACTGAAGTGAGATTGGTCTGTCGATGGTGGGAAGTCCGGACGACAATAGCCGCGCCGAAAGTTGTCGTCGAGAAACCGTACGCCCGTGTGCAGAGATGATTTCAGACCGGAAACCGAACCCCTGCGATTGTCCGCCATGCATATTTTATATTGGTGCTGTGATGTTAGACGTAAGGTTTGTCTGCCCAGTCTGGCAACATGTTGCACGTGCCGCAGGGTAGGACTGCGGATAATTTGGGCCACTTGGAGTTCTTTTGACGTGCGCCGGAAATCTCCGACACACGGCGCTGGAAGCAATGTTTACCTCCCCCACATTGCTACTGCTCTCGGCCGGGATCGAACCCACGATCTTGAGCTCAGCAAGCCAACACGTCACCGACTGAGCTACGGAGGCCGGCTCCGCCATGCACTTCGTTCCCGTGAACGCCAGAGCAGACGCCCGTGCCGTGAGTTGTCATCAAGAGTCCGTCCGCCTGTGCCAAGAGACTATACGCATCTGTGTCAAGCAAACCACTACGACCGTCGACCGTGACAACTTCGTTCCTACGAAAGGCACAAGACATAGGAGACATAGAGGACATGGACCTACGAGAACTAACGGTGTTCTTGACATTCCCGCACCCGTTTCGTGGCACTGGTGTATCAAGGCAGTGTTTAGGGTAGATGTATCACTGCGGTTTACTTTTGAATACTTATTAAACATTCTGTCGTGACGTTCGCCGTTTGTTTCTATGGTTTCCCCTACCCAGCGTTCGATCCCACATCTTGTCTTTGCGCCTGCGTCTTTCTGTTGGGAGGACGGTCGTCACAGTTACACATGTGAACTACAGCTTTGATGTGCATTTGCTGCATTGCCTATGCGTCTGAAACGCATTCTTTTGCGTTGTAACAAACTTAAGGTGTTTCGTGCCCTAGACAAACAGCTCTTAGGTTACGTTTTGGCTTGGACGTTACTCCAAATAGTGTAGAATTCAATCGAACTAAATGTAAGAAAAACGATGCAGTAAAGAATCGGTACGAGCCTTATTCCAAAGCTCAGGCTTCGGCAGTTACACGTGATACCTATGACTATGTTCGACTTGCGATTCAATAAGCGCATCTCTTGTGCGCCAGATCTTTTCATCTGTAGGTGCAACTCAAATTGGCCAGACATACTGTAAAGCATTCAAAACCGCACGCTATTACGACCTTGGAATTGCTAAATTAGAAATGGAAACAGCTCATCTTCGGATCTCCCTATACACCGTTTATCCCGTTTACGAAGCAATTGTTCCGTCGACATTCTACGTGCTCGCCTGACACAGACGCACAATAACATTAGTATGAAATTACACCCTTTGTTTACGTTGTACTCTCAAGAACGAAAAATTATTGCCTACCTTTTGCGAGGTTACAACACGGACACATTGATAACGTAGAGAGAGCAATTTGGAAACCACTGCCGCAGATTGATGAGCAGCAGCAACGGCGGCCGAGATTTTTCGGTAAACCGCGCTCTCTTCGGGAAAACTATGGCTCGTGACATCGATCTTACAGAGGACAGAAAGAAGACAATTGTCCTCCCCGATGGGATTTCGAGCTCAGGGCTATTTTGAGCAAAATACAGCAGCGGCAACTTATATCTCGGACAAGATGGAAAGCGAAATCAATGCCGGATTATCAGAGTTATATTTTTGGAGCTATCTCGGAGTATATGTCCACATGAAGATGAATAAGCAAGGCGTATAGAAATAGCAGACAACGCAGAATGCAATTTGCAATATATCCGCGTAATCTGGACTTTCTATCCTCGCAGTTGAAACACATGGAAGACGGTACAAGAGGACCCTACAGCTACGAGTGGATGCGATACATCAATGCGATTCCTCGGAGACATCGAATGAGATATGGGGAATATCATTGTATTAGTATCATCACACTGATATTAAATACGATTTAGAAATTATAGACAGTCCCTAAAAGAAACAGCAGGTAATTAATAAACACGTAACACACTAATATTCTCTCGTCACGTCCTGGTACACCCTATAAACGGATCTTCATCACTGCTTAACATTCCAAGAACAGCCGTCCTTCAGAATGATATCCCTATCTTCCTTAATTTGTTAAAAATGGGAAGCGTACGACTTTCTGTGACAATTTGGATAAATGTTAATTGCCACAAAAATACGTACGCCCTCTCCTCAAATCAAGCTGCACACTTTCGTTTTTATCAAGTTCATTTGGCTGTGAACATCTTGATTAAATATTTGGAAGGCGCGCTGTTACGAAATGTTTTATGACAATCGTCCTTCGAGACGTATGGCTTGGACGATACAGGACCGTGTTAGCTAGCTGTCCGTACCAGTAACATGGCCAGTTCCTACCTTTAAATTTGAGTAAACTTCAACTGTAGCTGTAACTTTCATACCACAGGACGGCGACAGACGTAACCGGGGGGGAATGCGACGTTATTTCACGTAATGAATTGTGTTCCCGTTGAGGATAGCAGTGATAAACAGCCATTTAGTATTGTGTTTCAGTCACGTTAAATACGTTGCACGGCAAGATGCGAGTCTCAGAGAACTGCATTGATGTACGCGTATTCTTAAAAATTAGAAGAATTACGACAAGAAGTGGAAGCAGTTTGTTAACGGCAACCGAAAGCCGTTGTGATCTATGAAAGCGACAGAGCACCAGTAGAGAGAGAAATATATATAAGGCAAAAAAAAAGTGAAAAGAGTGCTGCTCCAGCTGCTTCAGAATTTGTGGTAGTGAACAAGGATTATTCTCTGGAGAGCCTTCTGAGTGTTTCGCAAGAGCAGTTGTGTTGAAGCACGCAAAGCGTGGGTTCCCTTTGCAGTTTTGGCCAATCCTCCAGCGCCTTCTGCAGATTAACGTGTCTACTCCACGGCCTTCTGCCTTGCATGTCTAGGGCACGTCTTGAAAATCATTGTCTAGAACAGAAGCGTCTACTGTATACCAGTAGGCGTTCCGTTTCCTTGGTCTGTAGGCAGTATGAACGAGAGCGCGTCCTCATGGAAAACGCTACATGCAACGAGTCAATCCGCATCCGTACGACGTCACGAGAATTCTTGGACCCTGGTCGAACACCGTAGATGCAGTTCCTGTCCCATACCAGTCGACCGTCATATCCAGTATCATACATAGCATGTTCATTTGGTAAGACCTCTTAGAGTAAATCCTATTAGAATGTCTTGGATGGTGTGCATCCTGTGCTCCTTGGTGGGACTATTTATTTCCACCATGCACTTATTATTTACGCGCAGAAGTGAGGTCGTGTCACAGACAACGTTTCAAAATGCATAGCTGCGGCCAATGAAGGAACACATAGCGTGATTACTTGTTGTCAATCAGGGAACGTTAGTTAGTGTCGCTATTTACTAGACAAGAACCTGAGCAATGTACACATGTTGTTCCAAAATCCGGATACGTGAACTGCACATTTGAACAGTGCGAATATTTCAGCCAGCAACATGAACATATTTTAACTACAACATGAACTCATGCACCCTCTACGCATCTACACCGTTCATCATCTATCCGTCTTTCCTCTATTTTTTATTTTGGCTATAGTCGTGACGACGGCCACTTCTGTGTGGCCAACAACGGCGAGTCGATCCTGCCATTGTCTTGATGATAGGAAGATGATAGGAAGATGACGATAGGAAGAAGGAAACAATGTGGTCATCTTTTTCGCAGTTCTCTGAAAATGGTATTCTTCGACTGGCCAAGCTGTTTATATCAATGGTCTGCCTTCGTCACCAGTTTCTTTTCGTCGCGACGTAGAAGAAGAAGAAGAAGAAGTAAAACGAACCACAAATCAGGTTATGAGGCTGTTACAGTGGCTAGAAGAGCTTATAAACGAATAGAAATTTGTAATCGTGTTACGTCTTTGCAGACGAACGAAGAAAGAAAGACAAAATGAGTTCGTCCTAATGCTTTTGAACAACTCTTCACCGTCTGACGTAGCTCCGACGACGGTTGCTAAATTCATTTTAAAGCAGTTCGCCTGGCGTAAGCAAATATGCCCCTCTCGAACCATTTGAGCGAATGATTCCCAGCGTCTTTCAAATTTAGTACCGGAATTGAGAGACAATAAAAGCAGAATCTGGTGTTCTTTCATGCGATAAGAAAAAAAGGCAGATTTCTCATTCTGATTACCGCTTTCAGTGTATGCTCGCCTAGCAACATTAGAAAAGATTATTTCCGTGAACCCTCTTACATAGAAACAGCATCCATAATGCGGGATTACATCTTAAATGAAGACTAGTGTAGTCTAGCGGTTCATACATTAAGAGAGAAGTTTCCGTATTTAGATCCAATGCTTACTCATTCAGCATAAATGCGTGCGTGTGGCATATCAGGGTATACGTGCAAGTCATTGAATTTAACCCTCGCTTTCGGAAGTACTCTTCTGATTTTATTTATTTATTAGGCAAGAAAAGAAATGTTAACCGAGTGATGATAAAGTGGGGTTCACAAATCACTGATATGATTCACCCTGACGAGAGAGAGGTAATTCCGAAGAAATATGCTGTTTTGAATTGGACTGGATTGAATTGGACTGGATTGGATTGGATTGGATTGGATTTAAACGAAAACATTATGGTGATTGTGGTTCCACGAATTTCCCCTCTGCTACTCCGGAGCGTTACCGGCTGTCTGCCCAACGACCACTAGGCATTGGTGGGGTCAGTCACTAAGTGACAGAAAGGAAAATGAAACGTAGAAAAGAATGGGATATCCTCTGCTTGTGCGGGATTACTCTGCGTAACCGCTAAATTTCACATTCTACGTGTTGCCGCTGAGGTATGCTACCGCAATTGTTGCGGTGAATCACCTCATCCCATGGTCATTCATGTAAGATATTAACGATGAAAGATGAAAGTCACTGAAAAGGTTAGCCAGCTGTAGGACTCGAACCCACATCTTCTGGATTGCCGGTCCAGGGCTCTACCAGTCCAGAGCTAGGGTAGAGCCCTGGACCGGCAATCCAGAAGATGTGGGTTCGCGTCCCACAGGTGGCTAACCTTTTCAGTGACTTTCATCTTTCATCGTTAATTTCTTAGGCAAATTGAGGCTTTGTTTGTATTCGTCCCTTCCATGTTGTTCCATCCTCAGAACATCAGTCCTCTTATGTCATTCATGTAGTTGTTATTGTTTTTGTTGCGTTGCCGTTGTGCGCCAAAACTTCGTGTCTTCCTGGATGTCCGGGATAGACGTTACAACTGCGCGGAACGCCTGATGTTGCCTTCTCAAACAGTTGCAAAGGATCCGAGCTAAAAATAGAACACTGTCCCGATGCTTGCATATCCAATAAAAAAAAAAAAAAGAAATAACATCGCGAAACAACCATTCCTAGATGCGGCGCACGAACGCGGGCATAGAGACAGAGGACAGGATGAAGGAATAGGAGAGAGAGGCACTAGCACGCTGCCAGGGCAGGCTTCAAGGGCCGGCTGTGCCGAGATATGTCAGGAAAGTCTGCCGAAAAACCTGGGAAAACCCTCCGACAGCAGAGCGAGTGGTGGGATTTGACCCCACCATCTCTAAGTTTTTAGCATGACTTTCAGATGATCATGACCGTAATTTGGATAAAAGCTAAGAGAAAGAAAACACTGTACCCTTTGGCGCAGTTCTGAACACTGGACGAGGATAATGGCGGCACGCTTGGCCGCGCGCTTTTTCTTGGCATTCTCGGTCGCTTACGTTCCTAATTTTTCGCCAACGCGTCTGCATCTCCCGCAGCGGCGGTGGCACGTGTGCGAGCTCTATACTTGCGCGAATGCTTTGGAGCACCCGCCTACGCTGTAACTTCGCGGAGCCCATGGTGCAGGAGATCACGCGAGACGCGCTGTGCCGGCAGTGAGCGTGCGCGCCTGCCGCAACATTTCTTCTCATCTAAGGCGCGGCACGATGTACGAGGGGCAGTGCGAGCTTCACGAGAGTGAAACTGACGCGACGCGGCTTCAACAATGCTTCAAAAGTGCGTTAAAGAAATTCTAGCGCATTTAAAAGGACAACTAGGAATAGATAAAGACACCACGACGAAGTGTAAAATCAGTTAAACGAACATATCATAAGAAAGAGTATTTTTACACAATTATCGTGCGGAAACATTAGTTATGTATGACGAAATCCCGGCGTCATTCAGACTTCACTTTTGCCTCTTTTTCTTCTTTTTCTTTCTTTTTTGTATTCGTTATGGTTCCCTCTTTGTTGCGTCCTGAGCCCCTCGTGTATTGTGTAGGATACAGAAGGGGGCCCATCAAGATAAAGTTGGAGCGCGTCCCATGAGAAGAAGCTAGCGAGAGAAAACGCTGGAAAGCTGTAGGAAAAGAGACCAGCCTGTTCCTTTCCTCCCTTTGATGGCGAGCCGAGATCAGGATGCCATCCCACGAAACCAGGGCGTCAAAGCTCACAGCCGGAATAATAGGTTCCACAGTAAGCGAATTCGATGCTGTGTAGACGAAGCGAGGAGGAATGACCACTTCTTCGTATCGAAAGGAGACAACGACATACAGAAATGAAACTATATCGAAGAAAGGTAACTAGTACGCGTGCAATTGGAAATGCTAGCTGCGTGTTGCAAGACAATCACATTTGCAGTCAAGGGGGCGCACAAGCAGAGGATTTCAAATTACAAGTGTACGCGATACTACCCAAACGAAATATGTTGACGCTGAGCCCGTAGTCTGGATGACAAGATTCTGTTGTCAACTGGTGGCCTGTGCCAACTCAGACATCTCTGGCCTTTGAAGGAGACGCGATTCATTCATTGCATCTGTTTCGGACCAGCTGTTTGCTACTGTCGAACCAGCACATCTGTGGTGGTCCGACATCACATCGCTCTCGTTCGTGACCGCCACGGATAGCCTAGTATTCGTAATCTTTCAGCAGGAGGTGGATCTTGCTCAACATCCCCTCTGGCACTTTGCAGTCCCCGACGAACTCACGCACCCTCTACGCATCTCCACTCTTCATCCTCCACCTATTTTTTTTTTGCTATAGTCATGACGAAGTTGTAAAGTCGTGACGAAGTTGGCGAAGTCGCCCACTTCTGTGTGTCCAACAACGGCGAGCACATTCCCCGTATGGGCCGATCATCTTGCGTACATACTGTTCCGTACGTGTTTGTACGTGTTTGGGTGAGAATACATGTGCATGTTGTGAGCCAGCTTGAAATCCCATTGATGCGTCTTCCGGTCGCTGTATGGTTCGCTATCCTCAAAGTGAGAAAAAAAGGTAGACTCAACTCCTGACGAGTTCGTATCATAAACTACGCTAGAAAAAATATTCAAAACAAGCACGTAACTTGAAGATTGCACGATCTACTCAGTCTTTCTTGGAGGAGAAAGGACAATCTTCCCGAACCCTATTTTCTTTCTTCTACTTCACCCTTTTGACGCTGTGGCACCCCGTTGACGTTAGATGTTGTGGCAGGTTACACTTGCAACTCGTCATTCCAGGAAACTTTTTTTTTTTCGGGGCCCTTTTTCGCACAAGAACAGGATCCCACTTCTTCTCAACGTTGTGATGCAAGACTAATCGCACCATTCTTAACATGAAAAATATGCACTGGTGGCTACTATTCCGAGTGTTCTAGATCCAGGTTCCTTCATAGGCAGCATGTCTCCTTTATCCCCACCGCTCCGTATACCGTCTGCTGAAACTATCGCGACGTAATCCACCACCTTCAAAATCTCTTCGGGGGAACTTCATAGAGAGGCATTCAGACCTATTTCCAGGAACGAAGACATTACTCGAGGACACCGTTTCAGAACGAAAAAGCCTCTCCGTTTTCATAGACAACGTTACGTCCCTGGATTCCTATAATACCCGATCACTCACCATTTCTTCCGCGAAGACTGCGTTGTTAGCAGAGTACATCAGCCGATGGAGCTGGACATCTGTAAGAGGAAAGAAAGAGGACTTATAAAAAAACAGGTCAGGTGTTGCTAGAAGTGAAAAAAAAAAAAGAAAGAACTGAAACGTTGCGGAAGATCTATAAAATAATAGAAAATATATTTGTATAACAGTAAAAGCTATATCAAGCAGGTGCAGGAAGAAGGTGTTTCAATTAGGAGAATTATAATGGTGTGTAGAGGTAACTGTATGCTGCAAGGCGAAGAATTCGTGGCAGGCAGTCGTAGTGTCACCTGTTGGGAAGGTTTGAAGACGTGGTAAAAATACTTAGCATGTGTCTTCGCCGTAGAATCCGTCGGGTAACAAGATGTCTCCTTCTGTATCTCTATCTATCCCTCTCTCTCCCACTTACGCACACCCGCACACCGATGTATTTAAAAGATTTGTTCGCCCATCCTTGTTGGCTAAATATCTACATAACCAAATCTAACACTGGATGTCTCCCTGGCCGAAGAACTATCACTTAGAAAAGTATTGCCACACCGAAGATATAAGAGATTGATGTCCATAAACGGTTGCAAATATCAACTTAAGTCTTGTTCGTCACGGAATGAAGAACAGTGTACGAATGAAGCAACTGTGAGATAGTTATGACTTATGAGTTACCTAACACCAGTTCTCAACGCGCTTCTCACTGTTGAACAGTCATTATATAGCAAAGGTTTTGTTTCATAGTTCGCTCTGCTTCGAAGCGAAACCTGCTTCTCATGATGTGACGCATACATGACATTCCATAGATGTCGTCCTACGTAAACTCAGCTCGAAAAGGGGAACAAAAAAAAAAGAAACACTGTCAAGGAGCCCGCGAAGAGGGAATCACACACGTAACATGAAAAACGGTTAGGAGCAACTAAGATTTTCCGTATTTTCACGCGTATAAGCCGCACCGCAGATAAGCCGCAGGACGCGTTTTTAGGAACGTTTTGAAAATTTTTCGGCAGATAAGCCGCACTCACAGATAAGCCGCGGGCAATACGAGACGACTCCTATGTGCGACAAAGGAGACCATAGAGTAATGCCATAAACCCTGTGGTCCATACTCCGGGATCGGCATAGTGTACAACAAAGGAGGTCAGTTCTAGAGTTCTACCAAGATCGGATTGTGCCCTTGTTGGGCGCTTTTCATGTATTGATGGGTCAGTGGTCTCCCAGAAGGCATGAATCACTGTCACCACTTTCGTTAAAGCTACATGGGGGCAATCTACTCGAATGTGGACCCATCCCTGTTAGGCACTGTTCGTGCATCAGCAGGGCAGTGCTATTCCAGAGACAATGTCATCACAAAAGTCATCAGATAAGCCGCACAGCGCCCATGAGAAAAAAAAAATCGCGCATAAGCCGCGGCTAATACGCGTGAAATTACGGTATTTGAACAAGAACTTTCGTGCAAGAGACTGCACTTCTTCAGGTTGCTGCAAGAAGACACCTGAAGCTGCACCTGAAGAAGTGCAGTCTCTTGCACGAAAGTTCTTGTTCAAATAAATCTTAGTTGCTCCTAACCGTTTTTCATGTTACGTGTGTGATTAAACTCAGCTCGTGTGAAAGTCGGAGAAAGCGCACCACAGCGCCAAAAGTCTTGTGCTGCTTGGGCTCGTTCACTGTTGGAGGATCCGTGGAGAGACGTGTCAGTCTTTGTCAGCTTCTATGGACGGTACTCACTATGACGTCAGCGCAAAGTGCTATCATAATTTCCACCATTCCCTGAAGCCCGAGACGAGACCAAGTACACCCAGTTTTATTTTTATTCGCTGATTCAATCGTGGACATGAGACGGCCCTTCGGATGGACGATGTCCTTCCTCCCGTAGTACACAAAGGCGACACAAAATATTATTCCAAAATATGTCTCCCCCCCACAAACAAATACAAGTGTGTGATCGCGACTGCTGACCATTTCATTCTACTTCGATAGCTGAATACGAACGCTCATCATAGATCACGATAGCTCACAGGGACATCAAAGTACGCCTCTATAAGATGCTGTCCAGTGGCCGATCAATCATGCGTTACTTCGCTTAGCGAATACTGTAAATATTCACCGACGGGACATACAGAGTATTTCACGTAACGTGCTAAAAATTGCGTTAAAAATCTACTTGTTCGGAAATTATGGGGTTGTAGCGGCCAGTGGACAATGATGAAGACGTGCCCCAGCTGTCGCGCGCCACTGCGTCTGCAGGTCAGTTCTACCTAGAGTCACTAAATAAGCTACGCTTCATCAGCGTAGCTTATTTAGTGACTCTAGTTCTACCCAGGGAAAGGTAGCGGAATCTTTTCCGTTTCCGTAACCACCTCCGTTACTGGCCCTTATTTGTTTCTGTTTCAGTTTCGGTTACCACCATTGTTGCTTTCGTTTCCGTTTCGGTTTTCGGTACCCCCACCTCCAGCTTTTTGTTTTCCTTCTTTCTTTTTTTAAGAAAAAAAAAAGAGCATTGAGACCGTGACAAAACTTAATTCCTCTACGTTCTGAAGTCTATTTTGAGGACTCCAGGGATACATGCACACAAGAGACAACGTTTATTCAAAATGCACATATAGGTACGTGATTTCTGTGAACAGCTAATATGAACATGGTTTCCAGGAATGTTACTCACGCTTGCAAATTCCAGGTCATCATAAGCGTATAAGAATTCGGGTCCTGCGCGCGTAATTCGGGTCCTGCGGTACCCGAATTATTACCGTAAATTACTGTCGTTTCTGTTTCTGCTTCAGGTATTCTAACTGTGCGATATCCGTTTGTGTTTCTGTTACCGTTACCTGCTATATTTCCGGTATAATACCGTTTCCGTTTCTGTTACCGTTTCTGTTACCCTTCCCTGGCTCTACCGGCACCGTCCTAGCGTGAAGCCACGCACATCTGCTCGCTGGGACATTCCACCACTGCCGGTCAGGATTCATGTAGACAGACGCCATCTCCTCTACATATGGTGACCCGAACGTGATTTGAAGACGCAACCTTCTGATAAACGGTCAACGGTATTCTTCTTCAGCGAACTTTTGCCATGACTTACGATGATTTTGATCGAATTTCTGTCACCAACAAAGTGAATTTTTTGAATTGAACTTCGACATACGCAAAGTGAATGTAATGTTCTTTTTTGTATCTGTTTTCCTCTTCTATCTTTTTCTTCTTTTTTTGCTAGAAACGCAAAGCGTATATCGGATTTACCCAATTTCGTTACGAAATACACACACTTTCGTACAACACACCTTCATGTTTTAACTTAAAAAGAAAAACGAAACGATAGTATGCCCAGGTTTTTGGCCACCATCAGTTTTCCGTCAAGTTAATGGGAAAAGAAGGGAAAGAAGGACATCGGTATGCCTCTTCAGTTTCCTTTTTCGTGCCTCTGCTGATAACGACAGTAGGGTTACGCACCAGTTATCTGAAACAACGCTGAGAAGAAAGCAGGAATAGGGGGTCGCCGTTTTCTTTCTTTCTTCCTGTCGCTTCTTCCACTAACTTGACGGAGAACTGACGGCGGCCGACAGTTTGCAAGGTTTTCGATTCCTTTTTCTTTCTTTTTTCCTTCACCTATTACCACTGTATGGGGGAATGTAAGAGAGTGGGAATGTATCTTGCACTGGAATGGGAGTAAAACCGACATGCGCGTCGTCTGTATCTCACGATAAAACATACCTTGTCTTCGCGAATTTATGAGTTCAATTAAGAAAACTCAATTTGTTTCGACAAAAATGTGTCAAAATGGTCGTAAGCCGCGACAAAATTTCGCTGAAAAATACTGTTCACCTCATAATTCTCAGACAGATTTTAAAATGGTATTTTAGAACACGTTAGGTGAAACACTAATCTATCTGGCAACGTTTTAAGACATCACCGTAGCAGTAGTGAATGTTCTTCACGATCTAAGGATGCGGTTCTCACGCGAGGTTGGTGACAGACACGAAGTCTGCTGTGTTCGCTGAAGCAGACAACAACGCATAGAACGCCTGCCACGTTCATAGCCATGCAAAAGCTAACACCAGTGCACAGTGAGTTGGTTCGTGAGCTGCTCAATCTGGAGTCACTGAACAACCCTTATTCGGTGGTTCTGCATCAGATCGTTCGTCGATAGCAAGTCGGCTTTTGGAGCAGGGCTAACCTTTACCCTTTTTCTTTGTTTTTTCTTCTTTCTTGTTTCTTTTCAATAAACCTATACCCCCCCCCCCCTCCCGTTCGTCGGCTGGACAACCCGTCAAATCATGCACAAACTTGTTGGGCTGAGTCCAATGAAGCTCCTCATTAAGTTCTCCTCATGAGGAACGACATTTCGTGCAACTAACCTTAGTCTGTCCTTAACCCATCCCTATTCTTGTAAAGCAAGCCACTGAGGATAGATAATTCATGATTTCGTGGACACGGATCATGATTATGACTCTTTATGCTCCAAAAAAATCATCAAAACAAAGGCGTTTACACGCGTTTAAACGAGATAGATCATAGAGACCCAAGCAGCACAATGTACTGAAAGTCGAGTGCAATAGGGGTGGACGGTATGTGTCTTATCAATGTTCCTTAGTTTCAGGAGTCTCTTCAAGGTCTTCCACCTACCCGTCCACCCCTATTGCACTCGACTTTCAGTACATTGTGCTGCTTGGAGACATCACGAAGGTATGCACGTGATCACGTCACGTGGCCACAGGATGTCACGTGGTGTTTGGCGCTATAAAGCCACGGACCTGCACGGCGGTTGACGATATAAAGCTACCGTTTTAATAACCAGGTGATCTCTCTCTTTTTCTCATCGCTCGTGCGCAGTTGTTCACGCTCATGCAAATACATGACCGGCCTCGGTGGCTCAGTCGGTAGCGTGTTCGCCTTCTGATCCCGAGATCGCGGGTTCGAACCCGGCCGAGGACGCCAGCAACTTGGTAGCTGGGTACAAGTTGCTTAGACACGCAGTCTTCCGCGAGGGACGTTAAATACGGGGTGCCGTGTGATGAGCTTTCATCGCACGTTAAAGAGCCCTCAGGCTGGCAAAAGCAATCCACAGACCGACCGCTGTGGCGTCGCTCATGATCTCAGTTGTCTCGCGACGTAAATCTCCAATTATTATTTGTAAATCTGTACGCAAGGGTGACATTTGACAAAAGTGTGACATTTCTTATTGTGAAAAGTGTGCAAGGTACTGCTTGTTACATACTTGCGCCAGCTCGAGGTTTGTCCTGTCTGAAATGTCCAGGTATGGGAAGATTGTTCCTTCCCACGTACAGACTCGTACGGCATACTGCCAACCCTCAGACACAATAATAGTACAGCTCCTTCGGGGGCGGCAAAGCCAAGACGGGCTGTTGTACCTTTCAACGAAGATTTCAGGGAGTGTGTCGCAAGCAGTACATATCTACAGACGGCAAAAATCCTCGGGACATGAAGCTAGCTCTTTAAAATGCCACTCTAGCACCGGGTGAAATATATCAGATCGGTTTGTTATCGAATTTGTTTCTAATTGATTCGGCCGTCAACTTGTTGGCAAACATGACACAGGCGCATTTTGATTGTAGAGAAACTCCATTGGCTTTTTCGTGAATTACTTGTTGACTTTGTCTCTTAGGCTCTTATTGGAGGCTCTATGTGTTGTGTTTGTCCCTAGATAAAGCTCCCCTCGGCTCCGTTTGCATATCTATTTGAACAGTTCTGTTTTTGGTTATGACGTGCCGATTAGCGTGTAGCGTGCCACAGTCTTGCGTGCGCTGCAACACGTGGTGACAACGCAAAACTGAACGCGGTCGACGTTTTTGTAGCAGCTAACGAAGAAGCATGCGCAGCTAAACCAGCTAATGAATTGTGAGTGCCCACTGATCACTACAAAGTTCATCACTTTGGGATGTACCCCCATGCACTTATTCTCATGAATTACCATCAAGAGTTCGTCATCTTCGCTGTCCGATGTGCTGGAAAGAAATTCCTCAAGAGCTGCCCCAAGCAGCACGCACTTACGTACGGGTGCCATAACGTACGTGCCATACGTGTGCGATGGCCTCTTCTGCTTTTCGCGTGTCACAATGCTTCTTGGGATTGCACTTCGTCGTCCGGCCGATTTCCTCGGTGCTCGTCGGGGCTAGGGTTCGGATCCCGGGATTTCAGCAAAATTTAATGTCCCGAAATCCTGGGATTTCACGAGGCCACGTCCCGAGATTTCGGGATAATAAATTTCGGTTTTCTTGACAATAGAAATTCGGCGATACGAATGAAAAAGAAAGGATGGTGTCTATACCGACTTTTGGTTTCAAGCGTCCTTTCCCCTAAAAATACAATTTGTAATCCGAAACCGAAACAACCTCATCGTCCACGACGCATGACAACGACGTTGGCCGCGGACTCTTGTGAACCACGCAAGTCATAGCCGAGAGCAGCCCTTAAGTATAATTAAAACCCCTACGAAATCAGAAGGGGTCTTCATATCCACAAGGCCACACAAAGTATTGCAGAATCTCTCTCTCTCACTTTGGGGAGTCTGCCTTTTTATTCTTTTGATCCTCACGAATACGTATATTTGAAAATGGAAAGAGAAAATGGAGACAGCGTTTTCAGACAATTTGACTCTGCTGCTCCACAGAGAACATCACAGTATGGTTGAATAAAAAGAGAGAAGAGCAAAACGCGCCATAAATTGTATTCACATAAGCAACGTACCCCAGAATACTCCAGCCAGACTTGTGCCCGTTACCAAAAAAAGGAACTAAATACCGTTACCCGTTACTTCAGAAAAACGTAACTAAATACGTTACGCGTTACCAACATACAAAAGTAACGAATTCTCGTTACTCACAGGTAACGAGTTACTTTTACGTTACCGCCGCATAGTTAAAGGAGCCAACAAACATGCTGTCATTTGCCTTCAACCCTTTATTAATGAGGAATTACACTTCAGAAGAAGCTGATACTCGAAATTTGTCGTCCGTGCTTCGTGTTCCGTGTCTCTCGGCCCCTTACCATGACTCTATATCAGCTTGCCTGGACCTTCTCCCTCCTTTCCGAAGTCGGTGTGATTGGAGATTATGAGAACACAAGAGAAAAACACTTTTCGTGCCACCAATCACCAGCGGTTCCCAAAAACAGACGAGGGGCGGCATCATAATTTAGGGCGCTCAGAAGCTCAGCAAAGACAAGAAAAGTATAGAAGTCGAAACGCGTTTTTTGTTGCCATAGCACAATTGGTGCCCATTCTTGTGAAGGAGTGATGGTCGGAGATTACGGAAACAAGAGAAAAGACAACAACACATCCAGCGAGGGACTTTGAGTCACACGTTGTCGTGGGTCACGCAGGTCAAATCTGCACGGATTGCGCCACGCGGAGTGCCGAAATGTGCTCCCCCGCGCTGAAGAAAAAGAACGAGTAACGTCAGTAACGAGTTACCAATTTTTGTAACTGATTCCGTTACTATTACTATTTTTAAAAAAGTAACTGAATCGTTACTTCGTTACCAAAAAAAGTAACCGTTACCAAGTAACGAGTTACTTGTAACGAGTTAGGCACAACTCTGACTCCAGCGGAAGATGCGAAAGACGTAATTGATTTTAGCTGCCACGCATGTACAACTACTAAATGTCATGTCTTCTCGTGCTCTGCCAACCGCGGGAAATATCCTCGAGCGTAGCCAGAATATATTTTGTAGCAGACGACAAGAAGCGACGCCCCATTCCAACGAATTACAACGATCTTTCCGGCACGATGCCGAAGCTCAATATAATATGCGGCAAATATGCGGCTTTTGCCCCGTTATGAGTTTTTATTTTATTTATTTTTATTTTTCGTTTTCTCCCACTAGAATGTTCACTGTATCGCAAATTGTGACATCCTGGATGTGCCAGGTGGATACAGTACAATACGGTATTCCGGGGACAGTTGCGACCAAATCCCGATCGTGTCCTGAGATCCCGGGATCCACATTTAGAAATCCCGGGATTAAAAAAAAAAACGGCTCAGGATTCAGAACCCCAGTCGTGGCAACTAAGGTGCGCACCCAGTAGGTGCACCCCGTTAATCGAAGACGTCCGGTGCGAACCGGTGCGCGGTTTCTCAAAGATGGGGTGCCGCAGCAGGGCGCAGCTGGCGCACCTAAGTATGTCGAATACTTATAGTGTGTGCGTAGTAGGAAGCGTACGACCTATTTGCATCATTTTGCATTTTGGTTTTCATGCAAATCAGCACACTATGGTTTTTCCCAAAGATTATGCGAATGGTTTTCTTCGCACATTAGTAGGGGCGTGCGAACATTCGAGTTCTCGAATTCGAATTTAATATTAGTCACTCAAAGCATTCGATTCGCGAATCGATTATCCAGTGTTCAATTGTCCGAATATTCGACTCGTCCCCTTATACGAGCATGAATGGCACTACCCCTAAAGTGGACTTCACCTGATGCTTCCCTGCATGAGGTGAAGCCCGCTATACGAAATTGCCAATGCTGCCGGACCAACACAGGCGGACCGTTTTGCATACTTCGGCAGGAGCGGCGTCCGGAGCGGCGTCTTTTCCACGTGCACTTTAGCGGTGCCGGCAGAGGATTTTACTTTGATGTCCGGGAGGTTGCCTTTAAAAAGGTAAGACTGTGACGTGATGTCATAGAAGAGGAAGAAAAAAAGAGCATTTAAGACGCTTACATAATGCCTGCCTGGACCATCGGCATGGCCGAACGGCCGCGTCCCGCTGGTTGCTGGTATCGAAGGTCGTGTTGAAGACTGTGAGGTGGTGGGTTCGAATGCTACCACCAGGAGTGCTGTCTGAGGTTTTTCCTGAGGTTTCCGAAGACTTCCCAGACGAATGTCGGCACAGTTCCCCCTGAAGCCGGCCCAGGACGCATACTAACCCCTTGTCCCACACTCCTTCCAGCTGTCCTCTCTCCATCTGTCCACATCTGTACGCCGCTAATAGCCACAATTGCTTCGCGGCGCTAACACGGAATAAAAAAAAACAATGCCTGCAGCCCAGGAACAAAAACTATGTCTTTTAGGCATTTGCAGGACGCCATTTGATTTTTTGTTTTTTGTTGTTGTTTTTTTTCACAAGTGACCTGTGGATGTTCAGACGCATCTACAGCCTCTTCTGTGTAACATACCACAGCCTCACATCAAATTTTGAAATCACTAACCCCCAGTGACACACAAGTGACAACCCAGTAAGTGCAGACTCGCCTGAAAAGCAGAAAACACTATCGTATCAAATTAAAGAGTAGGAGCTTCCCATAGAAGAATCACGTGTCTCTGTTGTGACAGTTAATGCCAGAAAAAGTGCACTAAAGCCTTGGGCTACAAATTCTAAACTTTTAGTGCAAAAGGAACATATTGTAAAATTTGCACGAATATTCGATATTCCGCATTTTTCGCCCCATTCGATTCGATATTCGATTCGACTTCAAATAGTGTAAAACCGTTTATTTTCGCGAGCCCATAATTTTCGCGAATTTCGCGAATCGAAACTGGGTCACAGTTTTGAAGGCAGTTCCTTCTCGCCGCAGTGTCAGCTTCAACAATGCGGACCTTTGAGAATCCGATTTTTGTCTTCCGGTCACAACTCGCGAAATTTAGGGGCCGCGAAAAAATCCCGAGTGCCCAATTCGCGAAATTTGCGGGCCGCGAAAATAAAGGGTTTTAGAGTATTCTGATTCGCACACCCCCACATTGTAGTGATCGTTCTAATACTGTTCCATACAAAAACGAGTTTTCGTGTCCGTACATTATGACATCTGGTGTTCCCCACCAGATAGGGCCACTACTTTTTAACATATTTGTTAATGATCTATCTAACTGTGTGCTCAACTGCTAAGTGCTACAACATGGCGATGACATTAAGTTATTTCGATCCACTGATAACATCAATGGTTATATTGCTCTACAAGATGGTATCACTCTTGTTCATGGTTCGTGTACGAACAATACGAGTGCTGAACATTAATGATTCAAAAACTGTTATCCCTTTTACCGGAAAAATCAATGTAATCCTCTTAACCTATTTTCTTGCTTCCGTTAATTTAAGGCTTCTTCTCGACAGGTTCTTTGACTTTTCGCATGCATTGTAACTCAGGTATTTAAAATGTTCAGCGTCGTTTCATTTGTTTATCACAATCTCCATTTAGGGTGCAGTATGTACTACAACTACAAACACATTTTGTATAAACGCGTTGTTGTTTAAATTTGTCCAACTTTAACAGCTCGTCAATATCGTCTCTTTTGTATATGGCCATTCAAGCCAGTTTTAACTGTCCGGGTTTACTATCATCCATAAATTCCCATGGAACCTCGCGTAGATGTCCTTTTGTTCATTTTGCTCACCGGCAATGCCCAATTAATCGATGACTGATGAATACTCTCTCGCAGAATGTTGACATTTTTCGCATATCAGGCTTTTCCGGGTTTCCGTTTATTATAGCTTTGTTAACCTATGATTAGATTGATAGGATTATTTGTCGTATTGTCCTAGTTGTGTGTTCTACGTTGTCCTTTTACTAACCTTTGTGTTCACTTACCGGTGCACCCTTCAGTACACTTGGGTTGTTTATGAACGCCAACACAAAAATAAACAAAACGTACTGAATAGAATATTTATTTCACTTGTTTACGAAACGTACTCTGTGCCAGAGCATATATCCTTTACAAAAGAATAGAAAATTTTTTGTAAAATTTTTGCTGTTTCACTTATTCATTGTAAACGAGAAAAGTTGCAGTTTCGTTCACTCAGCTATACGTGAATATCTTCCCACCCAGAGCTATAAAATCCGGCGCAATGACCGCGCAGCATGTCGATGAAATTCGATACGCCTTTTGTGCACACTCGATCCTTTGCCCGTATCTTTTTAAACCATATCCGTTGTTTGATTTAGCTAAAGCATTACGTTCCTACGACAGCGCCGTTGGCGAATGCAGTGGTGTACATCACGTCGAGCTTGTGGTGCGAACTGCACCTCCCAACATGTACGATAAGACAGAGACAACCAAGAGGGAAGAAGTATACAGAAAAAAATAACGGAAAAGGTTGAACTCGGCAACCTTTCAGAATCCACTCAGTGAAGACGTTGAAGGAAACGGGGGGTCCGTTATCCGAAGAAGAGCATCGCGTTGGTGCGGCTTTTTCTTTCACTGAGCGATGATCCGTCCAAAGGCATCGCGCGTCTTTGACGCCTTTTGTGCTGTCTTTTCACGAGGAAGACGGAGCAGGTAGCGAGGGCGCCCCACAAGCGGGCCTCGTCTCAGGGAGGAAAGTAAACAGAAAGTCATAGAGGAAACGAAATCCCTTCGAAAAGCGAAATATGAAGAAGCCCGGATCAGGTGCCTCTTATACTGACGGGGATATCCTGAGGAGAGTTCCTGCAAACGCATTTTTTGACGTACATTACAAGTTTGTCGAAATGTATTGGCTTTGATGTACATCGCAAATAAAGAAAAGAGGGAGGTGGGAACAGAGACCTACGAGTTTCTCTCAAAAATTTGTTCCGCAGACAAAGGCTTCGGTGTGTGCACATTTTTCTTGTTTTACGCGCCTTTTGCTTTCTTCGAACGAGGGAACCGTTTGAAAACGCATGGTGGATTCACTACCACATGCTCATATCCATTTTACGATGCATTAGAACAATGATTCCGCGAGGCACGGGACAGACGAAGGCGCTCTAATGTACCGAACTCGCTTGAACAAAAGGGCAACCTGCTCTTCTTAAGGTGGGCGCATCCCAAAAGCAATTATGGGAGCCGCTCCTCTTGCCTGCTGTGCCCAGAAATCGTTCCCATGGCGAATGTCTTCGCTTGTTTGCCATTGAAGAACTGAACATGTTTACTTGGGAGCTACGTTGCTCATTGTAATTTGCTCAGTGTCCCCGTGTGCAACGTCTGTGCTATATTGCATTATTATACGCGTTACATTTGTGTCGCTGCAGGTACGTACGCGGGATTATTCCCCAATATTATGCAGCTATATGGCGGCTCGAAATGCTAAATATCCAAATATTGAGTAGCTAAGCAAAGTAAGCAACCTCAGTCACATATGTTGCGACTCATGCCTGATGTAAGTGAATTTTAGAAAGTACGCCTAACAAACGTAGTCGCAGATCTGGGACGTCTTGCACTTCGACATCTTGCAGTGAAATTAGACGACAAGGAAAGGTACAAGCACAGATTATATACTGGTCGTGTCCTGAATATTCTGCGTGCGTTAGCGTCGCACATTGTTCAGCGTTTATTACTCACTCACTGGCATTGTGCTCCTGTACCGGTGCTATACAGGGTGTCCCAGCTAAGTGTATAACGATTTTTAAAAAATATATATAACACTTTTTCCAAGATGAAATTAATTGCAATATAGCATATGCTGAAGGGCACTCGCTAGGAGGGCATTAGCAAAGTCCAAGGGCAATGTCTTAATTAACTTTCATTAATTAACTTGTTAATTATAAAAGCTACAAAGTTGTCCCAATGAGAACATCTGTTCCTTTCGCTCACCTGACATCGTAGCCGTTTCCAGTACAAATATCCGTTCATTAGATCGCCCGCAAAAAATTCGTGAAGGAACGCCATTTTTTCTTTATTTTGTTCATTGCGCTTCTTAGAGGACGCGTCTTTCCTTCATCCCCAATGTGAGAGGGAGAAAGAGCCCACTATCGCCTCTCGCGTCTTGGAAAAAGATTAAAAGGAAATAGAACATGCAACCCAAGATAAGGCCAGTTCCGATAGAGTCACCCGATACATTTGTTTTTGTTTTGTTTCCGCAAGTTAAAGCTCATCTTCGACGCATGAGGCGGCACTGTGCTCCTTCCTCCTCTAACGTTGGGGATGAAGGAAATACACGTCTGCGAAGATGCGCAATGAACAAAATAAAGAAAAAAATGGCGTTCCTTCACACATTTTTTGCAGGCGATCCATGGGACGGATTTTTGTTCTGAAGACGGCTCAGGTGACCGAAAGGAACAGATGTTCTCATTGGGACAACTTTGTAGCTTTTATAATTAACAAATTAATTAATGAAAGTTAATTAAGACATTGCCTTTGGACTTTGCTAATGCCCTCCTAGGGAGTGCCCTTCAGCATATGCTATATTGCACTTGATTTCATCTTGGAAAAAGTGTTATATATTTTTTTAAAAAATCTGTATACACTTAGCTGGGACACCCTGTATTTCCTATCCGTTTAAAAGTTCCCCGAAGATATTGGTTTCTCAGGACAGCATTTTTCGACCACGCTGTATACAGATTTCAGCCATACAATTGCAAAAGCGGCGAAAGGCACGAAGATGCTCGTCCGTCGACCGCTACTTCCGTTGCCAGCGGGCACTCAGTTGAAGGATGTACAGTGTGTATGCAGATAACGTAACTCTACATTTAACCAATTAACCACATAACCAACTGCCTTATCTCTAGCTACGCTGCTCGGCCCCACACAATATAGTCAGGTGACAAAGACACTTGTTCAGTTTCTGCGAACCTGTGGCCTTCTGGGTGAACTGTGACCAGTTTCGTGTTTGTTTTTTCTTTTTGTTTGTCTTTACTTTTCCCTTTCCTTCCTGGGAATAGCAAGCCGCCATAGCGGTGGCTACCCTTTCCCTCCTATTTTTTTAATATAATAAACATATTCCCCCCTCCCCCCAATTGCCTGCTTACCGTACAAACTTAGGTGGCGCACGACGACGCACTTATGCAGTGAAAAAAATAAAAATGTGGTAACCACACTCTGAGCAACAAAACAGTTATAGCTACGCAAACTTTGCATACAGTTCAAATGGGCTATACTGATGCAAACATGGCGGTGCCCGGAGAGCTGGGTGCGGGTACCACTATGGGGCTTTGAGGTGCAGAAGTCGTGTAGAAAGGGTGCAGAAAGATAACAAATGGGAACCATGTGGGGCTTGATTCAGTTCCTGCACCGATGACACCCCTAGCGGTAGCTGGACACAACTGTGCGGAGACCGCCATGCCCCATTCGCAATGCACGGAGAGAAGAGTTATATTTTTGTTGCGCAGAGTTTGGTTACCATGTTTTTTTTGTGTTCTTTTTTTTTATTGTTATTTTTTCATTGCATAAATGCGTCGTTGTGCGCCACCGGAAGTTCGTGCGGTAAGCAGGCAACGCGTTAGGTGCGTAAATGTGCGGCTACTTCGTCTGCACTCCCCCTGTAGATCTAAAAGCCCACTGCACTTCCATAACATGACACAATATTGTTTCGCCAAAAAATGTGTCGGAAATCACACAAACAAAGCGAAACTTAATCTGCCTTCTCTCTTGCGCGATGCAAGTCAATATCAAAGCGAATGAAGGTCGCTACGCAACGCTTTCTAGCATCACGCAAAGAAGCCTTTGCCTTCTTCGACACCATGCCTTGAATCGCCGAAAGCGAGAGAGACAACTAAAGCGTATTTTCTGGCGTTTTACGTCCCCGCTGCCACGCCAGTACGAGGAATGGTGAATGAACGGACTTATTGAGAAAATATCTACACGTGAAACTTGAGAAGAAAGATGATAGAGACAACTGGATAGGATAGAGAAAACTCTTTCGAGACAGGTCCTCCCGGAATTCCGACGGGTGTCGTTCCTATCACACTGAAAGGATACGGGGAGGCAACGCTGGAAATGGCGCAAACGACTGCGTCCCACCGTGCCTTTGTCCCGTGCATGTGAATGCCCTCTGTCGGAACGAGGCTCCTCATTTAGCTTTTATCACCGTAGTCGAGGTACTCACCTATGTTCTTTTCGTAATCTTTATAAACAGTCTACGACCGAAGACAAATAGCTATTAGGCTGAGATTTGTTTAACCAATTAAAATTTGCAGGATGCTGGTTGCGGGCAACGCTTGCTCTTTACCCACTCACCCCCCCCCCCCCCCCCCAGAAAAAACAAAACAAAAAAGGCGAGCCCGACACGAACGGGAAGAGAGGAGTGACGGTGTGGTGTGCGACTCGCATGGAACGAGAGTGTATGAGCGACGAGTGGGATCTACGGATTGCACGTGGATTACTAACTGAAAAAACAGACGATTGGCAAATTATGAACCACAAATACAGAGCGGTTATCTTTGTGACTGTAAGCATTGCGCTGTTATGAACAAGACGACGAATACTCGTGTTTACGGACCTTTGTGTGTTATTGATAGGGGCACATACATATTGCCTGGAAAGCTGATAAGGTAACGGTGGTTAGCTTGTTAGTAAAATTAGATATGGAAAATGTATCTAGAACATGAGGACGATGGTTCAGTGTCAAGGCTCACAGAAGAAATCGCAAACTCGTGCACAGATGCAACTACAAATGGTCATATATTCTGAGATATCAGCGTCGTGCTCTGTGTGGATCAGCGTGAGGCTGTGTAGCTCTTCTAGTGTCTGTCAGCTTTGCAATGCCAAGAATCGCATACGAACGTCTTCCCTGCTTGGAATCAGTCGATAGCTTTCGTTCCAATTACCTGCACGGGACAACACGCTTTCGAATGAGATTCGGTGTGTGCCGGCACGCTAATCCAAACTGGAGGAAGATTTTACCTATCCTTCTCCCGAATACCTCCCCTTGCGTAACCCACACGAGCTGCATGTGATCATGCAGCTATGTGCTAACAAACATCCGACGTGGTCCTCATTAGCGATGTTTTGGAGAAATAAGTACAGTTAAATATAAGACAGTATAAGCTTGGCTTCAGAAAGACTCTTGGTTTGCAAAGAGTGGGGTTTGATATGTACTAGAAGGGGCACGGGTGGCTGTCGAGGTTCAAGTAGGAACACAAACAGTGTGCACATTTGCGAACTGGTTGTTGACTGCCCAAGCTACAAATACTCACAAGTACTGCCACTCTGGGATATCTAGACTCGGACTTTGCGTTGTCTTGAAGCTGAACTCTTTCAAGGCGGCGAATTTGCGAAAGTTCTCGAGAATTTTCTGCTCGATGGCTCACGAAAGTACCTGGGGCATCTATAGCGATGAAGAACTTATTGTACACTTGTCGCTACACTGCAGCTCTCACATCTTTCCTCTAGCACTTCTCTAGTAGTTTGACTCTTAATGAATAGTTCGTTTTGTTTACATCCCCTACTCCTGTTGCCTAGATCTAATTTCTTTTGTACCTGCATAACTTCGTGGTTGTCCGTTCACATTTTGACACATACTCATGCTGTTGTTTTAGCTGTATAGTGGAGATTTACCGAGATCGCGTCGGCGTAGTCGGCATTCGCATGTCCGCAAATAACTCTTATCGCATGTGCGCTCAGTGCTGGGAGTAAGGAGGAGAATCCCGCCAGTTTACAACCGCTATCGATGAAAAGTGAGATAAAAATCAAAGTACATCAACAAAGTTTGCCGATGGCGTAGGAAATGTTGCGCGGTACTTTATCGTGTATGTACTCTCGCCTTACCGAACGCACAAGCTTACCGTCGTCGGAGACTTCAACGTGGACGTTTCACCGACCAAGCACACCACTTTCCTAAGTGATATGCCCGAACAACTGGACCTTACGCTGTGCATCGACATCCGCCCACCCACAAATAGACATGGCTCAGCATTGACTTGGTGTTCCAGAACAGCCCCCTCGTTCGGGACGCCACTCACCTCGCCAAGAATTTCAGAGACCCCAAATCAATACTCATCACGCTTAAATAACTTTGTCTACACATTTTCATCCGGCCTCCTTTCACCACACGCACAGCTGACGCCGAATTTCGCGCTACACGGGTCGTAACCGTCCTCTAATTTTTTGTTTTGGTTTTATTTCGTGTTAGCGCCGCGAAGCAACTGTGGCTATGAGCGACTTACAGATGTGGACAGATGAAGAGAGGACAGCAGGAAGGAGTGGGGGACAGGGGGGGGGGGGTTAGTATGCTTCCTGGGCCGACCATGCTGATGTTGTATAAGAATGTGTTCAGCGTCCGACATAATGCTGGGTGAAGTAAAAACCATACACCGCATCAAACAAGCAGAGCCCACCACGTCACATGAAACGTCGCAACGAAAGACGAAATAAATGAAAAGTTAAACTTTAAGATCATGGTTTCGAAACCAACAATACCATACGATGAAAATATGCATCGTTCTCCGCTGAAATATTCATTTCTTGTCCGAGCGCCTGCCTTCTGCATATCTTGTTTACAGACCTTACAGAGTTAAATATATTTTTTTTCTTCACTAGGTGCATGGCAAAGACTCGCGCGCACAAATCAGAGAGTCGCTTTGGACGAAGCGAATGGAAAATTTAACGAACTATGTCCGCGTTCAAGTGGCAGCGACTGCCGAGGAAGTCCAAAAAGCATATTTGCGGTTTCCTCAGCCCGCAATGCATCGAGACGCGAGTTGAGATGAAAGGATGTACGCGTACAGACGGCAAATACCACACTGTACAACGGAGTTGGTTGTAGCGATGAAGTATTGTAATGCAGTACGTTTCCATGGAACGGGGTTCCGCTCGCATTTCTACTCAGAGGGATTTGAATTCGATCACCGACAGAGTGCTCTTGAATGCACCGAAAGAAAGAAACACGGACAAGAAAGAGGGCACCGACGAAACGAGAGCAGGTACATCCTGCCATAAATAAAATAAGGACTCAGTATGGATTACTTGCGTTTTCTCTCCTTCCTAGCATCCAGTCATACATAGTTTCAGGAAATCTACGTACAGTATGGTGCTCTGCGGAAACGTTAGCCGACAGCTTTGAAAAACAGGCAGGGAGAGGTAACAGAAACGGAAACGGTACTATACCGGAAATATAGCAGGTAACGGTAACACAAACGGAAACGGATATCGCGCAGTTAGATTACCCGAAAGAGAAACGGAAACGACAATAATTTACGGTAATAATTCGGGTACCGCAGGACCGGAATTATTGCAATTCTACACCATATCATGTAGATATATTTATGAAATAAACCTCAAAGGAGCAAACTAAAATTAACTGAAGAACTAAAACTAAAATGAACTATCAAACTGGAGCATATAAGTAAGTAGTATAGAGTAAATAGAAGAAGCATAGTTCTTACACGCTTATATAGTGACCTGGAGCTGGAAGTTGGAAGCGTGAGTAACATTCCTGGAAACCATGTTCATATTAGCTGTTCACAGAAATCACGTACGTATACCTATATGTGTATTTTGAATAAACGTTGTCTCTTGTATGCATGTATCCCTGAAGTCCTCAAAATAGACTTCAGAACGTAGAGGGATTAAGTTTTGTCACGGTCTCAATGGTCTTTTTTTTAAAAAAAAAGGAAAGAAAAGAAAGAATTAAAACAAAAAGCTGGAGGTGGGGCGGTACCGAAAACTGAAACGGAAACGTAACGGAAACGAAAGCAACAATGGTGGTAACCGAAACTAAAACAGAGTCAAGTAAGGGCCAGTAACGGAGGTGGTAACGGATTGATTGATTGATTGATTTTTAAAAGAAAAAAATGGAGATGTTAGTCTCGAGCCACTCGGAACGGAAACGAAAAAGATTCCGTTACCTTTCCCAGGTCAAGCAATGTCTTGAAACACTGCTAGTGATGGCAAGGGAAGCATGATCTGTATCTAAGTTTACTAGTCCCAATATAGTAGAACAACAACAACATATACCGGGTGTTTCAGTTAAATCCCCGGGCTAAATAATTCGCGAACCGGTGCACCAATCGAATAACTTTCTTTTTTACAAGTATCTGTCCAATACCGCCTACAAGATGCGCACCGCGTGAATGAGCGGGAGGCGCTCATTATTTAAATAAGAATTCAAATGAGCTTCGTGAAAAAAGCTAACTTCTAAAGCAGGGCGCCGTCGGCATTAAAATGGGTACTACCCCTTCTGGGACCTTCAGTAGATACGTTTTAGAGAAAAATCTGCAACCGAAGCGGGTCATTTGTTGCAGTAATTAATTGGTTTCGGTTTACATATTTTTGTCGCGGCTGGTCGCGGTGAAGCGCAAAAGGACGCTCTTTCACTCCCATGTCCACCAATGAATTACGTCCTTACACCAATGAATTACACCAATCAATTACGTCCTTTTGCGCTTCGCCGCGACCAGCCGCGACAAAAATACGTAAACCGAAACCAATTAATTACTGCCACAAATGACCCGCTTCGGGGGCAGATTTTTCTCTAAAAGGTGTCCACTGAAGGTCCCAAAAGGGGTAGTACCCATTTTAATGCCGACGGCGCCCTGCTTTAGAAGTTAGCTTTTTTCACGAAACTCATTTGAATTTTTATATAAATAATGAGCGCCTCCCGCTCATTCACGCGGTGCGCATCTTGTAGGCGGTATTGGACAGATACTTGTAAAAAAGAAAGTTATTCGATTGGTGCACCGGTTCGCGAATTATTTAGCCCGGGGATTTAACTGAAACACCCGGTATATTCTGATGATGAAGTGGGGAGGTTTTCCAATATAGCAGAAGTCGTCAACGCCAGAGTGAAATTTCAGACCCCTTTGTGATTGCATGCATGCATCATCATTCGCGGTTCACTATGTGACATGCACAAGGAGTACTTACAACAATATAGATACATCTGTAAGCCATAGTGTAAACGTCTCGTTGTGATAACCTGTGAACTCCAGGTTCTTTGGAGGGGGAAATCTAAATGCTTCCAGTTCCGCCCGGCCATGTAACAATGTGACCATTTAACATTCCTGACAATGTTCCACCATGTTCCACCATCATTCGCAGCAACCGTCTTGCTACAGCAAAAAGATAATAAATCTAGAGAGCAGAGGGAGAAGGAACATAACGTCTCAGGTTTCAAAATAACATAAACGCAGGCTAGCTTAGTGGAACGATAGTTTGCACGCAGAACATCTACGTTGTTACTGTGTTAGTTAAAAGCAAAGGGTAATGTGAGTCAGTTACTTGTGTACTTAGATAATTATGTTAATAAAATATTCTGAACAGCATAGAGGATAAACTTCAAAACTATTAAAAAGCCTGAGCGTGGGAACGCGAAAAATACAACAGAACAAAGGTCGTCTGCGTTGTGTTACATTTTTTGTGCCCCACGCAACAGCACTCCATAATGTGCGATGGCACAGCAGTGCGCCTGTGTGCAATAGTGTGCCATAATACGCCATGGTGCACAACATGGACGATCGATTTCGTGGCACGCTAACACTCAGGCTTTTTTTATAATATGGCATCTAAGCGTTACTCACTTTATGTTAGAACATCGTCTCTGGTTGGATAAGGGAGTGAATATAATTTACTCAACCTTTTGTGCTCTAGAAATTTCGAATAGCGTGTGTTCAACGTACGAGTACATTACCATACTTTTTGTGCCTTCGTAAATATTTCGAAGAATTGAAGGAAATTAGAAAGTCCGCAGAAGCTATAAAACGAACAATAATGTTCGTTTCAACATGCGGTAGCACTAAATTAGTGAAGGATTATTTCCGTTTCAGTTAAGAGAGTCGAGCGCAAAATGGGGAAACGGCGAGGGACGGGAAACGCGGCAGCAATTGTCATTCCATTCAGGCCGAGCGAGAACAACCCTGTCGGTACAGTAAACAGATTAAACCACAATGGTGGCGGCTTCAACCCATCCAGAGAGCGAGAGAGTGAGGGCTATTCCTCGAAATAACCACCACAGAGTAAACACAGATGGAGAACGACGGCACAGAAGAAGAAGCATTCCAATATCCAGCCTCCGACAGTCGTACAAGATTCAGCAAAACAGGAATCACGCGATCTCTGGTTAGCGTGAGATGTTTCACCCTAGGAATATTTCGGAACAATAACCTGCATAGAAGACGGGGTTAGAAGAAACCTATTTCGTGGTAGTTTACGCTAATAATTTCAACGCAACAGAGATATAGAGCGTTGTGTTTCTGGGCTAAACACGGTAAAACGCTTTCTACCTCCGATTTGCATCATCGTCACTTAGGGAAACATCACCCTAACGGGAAACGAACTCGACAACTTGCAAATTCAGCCACCGATACAAGCACTTGACAGAGGCAAGCACTGCACGGTTGGCATCTCGTGCTCATCTGAAATGCAACGAGCTCTCTTCTTTTTTATTTCTTATTTTTTTATTTTGCGCAGAAAATCTGCTTTCCCAACCGACACCGCCCAATTTTATCCTATGTTAGAGCTCCTGAAATAAAACCAGGATTTCCCCCCGATTTTCAAAAAATAAACCCACAAATGGTGAGAATGATGTCATTTGTCATTAGGCAAAAAAGTAAGTAAGAACAATATATTGCTTCACGCTTCGATTTAAATCAAGTAGAAGTGAGATGGAGGGTGCGCCAAAGAGAATACACTCCAGCGGAACGCTGACGTTTATGCCGGCACTCTCTTCGCAACAGCATTGAATGCGTTGTCAAAAGGTGGAAGATTACAGCGTGGAAGGCTGCCATATAATAATAGCGCAATCAACGAAAATACGGTTTCTTGGGTCTTCCACATACTTTTCACCGGTTCGTTGCGGCTTTACTGGCGTTGCAGCCTCTACCTCACCTCTGTACTTCACCAACATCTATATCACGGGTCACTTGCCAGGACTGGCACCAATGCCTCAAAACTATTCAACATTCGGCACCTATTTTGTTTCATAATGACCCAACAATTCCCGCAAAAGTTCGTACGGATGCTGTCGGCACAGACAATCGAGCAGCACTTGCTCGGGACTGTTTCAGTAAAGTTTCGCCCGACGACCGCAGCGCCAAATGCCCTCCTCTTTTGCAGAGCGCCCTTACTAGACGGTGCTGTCCGGCGTGTTCCCTGCCTTGAGCCACGATTTTTCAGAGCCGCACTGTAGGCGATACTTGCCTGAGTACGGAAATATCTTGGACTGCACGACTACAAATGGCGCTGCAGAATACGATTCGGAGCGCCCCCAAACGTCGTGAAACAGGTGAAATGCAGTTACTTTCGCTAGTTACACCTTTAAGGCCCCTGATCGCAACTACACCATCATCGAGGAGTACCTCGCTATATTAGAGTGTTAGTAGACAGTTGATAACGTCACCGTGAAGCTACTGTTCTACCGGAACCAATGGCAGCGTGAATGACTCAGAATGTTATCTGTTGATTGGATGCCGTAGACACGGCATCCACGTTATCGACGGTCTAATAGCACCCACTATTATCTGGGCTGCTAACAAGTTTCGTCTCTACGTCTACAGCAGTAACATTGATGGTCGCCAATTATATGGGCTGTCAAGTTTGAAAGACGCTGGCTGTCAAGTCTAAAGAGTAAAGACACCTTACATGTATCAGCCCTGCATGACTAGTCTGCAAGAATTCGCTTTTCAGTCAAATTTAAGTCGTCCCGAGGCACTCTGACACACAGCACGGGTCGCATTCTTAGACCCAGGCCGGGTCCGACGACTCCATACCTGGCCCGGGCCCGGCCCAAGCTCGAATAATTTCTGCGTTTATCGGCGTAGGCCCGGCCTGAGCCCGACGAGTTTCTAGGCTACCCGGGCCGGCCCAGGGAAGCTGGCTGTAAAAGTTGACCGTGGCTAGCAAAAAGTGGGGTTACACAGGTTCGAGCACGACCTGGGACCAGCAATGTACAGGCCCGGGCACATAATGTGAAACCAGAGCCTGACCCAGGCCCGTAAAATGAAGGGATTACCTGACCCGGTCCAGCCCACGGGCCGGACCACTCCCGGGCTTTCGGGTAAGCAGGGGCCCATGCAGTGTTCTTCTCTGACACAGACAGCCCTTCACAGACAGAGTGAACGCCTGAGATGGCTAGTGGAGCTATCAACCTGCCCTCAAAGTGGGACTATTGAAGGACCTTCCCTCTTGAAGGACAACATGGAAGGCTCACCATATTTCGTATCAATCAACACAGGTTCAATTATGCCGCGCGAATACCTTCGACACAAGCAACTTATCTAACTTAATCTAATATTCGAACACTGAAAACACTGCTCTTTTGTGGAATAACAACTGCGTCAAATCAAATAAAGCACGAGGACCAAATGCGCAAGAACCCGCTTTCCATATGCTTTCTATACAGCAGCATCACAATTATGCGCTAGGAAAAATGAAATAACAAGCGGAATAGACGAGAACGCTGACTCCGTGTTTGCATTCCTGCAGATCACGAAAGGACTGCGACGAAGTTGGAAACTGCTTCCTGAACGGATCAATATATTACTTGAGCATCGCGCACGGAGTCTTAGCATGATGCCTCGAAAACGGAAGAAAGGAAACGAAAAAGCGCTTACACCAAGTGGATGTCGAACGGCAAAGCATCCGCTTCCTAAACGCATCCCGCTTTAGAAACGCTGATTTCGGTCCCCTATGTGTATTCTCCTGACAGCTGTTCAGTACAGCTTCTGCTCGCATGCGTGCGTCTGCAAAGATGGTTGAGGATTCGAAGGTGGCAGAGTTGGCGAACTCATCCTCCGAATGACAGGCAATGTGTCTAACGGGAAGAAAGCACGCGGAAACGAGTTGAAGAAAAGCACGTGCCTACGGGCGAATTACGCATATAGCGCCGGGGGTGGTGGGAGTGGGGACGGCGGCTTGCCGTTGTTGTCCTGTTTCAAACAGCTTTATAGTATGTTGCAATATACCTCACTTTTCGCTTTCCGAACACATTTAGTCGCTCACAGACTGAAAGTTTCAGTTGGCAACCATTACAGTGGGCATCGATGCAGGACAGCATTATGCGTTGCGCAGCAGACGACAAGAGGAGCAAGGGCTCATAGGGGTCCAGGTGCACAGAGTAAGCCTATTATACCAAATTACTACGCCGTCACGTCACAGAACGTCACTTTAAAGGTACTGTAAAGCAGCAGGCAAGCTGTTAATATTGGCAGCGGCATTTGAAAGCTTATTCCGAAAGAAATCCACACTGCAAATTTTATGTGCGACAGAAAACTCTAAATATTTTTTAATCACGACTGAAATTGCGGTGAAAAGACGAGGGGCGACGCCTGGTGGGACACAATCGCCTACTCGTCGAGCAACAGTGTTACATGTCCCCAACCTTGTATCGGCTAAGTCATGGGTAGGGTTCCGCGTTTTCGGTTTTAATCGAAAAACACCGAAAAACATACGCCGAATAAATTTTCCCTCATTCGGTTTTAATCGAAAAACACCGAATACAAAGGGACATTCCAGTACATGACAGAGATAAGTTGCTGCACATACCCAGCAAGTTGATATAAATCAGAAAACCATACAGAAATACGATGGTTGTGAAAAAAAAAAATTGTTTATTTTTTCGTTAACCGTAAAACGCCACCGCAGCGAACAACACCATGTTGAATGCGCGTTGCGCAGAAATTGCATTGTGATTTCTATTCGTCGATAATTGTCTGGTAAACCATGTACACGCCAGGAAGAACATCGAAAAACGCCGATTTCGTGAAAATCAATAAACACCGAAAAACATACGCCGAATCCACCGACAAATAAAAACCGAAAACGCGGAACCCTAGTCATGGGCTAAGTTGCCGGCTTCATGAACTTTCTTTGAAAAGTTTGTTCAAATGAGATAGTTCCTGACGTATATTATCTCAAAATGCAAGAACATTGGTACATAGTGGAAATGAGTAACAAACTGTCAGCAGAAACACCATGAGAGTCATCCACGCAAAAATGCACCACGTCAGGCAAGCCGACGTGGTGATGGTAGCGGTCCACAGATACCCCTGCTCACTCCCATTGTTATTGGCATGTTTACGTTCGCCGCCCTACAAGGGGGAACTGCGGAATTCGTGTGGGGCCTTGGACACAGAGTTGCCCGTAATATTAAATCTGAATTTTCTAATCAACTACGAGGTGGATTTGAACGAAATTTCTGGCGTTGGTATACTGAGCACTCAGGCTGTCAAATGAGCCAGCAGTATAAAATTGTATGCCAGCTGCTTTACAGAACGTTTAACTAACCGCAGCCTTCCCATAGCGCGTGATATGCCTCAGGAAATAGCGCGCATTAAGCGCACAGCAAGGTTTTCGGATTTTTCCGAAAAACCCGGAAGACATACGCCGGTGAAATATAAAGCAACTCGGGTTTCTCCGAAAAACTCCGGTTTGGGGCTTCCAGTAACCAAGAGCTCATCACAAAAAGCCAAGTGGTGGGGTTCGTTTTCTTTTGCGTGGAGAGGGTCTCGTACCGCGGCCCCGCGATACGCCGCACCTCTGACAAGGAAGGGTAGCTCTGCTGACTGACATCAACTGTACATCAATGATTCACTTAATAATGCGAGAAGCATCCCTGTAAAGCGGGTAAAATACAACCTTCCATTCTTGCTAAGAGACACCTCGACATTGTGTTCACTGAAGAAGGTGCCCTGCGACTCTAATCGACATGAGGACATTTTAAGGCTATTTCGACTATGTCTCAGGCTTACTTGCAAAACGTCCAGCGCCTAGGGTTTTCCTTTCCATTTCCTCAAAGTCGACAAGGAGGCACATATAACATACAGATTGTCCCCTTGAAAGGGCAGCTAGTTGTTTCAATGCAGACAGTAATGTGGGACACATGCGAAAGCTGCCATGCGACCATGTCAAGGTGACTATCGTCAACACTACTACGGCGAGATATCCGGATTTCGAGACGTTCACGTCAGCAGGTGGCCATGATAGTGGTGTCGTCGTCTACAAGTTCCGTGGCATAACAATAAGCGTCTTTGCTGTAGAGCTTCTCATTCTTTCGTATATCGTCTCAGATCCGTCGCCTTTTCCCCGAATTTCGGATATTAACACGGTTGCAATATGTAAACAAAGAAAAACTTAGAATTTTTGGGAAATAATAGAGAATAAATCGAGAAGTGCGCGGTTTCGCGGGTCATTTACATAGCAAACTTTTGCTATTAATATCTACATGCATCTATCTACTCTACATGCTAGTTTCAGGACATTTATAAAAAAAGATGGATTTAAATAATGACTGGTGCCAAATTCTGCTGTCTCGCATGTCTCCGAAAATTAATAAGGTAATTACTGAATTTTAGGTAGTAAGACGTCCAGTAGATACTTACCACTTTCTGACGGGATGTCCGCATGGCCATATAACACACCCGTGGAAACCACATTTAGGTGGAGTTTTTTTTCTTGGGTTTACATGCATGATATTTTTGTGTTGTGTTGCGCACTGGAATTAATATCGCGTAGTCTCTCTTTCATCATCATCCATTCATCTATGTTGTTGTTGCTGTTGTTGTTGTTGTTTTGTCTCGTTTGGTCTGGTGACGGCTCTCCGAAAGCCCCCATCATCATCCCCTCATCCGTTCCCAATGCCAAATAGGGCAGTGTATACCGCCTCAGCGGCGGTGAATCGCCCACCTCATCATCATCCAATATATGCGTGTGTGTGTTTTGGCCGTATGTTTACGTAGATTTTGTATGTATGTATATTTATTTTGTAGAATCGCCATCCATCGCCCCATCTCATTGTCATCATTTATTGTTGTTGCTTGTAAAATCGCGTATTCATGTTGCTTTCTTCTTTTTCCCTTCATCCTCCCCCAACGCGAAATAGGGCAGTGTACCGCCTCAGCGGCGGTGAATCGCCCACCCCATTACCATCCAATGTATGTGTGTGTGTGTGTGTGGGTGTTCTTTTTCCACTCCTGCAACGGCCTCTTGGGTCAACAGTATTAATAAATAAATATATCAATAATATTAAACATCGTACGCTCTGAGCCTTAAAATAAGTATTTAAAGAGGTTGAAACATTTATTTTACTGAAAAACAAGCTTTCGGACGGAGTCCGTCATTCATCAGGTGCGATACATTGAACATTTGGAAGAGCTTTACAACTACTTTTACTACTAGAGCTTTTACTTGGCAGAACTCAGAACAAGCTTTCGGACGGAGTCAGAGTCCTTGTTTTTCAGTAAAATAAATGTTTCAGTCTCTTTAAATACTTATTTTATTCACTTGCGAGTGCTAGACTTCTCCAATTTTTTGCTCTGAGCCTTCGTTAGAACAGATGATCATGCAGCCACACCAACGTTGGAAGCTAATGTGAACCCGATGGGCAGCCGTATGGTTCAGCGTAGCGGGCGCGGTACACATATAACTACACAAAATCATCACAATATGCTGCACCCAGCTCGCAGCACCATGCTCGGCAATTACCCAATGCAGATGGGTAATTGCACATTGCGTGATCTACGGATAAAGCTCTGAAGGAGGTTCAACCCTGGTAAATTTCAAAGTGATTGAGCATCCTATCGCAAAGTTATAATGCGAAACATACGAGAATTCCGTATTCAAAACAATCAAAATGACGGTGTTGCGAAGAGCAGTTGAGACGCTACTTCCCAGACGCACAATGCTGAAGCGGTTGTTATTTTCTGTCTTTTTTCTTTCTTCTTCTTCTTTTTTCTTTCTTTTCGTTTTCTTTCCTTTTTCCGTTTTCTTTTTATGAAAGGAATAGCAAGTCGGTCTATGCCTGTCTAACCTTTCCTCTTTTTTTTTTTCAATAAACATATCCCCCCCCCCCCCCCCGGATAGCCTGGGATCAAAAGCCAACTGTATTTTGGCTCGTGATTAGCCAGAGAGCTTAAAAAGTGGGTGGAGCTCAAAGTATAGACAGGTCCTATTAATGGCCAGACTCCCGTTTTGTATACACGGCACTGTGTCCCGGTGCTCCACAGAGACATTTCACAATAACAACCGGGATTAAGGGCTGTCTCTGAGTGGCCATAATCTTGACCTCTCACATACAAAGTGTTTCGATATTTTTTTTTAATTGGTGCGCTCCAAACGTCACATCACGGCACGTAAGAAGCGTAGTGGTAGGCCGAGATTTTCGAAGCGAACATCGCGATTGGTCTTTGCGCAAGACCTTGTGGCGAATCACGGGGTATATTTATTAGACGAAATTAAAAAAAAAAAAAACGGGGTTAAGGTCAGCCAAACGGGACGTCGGCTTGCTATTCCGCAACAAAAAGAAGTGTGAAGATGAAGGAAGAAGGATGAAATAAATAAAAAAGAAAAGCCCCGTGACCCTTATATAGTGGCTACGATGATGTCATTCGACGCTGAGACCGGGAGGTGTCCCGCGTTTGAATCCGAGCGCCGGCTCTGCTGTCTGGGCATCTTCCCCGCGTTTTCTTCAGCCGCTTCAAGACAAATTTCGGCACAGTTACCTGTGTGACGGCAAGTAGTTCCGTCACCACCAGCACCACCAACGCCACCATTCAACGCGCGAAACCGAATATCGAGAAGTTCCGAGTAAGGGCAAGTTAATTGTTAAAGCGGGGCCTAGTTCCTTTATTGGGACAGATTGTTAGTCACCATTCGACTCGTATTGGAGCCAACATTATGCATAGATACGGATGCACCGTGGCATACACACGGATCCCGGAATTAATTCTTAAAAGTCCTAGTTAAATAAAAGCTAAGGTTTTTATACAAAATAGAATACACGAACTGCTTATGGCATTCACATCCACTAGTTGGTCTGCTAGCACAGCTGAGTTCAATGTCTTTATTAAGTACCTCTTTCTTTTGTGATCGTTTAGTCCCTGCTCGACACCGTCCACCTTGTTATGTCGGCTGGCCCACACAAAATATAGGCTCTGCATATTTTGAACACACTTTTTCACCGTCCTACCGTTGTGCAGTAAGCTACACTATTTAATAGTACCATGGATAGTTATTTTCATTAGCTATTATATCCTGATATTACGTTTCGCCTTTGTTGTCTTCGTCGTATCAGTTGTCTTGGTTGAATGAATCGCATATGCAGCGTGATTTTTAGCTGCAGCATATTTTTAAAGAAAATCTATGAGAGTAGCATAGATACAGTTTTTCCGTTTACCATATTTTTCTCTTACCATCATCACCATGATTATTATCAACCGTTTTTGTAGTTGAGTTATACGGCCAGGTGGACATCCTCTCAAAGAGAGTACAGGCAACTACTAGGTGAGTAATAACCTAAAATTCATTAATTTTATTAATTCATTCTTTAATTAAGGTTTGCGGGCGAAAGGGAGAATAGCGGAATGGGAGACAATCCTCTTTGAAAGTGATTATTTCTGTAAAACCCTGAAACGCGCGCGCGCGCCGGGAAGTATTCACAACTGAATCTCAACTGAGCTGAAGCCAAACCCGCGCGCCACAGGAGCTCATGACCTTCGCTGACATCACCATCGCTCCAAAGCACGTGACCCTCTTATGTGGAATGAGCGCTGTCCTCCCTGCGCTCCCGAGCAGTGTGGTTTCGGCTTCGGCTCATTTGCATAGCTAAGTTCGGCGATGTATACGTATTTCAACGCACGTGTGCGTTTTAGTTCTTTTTTTTTTAATGGCTTCAACGATGATCGTTTCTCATCCAGCTACCTCGCCTTTGTCAGAAATCCACTAATTAATGAGTCAATTAATGAATTTTAGGCAGCTGTTCCTCTTGTAGTTACATACTCTCTTCGGGAGGATGCCCGCCAAGCAGCATAACTCAACTGCAGAAACGACACCTGTGCTGCTCTCATAGCTTTTCTTTTCTTTTTTCTTTTTTATTGTCTCGTTCGCGTCTGTCTCCTGCAGCTGTATGTACTCTTTGGTTGTTCAATTATGTGTCACCAACTCGCCCAAATTTTCATTGCTACTGAATATACACTCATACGTACGTTGATTACATAAACAAATTCACGAATGTGAATGTGCAACACATAAATTCCGCTGCAGGTGTACCAGAAGCAGCTGACAAGAATACGGCTTACTTCCACACCGCAGAAGCACAAGAATATAGCGTCTCTGGCCTTGAATACTTTCTTCTTCTTTTTTTTCCTGCTTTTACCTAAGTTCTTATCTGCATAAAATTTCCAATAGGACAGCCATTCGTCTCGCACTTTTCGTATTCGTAGTGATTTCAAGCAACAGCAGTAGCTGCGCTCGATATTTCGAAAAATCGATTTCGTATCTCCGCGACAGCTCGGTGAATGCCAATCCTCGGGCTGAAATGCCATCCAGCTTTTTCACGCACATTTCCTGTCAATATGTGTCTCTGTCTGCTACTCTATCATACAGAGACTGAAGTTTCCGGGAAAAAATGGACGAAAATGGCGGATGGTGTTGTGTGTAAGCTTAGTTTGTTGTGGCTCACAATCAAGCCAGGATGAACATCAATAAAGTCTGGATGGCCGGTATATCAAACAGAACAGAGCGTTTTTCTCTTCTTCCATTTTCGTGTTTACTGTTTGCAAGGTGGGTTGAGCAAGGTGCGCTTCATGTAGCGTCGGAATCGCACAATTGGAGGGGTTAATATAGTGGAAGCAAGTGGCCATTCCGGAAGTCTGAGAACTAACTCGTGGTGAAGGGGCGTTCTGGATTAGGTGGTACCTATTTGTTGATATGTCGCACATGTTTTTCTTTTTTTGCGCATTTTGCATTTCGTGAGATGGTGATGTTTCAGAAAGTTACAACGGAGACTTCTAGTAAGACCGTCGACAACATGGCCCTCGAATCACCCTATCTATCGCATCCAATCATCACATAAGGTTCTGAGTCACAAACTCTGTCGTTCGGTCTGGTAGGTAAACCGTTAGCTGACGTTACAAACGGTCTAATAAAACTGCCAAGTATGTTAACAAACGACTAACACAAATACGTGATACTTAGTGCTTGGAAATGTCTGTGTTCGACTACAGTTGGAGTCTTGAGATGTAGTTGCGTGGTGAGCTGCAGCAACAGTCTAAACACAGGTATTCACGTACCTGCATCTGGTTTGGTTCGGTGCATAGATAAATAAAACGGATTTATGGAGCTCATTAAGAGGGCTCGCTACTCCATTTCAATTAGAGATAAAGTGATAAAGGAGCGGAAAAGAAAACGGCAGACACGGTCGCGTGTCATATATGTCACATTGTTTAGTGACAGCAAAGTCGCAGCCACCGTACATCCATCCATCATCATCATCAACAGCATCATCATCGCCATCCTCCTGCTCACCTTCATTGGCATCATCATTCAAGGAGTTTTTGAACAAAGTAACTGGTGCAAGTGATGTGGAGTTGCCTCACATTAGTGAGGCCAAAATCTCCATTTTATTTTTTCTTAAAACCAACAAACCAACCAGCTTGGTGTCCATAAAAAACGGCACAAACGCCTACGGGGCTTGGAAGTGTGGTCGGGGACCAATGACCCTGGACCTTCATTGCATAACTACATGTGCATATTTCCCTTTATACAGGCATCATTTCATCCACCACCACAGCATAAGATTACTTTTCAGTGCATCTATTTGTTCTGCAGTTTTCTTATAGCTCGCTCAACTGACGAAGAGGTTTACTCGGCAAAGCTAAACAATAACTGTTTCCAGCCTTAGTCCACACCAAGTTTCCTTCCGCGCTGCTAAGCAGCTTATGCGGGGCAGGCAACTCGAGGAACGTAGAAAGGCTTAGCAAACGCCTGTGAGGTGATTTCAAAAGAGAATGAGAAATAACCAAACTCTATGGGACTACTAAGTTTATTATTGATATCGTGCCTGACGTTCACATAAAAGAGGAGAAAGTGGATAGAAAGGCCCCCATCACGAAAGGTGTAACTTTCTGGAATAATTTTCTAGAGCTAACCAGAAAGTGAGCTAAACAATAAAATAATGGTAGAGAACCTGGGGAACATACACGGTGCCAACGGTCTTTGATGTGTTCAGCCGTGCTGTATTAAAAATATATGTATACGATAAATTTGTCTCATAGATTGTCGTTGTTGTTGTTTTTAAGTGTTGAGGGAGGTCAGCTAATATTTGGCTTGCTACTCTTCAAAAAAAAAGAAAAAGTTCATCCGGACCAAAAAATAAATAAAAATCACACACACACACACACACAAAAAAAAAAAAAAAACAGACACAGGGAAACGAAGATGCGCGGAAGCTCATATATATATATAGATTTTTTTTTCTAATACAATAAGACCATTTACTCCCGATACGATTGTATACGGTTGATTGGCCTTCTTATTTTGCCCCCCCCCCCCCCCGCCTTTTTTTTTCCTTCTGATTATTTTATATTCTCGTTTCTGTGTGATTGGAGAAAGACGAAACGAAACGCATGTGGCGAAGTTCTGTTCTGAGAGTGTGCTTTCGCGGCCCCCAGAAGCTCCGGCGGCGTGACGTCACTCCCTAAGGCGGAGGAGTGAGAGGGCGGCGATCAGAGGAGGAAAGGCGCAGTGCAGACACCCAGCAACTCTGTGAAACGCCTGCATGGCTGTGGCATTCCTTTTCTAACTTCGCTAACTAACGCCGCCGTCGGTTCTAACTTCTTGGGGAGTGACGTTTTCTCATCTTTTCAGAGAGGGAATTCCGGCATACTCTTAACATCCGGCGTCTGCGCTTGTCGTGTATTCTGTCGAGTAACAGTCAAACTACGCCATTATTTCGCGTGGGACCCAGGAGGAATAAAATAACACCATAGTTTCGAAATCGACTGGAGCGGATGCGACCGTCCGTTTGAGACTATTTACAATTCGCCAATCTTGATCTATATACGCGATGGCATAAAAAAGCGGAGAATGCTTCCGCCAGTGGCAAATATGCTCACCCTTCTTCACCACATTTATTTGTTGTAGTTATTGTTTGGTAGATAAACAACCTTTGCTGTACAGGTGTCAAATTGAAGCACGAAAGAGCCTAATATAGCATAGTGTAGTATACGCACCGTAATATACAGTACAGCCTAAGGCACCACTCGGGGATTTACAGCAGAAACATTCTATCTTTCCAGTCACCCGCGACACCATAGTATAACCGGAGTAGAAAAGAAAGCGGAAGAATTCGGTCATATCTCGGGGCTGAATTAAGTCAGAACAGACCTTCTGACGCTGCCGCCAAACTGCGTAATTTTGACGAACTCGCGCGACAAGTTTCAGGAAAGGAGAGGCGTGCCATGAAAGGGCAAATATACTGAGGAGCAAAGTAAAGAATGCTAGATAAGAAGAACACCGTCAAAGAGGGGCTAAAGCGTAACAAAAAAGCCGTTGCACAAACATTGCTCTCTCCGGGTGGCATGCGATCGAATCCACTGGGCTCGACACGGCATAGTGACTTAATGAGGATTTGAGTGCCGATATGGGGGTAAAGTGGACTGACAGAATAGGCGCTTTCTTAGTCCTATAGCCACAGGAGATACAGAGTGCCGCCAAGACAAAAGGGTTGCTGAGCGTTGCTCTATTTGACACTAACGTATCCTGTCTTACTAATGAGGAAGGTAATCGAGCGCAAGAAACAGTCCACAGTCCCAGGATACAGGACAAGTCGCTGAGGGCTTCATTTGGCTCTTCGTATTTGCTCTAAACCACGCGAATGCTTCACAGTGAAGTGAGCGTCTATGAACCGAGGAGTACGAACAACATCTACTTGATTTTGAGGATGATGATTGGGACGTTTCATCAGTGCGATCATTATGTAAGCAGTTCAACAAGTAATTATGTTTTGAGATTCACAGCTTTCACACAAGGTAAAACAAGCCGGATTGTTCGAAACAACGGGCGATTACTCATGTGTGACTTCGAACCTCCAGTAGCGAGCAGTGTCTGCTCTCTAGCAAAACAGGAAAAGGAAAAAAAAAAGCTCACACACACACACACACACACACACACACACACAGAGAGAGAGAGAGAGAGAGAGGTGAGTAATTTCACAACTTATAGAGAACTTTTGGAGACTAGCTGCATTGACATAAACATTCGCCTCTTTTGGGTCTAAATGCACCGAAGTGGATACGAAGTTGACTGGTATTTACAGCGCTGGGGAGTGAGTTTCGGGGTCAAGGGATTACAATGGGGAGTAATCGCAATCTATCGGACGAGAAGTTGCAATCGTTCCCAAGTTTATACTCTTTACTTATTTATGTTAGAACGTAAGGGACCGCCAAATTAGGTGAGAGGCCTCCACGAAGCGAACATCCGTTCTTTTTTTCCCTGCCCCGGTTTTCTTTCCAGGTATGAGACCACTGAATCCATATTGGCTGACCTCTCTCAACACTTAAAAACAACAACAACCATAATGTGCTATGTGGCGCATGAGGTAGAAAACATTGATAGATTTTTCTGGTAAATACAGTATTATTTCACTTAAGTTGATGAGGCATCTTTTCGCTTCTCTATCGCCTATTGTACTGTATGTATAGAAAAAAAAAACAAGGAGATGTATGATCCATCAACATGAATGCTGGCTACTCCATAGCAGCTACAAAAGAACCGCAGCCAGAATCAAGGGACGACAGACTTCACGCAACAACTGCTTACTGAAGTGAAGTCTGTCGTCCCTTGTCTCTGGCTGCGTTTCTTTTGTAGCTACGTACCAACTACCCCACATGAACACACTAGTGTACTCCATATCAGCTGCTCGCTGCAGGCTCATGAAAAGCAATGAAGCAAGAGGATACGAAATATGAACCTGGTACTTTGTGCAGACTGTGCAGAATAGTATTATACACCGACTGATCCAGGATCACTCATGCCCCCGCAGAGTGCATAGTGTTGTGGTGCTAATCTTCGTGTACAACGCTCAAAGAAATTTCAGACAAAAATGCACAAGCCAACATAGATTACAAATTCCCAAGCATACATTCTTGCTTTCAGCAATATCGTATATTTCAAAAAAAAAAAATGAGAAAACAGAAAAGGTATGGCGCAATGCGATCCTTCATTTTGATGTGACTTTGTTATCTGTAGCACTGTAAGCTATATGTGATCAATTAAAAAAAGGTAAAATGTAAAACTAAAAAGGTATGTGTGCCTTTGCGTCTGTTTGCGTATTTATTTATTTATTTATTTATTTACGATAATACTTCAAATGCCCGTAAATGGGCGTTACATGAGGGGGAGGGGGGAACAAATGTACACAAAACATAACGGAAACACAAAACATCATAGACGCTGAGCATTATACCTTAAGGTAGTTAGATAGTTAAAAAACTGGTGGCGAAAAACCAAAGCGTCTGAAACGGAGACCAAGCAGTTGGGGAGGGTTATTCCAATCAATAATAGTGAATGGAAAAACGATTAGTAAAAGTGGGATGAACGAGAAACAATACGGTCATTTTTACAGAGATGATGAGATGATCGGTCCCTGAGAGATGTAGTGTGCCGGGGCTAAGAAGGAGGGGCGTGTACAAGGATTGTAATAAAACTTGTGAAAAAGACATAAACGGAAAAATCTTCGACGAACTGAAAGCAAGGGTAAGCCGAGCGAAAGTTTAAGGGGAGTGATACTTGAGGGATAAGAGCAATTGATAGAATAAAGCGCGTAGCACGTTTTGGACAGACTCCAGTATATTAATAAGATTATCATGATAGGGGTCCCAGACACTTGAGGTGTGCTCAAGTTTAAGCCAAATCAAGGTTCGGTATGGAAGTTTGACAGAGTGAGGTGCTAGTTTGAGGTTCCTACGGAGATAACCTAGATTTCGATTGGCATTACTTACGACAGTATAGATGTGATTAGACCAGGAAAGATTAGTGGAGAGGTAAAGACTTAGATATTTATAGGAGTCGGACGGTGAAACAGGACAGAGACCAACATTGTATCTATATAGTAAAGGCGATTTAGATCGAGAGAAGGGGAGATAACAACATTTAAAAGCATTAAGGGGAAGAAGCTTACTAGCTGTTACTTTACTTCATCATACAATACTTAAAACCGAATAACGCATTGCGAAACAGAATGATCTAACCAACAACAACAACAACAACAACAGAATGATTATTACCTTATGCAAACGGAGGAACCAAGAAACACACTTATAGAACCATGCATAAAGAGATCTGAAAAGACACAGCTTGATATTCAACCATGATCTTATCTACACAATTTCTAACATTACTTATTCTCTATATTTGTTACCAAGCGACCCAGTGTAAAAGCAATTGCAAACCAGTAAAGAGACGATGTCGCTTTTTATGTAGTGCAATACTATTACCTAAATCACCGGGCAGAAGACTAGCGTATATGAAACATATTACCTAAAGCATTGGCACACATTATCCAGGTACATATTTTTCGAAGTACGTCAATGCACGGAGGAAGCAAGAAAGCACGCAGTACGTCCCGTTCAAACACAGCAGCTAATACAAAACGAATTTTTCATTCTGGGAGGCAGGCGTTAAACTGCCTGCGAAAACGCCACAGGCATTTTATCTTGCACGTTTGCCTTCAACTCAATGGCACTTGGGAATAGCGGGGCTGAAAAGGAGGATATCCAGGCGGTTCCTTCGTGTTTGCCATTCTCCTCGTCTTCTCTCTTCCTCAACGTTTCATTTAAAAAAATGTAAACGCACAGGGAGTTCCGCAATGAAATATTCATGGCCCCTCCCGAAAGAGTTAATATCTAGATTAACCGTCGAAGACTTTCTCATACACGAGATGAGATTATCGTTTGCGTAAGGCGCCGGATTAAGTCTAGTGAATGATACAATATCTTTAAATTGTTGTTGTTCCATTTCCAGCTGAGTACTTCAGTACTTGATAGGAAAGTATTAGACAACAACACCAAATAAATCGTGACTATGACATGGGGTGATTCACCGCTGGAGAGCAGTACACTGACCCATCACACGTGAAACATTAGATGTGAGAATGGAAAAGTTATGTGCAGTACTTAAAACACACAAAAGTACTTAAAGTACAGTGCAAAGTACACAACAACAACAACAAATAAATCATGACTATGGCCTGGGATGATTCACCGCTTGAGAGCAGTACACTACCCCATTACACGAGAAACATGAGATGTGAAATATGAAAATGAAGTTATGTGCAAGTACAGCTCTTGAACTCCCGTCCTAAAGGAGCTAAGATTCCGACGGAAGCCTGCCATCTCTTCGGGGAAGGTACGATGACCCTCAAGCCACCACTCCAGTCTATGCAAGACCATTCGCTCCAAGACTTTCCCAAGACAACTCGTCAGGCTAACTGGACGAAAGGATGACAGGTCAGATGGATGCTTTCCAGGCTTTAACAACGGGACTACTACGGTATCTTTCCAAGACTGCGACACTTCACCGCTTCTCCATGATGTATTGAAGACATGGATCACACAGGAAACACAGTCGTCGCTAAGGTTTCGGATGGCTCGATAGGAGATTCCATCTCCACCTGGCGTCGATTGTACTCGTGACAGGCACACCGCGGCTCTGAATTCACCCAATGTGAAGTCCATATCCGTCTGTTCGTTCACCACTGTACACAACTGGAAACGCACTTAATGTTAAGTATACAAGTACTCGGAAACGTACTTAGAGTAGTTCTTGTATACCTTGTACTTCAAGCATGCCCATCACCACCTCTTGTATGGTGTGAAAGCTAGGCCGCAAAGATGTATGTGTCATAAGGAAACGAGGTATTGAGACACGAAAGGTGTAAAAATGTTGCGACAGCAAACAGTTGCGTTCTGATGTCTTCATCACACGCCATTGTAATTCAATGTAAATGAATGCGTATTAGAAGTGGTCGAGAGGTTCCTGCCACACGTACTCTGACGTGGTGACAACAAGAACTCTATCGTCATGGGCTGGATAGAATCGATGCGAGCGTTGGTTCATTCCGACGGACAACTACTGGGACGGGTAACATTGGGCTTTATTTGTTCAGCAGCCAGAATTGCAATATCGTTCCATCATCCCTTTTATTAGGGTACACACCAAGCGTGGAACACGAATTTTCCACCACACGTCACGTCGAGCCGCGAACTTTGTAGACACACATTATCAGCATACTAGCAGATCTATATGAGCGAAGCAAGCTCAGGAGGTTAGAGTGAGCACAGTGGCGTCTTCCGGTGTCCCATTATGTCTAATCGACGTTCAGGTTTGGGAAACGGTGGCCATTTGGGCTTGTTGGTAGCAATTCACGTTAAAAGCGTTAGAACTTCAGTGCTAAAAATTAGGAAAGTGACGCTCCCTGTGTAATTTTCGTCCGTCCCTTTTAGCAATATTTGGGTCTCTTTCGGTGTCTTACTTAGATTATGATTACTTTGATCCCGATCCCACAGGCTATGCGCTTTACGTAACGAGAATACAGTATTCGTCTATAGGTACGGATGAAACAAATGTTGTAGCGTGCGTTTAAATCTGCCTAACTCTAGCGTCACTTTGCCCGGTACTAAAGCTACTGCGTGTTACCTGGCCATTCCATTCTATGTCTTTTTTGCGTTAATTCTAGCCTTCTATGGTGTGGGAAAGAAAATAATACGGGAGTGCGCCATTAATAAGCGGTCTAAACGGCTTTACCGCTTTGCTGTACCTTCCACACTCTTAATAAAGGGGGAGGGGGGTACTGGCAGGATCGGCTCGCCGTTCCTGCCGACAGCACTTAAAACAGAACTTCACCACATAGCACGCTGAATGCCAACCATTACTACTTTTGATTTGTGGAAAGCGCGGCGTACGCCGCCTTTTTTGTGACAATTAACATAACTGCTCTCAACAAATCAGGGGAGAGAGCGACGTCATTCGGGATTACGGTTGGTTAGCAACGTGCTATATGCTGTGAAGTTCTCTCATTAAAAGTACACGTTATGACCACGAAGCTGACATTGTTAACTGAGACTAAGCCGACCCCGACACTGTTGTCAAAGCGAAACTGACCATGATAGATTTGTTAGAGAAAGGTGAATCTTGCTACCTGTCCTCTAATGAAACGCTTTTTGGCATATCGACGCGTTCTAAGAAGGCAATCACATTTAGGTCTCCTATTACGCTCGGAAATACTGCCTGGTTCCAGAGCAGTTTTCTTGGCCCCTTGGCCTTTACGTCCCTCCTGCACAGGCTTCGTCTCAATGTAGCCTTCACTCCCCAATTCAAGTACCGGATCGGATACTGTGACAGCAGCCTATGCTCCAAATGTGGCGTCGTAGCGCGAACATTAAGCACGTCCTAATAGAATGTAAGCTCTACGAACCGGAGAGGCGGCAACTCTGTGCTCAGCTGAGTGGTGCTAGCCGACAGACGTTCAACCTGGCTGCAATTCTTGGCCCATGTCAGAGCCATGTGCAACACCGTCGAGGTCTTCTGAAGTTTTTGGAGTTCCTCTTGGCTACCGGTTTGCTCCAGACGCTGTAGGGTCCTCCGCTGCATCTCAAGGATGATCGGCGCTTCTTTCATGTGTTTCTTTCTTCCTTTTGTGTGACGTAGCGCTGCGCAGCCAGTGGAGGAGAGCTCAAGTGTTGTACTTGCACATAACTTCATTTCCATATCTCACATGTCATGTTTCGCGTGTAATGGGGTAGTGTACTGTTCTCCAGCGGTGAATCACTCCAGGCCATAGTTATGATTTGTTGTTGTTGTTTCTTGGCCCATTACTGTAAAACGCCTACATTAATGATATAGCAAACACTTCCACAATACTGCAAGTTTAATGGTACAACAAGTAGTACATTTAGCACGCATGATACTACTTTATTCGTCTCAGACACATCCATTGAACACATTGCAGATAAAGCAAACATTGCTCTAGCTGCTGTAAACCATTGGGCTTTAATAACAATAAAAAAAGAAATGTTTAGTTACCAATGCAAATAAAAGCAAGGCTGTACTTTACAGACACACAACAAACCCTTTTGGTGAGTTGTCAATATATTAAGTATTGAGTGTACTCTAAAAACAGAACTTCACCGAATAGCACACCAACCACTAGCCGCCACGAATATTAGGGTTATCGCTTCTGATTCGGTGAGAGAGATGGGCATACGGTTGCAATTTGGATATATGAAAGTTGCCACAAAAAGGCGTACGTCCCTCTTTGCCTTCCAATCAGAAGCAATAACCTTTTAACATTTGTGCATCATTCATTACCGTTATTGTGAACAAATTGCTGACGTTCGTTCACGTAACTACCTATGCAAGGGATAACCTACTACATGGTTGCCTATACCAGACTGCATCGCGCTGTCAGGTCGACATATGCACACTAGGTTGGTTTTGCCTGAGACATACTTCCCGTGTTTCCTACTTTCCGGGTACAGAGCATATTGTCCCAGTCTCCCGGCTACCGCCTGTGTAGCGTTAATAGGGGGAGTGCAACGCGATCTCCCCAATACGCAAGGACTCCAATTTGCTATGTTGGTAATTATGCAGCACGCAAGTGCACGCCGGCCTCTTCTTTCCTTGGACCCCTCCTCTATCACTCGGGGTATTAGCGAGATTCCACGAGCATTGCCATGACTACATGCAATGCCCTGGCGAAGATTTTTTCATTGCCACACGTCGACGTGTAGTTCTGCTGCCAATTTGAAACCTGCTTTTTTAAACACAATCTGCCCGTACTACAAACACATTTCGGCATTGCACCAAGGACTTTCTCTGTGTTACGTAAGAAAGAAGGCGGTCCTCTGGCATGCTGCCAAAAGTCCATTTCGGATCTTCATATAACTTTACATGCAACCTTGTTGGTTTCATTGAAGCATGAGGTCTGTATTTATAATTCATATTACACTAGGGTTTCTTCCCTCATCTGTTGGTTCACAAATATAGACTGTGCAAGAGTGAAAACATAGTTTTTATTTACATTTTTTAAATTAAAAGGGCAGCTTTCTTTTCTGCACTTCAAAATTCTTCCAAATTTGCAGCTCTACTCAATATGCATTAGATGTCCCACGGCATCGAGGTACGACATCATGTCCCGTTCGCCATTCTGAATTATTGACTGCTCAATGACATTCTTAAGTAGCATCACAACTTTTTATTAATTCCAACGCCCTACGCCGGCTTTTTCAAATGACCCTAAGTGATTTGGGAGAAATTCACAGCACACCCTGGAGGAGACTAGAATTTGTACGACACCGACCAGAAAAGAAATTCCTGTCGGAAAATATTTCCGTGTATAACTCCCACCGTTAGATAATGCGCAGGCCCTCTTCAGAGCACCTTTTTACCGAATAACGCGCGCGTTATACACCGGAAAATACGGTAGTTAGGTTGAACGTGGGTTAAGGCGTCTCGCTCGGTGGTGTCGTGCTAACTGGGAGGCGGTGGGTTCGAATCCTACCACCGGTTGTGCTGTCTGAGGTTTTCCCTGGGTTTTCCGAAAACTTTCAAGACGAATACCGGCACAGTTCCCCCTGAAGTCTGCCCAAGACGCATATTAACCCCCTATTCCCCCACTCCTTCCTGCTGTCCTCTCTCCATCTGTTCTCATCTGTACGTCGCTCATAGCCACCTCTCATCTCCACATAGCCACATCTCGCTCATAGCCACCTCGCCGTCGCTCATAGCTTCGCGGCGCTAACACGAAAAAAAAAAAAAAAAAAAAGAGTTAAATTAAACACGACTATACTGACACCAGTTTCCATATTTAACATCGCTCAGGTGACACTGAACATGGCTCGAAGCCTTGTTTCATTCGTCATGCTGTCCATCAGGAGTCACTTATGTAAAATGTTTGTAAAATGTTTTTGTTATATTTGTACATTATATTTACACCTTATATTTGCAAATGTAAAGGGTCTTTGTTTCGGACGACGTAAGGTAGTTGTCCGACGAGCACATTCATTTCTTGCACACGTCATCATCGGGTCGGAGCCTGTAAGTAACGCCCACTTGCCGACAGTCCCGTTTTGCCTAATGAGATTGCACCGCAGTCCCATTTCGCCTAACGGCTGTTACCCCTCCCGCCTCTTTAATCCGATAATCCGGGTTAGGCAAAATGGGAATAGGCGAAATGGGATGTAACCGGGCTGCTTCAGCTCCCTACATACAGTCACAAAAGCGACTTTCGTGAATCAACAAAGGCAGGTGTCTTTCGATATACTTATCAACCAAGCTTTGTTTGTGCACCTTTAATTATCAGGTATGTGTTCAACGGTTCCATAGTTACCTTACCGCTCAGCATTCTTTCGCAGGCAATTGTTTGCGAACGAAAACCCGATATTTGCTTTAACTTGACTCATGATCCAAATCCCACTACTCAAACATTGAAAGAGCAAGCTTCGTTTTACAGCTTCCGTAAACACACCCGAGAATGCCGCCGCATAGCTCCGTCCTATCTCAGACACGGAAGAAATACAGTTCGGACAGGCGTGTCACCGCCAGTAACTCCCATATTTGACACGGCTGTCGATTGTATAACACCGCCGAGGATCGTGTCGCAGGGACCTCTACGACAGTTGCTTGTGGAAGGGATTAACTAGGCACGACCGTCCGCCGCAAAGAATGATTGTCGAGGCAGCCCTGAAAGACATTCCGTTATTCATCTAGCTAGAACAGACAGTATCGATTTTCGAAGCCGGCAGAGCGCGGTGTCTCCGGTTTTATTGTTCTCCGTCTTACCGGTTTATTCGAATTCTATTGGTGCAAGTGTGATTGCTTCCCATTACGGTTCCGAGGTTTTCCTTGCCGTTTAAGCTGTCACGCGAGTGACATTCCCCGCGGGAAAGGGAAAAGGAACACCCCCTATAATGTCTGCCGTATAATGTTTTTGCTCGTGTTGGAAACGTAAGTCTTTGACACAGGCTCACTGGGAATTGATATCTGGTACTTTGGCCGTAACGGTAGTTACTGGCAGCGAAGGCGTCCGTAACACACGGGATCGCGCTTCAGCAGCGCGGCGAATTCTTTAAGTTTCACACCGCCCGACAGACAGGCGTAATTGCTCCCGTGCTCTTCTACAGCAGCGTTTAGTTGCTGATGCTCTCTTCCAGCCTGTACTTCCCTTTACACTACTTTCATTCGTCTACAACATACTTTCGTTTCTTTTCTACGCGCCTTACTACATGGATACTTTGACTACCAACCTGCTATATGCTTTTACTACATTTTCTACACGCTTTACTAGTTTTACTACTTGTTACGTGTGCTACGCGCGCTCTTTTTTTTTTTTACCGTGATTCGGCCGAGCCACATAATTCCCAGATTATTAGTGAGGTTTAGTGCATCGTACGCTATCGCCTTTTAGTGTACGTAAGAGATAGCGTTGGTGGTTCTGCGCATGCGCAAAACATGAAGAGAGCGATAGTGAGGAGAATTTCTCTTTGTTTAAAGGGCCAGTGGCATTTATCGGACCTTTTCGATGAGGAACGGCTTCAACGCTATGTTTCAAATTTCTTCACTCATGGTCACGACATGTATTTGTTGTTGCTCATGTGCACAGAATTTGAGCACAGTGGCAAGCAAGCGCCATACACACTGCTTCACTATCACGCACCAGTCACACACACACACACAAATGGGATAATGATGTGGTGGGTCATTCGCCGCCGTTAAGGCGGTACTCTACCCCATTGCTCTTGTAGAAGGAATGAGAAAGGGATGATGATGGAAAGGCGTCCTATTAGAGTTCGTCCATTAGTCCAGTGCTGGAGTGGAACTCAGCATCAAATCGTAAGCCTTACGTCTGATGTACGCCGACGCGTTGCAGAGGAGTTTCCATGAGGGCGCGCTCGCGATCGTACTGTCCGCATACCAGGAGGATGTGATGGAGGTCACCGCGCACACTACACGTGGAACAAAGGGTGAATGCGCCGACACCGAGGAGATGTTTGAAAGCCGGTGTGAAAGCCACATTAAATCTCATTGCGGTGGAAGGCTGTGGTAAAGGAACGTGGCATTCGGCGGGGGAGAGTAATGGACAATGTGGGGTCAACGGAGTAAAGCAGAGAATGGGTGGTATGTCATGTTGCCATTGACAGTGCATCGTAACAGCGAATTCGTCGTTGTCCTGCTTCTCAAAGCGTTCAAACCCGTGTGCTCGCACAATATGCGTGCCAAGGGGGGAGGGGGGGAGGGAGGTCGTGTCCTCTTCCTGGGGCTTCAAGGTCACTTGTGAAAATTGTGCATTACTTATTCATAGGTCGTCACGATTTTTCTCAGTTGTCATAATAACAATCTCTGAAAGCCCGCACAGCCGGAAAAGACGTGAGGGGATTGCACGCTTTACGCCCATCCACGAAGCACTTTGCCCTCTGCCTTGGAAAAAATCCTGGGAACGACCGTGATCCGTGCACAGTACTAACAGACACCAGAACGTACACAAATACACAGACATGGACGCAGCAGACGCAGTTTTCGACAGTTTTTGACCCACGCGCCGACCGTTACTGCTTGGTGGGGACGCACACCTCTATAGTAGTAATGCTCATGCAACCGTGCGTGACGCAAGTGCTCAAGGGCCTGCCGCAAAATCTCAGCCTGGAGGATACGTAAACTTGCTACGCTGCACTCATGTCACGTTCAGCTGCATCAGAATCTGGAACCAAGGACCTTCCTAACGCGTCTTGATTTCGCCAAATGGATTTTAATAAAATCTCGTGACGAGCCGGACTTCCTTGGCAGCCTGTGGGCAGGCCGCAATAAACACCGTGCAGAATGTACAAGTGAATCTCCACAGCGCGCATTACTCGATCCCACACTTGGTGGCACAACTGCGAAACCAGTACGTGAGGTCATTCAGCGTCTGGTGCGGAATCTTTGATGGTAGCATCATTATTGGCCCCGTGCTTTTGGAAGAGACGCTATCCGGCCAGCGCTACGTTTATGACATCCCAAAACGTCCGCTGGATGAGTTTTGCTCTGATCTTTCACTATCGCCGGTCTCAAGGATGTGGTTCCAACACGTCACGACGGTGCCCCTGCACACTACAGTAGGCAGACCCAAGCTTGGCGGCTCGACATTCCTGAGGCAGTGGAGTCTTGACCTGCTAGGTTGGCCAACGTGTCACCCCTCGATTTCTTTCTTTTGGCATACATCAAAAACTGCGTCTACAGCACTGGGACCACCAGCAGGCTTGCAGGGACATTTCTGCGTACACCGTCACGAGTGCATCAGCGCGCGTTTTGAACAGGTGAAATTGTTGCATCGCTTCAGCTGGGGAGGGGGGGGGATATATTTACTAGACCAAAGCAAAAAAAAAAGAAAAAAGTGGGGAAAGGTCAGCCAAACGGGACGTCAGTTTCAGCTGGGGACTTGTTCAAGCATATCCAGTAAGCAACCCAGTACGAAATACTCCATGAAAGTGTTCAAATGCGCGTATTGAGCTCTGGTAAGAGAAAATAGAAAAAGCAAAAAGCAAACATGAAGACAGCTTTAAGTACTCGATTTTGAAAAGCTTTTGGAAGGGGTATCAAAGCACCGCTTCTTCATACTGCCATAGAATGCCGTTGACACTGCCCTAAAGCCGTCATGCAGTTGCTCTGATTCGTGTCAAAAACTTATCGCTATGGAAGGTGAAGCACGCTTTGCTTCTCCACGGTATCAGAAGCTGCTGTCGCTGTTCATCCCGAAGCCTGTACTCTACCGGTAAACTGGACCAGCGGTGTCACTAGGGTACGCGTCACCCGGTGCGGGAGCTCTTTGCGTCACCTCCCCTCCCCCCCCCCCACCCATAATGGGTTCCTTTCTATACCATTCGGTGCTCGACTATGCGATAGAGTACACTCTCAGAAAAAAAGGAGTAACAGGGGAGTAACTTCCCACATTTACTCCATTTCCACTTCCTCTGTCAGTCGCTTACTCCGTCTTTCTTCCTGCATTTACCATGTAACTCCATCACTGCAAATAGGTGCTCCCTCTTGCCGGCCAAATTTTAATGGACAAGTGATGTGTGATATCACTCTCCTTCTCGCACGGTGACTTTCGATTTATAAACTTGTGTACTACAGTCAGCCATCGATACATTGCATCATTTTGTTATATATTCCATGGTTTTGCTCTAAGTATCTCAGTTGGTGAAGTTCTCACCGTTACGCGAGACCACATCGTGAAATGTGACCTTCTGACACACTAATTACATCGAATACTTATCCCGGAGTTTACCGCGTTCGAGGGCGCTTCTCAATGAAGGTTACTGGAGGGAAGCTCGGATGTTTTTTTCTAGTGAGTAGTTCGGTGGGACTACTGAAATTTTTTTAGGTGGAGGTATCACACTCCTTACCTCTTGCACACTATCATAACACTTCTCTTCCTCTTTCACTCACAACTTTTCCCATCCCCATCGAGTATGTATTACGACGAGTTGCTTATAAGCGGATACACAGATATTCCGAAGTCAGAAATTTCACAGATGATTCCAAAGCAGCCGCAGAGGCACTGGCATAAATCTCTTTCATGGTGTCAGCATGATACCTGCAACTGGTGTCATGGTTACTGGCCTAGTAAATGGAGTAAAGTAGAACTCTCTCTTGGAGGGTGTAAGTTTAATTCCAAAAGGGACTTTTCTAAGGGACAAGTCATTTACTCCCCTAAAGGAGCTGTAACGACACCATTTTCTCTCAGAGTGTAGAGAGGTCTAGTAATAAAGAGAGCTTCGCGCAGTACGTAGAACCAATAAAGCTATCTGTCACGTACGCTATCGCCTTTGCGTACCTAGGAGATTTGTTAGATAAGGGACACACACACAACACAAATTATCAACTACGAGAGTCCTGTCTAAACACTTTTTCGCATCATTCTCACTGAACTTCAACACATGCCAACACTTACACAGAAGTACTTTAGACAAGAAAAAAAAAAAGGGTCGGAACACGGAACACTCATTCCCAAAAGCAGCTCCCTCACATTTTCTTAACATTTCAGCCGCTCCACGCTATATTTTATTTTATTTTTCTCGGTCTTACTCTAGTACCAGGTGAGTCTCTGACTCGGTGCAAGCACGCAACGTTCAACGAAGGTTGATAACAACACCTGTTCTACCTCTCCATCAATCAATAGTGGGAACCCCAATTGCAGACGCGAAAAGGAAGGGACACAGGTGCTCGCCTGCCCATCGGTCTTTCACGCTCACTCCCATCTCAGCAGATCTGCTAGCGTATCTACAGGCATGTATTTAGTGTCTTTACGTGAAAAGAATAATATGCGCATGTACTCTATCGACTAGATAGCGTCATCAGAGTTGCACGATGTGCCCGCCCTTTCGAAGCACATTAAAATAAACGCGTAGGTGTAATTTTACAAACCGCAACACATCTTATACATCGTAAAAAACGAAAATTAGTTGATTTCACACCTTATATGATGCCGAAATTCACCCTTTAACCTAAATAAACCTATTATTAATTTGTATATAACGTAATCCCGTAGGTATAAAAAAAAACACGCCAAAAGCCTCGGGACGTCTTGTATTCAAAAGCCCAAGCTCCCAAGAAGTTCCGAAGCATCCCGTCTGCGGGAAATGTCATGGCCACGGTTTTCTGGTACAAGTCTGGCGTTGTTCATGTTTATTTTCTGCCCAGTGGTACCACCATCAATAGTGCATATTACTGCAGGGTTCTCAGGTATGTGCATAAGCAAAAGCGTCCGGGCCTCATCACCAAAGGAGTCCTCCTCCTGCAGGACAATGCACGCCCGCATACCGCACATCTCACGACACGCACCTTACAGGAACTTGGCTGGGAGTTACTGCCACATCCCTCTTACAGTGCGGACCTCGCCCCCAGCGATTTAAATGTCTTCGGGCCACTAAAGGCGCTCAATGGGGGCCGCCACTTCAGCTGCGACGACAAGGTCAAGAATGCGGTCCGATCATGGCTGCTACGCGCCGGTAAGGATTTCTACGCTGCTGACATCCAAGCCCTCGTGAAATGCTGGGGCAAGTGCATTAGTGCAGCTGGAGATTACGTTGAAAAATAAAACTAATTTCTCGCCTGTAAATTCATTTTACTTTTGCGAAAAATGAAGAGTCACGGTTTCACTTGAACACCCCTCATAATTCAACTCTTCAACTGCCTTTTTACTATCGCGCAATCATCATTAACTCAAGTAATGCACAGTTAGATCATATTGTGTTCTTTGAGAATAGCAGCTGCTCAATGCAACAGACTAAAATATTAGAGTGAAGAGTTCGTCTTTTTGTTACATGTAGATTTTTTATAGTGCGTGTGTGTTTCGTAGTACCGACAACGTGTGAAAGTAGTGGAAGGAAACCACTGTAGACTTGCTTGTAGCTCGTTGCTTCGAGCATACTTTGTCTATTTCTCAGGATTGGTCAAAGTCGACGCCACAAACAAGAGATGCATGATGCTGATGATGATGACATGACATGACTAAGTGAAACAGAGCCTCAGGACTCAAACTCAAATTCAACTCAGGGCGAGAGTTGCCGACATTTCGACCAGTACCTGTTCTTTTTCTGGGCGGCAAAACAGTTTTTTCTTTTCGGTTCACTGGAGTTTCTACCCTTCTCGAATATAGAGCATACTCAGGGCACTCTCCACGCCTGTTGCTCAACGGCGCTCTTTTCAAGCGCTCGTGCTAGCAACCGCACCTTCGGAAATCGACGTTGCAAACGAACATTGTGCCGGTCTAATGACAGCTTCGGGGGCCTTGGTGTCACAGAGATCGTAAGCTTGTGCCATCCCGGTCGCACTGGAATACTCAAAGGAACAATCTCTGGATCTTCTGTTCTCCTTCATGAAGTTAGAGGCTTCCCTAAGAAAATCGCCCCATCGCACCTCTCATGGGCAGGCTGTATTACGTACAAGGCGCTCCAAAATCTAACATTCCATGGCCAACACTCCCTCCTCGGGCTCTACAATGGTTGCTGGTGGATGCTGACTTCCCAGCAGAATGGAAGAATGAGATGATAGTGCCGCTCATGAAGCCAGGCAAGTCTCCGCACGCCACTGATGCCTTCCGCCCAATCGCCCTCACCAGCTGTGTCGGCAAGATTATGGAACGGATGGTATCCGCACGACTGAACTGGTATTTTGAGACCACCCGATTCTTTCCTGGGGACATGGCTGGCTTCCGTCAAGCGCGGTCTGCAATTGACATTGTCATCGATCTCGTCTCCTCTATCCAGCAAGCAAAGTCTGATGGGCTCCTAACGGCCGCTGTCTTCCTCGATGTGGCGAAAGCATACGACAGTGTTTTCGGCAATGCCGTTGTTGCATCGCTTCAAGAAGCTGGTGTGGGCGGCTGTAACCTTGCCTGGTTGCAAGCCTTCTTCTCCGACACGTCTCTATTCCTCTACAGCAGACGGTGACAGCGCCAACTATACTCTGTGCATTGTGGAGTTCCACAGGGAAGCGTCCTCAGCCCGCTCCTGTTTAATGTCATCCAGGCGCACCTCCCTTCTCTCCTGCTCACGCATACCCATATCACGATCTATGCTGATGAAATTTACCTATGGACCTCTGCAACGCACCGTGGTGCCATCCAGAGTCGTCTGCAACGTGCCTCAGACCTTATTGTGGCGTATGTTGCTGACCGTGGGTTGTCTGTCTCACCGACTAAGACAGTAGCTATGACGTTCACGCGCCGCTCTTTCTGGAAGTACCCCCTGCTGCTAGCTGGCTCTAGACTGAACTACGTCTCGCACTGTCGTTAGCTAGGCATAATCATTGATAAGGGACTGACATGGTCGCGGCAGATCAACTCTCTCTCTCTCTCCTTACGGCGTGTAGAAATTGAACTTTACGGCGTGTAGAGCCTCTGAAAGATGCAGTGCTAGGCGAAAACGTATGTCGTTTTATGCAGGCATTACGGCCCACGTAAGGCACGGAGCATGTTAGAAAGCGTCGTATTTGATAGCGGAGAGTTCGTTTTACCGTATGTAAGCAATTTTCACCATCGCACTTGACGGGCTCGACACTCATGCCGTGCACGCAATTTACAAAGTTTAGCAAGTTTATGAATTTTTTGCAATATAAAATTCTCGAATTTCGTCCTTAAATAGCATCACGCTGTACTTTCATCAGCAAAAACTGCCGCAACGACAACAACAACTTTATTTCGAGATTATGGATGGGGAGTTTCATCGCGAGGGGCGATACTCTACCCCCATGCTGGTGGTGATGTGGGGCATGAAATAATGAGCCCCCTCACAATATGGAGCGAAGTCCTATGGCGTCCAGAAAGGTGAAGAGAGCTTTGAGGGCAGAGCATTGGTGGGCTGGATGTGGCCAGAGACCAAGCAATGTTGTGAGAGAGAGGGTGCGAGAGTTCAGCTCGTTAAGGGATATCTAAAGGGATATGTAAAAAATCTATTTCTTTGAGCACATCACTGTAGATGCCTCAGGCACCTCTGCCGATCCACATGGGGCCCGTCCTGTGCTGACCTCCGTCGTATGCGTTGTTCCTTCTTGGTTGGTACTATGCGTGTAATTTATGCAGATATCACACCTTTCTCTCTCTCTCTCTCTTTCTTTGTTATTATAGTTTATGTTTACAAACTGGTTATAACCCGGTAGGCCCACAAGACGTGCGTTTATTGCTGTGTTCTATCATGTTCGGGACAGCAGCACAGGCTTTGTCCTCGCTGTCCCACACCTATCATGTGTATCTAAAGCTCAAAATAAAAATATTTTGATTTTGATTTGATATGCGCTCTAGTCTGCGTCTCCTGTATGGGATCTCCAGCACTCACGAGCAGGAGATGCTCAATATTCAGGCCAGAAGCCTCCGCCTCCGTTTGGGAGTACCAAAGACTACGGAACCTTCTTTGTTTTGGCGGAGGCACGGGAACCATCGGTGCTTATTCTTCGCGATAGTGTAGCCTTACACGCGTTACCTTATCTTTGTGATATTGCTCAACGTTCTCCCGCATCTACATTCGGACAAGCTATTCTTCGTTTGTGGGGCAACATCCCCTCAGCATCGACCCGGACCTCCTATGCGTCACCCATGTGGACATTTCACTGCCCCACTGTGCAAACGTCCATTCCGGGCGTTAGGAAAAAGTATGCTGTGCCAATAGTTGTGGCCTGCCAAACTGGCCTTGCACCACAGCCACAGCCACCACCGGCATCAAACCCAAGTATAACAATGATGCTTCGGTCTCTCTAGTTGGGTCGTCTGCTGCCTTTTGCATCCCAGAGGATGGAATTGAGCCCGTGTTCAAACGCCCCTCTTATGTCATCTGCCGAGGCAGAGGCATTCGCAATACTGGCCGTTTTGAGACACGTCTCCTCGTTGGCACCCAGTGCCTGGACGATCCTGACCGACAATAAAGAGTCTCTAGAGGTGCTGGCCTCTTACTCTGCTGCAGTCATCAGTGACACCTACACACAATCATCGCCCTGCACTCCATACTTGTATCCCTGAGACACGACGTGGTATTCCAATGGATTCCGAGCTTCATCCGCCGCTTCATTGCCAACTGCACGCAGCTCTTTCAGAAATAAGCTATACGAACCAATGCCTTCCTTAAATCCATTGACCCACTAATGACATATGCTGTGCTGCCCGCATCCCGCGCATCGAGGAATCATTGCTTCATCGACTGCGCCTGAATGTGGCACGAACTTTACTCCTCCTGTTTAAGATGAGTCAACATTAATCACCTCTTTGTCCCACGTGTGAGGTAGAAGATGACGTGCCACATATACTCCTTGCCTGCCAGCGGTACGAAGATCACCGGTCCAGTCTCCGGCGCTGTCCGCTCATCTAGGCTATCGAGAGCTTTCCCTCGCGGTGCTCCTTGGCCCTACTCAGCACGCTGAAGTCACGTCTGCGCTGACGCGATTCCTTCGGGAATGTAAACTCTTTGGCACTCTCTAATACCTCCTATAAGACTGTCTGCACAACGATTAGTGAAGGAGCGGTCTTTTCCTGTATTTCTTCATAATTTTCTCTCTCTCTCTCTGCTGCTTCATCTTCCTTTAGTTCGGTTGTGTTTGTTTTTGGGAATAGCGAGCCTACATCATGGGTAACATTTCCCTACTTTTTTCCCCCTTGTGGCATTAAACACATCCCCTTCTAAGTGAAACGAAGCACATCAGTGCGCTACAAGGCCCGTCGGCTATGCTGAAAACAGTCGTCCATGCAACAGAGAAGGAATGGACAAACAAAAATGATTTATATTGGTCCGTCATCAGCATCTTGTTGTGTTGACAATCCATGCTCGCGAAACGTCGGAAGTTCAGGAGAAGCTTCTACAACTGCAACAGTAGCAGATAGATGTTGTTGTTCGTTGACCTGTGGCCACTGTGTTTAGCCCATCAGAAGAATGTTCCTATTCCATCTTGTGCGTCACTGTCTCACTTTCTTTTCTTTGAGTCATTTTCATTTCCGACTGTTTTATTTTAGGAGCTAACGGTCCGCCTGTGTAAAGATTAAAGCATAAATCTCACGAAATATTTGCCAGTAAAATCGCAGCCCTTCCAGATCGAACCCATCAGCAGATGCAGAAACGACGACTCCTGCTTTTTTATTTAGCTTTTTTTTTAAGGTTTCGGAGTTTATATAACATATAAAGGAGATATAGTATTTAACGGCTCTTCCAAAGTAAAACCTTCAGCTCAAACCCTTGCAAAGCCGAAACGTAAACTACAATTTCACATTCCTTGTTCACACTACAGGAACATAGCAATCGAAGCTGTTCCACATCGCACAGGAGAAGCACAAACCTCTATTAGCAGACGCTGCGGTTTCTTCTTAGTCTCTCTAACAATCCCTCTCCTTTTTCTGTTATTTCTCCCTTTCTGCGTCCGGTTGCCCTTGTGTCAATCTCCCGCTTTTGTTGCGCTCGACGTGTCCTAACTGGGGAGTAGCCGCCCTCCTCGTAATCATTCCGAAACAACAAAGCAAGTGTTTGTTCTCCGCGCAACAAGAAAGAACACACACAAAAAAAATATGTAAACGATAGAAGAAAAGGAACTTATCAGCTACAGTGCGAGAAGCGGAGCGGCAAGAGGCCGACCACATGTGTCACGCCTCTGGGAAAAAAAGTAATCAGATAGATACGGATAGAGGTTCTTGGGGAAACGCAGACACTTCAGCTAGTGTTTTCAGGTACGATGACAAGACGGGGGCGCTGAGAGTCGTTTCGCCCAACTGCTACTTCGCCTTGTTTGAACTCTAGGAAGTTTTTTTCTTTTTCTTTTCTCAGCGATGTTTGAGGGTGTTCCAGTATTTGGAAAATGTACAAAGATTTTATATTCAGACATTTAGGGCAACTTGAAAGTCGGAGGGCATTTGAAATTAGGATGGGCGCGAATAGATATATTCGGGATTTAGAATCGTTCGTCCCATTCTTTGGATGTCTCAATAAGTATTATGATGACAACTATAGATGCCCGCCAACATGAGGGCGCTTTTCTTGATTCCAAATAGGGGAACGGACAATCGCTCACCGGACAAACGCTCACCCATGAAGCGTTGGAGCCGGACAATCGCTCACATTTTGCAAAGGCCTTTTGTCGCCCAATAATTGGGATAATAATTGACTGGTAGCGGTGACGCTCTTCCATGCTCTTCCACTCTCATGTCCACCAATGAATTATCTCCCTACACCAATGAATTACACCAATGAATTACGTCCTTTTGCACCGCTACCAGCCGCGAAAAAAATATGTAAACCGAAACCAATTCATTGCTGCAACAAACGACCCACTTCGGTGGCAGATTTTTCTTTAAAAGGTGTCCACTCAACGCTCCAAAAGGCGTAGTACCCATTTTAATACCGACGGCTCCCTGCTTTAGAGGTCTTTTTTTTTCACGAAACTCATTTACATTTTTATTTAAATAATGAGCGGCTCCAACTCATTCACACGTGCGCAGGTTGTAGGCGGTATCGGACAGATAATTGTAAAAAAGGAAGTTCTTCGATTGGTGCACCGGTTCGCGAATTATTTAGCCCGAGGATTAAGCCGAGACACCCGGTACATCCATTTATTTCGGCGCACACTTGAGTGATATGCAGGTGCGCAGAGCAGTAGCTGGCCACGGTTAGTGAGCTTTTGTCGGGCATCAACGTTTCCAGGGTGAGCTTTTGTTCGGTGCGTGTCTTCCCACTCCGCCTATTCCCATTTCGCCTAATGCTTCTTATCAGATTATCTCCCAATCCATCACCATGTTCCCTCCCACGTAAACGCACTTGGTCCCAGGTCGCTTAAATGAATCCGTCAGGTAGTCCCATTTCGCCTACTGAGGCGTACATATATGTCACGCAAAGAAAGAATACAGTTCTCTTTTTTCGTTGCACCCTACGCTTGATCATCACTGAAAATTGCATTTTAAGCAAAATACATATTGTTTTTTTTTCTGCACACCTATCGTGATTACCTCACGTACAAACAGGAAACCACATTCGCATTGTTGAACAAAGAGGTTGTACTCTGCATTCAAAGTTTTCATCGTCATCATGTATCTCTCTCTCTCTCTCTCAAAGTTTTCCCTCGCGAAGCATGAAAAGCCTGTAGAAGCTGAACACGTTCGTCGCCTTTACTCTCACCATAATTCATCCTCTCATATTAACCACTCTGAAGTGGGGTAGGGTCCTGTGCCTACCACGGGGAAACATCCCATGTCATCATCACTTCTTCATTTATTGTTGTTGTTGTTGTTCTAAAGGGTAACGAGCACAGGTCATGTTCTTTATCTGTCTATGTCTGTACACCGCTCATAGCCACAGTTGCTTCGCGGCGCTAACACAGAATTATAAAAGTTGCGGTGCATCAGATGTCCGACAGCATGTGTACGAGATCAGCCTTCGTCCGCCGACTTCAAGTTGATTGATTCCTCGCCGCGTTGTCAAGAACGCGACTTTATGCCCACTCGTTGATGTTTACGAGCAAATACAACTGAAGATCAACAGCTTGTTAACATCGATGGCCGCAGCTTGGTCACTCAGCTTGCCAGTAGAAAGGAAGAGCACAGGTTACGAGTTGAAGTATCTAGAAGGGGCAGCCACAACTTCCAGACTAACGCAGCGTTATTCTCCCGCGGGTCTCAGAAACACCTTCGCGGAGTTGTGCGAAAAGGCAACCAGAGGTTGACACGACTGGGAAGACAAGTGATATTTAGCATTTTGATTTGAAGTGCCGAGTCAGAAAATACTGAAAAGCATTACAGTGAACCCTCGTTATTACGACCATGGTCGTCCCCGGAAATTTCGGTCATAATGCGGAATTGTCACATTAACGGGGGGATTTGCAGAGGTTTCACAGGATTGTTCCCCAAGAGTATGGTCGTAAAGCGCGTATGTCAGATTATCGGGGGTCATATTAACGAGGGTTCACTGTATATATTGTTTCTAATATCATTCACATGGCTTGGTGAAAAGGACAATAAGTCCCGATGTGTCGTTCGAAGAAGAGTTCGTAGACTGCCGAGCCACGAGCGCCGCGGGACTGGCTCCGGTGCAGAACCGCATCACTGTGTCCTTGTGGACATCCTGGTTTTTTCGCGATGCTTGATGAGAACATTGTAAAGTGTGCAGACTGCAGGGCGGAGCCATTCCCTGCTGACGTCAATCAGTGATAGTGAGGCCCAGTTGTTGACAGTCCCATTTAGCGTAATGGTAGGCATCCCGGTCGCCCTGTTAATTCTAAAAAAACGCATTAGGCGAAATGGAGCTTAGTACTGAGAAATATGAGTAATGCGAATCAATTTTTCTCGTTCTTTTGTATTCTGTCCAGGGTGTCGGAGCGAACCGAAAACCGAAAAAAAACGCTATTTTGGTGCGAACCGGAACGGAATCGAAACCGTATAAATTTTTTTCGCTCAGGAGGGAAACCGAAAAATAATTTAACGGTTTTCGGTCCAAGAAAAAACTTCGCCGGTTTGGAATACGGACAGGCGAATGAGACGTCGTGTACTCTGAAGTCATGTCATGGATACTATACGAGGGTTACGGTTACGATGGAATGTATGTCGGTATAGTATGACCCTTAGGCTCCCTTTGTAATGGTTTATCGTTCGCGCACGCACACAGACTTCGAGGTACATGTGACTCTCTAGCAATGTGCCGTAGTGTTCGTTTTAATTTGATCCCCCCGAACTCTCCTCAACTAAAAAACAAGGGGGCTGCATAACAGCTTCTTTATCGGTAATGTCGCGCAACGCGTCCCTTGTTTGAGAGCAGCTAAGTTGAATACATTTACGTATACGCGAAGGCAAGCCCGTGCAAAGTGGCAACTCTTTTGTGGACAGGACACCAAGAAAATAAAACGGAGCCGTCGAGCGCGTTTGTGAGTGAAGGTGTTCCTCGATTTGCGTCGCACTCGTGCGGTGGTGCTTGCTGGCTAGACAGTAGCAACAGGCATTCGCATGGGACGCAATCGCTCCAACCCAGCAAGAAAGTACTTTATGTATGACATCACGACAAACAAGTCAGTTTGTAGCATGCGCTTCAAGAAATGAGAAAGCCCATTTGAACAGACAGTAACCTACAGGAACCAGGAGCTACCAATTTCACAGCTGTCTATTAATATTAAATACCATGTATGCTGAATAAACGGGTTTACATTTTGCAACATTGATTTTTTTTGTGGGGATGAGTATTCCCAGCAGAAGCGGAACCGGTTAAAAACCGGTATGAACCGTTATTTTTTTGCTCCGGAACAGAACCGGTACCGGATCGTTTATGATGTAACCGGAACGAAAACCGGAACGAAAAACGTTTCGGTTCGACACCCTGATTCTGTCTTTCTTTCTTGCGAACAGTATAGTATCGTATCAGTCACCCTGTAAATGCCCAACCCATAGCACCACAAGATGCCAGTGCTTCACGTAGACATAGCAAATACATGCGTACTGGAATTTCAATAAATTCTGTCTCTCCTGGCTACTAAAGCCTATACTGTTGCCGCTTATTATTCTTTCAATACTTGGAGTTGGACGGACTAAAAATAATACGGAGAGGTTGAACTTGTCATCTGACAAGTTCTGCTACTCCGAGAAAAGGCTACGAAAAACAACAACAAGGAAAGAGAGATGACTATAGGCTAGGCTAGGCTAGGCTAGATGACTAGCTAGGCTTTCAATACTTCTTTGTCGCTGAGCGCACGGATTTCTCGATTAGCCAGAGCAATATGCACGACCTTCTGCAGCATATACAGATGTTTCTGGCTGTTTCATTTGTGTGTTTCCTACCTCACGGCTGTTATTCTCGACTCTTATACTAGATGTGTAGTAAACGGTAGTGCTCAGCTTAACAGATGATTTACATAGCTGAATTGCACCTACGGTTTCTTTACTCATGCTTTTCTCTTCCTGTGCAAGATGCATTTCAACGTGCCCCGGTACGCGGCTGCTGCCGCTAAACCGTTCCCACATTGCCTCAAAATCTCGGGTGGCAGCATTGAATGCCAGGTATGGAGTCAAATCGATAAAGACAGATATGGAAGCACGAAGATCAGCATGCGTAATCGATTTCGGACGAGGCGTCTCCAAAGTGAATTGGAAGCATTCATTCAGAGACACGAATGAAAAAGTAGGAAGGAATCCAATCTGAAAGACAGACATACTGCTCGTCGCCTGCGGCTGCTCAGATCTTCACTCACTTCGTCGACGAAAAAGTTTGGAGATGGCGCTGCAGGACTCTACAGAAATATCTTGATATTATGTTGTTGGACAACATAAGAAGTGATGTTGAGGAATATCATTGCCAAACAGTTGTGTTCAAGATAAGAACGTTCCTCCGCGAAGTGGATCAGTTAGTTGCAATCTATATTTATATGTGTTATTTGTGTAAAGTCAGGAACTCCTTCAATCATTTCTAGGTCTTTTGTGTTGTCGTGGTCTTTTCTGTCGTCTCGTCGTGTTGCCTTCAGCGTTCGCCATCCATAGAAATCTTACGGAGAGAGGCTAGAAGGAAAGCTGGGGAGGAGGATCGGAGGAGAGCAAAGCACTTGAACTGGGCTCGTCCCTCTCTCAATGTATGCGCTCGGAGGCAGCCATATTGAATCAACCGAGGAAACGTCGTGTATTTCCAGTCCGTGAAAGCAACCACAGTTCCAAAAACTGTTGCAACACTTGCTCGGTTGCTTCTCTGCTTCCGTCGGCTACATATTTTGTCAGTGTCCGCCCCTATCCAGGCTTGTAGTCAGGGCTGGTTGAGGCAGTGGCGGAGACGGCGTCCCCATGTGGCGTCAGTGCCGTGTCTGTTTCTTCGTGTGTGTGTATGTGTTTTCATATATCTTACGGTTTCATGAGTTCTGGCAGTGTGTTACTGTTCCAAAAACATTTTTGGCGTTATGTTTGCTGTATGCTTACTGGATTCCTTTGTTTGCATGCGCCGCGGCAACAGTAGCTTCAATTCAATATGGAGCTCCCCTCGCCCGTACGTCCCACTTTCGGAGGTTTCCTTCTAGCATACTCCTTAAGATTTCTATGGCGTTCGCCCAGTGCTCAGGCTTATATTGACCATGGGTCTTTTGTGTCGCCTCCGCTTTAAAAATAAGTGTGAAAACTGCATACACATGTAGGTATAGTGCTATACTGTGGAGTCACGTTTAGGCTATTTGCAGATTGCTAAGCCTCTCACGAGAAACAAATATGCCTCTAATGAGTCCACCGCAGCACCTTAGTTACATCGGAAGTGTATATCGTCGTCAAGTAGGGACCTATCAAGGGGGCCTCCTTACGCGTATTCCAAATGACAGCTCCATCCACGGAGGGCTGCTGTGTTTCCCCGTCATACCGTGCATACAACGTGTGTATTGTCATCAACTATAGATGAGCTGCATAGGAAGGTTACCCCCTTTACACACACACGGAAACTCTACCTTTTATTGAAGGACGGAGGATGGGACAGCAGGACGTAATGCATGAACACAACCTGTACGCTTACCTGGGGAATGGGACAAACCTCACAAATGATAAGAAAATGATTCAATTTTTATATACCAGATAACGTTACCAATGTGGGTATTGTATTGCCAACTGTATAGGATGGGACAAGCCAATATGTGTATTGTCATCAAGCAGAATAAATACCTATGCAGGTAGCTCCCGGTATTGTTGACTCTATGAGATGAGCCACAGAAGATTGTGTACTCATCTTCCTAAACGTTCCCTAACCATTTAGCCCGCTTGTTATCCATATCTTACCTATTTCTATCCTTGAGTCAACAACTGAGACAAGTTCTAAAACATTGCAATATTGCTATCGCACTGAAGTGCAGCATCCCATCGTATACTCCCTTAGCTCCCTTAGGGAGAGAGAGTGTATTGGCATCAAATGGAAGGCCGGCATGGAAGGGAAGCATACCTCAGATTAGTAGCCAAAAAATGTGTTAGTTGCTTTGCTCTCTCTTCCTTCATTAGATGTTCGATTGACGCAGGATTATACTGGTGTCCTGATGTACGATAACAAGCTGCCAGCGACCATCGTGCGCCGGGATACCCCTCTCCAAATAAGAAACGGGTCTTGCCTGTCATTGTCGTTCTCGGCGTCATTTGCTAGTCTTGAGCCTTCGTGCCGTGTCGTGCTTTCTGCGTCCGCTCATGCTCAAGGTTGACCAGCTCTCCACCATTTTCTCAGCTTTGTGCGCCTTCTAGGCACCAAGAAGTTATGTCGCTGCATAGCGCCTTGTTAACAAAATGTTACACTACTACCCTCTACATTGCCAAAACTATACGTCTCGCTGAAAATCTTCAAAGTCACCACGCCCATTTATACTGCAGGCGACATCACCGGCAATAATCTTCGCGATACGGTCAAAGGAAGGTTTCGTTTGAAATTGAACTTTCTCCACCTTCAAAGTCGCAGAAAAACTGTGTTGAGATTTCGTTCACTTTGGATTGCTTCGCGACAATCCACTTTTCCCCCCTGTCATGAAGGTTCCGAAGCGATAACGCGGAAATCCTGTGATAAACTGTGCGTGACAAGAGGAGGATTAACTGCCTCGTCCTCTGAAGGGAGACACATTTTGAGGGCAGTCCAAATAAAAAAGACGCCTTCCTCTATTTCTCTATCATGCCACATACGGCACACGTGAAGGACGTTGAGCATTTTACGATGAAACAACACGAACTGCAGACATTAGAGGCAGCTTTATTGGAAAAGGAGGGGGATTGAGGGAGCTTGATGTGATTTGGAGCAAACTCTTGGTGCCGATCAGTGCACCATGAATTCTATTTTTTTTTTCCGTCACGAGCAGCCTGGCTCGAAGGTCGAAAGGTCGAATAATATGACCAGATGTATTGTCTCTGTGCCTCGTATAGATAGCAAGCAAATGTCGTCACAGTTCTTAAAATCACGCACCTCGTTAAACGACGTGCAAGCTGTATCTCTTATACATTACAACTGTCACCACGCTGTCATCTTTGTTTCTAGGGTATGTATTACAGTATCGCGAAGTAACTGTGGCTATGAGAGGTATACAGACGTTGGCAGGTGGAAAGAGGACAATAGAAATGAGCGGGAGACAGGGATGTTAGATTGCATGCTGAGCAGATTCCATGGGGAACTGTGCCGGAATCCGTCTGGAAAGCCTTAAGGAAACGGCATCGAGATCCTCATACACTGCAGCTGGTGGAAGGATTTGACCGCATGACAGTGCCGAGCCGAGCTGGGCAATAGCCTGACAATATTAGACTGCATGACAATTGGAACTACAACCAACGAGCAGATGCTGTATCCACTTGGCTAGTGGTGTCGCCATCTATTCGCGCACGTTCCCAACCGCATGTATTTTGCCAGGGAACAACCTAAAGAGAAGTTGTGTTACGAAAAAAGCGATTGTTCCGTATTTTGCCTCTTCCACGACACATTACTACGTAGTCTTTCTATCTTAGTCGTTTATCTTCAGCAATCAATCACTCAGTCATTCGAAGAGTAGTGTGCCTGATGTGCTAGGATTTTCTCGAGTTTGTCGAATTCTGTAAAGTGCTTTAATTTCCAGACTCCAATTTTTCGCGCAGCACACATAGGGCACATAATCGCGGCCATCAAATTTCGCAGAATTTTGGTTTTTGATAAGTTCTTCGCTCACTTTGTGACAAGCCCGAAATTGCCCTTCCCGCATTTAATAAACGCGGCGAAGCATAACATCGAGTGCTTGCTCCTTTTCTTTGTTCGTCAGCCTTCGTGGTTGGTCGCACTCGGAAGTATGGAAGCAGTTAAAATGCTTACTAGTAACCTGTACGACCAAATGTGAAAAAGTTTGCGATCGTTGGTTTTGAAATGTCAATTATTGCTCAAAATTTTCACGTGCCGTTAAAATTTCGCGAATTGTTCAGTTCGCTCAATTCGCGGAAATTCGGAGTACGCGAAAGGGTTTCGCAGTATGTGATAGGGGTATACAATAACCTCCATTTTACTTGCGCACATAAGTAGGCAGTAAATAGCACGACTGCGTGGAGCAGCCTTCATACGAGGCGTCATGGTGCATATTTTACATGCCAGACTCGTGCATCAGAATATGATACATTCACATGTGTGTAGTATAATGCATTAATATGCGTCATACATTCAGATCAAAGTAACGCCTTGTTATATGTCCTTCTGAGAGGTAAGGATGCATCATTTGAGAGAAAGGAAAGAGAAGAAAAAGAAGCAGCAAATTGTGATGCTACGTTTCACGCGACTTCTAAAATAGTTTCGGTTTCGTTTGTACGGGCACGGAGTACTGCAATCACAACGTAGATATCGTACTAGCCAAGAGTGTTAACTTGCGTGCCTTGGCACCTTTCAAGCAACTTCAGATTAGAACATCTGAAGCTGTGGCTAATGCAAGGGAACCACCTAGCCCGTTCTCAGGGTTCAACAGTCGCTTCGCGAATACACGCTGCTGAAGACGGTTCACCAGCGACACCTTCTGCTTCGAGATGAGTTGCGACGCCCAGTTGCATCAATATGGGCACTGCAGCCTACGGAAATCAGTCTCAGCACACTCATACTCCCCATGATGATGAAGAAACCTCCTAGCTAACTGTATGGTAAACTATCAGCCATACTACCTGAGTGTAATGATGAAAAGGAAGAGGAAGGAGAACTGGAGCTGCACATACTTCGCTGCTGTACAAGGCTGATCCGTCACGTTTCCGACTACCTCCATTCCTACCTGGGCGAACTGCATCTTTCCCGCACAGTCTACGTCTGAGTGTCCCACACAGCACTAGGCTCGTACATAAAATCCGAAAGTCTGCTTCGCCTAACTGCAGCGAGTGGCGTAACAGAAAGCATGCACTCCCCGTGTGCTCGATAGAAGCCCGACGGACAGACAATTTGTGACTTAAGAGCATGTGATCATTTGGCAAATGCTCTCCAGTGGTGCTTCGTATCGGTTGAACTTTAATCATCTTCCTGCTTTGTATGTTCTAATTTTCCTAGTTAGTCTATGTACGCGTTAGAGATAGGCATTGTGACCGTGTCGCGACTCATGTTCCAGTTGTTTTTTTTTTTTTTGCTATCATCATCATTCCAGGGACGTCGGCGGGGTGTCGGCGGGGCACCCCCCCCCCCCCCCCCCCCCACCAGAACTTTCGCTCTGAGGGTCCAGACACCCAATTTTTCGTGTGTACGTGTCGTCTGGGACAGACTCGCTTTCAGCTCCGTTATCGCGCTGAGTGAAAACGAACACCAGATGACTGCATTCACCCGAATAGGTACCATCTACACAATTACCCTATGTGATACTGATACCGTATGAGAGGACCTGCCCCGCGAAGAGTTATCGACACGCCCTTTCATTTTTTTTATTTGATTTGATTCGGGTTTTATTGGCGCATCAGCTACAAAGGCCATAATGCGCCAAATACCATTGAAGACTAATTAGTTAAAAAGTACATGTGTAGGACTAAAATGTGAGTAACTGTTGCATTAGTATTTAAAATCACAGATGTTTTAAAAACCCAGTAGACACGCCACTTCAGCAGTCTTGCTTACTATAACCCTGCCACACGGGCTAATTTAGCGTGATTTTCGTGAATGCCCTCTAACCAAGCGAATGTCACTTTCACTACGGGCTTTGCTAGACGGTTCAAGTAAGTGTCACTGAAACGGTTATGGCAATTTTGATAGATAAGACTAAACGGCGGCAAAATTTTGAGGTGTGCGCCACAATACTTTGCTGAGAATGCTTTTCTTTGATTTAGAAACGCTCCCTGCAAATCTTCTTCCAACATAAAACAAATTGGCCTCAAACATGTGCTACGACAAAAATGGCCGCCGCCGGATCACCGAGACCGCGAAGTTTTCACAGGCTGTTAACGGGAGTAATGACATGTTTTTTTTTGTTTTGTTTTTTGTTTTGCACAATGTCACACTGCATTGAAATGAAATAAACACGCCGTTGAAAATACTTGTTTAAAAATATTATGGTCACGGGGCCTCTCGCTTTTCCTCAATATTTTTACCTGTGCCACAAAGATTGCCGTCCAGGCTACGCGCTCGGTTCACCGAAGAGAAATGAAGTGAGTTTGGGGAACTCACTGGACGGTTAGTGCACTTTCTGCCGAGTGTCAGTAAAAGACGCCTTGTGACAGCACGCGAATGACACTAAGTGCAAGTGTCACAAGGTGAAAGTGACACTAAATTAGTCCGTGTGACGAGGGTATTAGAGGATACAGGAAAACGCAGATATCGCTCCAGCAAAGGGCGTCGACTTGTTTTTGATCAACGGAGTGGACACATTCAAGGCTAGAAAGGGAAACTCTTATCCCTTTCTAGGGATAGGAGGATCTTAGGGAGTTTTTAAGCAGTGCGCTGGTGTGCGTGACGACACGTGTAGCATATCTGTTGTCTTCGCCTGAGCCATGACCAGGACACTCGGCAGAGCCTTTTTAGTGCAACAATAATGACACCCTTTGCAGGTGGCACCATTGCGCTTTTCACGAGAACAAAAATCAAAAATAAAGGAACACGCCACCGCTCGCTTACTTCTATTTGTCTTATTGCACTTAGACAATCAACCAATATTTCAGTTAGTGCTACTCAAACTCAAATTTCTTTTTCGCCTTAAGGTAATTAAGAACGCGAGGTGGTCTTCCCATGTGATTATGCCCTCCACAGCCATCGGATTGCATTAACGAGTCGTTTCTAATAAGCACATCAATGGCTCCTCTAGGTCGGGTCGGGTCGGGTCGGGTCGGGTCGGGTCGGGTCGGGTCGGGTCGGGTTGGGTTGGGTTGGGTTGGGTTGGGTTGGGTTGGGTTGGGTTGGGTTGGGTTGGGTTAGGTTAGGTTAGGTTAGGTCTCATCCCCCCTGCCGTGAGGCACTTCCGACGCCACTCATGATCCCAGGGTAACGTCAGTGACATCTCTGGTTTCGCTTCATGACTTCGAAGAATCGGCCTGCACTTTATAACGCTTTGCAGGCACACGTGGTTGCACACGAATTCCTAGATATTCTCATAACAGCGTTACTGTAGCGACGCGACAAGGATCATAACCCGTCGTCACGAAACTCCCAAAGCCCTCTCGTAGAAGACCGTGCTCCGATTCGCCCTCTTTTCTTCCTATACAGATGTGCATGGGCGTTGGTGTCTCGTCCTCTCCTCGATAACGAGATGAAAGGCCGCCAAGAAAAGCCCTTGATAGCAGTCCAGGCGTCCAGCTTAATTTGGGACAAGATGATCTGAAATCCTCGGTGAGTAGATTGCAAAGACTTCCTACAAAGGAATGCGACTTCAATATTTCAAGTACACTCAAGATCCTCGCCGCCTTAGCATGTAACGCGGAACGATCCCCACTGACACTCATCGTTGGGTCTTGTTGCAAAGCAAAGAAGATCCGAAAAGGCTCTTCTTTTTTCATCATCACCTCATTCTCAGCTATAGTCGCGACGATGTCCGCAGTTGTGAGGCCAACAACGGAAAGGTACCACCACCACCTAAAACAATGCCCTGACTAGGAAATATTGGGCATGTAGGACTTTTTAGGACTGTGCCTCGATCGATTCAAGCGGCTACATTGCAATGGATTTAGACCCTCCAAATGGAACTATGTCTGCCTAAAAGAGTAGGCTGTGCATCACGACGTTGCCACAGTGCTTTCAGATAGATAGATAGCAAGTTCTACAATGTAGTCGTTTCTGAGCCACGAGCCTTTTCTCCATATTTATGTAGATTCCTCTTGTTAGCGTTATGGCAATATTTTACACAGGTGATACGTATCCCGTGAAAGAGTTCTCTGTCAGCTATACTCCTCAACAAGTGATATTGCTGTTGCATTCCAATTAACACGAGCTTCTCGATGCGTGACTACATTGATATATACTGCAATGGGTGAGCAGAAGGAAAGCAACATTCTCAATGTTTTACTCTGTTTTACTACAGTCCCGCATCACCAGCGTCGCTGATAGAAATTCCTGAGGAACGGCTCTACTGTCGTGTCACGTTTTCGCCTAGCTCCGCGCGTGAACCTCCTTCCCAACGCTTAACATTCTGTTCACGTTCTTGTTTGAAGAATATGCTGATACGTGCCCAAGGAAGAAGTGTTGTTAGCGTGTACCGTTAGTAGCATACGTGTGCATCAGCGGAAGTAAACCCCATGTTTTTTTATTAGGTATCACACGCACAGCATTTCGTGAAGCGAAGTGCTTCGTGCGTTTTACCGAAAAAATCCCAGGGTGTGACAGTCATGACACAGGTAGCGAGGTAAATGTAAACTGTTAGCGAAAGACAGCGACAATACCGAGTCAGACCTATCGACACGGCTATCTTCATAATGCGCGAGTGGTCCTGCGTGTTGGAAGCAGGAGTCGTAAACACAACAAAAATATTCGAGACATGCGCATGTGTTGTTGTTGGTTGGTTGGTTAAATAGCAAGGGGAGGTTGAATTCGCGCGAGCGAATTCGGCTACCCCCTCCCCACCAAAAAAAAAAAAAGAAACGGTACGATCGCACTACAGTACGGTACGGTACGCGCATCGGTACATGCGCACGATTTGTGTGTATAGTAATAGTTTATTCATAATTTCAACATAGTAAAACCTATACGTGTACGACAGAATCATGAAGAGAACGAGCAGAGTGATCTTCCTGCTGTCCTGCTTCCCTGCGCATGTGCCAAACTGTGCTTGTTTATCCGTGCATCCCTGTATCCGTGCATCGTAATACGCACTTAGTGCACTGTTTTTGTTAAACAGGTAGCGAGGGTCCACCTCGGAACCGTAGGCCAACATGAACACGTAAGAACAGATGAATGGCGTATATCCCGTATTATAGGAAAAAGCTTTCACCATGGCGAGACCGGCCATGATGCTGGCGTGAGCGCCAGCAGGAATCAGCTCGATAACCAACGATGTCACGTTTTCGCAACGGACCCATGATGGCCACTCATGGGGAAAATGCAAGCGGCTAATAACTACGTGTATATTTAGCTGTAGGTAAGAAATGGACCTTAAGTGAACCTTCATGATTTCTGTGTTGTCAACACCTGTGATATCCGCATGCATTTCGAATCACCATGTGTCATTAAACCAGATGCTGCTACGATTTTTTTTTTCTCTGTTCTCGTCTGGTTTGTTGCCCTGGGCGATTAATATGGTTTGGTCAGGAAAAGAGAAAGTTTGGTTAGTCCGGTGAACCAACGGCTTGGGAGAGAGAGAGAGAAATACATGATGACGATGATATGGGGATGACTTCCGCTCATTGAGCAGAATGCTACCCGATTGCTATTGGGGGAAAATGAGAGGATGGTGATGAGGATGATGCTGACGACGCTGACAGGGTTTTAGAGAGAGTCGATCAGGCCGGTAGTTTGCAGGAATTTGATGAAGGGTCGTAAGACGGGCATCTGCGTTCGTGTGTCCCATGGTCCCAAAATGAGTCTGAGGTCAAGGGGTCGGCTGTCAACCCGCGCAAGGTCGTTTGCCAACAAGTGACGCTCCCTCCTATAGGTGGCACATGCGATGATCACATGGTCCGCGGTCGCTGGCACACCACACTCCGGGCACAAGGGACTACTGGCACACCCTATCTGGTAACGGTAGTACGGCGAAAAGGCAACATTCAGCCGTAAGCGATGTAGGAGGGACTTAATGATGCGCGGTAGAGATGTCGGTAAGCGACACGAGAATGTTCGGTCTACAATTCCCAGTATGGTACTGGCCGGGACATCCCGACGCCATTGTTCGAAACGGCTTGGGAATGTCTGCTGCAGCTGTTCGGAACGCAACACAAACAAAGAGCGCGCGTGCAAATGCACTGCTTATTATTCATATCGCTGACGTCATTTTGACGTCATTTGTTTAGAATCGTAGTAGTACGCGCGGATGGATGGATGGATGGATGGATGGATGGATGGATGGATGGATGGCGCTGACCGTCTCTATCATGGCGTCCTTCTGAAGACGCAGGGATCTATGGGAGTTTCGCTACCTGTCTAGATATGTCTCGCAGGTAGCACGACACGTTACGTTACGTATTCTGGCAAGGCGTCTTTTAAAGAACTTCCGTGCTTTGCATGTTCCGTCTATTCGCAACACCTGACGGCGAAATGTGTTACTAGGAATGCGAACAAGAAGTTAGGATATAAAGTATAAGGATTCATTATAATATAACAAAACTCTAACAGACGAGCGCACAAAGCATTAATTAGCGTCTGACCCACAACCTACTAGATCATAACGACCATGTCGTGGGCACCCCTTCCCAGCGCCGCATTTTTGGAAGGTAGCGGTGGCGCTTCTCATCGTCACAGTTATTGCTTCGTCAACTTCTACAATACTTTGTACTTCAGCTTACCTTAGTATTTCTGTACAAGCGGTGGACGTTCCACAGATGTTTCATTCTGAGGTTGATTATCATCATCATTCTACGCGTTTTCATAGGCGCTATCGCTGTCGTCTGCTACGGCAGTCGTACATACGCTTCCGAGCGTCCAAAATTCAAATTTTCGTCGTCCAATCGTGGCGTGACGATGAGTAGCTCCCCTAGCGGATCGTGCGGACGGGCTCCTCATAGGGGTTGCTGATTGTGACATGGTCGTTATAATCTTGTAGGTCGTGGTTTGACCTCAACATTCACCAGGGAAGTTCATAATTTCCCCTCACAGAAAAGATATCCGATTCGCTGTGGCAACCGGTCTCGCTCCCAACATTTCTTTGAACGACCTCAAAAGAAAATGGGCTCATATCACTGTGTTCTCTTTCGTGGCTGAGCAAGAGCGATGTGCCCATTTCAAGGGATATTGGACACACGAAGTTACATGAAGGGAAATTATGAAAAACTTCGTATTTGTCTCTGAGTGTTCCGCAACTGACTTACCCATGGTATGCCCACACTGAAAAAATCGGGTTGGAAAAATCAGGTTCAGCATAGTGTTAACTTCAATACTAGTCACAGCAATGGAAACACGATAACTGCTTTCCACGAACAATCATTGCTCTGTTGTTGCCGCAGTTGTCTCGCGACGTAAAGCCCCGAATTATTATTATTATTATCTGTAGTTGCCTTCGTTGTGTCATGCTTGCTGAGACACCGCTGCGTGTGCTACTCCTTCATGAAAGGTGTGTGGTGGTGTGAGCCCAGCATTAGTGATTGTTTGATAAGTAAAAAGAAAGATAGGAGAAAAGTGACACGTTACCGGAGAAGTTTCTCCGCTCCCACAAAAGCGAAAGAAAAAACGGAAAACAAAGTAAGAAGGGAATCCGTAAAAAAACGAAAAAGAAAGGAAGAAAGAGAAGCTTCGAACTCCTTGTCAGTTTTGCAGCTCACGATGGATTTGACTGCGGCTGTGAACGCCGCGTCTCTCTTCCACGGTTCCCGTCCCAAGCGCGCACCATCTTCACGATGTAGACATTGGCTGTTCAGGCGATAGACTGTGCTTTTAAAGCGATACCTTTGAGGCCCAACCGCGTGAGGCGTTTTCTGAGTCGTGGAACAATAGAAATGTGACGCCCTCCTCGAAGTCAGAGACTAGTAGACATAGGTGGGGAAGTTACTTTTATTTTGTAGTGCACTACCGTTACTCACTACTTTTTCGAAAAGTAACGCGTTACGTTATTCGTTACTGTTGCGGTAGTAGGTAACGCGTTACTAACGCCGTTACTTCTGATAAGTAATGCCGTTACTTTTGCATTACTTCACCAGTTGTCCTTATAATATGTGCCATTTTTGGTTGAGTCACATAAGTGCATTCCGCAAATCAATACAAGCAATGTTGGGCACAAACAAGGGTCACGCATGAACACAACTTACATGTACGATTTATTGCAACGCAGAACTAGTTGATGTTCAAAATTTTCATCGGTGAGCTTCGCCCGTTGGGCTGAGAGGACGCCTAATGACCAGTGAGTGCTCCTGGTCAGGGCTGATAGAGACGGTGACCTTTTATCTCATACAGTACAAATCCAAACAACCAATTCCTTGGTACTTTGTTACTTGTTCAGAGGGTAGAGGCTATTTTTCTGCCGCTTTTGCCCCATTCGTCCGAAAAATACTAGAGGGAGTGAAAAACAGAGGTGGTAAACAAAGGTGACACCTCAACCAGGGTAGGTCAACAACCCTTCTTTTGTGTTCTTCGTGGGTGTCGATGTGACCTTCTTGTCATTGTTGAACATGAATAGAAAAAATCGGAGATTTTCCCGGATTCTGCAGGCACGGTCCTCGCACAAGCTTTCAAGTTCCCGAACACGCAGTAACGCATAACGCCGTTACGCGTTAGTTGTTAAAAATGTAATGACGTTACGTTACTCATTACTTTTCTCCCAAATGTAATGCGTTACCATATTTCACTACGCGAATGTAACGCGTTACCGGTAACGCACTACTTTGTAACGCGTTACTCCCCACCTATGCTAGTAGATATGGACGACAATAGGCGGAAGTGGCGCGCACAAGCAAGACCAATCATGGAGTAGCCTCAGGTCAGCATCCGGTTGCGCCAGTTCTTGGGAGGCCCAGTAGATGGCGACTCACGGAATGGCTCGTGTGGATCGCGTTCGGCAGAAGATCGAACGTTAAAGGGGCACTAAAATGCAAAAAAACTACTTGCTCTCAAATGAAAGTCCGTGTTTCAATTAGGATAATGCAAGCAAAATTAGTTCACACAGTGATGCCATTTAGAGGGAAACGCAAATGAAAACAGGGCCGTCTTTGGCGGCGACAAATGGGATTACCAGGAGGGAAAGATTGGAGGCATCCAATGAGACAGCAGGGGAAGAGCGCGAATGCCGTTCGCGGGCATGTGGATTTGGAACGGGTCCAATCGTAGTGTTCCGTATTTGCACGGCATGATGCGCACTGCTGCATTTTTCAATACCGATTCACTAAATTGCAGCCCACAACAGCTCTCGCGAATGTTCCACTAACAACATTTATCTTCACGTCCTTCGGACAGTCTGCTTCGCAACGCGCACAGTGTTTTCCATCGGGACTGCTCCATGGCGTGGCACGTGCGTGCAGGCGCAGCATGCACTAGAAACACCTATGGACGAGCTGAAACGACGTTCACTGTTTAGCGCCGAAGCAAGGAAGAGTCCGGTATAATTTCGATTGTAGATCCGTAACTGAATCAGTTTTGAATTATGATAACAAGTCCGAAATTAACATAGCGTGTAACGTAATTTGAAGTGAACGAAAGCAGGTGTCCGTCTTGCGACCCTTCATCAAATTCCTGGAAACTACCGGCCTGATCGACTCCCTCTATGACCCCATCAGCATCGTCAGCATCATCATCATCCTCTCATTTTCCCCCAATAGCAATGGGGTAGCATTCTGCTCAGTGGGCGGAACTCATCCCCATATCATCGTCATCATGTATCTCTCTCTCTCTCTCTCTTGAAGTGAACCTGTTTTTGCATTTTAGTGCCCCTTTAATAACGTCATCCTTGAGTAAACGGCCGTAATTCGCATGTAAAACACAAAAGGAAAGCGTGGCACAGACTGCGAACATGTCATCTACAATGGTGTATTCGCTTCGTGTGTTTGGGTACACTGTGACGTTCAACCGCGGAACGGCATTCATAACGAAGGGCACAGTGTACCCTCATTGCAGCAGTACCTTAGATATGGTACTGCTCAAAAACGCATGCGTGCGTGGCTTTCTCCCTCATAATAAACGTGTTGATCAAGTTATGCGAAGTTTGTCTCCTTGAGAGGGTACGAAAAATCTAGCTTGGGACGCCGCGTTCACACGCCGTTGTGGAAACGTTGCATGCGATTAGCTTTGGGCTCGACAGCATCGCTTGCCACTAAGTTTTGCCTAAGGTGCCTGATTACTAGCTCCCTCTATGTAGAGTGGAGTCACCCTTTGTACAAGCGAATGCCACAAAGCCGCCATGTTTACGCTTACGCTTAGGGCCAGTTCTCACTTAGCGACGCCCGACGCGGCGTCGTGAGCGGGCGGCGGAAATAGACGCGCATTTCCGGAGTCGCGAGAGGAGAGACGTCGAGCCAAAGAAACTGCCATGCCGAACTTCTTTCACGACGTCGGCGAGAGCTGCCGAGAACGACAGCTGGTGACCAATTAGGTGACACAGAAAGGCCACGCCTCCTGATTTTTCGTCTGCTTTGGACGACGGAATGCTACTGTGGTGGGGACATGAAAATCGTGCGCTCTGACGGGGCGGCGGAAATGCGCCTCTATACATCCGCCGCCCGTTCGCGACGTCCCGTCGGGCGTCGCCAAGTGAGAACTGGCCCTTACCATGCACGAATGCTGTGTACCGATTTCACCCACTTTTTCCAATATCCTCCGCTATCTATTTACTCAACTCCAAAATGTAGTGTGTGTAGCTGAGCGTATAGCCCTACACTTTTGTGAGCGCATCGCGAGCTGTGCGTGGGCGTAAAGATGGCGGAAATTCGTAGCAGACGACGCCGTTGTCTTCACCCTATGCAGAGGGAGCTAGTACGTATTGAGGCACCCTAGTTGCCGCTCGAGAAACGCTGCTTGGGGTAGGGTCTTTATAGGGCCAACCATCCTGTATGGCCACCCATAGCTTTATAGGGCCACGTGATATGCCACGTGACACAGAGTTTTGCCAAACTTTACCACAAGCGTTGGCCCTGCACAGCTACGGCATTTAGAGGTGTTCAGAAAAATGTCCGAATATGCTGCCAATTTTTATTTACACTGCGTTGACGAGGGAGCCTTACGTCCATTCCACGGTTTTTCTGCACTCTACGATATGCAACGAGTTGGTGAGTCATGCCATCCAACTTCCTCGCTTGTAGGAACTGGCCTTCATATATGACCGTTCAGGAGAAGCCGATGCAGACATGTGGGAATCTGCACTAACAATATCGTGCGTACTAACAACCGTTCCATGCCGTAGAGGTCACTCTCTCTCCGTTACACAATAATAGTGTTTCGCTACGTGAAACCAAGAGCGCAATAGTATTTGCCAGCTCCCTTCTCTCTTTTATTCGGGGGGGGGGTACTCGATCATTTGGCTGACGGGAAACGGAGAGAGTACGACACGCATGAACAGAAAGCAATAGAAAGCGTAAACGTTAAACAATACGTCATATAAGGGCCGTTTGGGCTGCATCTGACAGGTCGATATGTCTATACTCAAGTCGCTCCTTTTATTTTGCTCACCATTTCGGTCATCGAACGCAGAGAGCCGCATAAACGCTTATTTTCGGAACAGCAGACACGAAGGCTACTCGGTAAAACGCTTTCTTTGACATGAAAAATACACCTTGCAATTAGACAGGTTTCGAACTGCGTACAATGCTCCAGCTCTGTTCATTTGTGAAGGGCCAGCTCTATTGCTTGTGCCAGACAAATAAACTGCAAAGTTGCCTCTTGAACACTGCAACACTCTTCGCATTCGTCGATGACGAAAGTAAACAGGTTGTCATTAGGATAGCATTTATGCTACTGTACCACATTGTGCGCTGTTCTGCAGCTTTAGGTTGGTGCAATCCCAAAAGCGACTCTAACGCGAAAATCAAGACCTTCATATCGCTTAATAGCGTAATAAATTGCCTACAGCATTTTAACGTACATAAGGTACATTAATGACGTCAACATAACCTGCAGGAGCATTTGAATGCATAACGGACGGAAACGGCTATACCTTTACTAAAATTATTTTTGCAACAGGCTGAGATAACTAGAAATATCTAATACACCGATAGAAAGGATAGCTTTATTCATTACATTAAAATTACGATGGTACGTAGAAAACATGTATGAGACCGTCGCCCTCTTTCCTCTTCTAATTCCAATAACTGGAACTGGGCTCTGTTCATGAATGCCACACTATCCGTTTTATTTTGTTTTCTCTCACCAAATGAAACCAACCATCTCATGTTGTGCAACCAAATGGATTTCAAGCATGTGGTATTCCCACAATAAAGTACACGAACAGAACACAGTTGTGAAATATCGCACTCGAGAACGAAGGGGGAAACTTAAAAACGACTTTTGAAATTTGAAAAAGTCTGGCTTCGACAAATGAGCGTCGATGGAGGTACTTCTTTCTTTCTTTCTCTGGTCGGCCAATGCCACCGTTCATTAGTCACACCATTCCTGCGCTGTTTCCTGACTCTCAGGTAAGCAGTTTCTTTCCATCAGTGTCTGGGTATTCTGATGCCGAATCTCCGTCCATTGTTTTGTTTCGGGAGTGTAACACAGCGGCTGCGACCGGCGTGGTATACTACTTGCCAGATCCATGCAGGCTGACGTCAACGCGGTGGCCTTGGGAGGGAAACATTTCTGCGACCTCCTCTCCGCGTTTCTGTTTCGGTTTGAATGCTTTCATATTTGAGGCATAATTCGTCAAACGAGGAAGAAACAAAGTTGATGGCAGGTATAGAGTGGATGTTATGCACCAACTACGATGTGCAGCAATTTCTTCACCGACCGTTCCGAAGTCTCCCTTTAACGAGTTACAACGACAACCAGGCAGGTCGGTAAGCAACCGGTTACCAATATCTTCGCACGGAGAATCATACAGAAAATGTGAATATGGCTCTTTATTTGCGAAAAAAATCCTTTAGGTTTTTTTCATGCATATGCTCTTCTCGCTCTTTCCGTAAACTTATGATTGTTTTTGCGTTCTACCTGAAATCCTGCATATGAGAGATGCAACATTGAAGAGTCGGTGAGATGCTGGTGCAAAAGGGTGCACAAGTTATTCACGTGAGTATACTATTACCAACTCGAAATATGAAAGTGTACTGATATAAAAAAAAATTGCATCTACAACGTTCGGATTTCGAGCACTTCCCACGCTCTTATAGGATTAAGGACCTGTCCCGAGCAATCGTACAAGCATGGATGTCTTTTTTCTGATCATTATTGAAAAGTTTTGGAGGGCTAAGGACAGTATTTCTAAATGCAGTCCATATGACGTAACTAAAGAAAGCAGATGGAGTAATTGATGCGTCCAAATGGCCTCTCATCTCCTGGTATCTCATGTATTTCGTTGCGAAAGGACGAGGGAGTTGCCTCTCTCTTTAAGAACACGTTTGAAGTCAAAGAAAATGTTGCTTCTACCCTGCGATCCATCCATCCATCTTCAGCAGCCCTTATTTTGGACAGAACAATAAGACGGAACACATGTGAAGGCCAGAGGCATGAGATAATTTCATGCAGACTTTTTACATCTGCACGTCAAGCCATCATATGCGTTAGTAGGCAGATGATGAATTTACTTTAAGCTGAGCTTGGGTTCCGCCTGTCACATCGCACTTCGTCGACCTCTGCGGAGCTACAACAACAACTTTATTTTCGACCTTGGAGAGTGGGGAGTTTCATCGCCACAGGCGATACTCTACCCCATTGCTGGATGGAATGGGGGGAATAAAGTAACGATGAAAGATGAAAGTCACTGAAAAGGTTAGCCAGCTGTAGGGATCGAACCCACATCTTCTGGATTGCCGGTCCAGGGCTCTACCAATTGAGCTAAGCTAACACGCCTCTCCAGCGACTTTCGGGGTGCGTCATCTGAAGGGACGACAAACCAGCCACTCACTCTCGCTCACCCTCCTTTCACTCTTACATTTTTGCTCACTCATACACACATTCATACGACGGAAATCGACGCAAGCGGCACCTGTTGAACAATAACGATCGAAGTCCGATGGTGTAGTCTCTGCGGAGCTGTATGCCATCTTGCTATCTCTAAAGTCTGTCTCCAAATACCCTCCTCCTGGGTGATATACACTGACTCAAAATCAGGCCTGCAGTGTGTAGGAACCATGGGCATCCGCGGCTCGTCGGCCCCGGTGGTTGTTAGTATCCTGACGGCGCTCAAGGTTCTCGGCGAACAGGGACAACGGGTGACCCTACAGTGGGTCCCCGGCCACACCGGCATTCAGGGCAACGAAGAGGCAGATTTGGCGGCTGCTGCGGCCCACCGTATCTCCAGAGCTGTGCCCATTATCCTCTCCAACGGAGATAGGCGCTCCTACTTGTCTGCGTTGGTGTCACCCTTGGCCCGCCAGCAATGGCTGCACGACATCACTCAATGATCGCTCCTCCATGCCGTGGACCCGTCATTATCATTTAGGATGCCAGGTGGCTTCCCTCGCAGCTTTACGACACTCCTGCGGCGTCTGCGACTCAACGTCGCCTTCACCCCTGTGTACCGTGTTAAGCTGGGTTACAGTAACACGGCGCTGTGCCTAGCTCGCCCCACCCCCATATCATCGAGGACTGTGAGCGGTACACGTGTGAACGCCGGGTACTTCGACGCCAACTTGAACTCCTCGACCATAGCCTTCCACCATTCAGCCTGTCCAAGGTACTTGGCCCATGGAGCTCCCCTGCGCATCAGTGCCGGGCTCTTCACTCCCTTTTAGCTTTCATGCAAGCCACTGGACTCCTCGAAGAGCTCTAAACAGAACTCCGACCTGTCGTCGCTTCAATCTCACCATAATTCATCCTCTCATATTAACCACTGTGAAGTGGGGTAGGGTCCTGTGGCTACCACGGGGAAACATCCCATGTAATCGTCACTTCTTCATTTATTGTTGTTGTTGTTTAAGCAGAGCTAAATAGGCGAAAAACACACGCGGAAAGCGCGTGCCATGTGAGTGCGGCAGCATATATTATTACCAAAGGGTGATGTGATATGATATCGTTATTCGTTCAAATAGAGTTCAAGTATAGTTCAAAGAAAGTCTGAAGAAACATCTCTAAGAGTGCAACAGCACCGGCGTGTTATGGCTTCTTCTGTAACTGTCGCAAATCAGCGCTCCTACAACCTGACTCGTGCGTGCATTATTGACATTGAGATTGTGTCTATTATAATGTATAATATATGTATAATATAATGTATAATGTATGTGTATGTTCTACGGGGTTAATCAAGCAATTATTACACATTTCGATCGCATCGTAAAAATAGAAGACCGCGTTTATCCCGCCCCAAACTTTTGCAGATTGATAGCCATTTGTCTTAAGTTTCGTTGGAAACTTTTGCAAGCGTTATGGCCCTGTAGACAAAGAAAAATTTAAATCAAGCAATATCTCACCCCATGTATTTCGAATGGCCTCTGCGCACAAACACCACGATTTTTTTCTTGTGTCTGCCTCACGTTCACATCACCACACACAGGGGGCACTGCCTACAAGAATGCAACATGCTGGCGTTATGCATTAATCATCTTCTGTATGTTGGAGCAACCATTGTGGTGATATCAAAATGCATTTCTATACCCGTATCGCTCAAACGCCGTCATTCTTTCCTATATGTGCACTCTAAGAAAAAAAGGAGTAAAACGGGGAGTAATTGCAGCTTCTACTCCCCTAGTCTGCAATTACTCCCCGTTTTAGTCCCCTAACCCGACATTTAGTCCCGACATTTACTACCCAGGACTGCAAATTGTCACTGAACTTCGCGAATGGTCTCCTGAATGCAATAGTCTACGTAAATATGTGCCCTTGGTCAATTTGAAGGGCATCAGGCTATATAACTCAGCCAAATTAGCAATTTTCCAGTCACAGAGTAAGAAACAATTAGCGCATCTTTCTTCGCAAATTATGCTCCATGTATGGCGCAAGATTTTATATCACTCGATATATCACGGCTGATGGTTTGCTTCAAAGAATTTTCATGCATGCACACGAATGATGTACTTGGGACTCATACAACAGCGCGTGAAATGCAGTCTTCATTCTGTGACATTCATTTACTCCCGTGCATTTACTCCCGAAAGGGACTATTTTTTGTGGCAATGCATTTAGTCCCCAAAAGGAGTAAAAGTACTCCTTTTTTTCTTAGAGTGTGCGCTTTATTTTCATATCACCACAATGGTGCTCCAACATACAAAAGATGATTAGTGCATAACGCCAGCATATTGCATTGTTGTAGGCAGTGCCACCTGTGTGTGGTGATGTGAACGTGAAGCCAGACACACAAAAAATCGTGGTGTTTGTGCGCAGAGGCCATTCAAAATACATGGGGTGAGGTTTTCCTTGATTTCTAATTTTTTTCTCTACATGACCATAACACTTGCAGGAATTTCGAACTTCAGACATATGGCTATCCGTTTGCAAAGTTTGGGTCGGGCTAAACCCCCCGTCTTCTATTTTTATGATTCGATCGAAATGAGTAACGTTTCCTATAGTCTAACCCCGTAGAATATGTTCCAAATAAATATTATCCATAAATTCACACCTAATGTGTAAACACGCCTCATGAAGCAGAGCAGGCCAAATGGAGAAGCAATACAAAAAATGTAAGTATTAGAAAGGAATAATTCATCTATTTCGTTTTTCCTTTTATTTTTGTGGTAATCACGAAATATGATTCGACTGTGCTGACGCAATCTACAGATAATGGAAATTCGTGCAGTCATATTCGACTACGTTGTCGCACTTGACATCCTTTTGAGTGTATCCTGAGCCTAATTGCTTAGAACATTCACGTGAAAGAGGTCTGACGCGACTAATCCAATAGGGGATCTTTCGCATCAATGACATCTTTAGTATTTAACGTCGGCAATATCTTTGCTCCATCAAAGAGTAACGTTAAACGTATTACTGCTAGGGTCGAATGTTCCGTGAGCACAAATTCGATCTCACGTGTCAAATATGCTGACGGTACTGGTTCGCACCGTGATGCGCTGTGAAGAAAACTGCAAGTTTAGGGAAAACATTTCGCCGAATTTCTCTGTAATGTGGTGAAACTGCTACATTCCGGGAAGAGTCCCAAAGGAAGCACACGTGTGCTTTATGGCGCATTCTTCATTGATTACTTTACATTATGGAAATTTCTTGTGAGTGAGGTGCATGCAACAGTGCTGCCACAACGCCGTCTTGTATCCGTATATGTGATTACGTACTTGTACTTTTTGCGAACGCTAAAATTTCGTGTATGATTTCTCCAATATTATTAAAACTGCTTTTTCTCAACAAGGTGATTAGTCCGCGCGTTACACCACCACACTGTGGCTCTGCGCATGAGAAGGGGGAATTGAAGGAGAGGTCAAGCAGAGGTCAGGAGAGGAAGCCGAGACCATGCTGGAACCCACATGGTCCACCTCAAACTTGTTTCTTCCTTACTTAAAGCCCAGCCAATGAGGGCACAGCCTTCACAAACGAGAAAAGGAGGAAGCTAGGGGGATGTGCAAACCCTTGACCTACTTACATACAACACAAGGAATGCAAGTGACAACAGCAACACTTCTTGCAGCCATGAGCTGCATCTTCAACGCGTCTGCGTTCTGAGCTGCTGCAACAACAACGACACATACAAGCTGATGATGTGAACCGCGTGATCTCAACTGCGGTCGTTGTGAAACTCAAGAAAGCTTAACAATTCTATTTTACGAGGATAAAGCTTTTGCCTTAATTGTTGAGCCTACCCTGACCATGACAAACAGTAAGACATGTACACAGCCAAGCTCCTAATTCGCAGTGCAAATATCTCTCCTGGGTATCGGAAACGTAATCCTAACTGCCTTTTATTTTCCGCTTGATACTAGAAATTTTCCGTTTCTCTTTCACTATCCGATTATTAGGAGACCAAGAAAAACAGACTAAAGGAAAATGAATAGAATGATGTCTGTTTGGGTTAGAGAAGAAGTTTGTCTTTGACCATAATCCCTTTTAGCTTATACTTGTGTTTCGCAGACACTAATTCTTGACGTGGTTCGTTCTATCGTGATTGAGGCCTAAAAGCAAAACGGGAAGTGAAGCCTCCTACAGCATGGCCTCAACAGGAACGGACGAATCGAAAATGAAGCTGCACACGGGATAGCATGCCAGCACAACACGCTAGAAGGCGTGCTGGAGAAGGAGTAGGAAAAGTGCGAGCATAACTTCAAATTTATGTTTCCCATTTATTGCTGCAAAATATGGTTGCGCAAAATATTATTACATGCATAGTTCCGTAAGCCTATAATGTTCGAAAAAGATTCTTCTCCTGCTTCCTCGAGGGAATAATGTTTTCTTTCGTTCGTTTGTTTTTGCAGACCATCACTGCCGTACTCTCGTAGAATGTGTCTGGAGCTCACAGCACGTGAGCTCCGGCGAACAAAACATGGAGATTTCGCTAAAGTGTTAAAGATTCGTAAGTTACGCGTAACTGCCCATCGGAAGCACGTTTCATGTTTGGAACTACATGTAATACGTGAACGCTATTATTAACGCTTCCAGCGATACAAAAGAGAGGAGATTGTTTAGAATGAGGTAGGTGGCAAATCTTGCACAGATTAGCATTACTCGGGACAGCCTTCGGGCGCCGCAGCTTTTCCCGGTTAGACCAAGTTCCCAACAAATTAAGAAAACTGGAGAAAGCCATGCTGCAAGATCGAGTGCTGACCATTCTCGCATACGTTTTCTTGATGCCTCTGCAAGCCGCGCATGTGAATTTTGAAAGAGGATGCAACCTCAAAACGATCGTTACACAGGCGTCAAGCAGATGACCAACACAGGGATCATGACCTACAGGTTTACGTCCCAAGCAAAAGCGTATAATAATAACGTCATCTTTCAGTTAAATGCTTCTGCCTTTTCTCAGCTTTTTGTTCTTCGTTTCCCAATTCAGGTATTCTGCTTTTTTGCAGTTTCGTCTATTATATTACGCAAAACTGATGCCTGCTGTCACAGAAGGCGGGCGAGTGTGTTTACTGTTTCTATTATTTTTCACTAGACTAGGAATACTGAAATAGCAGGTCCTGATCGCGGCGGGGGTAACGCTTCTTTTTTTTTCTTTTGAAAATCGAGTTAGCGTGTTGTTGTCATTATTAGAGTGTTATTAAATCGCATGTTCACACTAACCGGCGCGAAACTACGATAAATCAGTCGTTTTATTTCTTCAAAGCGGCTGACATCACGTTGCTGATATTCAATTCGATTTCTTCCATAAATTGTACCCTTTTCGTAGTGGGCTTCCCATACTCTAAAACTCCCTTGTGTATTTCCAAGCACTCCCTATTCACCTTCCTCCGTTGAAAAGCATCCAGAAGGTCCCATTGATAATCGAAAATTTGTGGATATTAGGGTAAGGTGGGACAAAATGACACACAAATTTGCAATTCAGTATCCTTTTTGAGCGTTCTTCTATTTTGAACAACAACAAAAAATGATCACAAATAATCTAACTAGATAAATAAAGAAATACACTGCAAACTTACTTTGACTTTGTAAGCTTGTAAAGTTCCGCTGGACTCATGAAAAGAAAATGAAGTGCAGATATTCGCGCCTTTTTGGCGAGTCCTCACCCTCCAGGCGTAAAAAGACGATTCTTTCCTCAGAGACACACCTCTCAGTAAAGTGTGAGGTTCATCAGGCAGCGCATTTGTGAAATAGATGACGTCACCACATTCCCTAAGTAAAGAACTGGACACATTGCTAACAGAGGGGACTGTTATCTACTCCCCACTATTATTATATACAAGGGACAGTCCAAATGTAAGTATCTTCAAACCGTACCGGAGACAATCGCACTTAGATAACATCACACCAACACATAATTTGTTCCCTACTAGCATTGGCCTGCTTCGCATGCTGCACTTCTCTAGTTTTGCGATGAATTACGCCTTAGGTTATCGTTATATAATTTATTGCACTCGTTGCGTAAACAAGGCTTCTGATATGAAAAGTTCTCTGTGGTCTGATACTCTCTAGTTCCCTCTAGTTCGGCAGTGCAAAGAATATTGCTATATTACTGCAGGAGCGGAGCTGAAAGGCAGGCCTGCCCGCCTCATTCCTAGTTTATTATTGTACGCAGATTCAAAGTGTGGGAGCTCCAACAGACGCGCATTGCATTGCCCACTAGGGATATTGGTGGCAATATTTAAAAAAAAAATGCAGAAATCCCTCTCTCGTAGAATTTCGCATACGCTGTCGCAAATGCATTATGCGACAAATTTGCATTTCCCGACGGCGTCGAAATACTACAAAAATAAATGCGAATAACGCACGTCAGATTTTCTTCCACAAACGCCGTACAGAACCCATGCAACGAGCATTCCAAGTTTGAAATCAGCAGTATACTTTCAGGAGGAGATTTCCACCTTTCTTTGACATATGTCACGGATAATCCGGCGTTTCTGGAGGTGGATGCTCCATGCAGAGGGTGGATTACGCTATGACGTGTGGTCGTGTGATACCATTTTCTCCTTTTGAAAATTGGAGATATCAAGAATGCGTGCAACAACTGTTGCTCTAAGACAGTTCTTTATGATCGTCCATCTTATACTAAAACAAGTTTGCCTCGTGTGGTCTTGTCATGGAAGCGCAAATTTTAAGGAGAAACACACAAACATTAATGCAAACTAGGAACATAAAAACTGCATAATTTTTATGATTTGCCTAAGTATTTTACTTCTCGACGTTTCTTAATGAGGATTCCTCTAACTTTATCCATGCGACTTGCATAGTTGGAAACCTAAGTCTTAATATGCATGAGTATGAAACACGCTAATTTCTGACGCTTCTACTTGAGCAAACTATGGTTCAGATTTTTCTTCAACAGACCTCATCCCATGATACACGTTTCTGAGTGCGTAAGCCTTCAAGATTAAAAAAAAAAAATCTCACAGAAATGAGTTCCAGTCAGTACTCAAAAGCAACAAAATCCAACGTTTGCACTTTTTTTTCTTCCAACTTTGCGCACAGCGTTTACGCTTAGTACACCACACACACTTCAATAACTTTATAACTGCCGAAGTCCTGGCAGAGGGGGTAAAGAATATCGTGTTTGCGAAGATATACGATAAATGCACTTACGGTAAGCCTTGGCGATAGAGCAGGTCCCTTGCAAACTTGTGCGTCGGGAGGCATTCCGGCAGCGAGCAGTGTTGGCACACATGGGCTCAGCGGCCCGGCGCGCGCGCCCAGACTGTGGCCCGGAGTCGGGAACCACGCGCGTTTCACCTAGACCCCGACCGCGGCGCAACAGTAGAGCACTGATCCGGAGCGTGCGCACTCGGTAACTCATTCGCCGCCCCACGTTGCGAACGTGCACTACGGGGACGAAAGAAGGTGCCGGCTACTCGGACAGATTACTTCGTCTTCTTAGTACATCACGTATCCGATGGGAAGTTCTGCACAGGAAAAGGAGCAACGTTATTAGAGTGCACACAACGAAGACATGAACATATTTTGAAGGTATTATTTGGTGCCGTAGTGTATCACCGTCGTCTCCTTAAATGGTGAACCGGGAGGTTTAAAGTCGTTAAGTGAGTCGTTACCTTCGTAAAGTTGATATGAATTGGCGTCTTGCGGCTAGAGAACTCTGAATATAGAATTGAAACAAAACAAAAAAGTAAGAAGACCCACTTGGAGTGGATAGTAATTGATTTGGTGTTTACCTCTCAAGTGTAATTAGTTCATTCTTAAATCACTCCAGGTGATGCGTATTACGACGTTTCCCGAGTACACCAAGACACTCATCTTATTGAAACTGAAGCTTCCAAGCTGCAAAACTCTAGCACGCAGGCGAATAATATTCGCATCAATCTTCGCACTCGTGACACAATGGTGAATGACAAACGGCATGCAAAAGGTAAAAGGTAGTTAGAGCAGTAGTAGACCACAACTAACATCTAAGAGAGCAATCCCCAGCAACGCGCAGAGATAATAATCCGCGGTCGGTAATTCCTTTACATGACCAGTGGAAGTGTTCACAGAAGTTTCGTAACATTTACAGAGCGTCTGGTTCGTCAGGTGGGGTCTTCCTCTCGATGGGACTCGTTAGGTAAAGGCCCGCTTGTTCAGCGTTCGTTATCGGTGGCTGTTGTACTGGTTGCGTACTTGCCATCGTGGATTTAGGTATTTACTTTAATAGCATTTTTAATATGTGATGAGGCCACATTGTTACTACTCACTCATACTACAATACGCACTGTTTACAGGCTTAGAGGAACAAAAAGAAATGTACAAAAAGAAATGATGAGATAAGTACAGAAAGAGGCAGCGGCAGTGTCCAAGGAAAAACAGCAGCTTGACCCATCGCTGAAACGATTATAACCACCTTCACCGGACGCTTAAATTCTGATACGCATAGTCATCCGGTGAACGTCACAACGAAAATGCCGACTTCATCATGCCTTTAATTGGACAATACCTCTAATATCTATCACAGTGTCTCAGGTAGGGGGTTTCAGTGTCATGGGGTTCAACCCTCCCGAAATCTTATTTTTGGTAGTGCATTTGGGAGAAGGCAACGAGGGGGAAACCTACTCCCCCATGTAAAGCCCCATACAACCCCCTCCCGAAATATTTTTCTGGCTAGGCCGCTGGTAAGCAGCAAGAACGACACGGGCGTAAGAATTGACAAGGACGACTGACGTACAATAGTCGTGGATGCTTCGAGGAAAGATACAGCAACAGAAGCCGTTGCGGAATACAGAGATGTCTCAGTACATTACGATATGTCCCACATGACGCATTCCACTGAGCCCACTGCCATTTTTCCAGAACTTCGCATAGGTATCTCGTCGGTCTTAGGGCCCGAAGTGCGTCATATACTGATACGGCGAACCTCATGTGGAACTTTTTCTATATTTAAGGACTCTATGGCGTACTCATTTTTAACTCGCTCGGTGTTATTTAACAGGATGTTTCCTTCTTCGAAGGTTTATGTACTGATAGGTTGCATGGTCCGTTTAACAAAGGGATCGGAATTAAATCTCAACTGACTATTAATACACAATTTCTATGCAGCAGACCACACGTATGCCCACGTGGGCCACTCAAGTGTTTGTTCGTTTTGAGATAGCTTAAATACGTGCAAACCATGGACAAATTTCATCGTAGCACAAGTAGCATAGCATGAACAACAATAACAACAACAACTGTATTTGATGATGATGATTGGGGCGATAGATGATGATTGGGGTCGGGGGATTGATGGGGTCGGGGGAGTTTCACGCTGAACGTGCATTTGATAGTCAGGCATCACGAGATGTAACAGCGCCATGCGACGCTTTTTGCCTTTGGATGAACTTTTCACGTCATAGGCACCCGTATAGTATATAGACAATGTAATAGGACATATGAAGAAAGGTGTCATCATGTTGCTATTGTGAAAAGAAGCCTATGTGTTACCAGTGGGGACAGCGCGATTTACTCCTTGCATAACTGCGTCCTTGATGAGGAAAAAGAAAAAAGAAAAATCAGACTAAAGAAGTTGTTCAATTTGTATGTTACCGACACTCAGGATGTTTCGTTGCGATGTGTATTTTCCAGCACGCAGTTGTTTATGGGATTGTATTTCTGCTATACTTCTTTTTCTCGTTCTCATCGTGCACGATAACCAATATGTTCACATAACTAGAAAAACGAGCAAGATAGGTATCGATATTATGATGACAACCGAGAGCCACGACGGGCTTTCGTTAGGATACCTACTGCACGTCATTCCTCTTCACGCGGCGAGCCTGCCATGAGGGATGCCGTGTGCCGAGATTTTACAACGCTTTATAGAACCCTCGAGCGACCAAAATTAATAACATGATATCATTGGGAGTGTGTTCACGCGCAAGGTGTGTTCGCCGACACATGTGTGGCTACGTGCCGCAGGGCAGGTTTGATAATTTCGCCAACATGGGCTTCTTTAATGTCCGCAGGAAATCTCCAACAGACGGTGCACTAACATTGCATAACGTACGGTGCATAACCTTGCCATTGCTACCGTCCTTGGCCGGGTCATGAGGTCATGGAATATAATACGTATCGCCTTCGAAGCCAAGACTGGGAGGTGACACGTGTTCGAATTCGGGCACCGGTGGCGCTGTCTGAGGTTTTGCCTGGGTTTTCCCGGCAGACTTTCCAGGCCGATGTCGTCACAGTTCTCCCCGAAGTCAATCCTGGACGCATACTAGCCTCCTTGTCCCCCAGTCCTTCCTGCTGTCCTCTCTCCATCTGTCCAGGTATGTACGGCACTCATAGCCACAGTTGCTTCGCGGTGCCTAACACGAACATTTAAAAAGTTTTCTGATCTGTCACGTTTCATGGCGATTTTGGGTACCACCGAGCAACTCCTAGCGCATAGTTTCACGCCGAAAATTTGAAATTATCCTTGTGCATTAATAACGTGACACACCCAGGAATTAAACGGCAGCACCGTAAACAATAAAACGATGTGGTGTTGTTTGTCGTCAACAACGAGCCAACTGCAACAAGGTTAGCATTCGTTACCTGCATCCGAACCGGCCATTCCAATGGTTTTCTTGCCTTTCTTAAAAGTCAGGTCAGCAGATAGGCACCAGTTAAATGCCTCCCCTGAGCCTCTTTACGCTTGCGTTGCCAAGAGGTTTAGTATGATTTAAGGAGCGGCAAGGGCCATAAAGCAGTTTACAAGCGGCTCGCTTGAAACCACGCTCACGTTCCACGCATGAACACGTCAACGGAAGAGCCTTCGCTCCTTTGCCTCTTTGAGTTACATTCCTCGGTTTTCTTCTTCCTTCCGCGTTCTTCCCGAACAAGGTAAGCGGCCAGGAATGCGGCGATGAGAAAGCAATGGAACCGTTCGCGCATAAACGCAGAGAGGAAGGCGGCTTTCGGCGACTTTGTATGACGAAATCATTAAAACGGGCCCGTATGCTTCAGCATGGAGCGGCGTGAGCCAACCTTAGCGATAATTCAAAGAGTGGGTGTGTTGATGGTGTTTAAACTGTGTGGTCTTATCGTTGTGCGTGTCTATGGAGTGCTTTGTACAGTAACCACGCTTTTCGTGGCTGTAAAAGAAATTAATTTTCATCTTAGGATGAACAAACTGCCAAGAGACCCATGGTGTAATAGATAACATTGCTTCGATTTCGAATTTTGAGTCTAATCCTTACGTATTTTGGGCTTCTCACACTCAAAACCTTACTTTAAGACACAGCAGAGGAGAAGAAGAGAGTTTCGTTTTAGACACATCACGTTTTCACGATTGCCTTTATTTTATGTCATCCATTTCTCTTTTGTATAAAATTAAATTGCGCATACGACGAAATGAAGACAAATAGAAGACGCTTTCATTTCGAGTACTGGACACGTCTTCCACTATTTCGTAGGCCGAAGAGAGCGCGGAGGTCTCTTCTTCCTCCTCTTCCTTTATAATTTCAATCTAGATACACGATATGGCCCAACCCCTATGGTGTAAGTATCGGCATATTCTCCTTCATAAGATGAAGAGCCATGTAGTTTTGTTAAAAACTTTTGGTTGAAACGAGGGGTAATGTGTAATCAAAGTCAAAAAGGGAAGGGCAGCGTCCCTGACCGGTAATCAGGAAGGTTCAAGTTCACCCCCTGGCGCTGGCACTCACTGGCTAAGTATCGGCCTGTGTTCGTGTCGTTTCGTCCTTCGTCTTATTTGTTTCCCTAGCACTGAGGGTTTTTATTCGTTTTAATCATGAACCAACATGGCCAATTTTTAACCATCTTCAGTTTACTCATTGGCTTTTTCGTAATTTTTTTTTACTTTGTCCTTTAGGCTCCTAGAGGTTGTATGTATTGTGTTTGCCCCTAGATAGAGCTCATGGTTTGCTTATCTGTAATGTCTGCGTAAAGTTGCCTTTTTTCTGACCTGAGCATCAATTCAAAGTAATTCAGCTTTGAACTAAAAAAAAAATCAAAGTTTTCGTGACATTCGTGCAAGCCTCAAGGTCGGAACACTCTACCGGAATATTCATAAATTTCACTTTCGCAAAATTTAGACCCACTCAAACTTGGAGACCCCTCACAATGTCTGCCAGGAACAACGATAGCGCCCTCACTTCGCTCCCAGTAAGCGTGCACCGGCGACTGTACCCAGCATTGCTTTATACACGTATACATGGGACGCGTAGATAACTGGCTATCTTTAATACTTGCTGGGAGCCATATCGGCGTTGTCCGACGGTTGAAGGACTACCATAGGTACCACATATTCAAACTCGTATCACTTATTTTCTTCCCGTTTATTTTACAGTCAATCATAGCGGAAAACACCAAGATGAATAGCACCAAGAAATAGAGGAAAACCATCGAACTTCTTTTGGCGATCGATCATGCCTCTTAGTTTACTTCTACCGAAAACAATATGCAAGCTGTAGCACGCGTCAGATCATTTCTTTGTGATGGCAACACGCAATGTCCCGTATCTCTATTGACGGCAAGCAGTCATTCCTAAAACATGTAGTGACAGGCTGCGTGAAACGTCTACTACGCTTTACTTACTTTCGCAACTTGAGAAAATGGAACAGGTAGTACTGTGATGAAGATGACCGTTGTTACTGCAGAATATACGTATTGACAAAATGTTGCTAAATACGAAACATGCGAAACTATTACAAAACGACGAGCGTATAACGCCACACTTTTAAGCCCTGCCAGCGAAAGCTTCTAAGCTGCAGTCCCGAACGTTTGGACATACTGCCTTTAATATCCTTTACGGTGTTTCTACGCTTGTTTCTTTCTTTCAACTTCGCCAATGACTTTTTTCTTTTTCTTTTTTTTACGGTGCTCGTTTCTGATGCTTGAATAACGTGGTGAAGGACGAACAAGGCGTGACTGCGTTCTTCACCAGGTTAGCCTTAATCCAACAACGCGACGAAGTATTAGGCTAAAACTTTTCCAAAAACGACGAGAGTAGCAACACACTTTCGTGCCCTGCTAGCGAAAGCTCCTAAGCTGCAATCCCGAACGTTAGTCTTGGCGTTCCACGTTCTCAAACTTTATCCCGTCTCCTGTGAAGCGTGCTTTGCCTGCATGGCTATACAGTGCTCAGGAGAAGCCTCCTCTACAAACATGAACAACTCTTATCTTTTCACAACAGAGCCATTTGCTTGTTGCTGGAGGTGTATTGGCTGTTTGTCACGTTATCTTCAACATGTAAATGTGCTGTCTTTAGTTATATTTACTTTAGTCGTACACATGTTACGTTACGTAACCAGGTGAATAGTCAAAATGGTGAATGTGTTGTCGTTATCTTAATGCGTGACTTACGCTATTCCATTAGAGCTTCATACAATGTTGCCATCAGCTTAATTTTTTAACGTGTTAACTTAATAGCTACGCTAAATCCATTGCATTGACATATTTTTATCTCCTACCTTATCTCTGAACTATATCTGTATTAACTCTCTTCAATTTTTTGTCTCTTATCCTTTACTTTTCACGATCACGATGTGCTACGTGTAGCTCACTAATTCCCTATCTTACTCTAGACATATGAATCAAGCAGAAAACAAAAACTGAAACAACAATTAAAGCGTGTACACCTTGATTATCGAAACGGATCGCACTGTGGCTACTTTTTCCACGTGCTGGCACTGAGTAAGTATGGTTAGCCTGTGGGCTATTATTATATCCATACCCGAGTATAGCACGTAGGATAAACAGCACTCTTGTAATACGTTCTTCCGTGACAACCGTGTGTAAGGTCCAGTAGTAAGTGGTGCGTGCCTATACTACATGCGGCCACAATGGCAATGCATTACAGTCGCTAGGCCCCATTCGATCACAAATATTTTCGCAGCTGTGACATCTGCAATGCTGCTTGTAATTTGAACGAGCACATCACGATTGTGGCATGACGTTGTTTCATTTATGTATATTTGGATGTTTGGTTCCTTCCCACGGCTAATGGTGTGGTGGCAGGCTGGTGACAAAAAACGAGGACAGCGACAGCGGCGCGTGCAAGGAGCTAGGAAGAGTAAGCACTGTGTGTATGTGGAAGGAGGAGGAGAAAGCAGGAACACGGTCTACGAATGTGTAGTGGTTTTTTCAGGCTCAGCTTGCGAGAGGAACATCGGGCCGGGGCTGGGCTCTACTTCATCAGCCTTTATTACGGTTGCCTTTGCTACACTCGAGTACAGAAAAATGAATGAAGACAAAAACATGCGAATCGTTCGCTATGTCATATAGCTTCCGCTATCTCCAAATGCTCAGAGAAAGAGAGAGACGGACTGTACGCCTCGCCGTTAAAAAAATAAAATAAAATAATCAGTAAAAATCCTGCGTTTTAAAAGAATGGAGCGCTGATAACCTAGTACGGCTGATGATGATGATGATATTCCGCAATCTGGAGAACAGCTAGTTCGCAGTGTGTTTACAGAATGTCTTGCAAAAAGCAGAAACGGCGAATGCAGCGAAAGGAGCTGTCTACACTTTAAAAACAGAACTTCGCCGCATAGCGCGCTCTGCACCAACCATTGCTGCGAATGATACCGTTATCGATGTTATCGATTCTGGCTAGAAGGAAGGGGGAGACGTACGCCAATTGTGTCAATTTGGATAAATGATAATTGGATATGTGACACAAAAACGCGTACTCCTGTCTTTCTCTTCGGACCCTATCATTCGTAACAATGATTGGCGCTTAGCGCGCTATGCGGTGAAGTTCTGTTTTTAAAGGGTATGTATACTTCAAGCATGAGTGAGTCTTAGTGTATCGTACGCCATCGCCTCTGCGTACGAGGCACTAAAACTCAATATTGTGAACCAGGCTTATCCACAGTCAGTTGACGGCGCCCTTTCCTTCACAATAATTTCTAACAGCGAATAAAAGGGGGCAATGTATGGATATATCTGTTTCAGGAATGTATAATGAAATGTAATAATGGGGGGTTTGGGGTATTGGGAGGCAAGATATTTTTGGCTGCTTGTAGTTTAACGCTTAACAGGATTCGGTAATTCCGATCTGTGTAACGCCCCGTCCTGGTCTTTCTCTAACGTGCGCAGACCATGCTTGGATACATTTTTAAGTCTTCCGATCGGGCTGGGCCGGGGTCGGGTTCGCCCCCAAGGGTGCGGGCCACCAAATGGAGGCCCGTGCCAATCTCTAAAACCTTCTACCGGGGACACATATGGCTCTGGTGCGCCGCAGCTTAATTACGGGAGATCAGTTAACTGGGACCAGATGCGCAGAGTATTTGGCTAACAACTCTCGACGAAGCTGGCCAAAAGCACGGGTGGAGATTCATAACTTCATATCTAGAGGGTCATACTTCGTATCTAGGCAATCGGCGTATTGTGTTGACCAGACTTTCATCTCATGATAGGCACTGTGCCGGGAGTGCGGACCGCAAAGATTGTCTCGGAAAGATTGACCGGAGAGATCGTATAGCGGAGGTATTGGCAGATAGGTTTTCGCGGTTGGGGATTCCACGATAAATCCTCAGCGAGAAAAAAGCAGTTTCGTACCCGCGGGACACGTCGTCAGTCAGGGACAGATCACTCCTCATCCTGATACTTTGGCGTACACTAAAAAGTAGTCGAGTCTTTCCTGGGCTTGGCTTTCTCTTCTTCTTTTTTTTTTTTTGTTATCCAGGCTTTGTCGAATTTTGCAGAAGTGTCTGCCCCGCTGTTTAGCTAACCACAGGAAGGACTCAGAATCGGGTCATGTTGGAACTGCAACAGGAGCATGCGTTTGGGCGGCTCCTGATTTTGGCGAAACATTTATCATCATAACAGATGCTTCAATGCAAATTCTGGGCGCAATGCTGCCTCAAATACACGAAGGGGTACCAAGACTGGTGGATCTGCGCAGACGTCTGTCGGCAGCGGAACACAGCTATTGAGAGGGAAGCACTGGCTCTAGTTGTATACGTTCGGCCGTTCTTTCATAGTACAAACTGACGACCAGCCTCTGCAATACATTAAGAAGAACACGTGTGTGAACGAGCGATGAGATGGCCACAGTTGTTTCGTGGCGCTAACCGAATTAAAGAAAAAGTGATGAGATGGAATTAGTTATTGTATAAGTATGAACTCGCAGTCCAATACATCAAGGACAGCGAGAATATCTTAGCAGACTTTTTGAGTAGATTATGAATTCTTGTCTCCGCCCTGCAGTGTGATAGCTGGCTAAGCTTTGATACACTGCGATGAGCTGGGCCTTACAGTGCCGAGAAGGTTTTAGAAACGGTGCCGTAGGACCTGTGCTGAGGACATCATCTCGGACCACAATTAGAAGACCAGTGCAACATATAAGATTGAATCTTCACAGCTACAACGACCTACCGATTCTGCTTCTTCGCGGGTGGCAAGCTGTTGAATGTTATGTCAATATTTTATGTCAACAAAGAAGATGAAGTCGCTTACCACGTCGCTTACCACGCGACGGAATCACGTTCATTCTTAGGTCAACCTTCGTAGAACAAACAGCTCATCTTCATCCTTCCTCTCTGTCCTATCCTATCTTCTAATAACTTCTTTGCGAATACAGTTTTGTCTGACTTGGCTCTATGATTTTTTTTGTGTAACTTTGTTCCCAGTACCATTACTACATAGTTGTCCCCCGTCAGTTCCCCGTCCCCCACTCCTTCCTGCTGTCCTCTCTCCATCTGTCCACGTCTGTACACCGCTCATAACCACAGTTGCTTCGCGGAATAAAAAAAAAACTACATAGTTGTAACCAGTTAGAAATGCAGTGATGTTCGAGGAAAGAAAGACAAGTGCTACATCACAAGAAATGCTTCGTGTTGTTTTTCGTAGAAACTTGTCATTTGTGTTCGCCAACACGAGATATTCATGCGTATATGATAAGTTTGTTTTCGCTACTAAGTATGGCTGATATGGATATAGTGTGCAGTGTTGCCGAAGGACGGTCAAGAAAAAAGCCATTGCATAGGCGTATTGTGTATATTGAACATTGTGATGCGCAATGTCTTGTGGGGGAGGGGCTGTGGCGCTGGGGTGGTGACGAAAAACGAGGACAGTGACGGCTGTACGTACAAGGAAGAAGAGAAAAGAGGAGCACGGGCTACGAGTGTGCAGTATTTTTGCAGGTTCAGCTCGCAGAAGGAACATCGAGCTCGTAGAAGAATGTTCTACCGGGGACAGATCTTCTTCCTGACGGGACTTCCTGTCGATGACCGCTACCTACTGCCTGAGGACCGGGCATATTCGACTCGTCCAGCGGGCATCACCGACTGGCCGTCAGTACACTGGGCACGCCCATACGTCACCAATTGTGATAATGTATTGTCAGTGATGATAGTCACCGTTCAAGAAACATCGCAAAAGTAAAACTAACAGTTGTATAGGAGGTTATTCCTTCTTGAACACCGTTTCGACTACAGCGTGCACTGTAGTGCTCCTTCAGTGAACATTCATCCTTCAATCCTAGAACACTACAAACTAAGAAAAAAAAAACTTGTTTCTCTGGTGCTCTATTCCATCCTCCTTGCGCGCGCCCCCTTGTGAACACTCCGCGTCGCCTCCTCGAATCCAGCCGCGCAAATCGCTTCCTAACGAAGCGCTTCCTTTCTATGCGTAAGTCGAGCCAATTTACTCACCGGAACCATCTTTCATCGTGACAGTTCGACGTCGGGGGGTCTCTACGGCGTCTGATGACCTTTAGCGTCGGGTATTTACATAAGTTTACGCTGTCAATGACACAGAAGGGCATCTAACATTCCTAAAGCACCCGTTACGTTTCCACTGTGGGGAAGTGTACGTGACCCATTAGGATATATTTGACTCAGCTGTTTGAGTGTTCACTGGCTGTACACCTTTTTGTCTACTGCTCTTTGGCACCGCCTTGCAACTGTGAGCAGTGTGTACCGGCTACAGAACATGAAGGGGTGGGTTATTCGCAAGTGGGGTCAAGAATGGGTTTTCCTGTGTGCCTTACGACTTAAGCATAATCCATTGCTGCCGTAAGTCATTTTATACGCTATTGAAATTAAGGACGATTTTAAGCGCACGCAAAGCAAATCACATCGTGCCGCGAACACAGCGTTGACAAAGCGTGTTAAACGACAGATAGAGAGAGGAGAGAAAGCAAAAGAAAAGCACTGACACACAACATCCACACAACAGTTTGGAACGATACAAAGCGCTAAATAATCAGCAGTTCAAGTTAGAATGCAGCCAAACTTCGAGGTAAACGCTGAGTGATAGAGTAACCAATGTTCAAAGCAGGTTAACTCTTAAGCATTTACTAGATCGCTGCTTATTTTTCTATACGTTAACCATGATGGAAGTGCACGAAATGGCGTGCGCAGAGCTAGACCTATGTTGAAACCTGTCTCCCATTCGCCGCGTGCACACTTTATCCAACACCAACATTATTTGCGCTAAACGCTTGCCTTTGTGTTTACTGTGAACACTCACGAACGTGCAAAGAACCTACAACGGTTTTCCTCGGACGTGTTCAGCCGCATGTTGAAGTGAGCAGTCTCCTACGAAGTCGGCCCATGACGCCCATCCCTCACGAGCGACACACCGCTCGCCGGGCAGGCGGAGTGCTGGATATTTCAACGACACATCACAGCAGCTCGTATAAGGCTCCAACGATAACCGAACCGGTTTTGTTGTTGTGTTCCCCGATGCACGGTGTAGGAGGAAATTAGCGTTCAATTCCAACGACATCACCGCATCTTTTGAAAGCCACCGAAAAACAGTTCCTGTTAAGAGAAGTTTGAACCAGTCGTGTAAAACCACAATCTGCCGACGGCGTCAAATGAGGAGAGTCATATACGCGCATTGTGCTCAGTCAATTAACTACTTAGAAACTCCACGCGTGAGTTTATTCCTAATGCACCTCAAGACGAGAATAAGCCAAGCTTTTAATTAATTTCCATTGAACCGTCGATCGACAGGGCGACCGCTCTTGACAGGCGTTCGATCAATACATCGCGAGAGGACCTCTCCAATGAACCCAGGAAGCCGCAAATCCCGAGTGGCTTTGCCCTAATAATTACCTTTCCTTATTAAGAACGTTTACAAGACAATCTCTTTCTGTGCGTGTCTCGAGGACTCTCCCCACGTTTAGGGTTCAATGAGGCAGACAGAAATGTGTGAGACGCACTCTTCTGTCGTCTTCACGGTTCATGCTATACGGAAGAACCAGTGCATCAACTCCTAATAAGTGCGCCGCCTATGAAAGCGACACGAGTGCTTCGAGACAGCGTGATCAAGGAATAGGCCATGTGCGTCGCGAATCTTTATTCGATCGGTGGAATAGAAAATGGGCAGCTTAGAAACTGACCCTCTTTGTACGTCTTACATGTCACGGTGGGAAAGTAATCTCACGGTAGATTTTGAGAAAAAAATATTGAATTACGAAACGTGCATAGTAAAAACGAAAGCCTAATAGGTTGGAAGCCTTTTCTATACGATGACACAGCATCACGTGGCTATCTTGATAAGAGGGATAACGATGAGGGACAGCTTATAGGTTGATATTGATGACGATATCGTTAGCGCCGCATAACTTATTACCAAAATGTGCTGCAAGTTTTCTAGCATTATTTACTTAAAAACGACGATAAAGCCAACGTCTACTCGAATGTTCTGCAATAGAACGGTTTTCTTTAAGAGATAACGAGCTCTTTTACATCTTGAGAACATCTTCGTTTTTCCCGTTCTCCTTGGAAACAATTTTATTTCTTTCACGAAAAAATAGAAGTATTTGGTGTTTTGGTGCAACTGTGAGCAGTGTGTACCGGCTACAGAACATGAAGGGGCGGGTTATTCGCAAGTGGGGTCAAGAATGAGTTTTCCTGTCTGCATCACAGCGTTCATGAAGAGCGTTGGCTATTCCTGTGCTCGTAATTGGAGAAGGAAATACAAATTAAAATAAGGGCGCATGTACCTCAGAAGTTGCATTCATGTACTTGGTCCCTGCAAAAAGCTGCACAAAAGACTGCACAGGACTCAGACCTTTGATCGTGAGTCAGCAATGTAGTATACAGTCCAGAGCAACAATACGAGTATTTATTTGCATAGAACCCGTAATATTGAGAAATTAGTGCAAATTGAAAACGCTGATTGCATTTCGTTGAAGCGTTCTCTCACTCAAAGAATCGGCTTAGCGTCCAAAAATCCACTCCACCATTTCCAATGTGATGCAAATGTAAATTCGCCCGACCGTTCTCAAAGCGAGCGAGTTTCCCAGTCAACCCTAAATTTATACTTCGAGACACTATACGAATCGAGTTAGCCTGCAATGAAGAAAGCTTTATCCGTTATAATAGACATTAGAGAGTGTCCTTCCCCTTCGCATTGCGCTTGTCTGTCGCTTAATACTCTTCTTTGCAGATTTTATTTTCTTTCATTTATTTTTTGTTGTTATCCCGTAGACAATTCTACGCCGCAAAAAAAAAAAAGAAAGAAAGCAGATCTATATATAGCCCGAGTCTGACATAGAAGAATTAAGCCTATTGGATTAAATCAGAGAGACTCGGAAAGAAAACCTCGGACGGCGCGTATTTTCATAGACAGCGAAATTGATGAGGAGCGCTTATAACGTGGTGTGCTCGGACAAGTCACGACAAGGGGGCGTTGTAGAAAACCAGTGAGACCGAAGTTTAAAATCGTTCGAGGAATGAGCTCTTCGGTTAACATCCCTTGTAAGGACGTGTGAGAGCTTGTGGACAGGATCGCTACTGCGTGCTCACGTCGTCATTTCCTATTTTCATTTTATTTATTTTGTTATACTTCTGACACAGTTACTGTGCTATAAAAAACATGAGCAACGTGAAAATATATGCATGTAAATAAGAAGATACGTGAGACACTACATATACCGGGTGTTTCAGTTAAATCCCCGGGCTAAATAATTCGCGAACCGGTACACCAATCGAATAACTTTCCTTTTTACAAGTCTCTGTTCAATGCCGCCTACAAGATGCGCACCGCGTGAATGAGCGGGAGGCGCTCATTATTTAAATAAAAATTAAAATGAGTTTCGTGAAGAAAGCTAGCTTTTAAAGCAGGGCGCCGTCGGCATTAAAATGGGTACTACCCTTTTGGGACCTTCAGTGGACACCTTTTAGAGAAAAATCTGCCACCGAAGCGGGTCATTGGTTGCAGTAATTAATTGGTTTCGATTTACGTATTATTGTCGCGGCTTGTCGCGGCGAAGCGCAAAAGGACGTAATTCATTGGTGTAATTCATTGGTGTAAGGACGTAATTCATTGGTGGATAAGGGAGTGGAAGGGAAGAGCGTCCTTTTGCGCTTCACCGCGACCAGCCGCGACAAAAATCTGTAAACCGAAACCAATTTATTACTGCAACAAATGACCCGAGGGAAGCTGTTCCAGTCGGGAATTGCCAACGAAACAAACAAGCAAGCAAACAAACAAATAAGCAAAATAATCTTTGAGGCAATTGGTTTGTAGCTGAAGCTTGTTTTCAGCTTAAAGTAGCACAGAAGTCATTTTTAACACCCAGTTTTCTTCCTATAAAACTATTAAGTAGGCCAGTAAAATGCACCATGCGAAGTAATTTACACTACAAAGTCATAATTATCGCAGAAATTGAAGTTAAAATACGCCGCAAAAAGCGACCGTGCGCAACGGTGGTGAAGAGCAGTACCAGCCTGTGATCTGCCAGGAACCTCGCGCTGACGCTATAAGGAGAACGCTCGCTGATTGGCCTAGAGAAATGTTGTCTGCTACTCCGCTGTCGTCTGCTACTCGGCTGTTCGGGGTTCTGATAAAGCTTTTCTCCTTGCTCGGTAATGCTTCGGCCGCTCCTTCTATCCCCAATTCTCCGGGAAAACTGGCAAAACCAAAACAGGTTTACGGCGGCAAAGAGACAAGGCGCTGACCCCCACTGACCGGCAAACCAGAACGAGTCTCCTTATGCCGTCATCGGTGACGTGCCATCATACCCCCTCATCCTCGTTTATGCTGGAGTGACGAGTTAAGGGTGAAGGGGCGGAGCTGTGTTTATGTGCGTTTTTTTCTGGGAAACAAATTGCACACATCAAAACCTTTCGCGCTACTCCATATCATGACACACACATTTTCATCAGATGTCTTAACCTGAATTTTTTTTGGATGGCCCACTGCACTCCTTTAAGATACGTACGTCAGATACATATTTACTGTACTTTTTACGTTTCAAATCCATGTTTACTGGGCTGAGCATCTGGATACCTCAGGACTGCAGCGTAAGCGATGACCGAGCATACTAAAGCCTTGTAAGCGGTTAATGTTGAAGCGTTGTCGCCCCTTAGAGCCCCGCGTAGTTAATTTTATATTTCACCTGCTTTTATGACTAATGACTTCACCTGATGTTATGACTAATGACTTCATTGATCGGAATATTTCAGTTCAAATCATTTATAATAGTTACACCAAGATATTTCTGATGTGAAACCCTACTGAAAACTGGACCCGCGGAACCATAACTGAACAAGAACGGTGTTTTTTTTTTTGTTGTTGTTTTTAGTAGTGGACATGACCATACTGTTATCTCTATGAATACTCATTTGCCAATGGCGAAACTAGTCTGCAACTTGACCTGGTGCCGACTGCAGTTTTCAGCGATCACTACAGCATGCTACTGCCTTATAATAAATAATACAATCGTCTGCAAATCACTTCATATTAACCGCTAGGATATCTGATTAGGTTTGTTATCTGATTGGCTATATGATCACGATGCCTACCTAATGTGTTTGCAGGCATCGGACATGGTCAGGCATCAGGCATGGCAGGCAGCGTCACGAACGCATGTTCTTCGAAGGCCTTCGTCGTCTTGCGGAGTCCTTAGGCTCCACCGGTCTGGCGACGGATCTCTGAATCATCATCCCCGCATCCGTCCCCAATGTGCAATAGGGCAGTATATCGCCACAGCGTGCGCGCGTGCGTGTGCCTTCTTCATGAAATTTGTAAGGGGCATAGGTCTTCTTTACACTCATGACTAGTGATATAACCGTATTGTGACTTATATGCATCTGTGCACTGACATTATCTAGCCATGGGAGCTTCATGTCGCCTACCGAGACAAGGGTGTAATATCATTATTAAACTATTATCCCATTCCCCTTATCATTTCGTCTTATACTAACCAGTATGCACTGGGGTAGTAAGCCACAAATTATGTGGCAGATTGGCTCACACAGATGTACTTGCTATTGCCGTTCTAAGTAATGTAACGAAAAATTATTTACACGCAAGACGTTTCATTGTTAGAATAATGATAGGGTGCAGGGTCGTAGTGTATATAAGTTTGTTTGCTTCAGTAACCCTTTTGCTGCGGCTGAGGACCTGTGTATGTGTTTGTATCTTACAGTGGTAGGGGAAGGTCTCTGGAAAACGCTGTGGCTGTATCACAAAACCCTCCCCCATCCGCTTCTTCTCTCTTCTTCTCTGTCTCCTTCTGTCTTCTTCTGTCTGTTGACTGTCGGTTTCGGTGATGCTAAACAAGTTAAATTAATCTAAAGCTAATAAAAGTAGCTTTGCCATACTCACAGATGGGTATGTTGTCCGGAAGTGTCCCTATTTTTCAGCGTTTCCTGTCCCGCTATTGTACCGATTTTACTAATATTTTTGTCCCGCTAATCCCCAAGTCTACATATCACCACTCACCTCACAGATCACAAAGCAGTACTCGTCACACTAAACTAGTCCATATCCATACACAACAGCTACCGCCGAACGGTGTAATTCGCGTTACACAAATAACTGTCCCGTAATTTTTTATCCTCTCCTTTTCCCTCCATGACGTTTCTTTGTTTTAGTGTTATTCTTTGTTTGTTTGTTTTCTTTCTTTCTTTTTCAGACTGTTGTACTGGGTATCATTGCGAAGTACGAAGTATTTTATTTCGCAGACAAAACGAGACAGAAAGACACAATGGGAAGGAAGTCGCTTTTAACTGGAGGCGCCAAAATATCAAAATTTTAAATATCGAGTAATTAATTAAAACGACTACTGAAAATGTTGATACTCTATCGAAATACTATATCGATATCCACGCGAAAAATATCGGTAATATCGACACAAAAATCAATATCATCCCACGTCTGCTTCCCACATCATAACCACGAGGCTTTAAACGGGAGCAATAATCGCAACGGGCCACTCGACTAAACAACATTTAGAATATGTTGTAACCGCATGTACACATCCCTATATATACCTGCTGCGCCGCATACGTAACGGTTCAGAAGCCCCTGGCAGTATCATGGGGCAAGTCCACGCGCAGAGCCGCACCCAGACGTTTTGATCCTTTCTACGAAGACAGCATTGTCGCTGATAGCTCCTAAAGCTTCCTAATGATGGCAGGCAGTTGAGCCGACCACGCAGAGTGTTGGCATGGCAACGCTAAGGTCGCCCCATTGACTGGGTTTAAACTTGTAGTAAAAATGTCTGGCAGCGAGACATCCTTCACATAAAAATTTTAAAGCGTCGCTGCACTAATTTTACGTGCAGCAATTCGATGTGTTTATATGCGCTGAAATGAAAAAAAAACAACAATGTACTCGTCCGTTCACTCTTTCAGTTCATTCACGTTGTGAGTGACCCACCAGCGGCATGGCCGAATGGGTTAAGGCGTCCCGATCGTTGGTGGTGTGTTCGAATCCTACCACCGACTGTGCTGTCCGAGGTTTTCCGTGGGTTTTCCATGGGTTTTCCGTGGGTGTTCCGTGGGTGTTCCGTGGGTTTTCCGAACGCTTTCCACACGAATGTCGGCACAGTTCTTCCTGAAGTCGGCCTATAGGACGCGCGCTACTAACCCCCCTGGTCCTTCCTGCTGTCCTCTCTCCATCTGTCGACATCTGTACGCCGCTCATAGCCACAGTTGCTTCGCGGCGCTAACGTGGAATAAAAAATAAATAAATAAAAAACGTTGTGACCCGACCAGAATTTGGGGCATACACAGTGATGCAAAAATATCGGAATAGATAGAATAATAGATAAATACCAACATCTTAAAGAAATTATCGAGAAAATCGATTAAAATGTCGATATTTATATCTATAAATTATTTCGTATATCGATGTTTTTAAAAGAAATATCCATATATCGATGTTTGAAAAGCTGGCACGCCATTACTTGAACTGAAAAAAAAAGTTGCCCTTGTTTTATTGTGTTACGTACGTGCGTAGTACCGATGAAGCTCGCGATGAAGACGGCGACGAACAACGTGCATTACGGGGACCAATGAGGATACGTCCTCAATTATCGTGAGAGAAAGATTGGGGAATAATTAATGTAAAAATTTAGGTGAGTGCAGAGGATGTCGCCCTCATCGGATCCGCATTAGCTTGCCTGCCTCCTTCTTTGTTCCTCGAGAAATGGATGTTTGCGAATACGGAGCCACGCTAGCAACACAAAATCATCGGTTTCAACCGCGTGTACGTTGCACGCTCGGTGAACTCGTCTTTCACATTTCAATGCGTCGTTCGGCATGAAATGCAGCCCAAGGCCATACACTAAGTATTAGAAACTAACAACGTTTTCCCCTAACTCGAACCACAGCATTACAGGAAATATCGGCATCGTGTTGCGAAACCAAATCAAGAAAGAGATAGAGGGGGGGAAACGTCAAGTTTGGTTAATAACCTCGTTGATCCGTTCCTTTCATATCCTGTACGCGCGCAGAAGTCGCCGAAGTACTGATATTTCTATCAGCATGCATATCGATATCTAGATCGATGTAATATTGATATTCATACCGATATCCCTATCGACATTTTTATCGATAAATGTCAATATCTAAAAATTACATATTAAAATTATTATAAATATCGCAGGCATAAAATATCGACAAGAATATCGATATCGTTCCATCTCTAATGTGCAGGCATATACGGCTCGTGTCAAAGTTAACTTTCATCCAGCCTGCGAAGCGGGATGGAAGCCACCCTGAGAGCGCCTTGCTGAAAACGACACATTCACATTGGGGGACACCCCTGTAACTATAAATAAATGACAAAAACGCCCTCCGACGTTATTTGTACTCAGCACCACCAGGGCCCCCAGGCCGGAATGGCGTTCAAGTTAACTCTGATACCAGCTGTACAAGGCCAAAAAAATATTCATAATCAGACAACAAACACTGAAAACCCAAAAATATGTATTTTATAACAACAATGTACTACGGCAAGGCTCACCGCTACCCACCTCTACCCACCTCTGTGAGGCCGACAGCGGCGAGCTCTTTCAGCGGTACCACCACCGCTGAGGCCAGCTGAGGCAGCAACAACAACAAATAAATCATGACTATGGCCTGGGGTGATTCATCACTGGAGAGCAGTACACTATACCGCGAAACATTAGCTGAGGCAGGGATCGCAATTCATGCGGTGAAACACCTGATCCCATCGCAACGCATGTGGCTGCTGTTGTTGTTGTTGACTTTCAAACACGCACTGCCAAATTTCATTTCCATCACATCGCAAAAATGTATTCTACGCCCAACAATTCTGGCGGCTGCTAGAATTTGGTGGCATGCGCCGCCTTGTAGAGGCGGCTTTCATCTTTCTTTTTGTTTCGACAGCTGGAAAGCCTAAAAGGTAGAAGCTAAGGCACTCGCAGAAGGATCTGAAGCGGAAATCCGAAAGTCTGTTGCTCTATAGTCCCATTTTTCCTTATGAAGAAGGTGTGAATTTGGGCCACCTGAGAGCAGCGAAGCGCATCAACTCGTCATCGAACGTATGTATTTGGCTGCATGCGAAGCAGAGAAATCGAAATTCACCAGCCAATTTCTCCCAACCTTCCCTTTCGCTCGCGAGTTGTTCTACAAGCTTGGGAAAGTGAACTCTCCGGAGCAGGAAGCACAGCATCTTGCATCTTGCATCGCTGCTCCGGATATACTATGTACTGAAGTGACCCTCGGGCCGTACGGCAACGACTAGACCACCGTCCACTCGACCTAAACAAGGTGTTAAGAGCATGGCCTGCTGAGGTAGTGAGGGCGAGCGGTCGGAGCCTTGTTGAAATTTCACATGGACGTAGTGGATCGTTACACATATAGCTTTCGATTAATTTTCATCTTTTACGCTCACAAACACGTCTATACAAGCATGGCCACATTCACTCTTTTTTCGCTTTCATCACATCATTACAACGCCACCATCATCCTCATCTGAACATTCATGTTCATCATCACTCACCATCTTCTCCCCCTCAAGCAATGGAATAGGGTGTTGCCTCAGCGGCGAAACATCTCACTGCATCATTACTTATTTGTTGTTGTTTTCACTTTTTTCTTTTACAAATCAGTCAATCAATCAATCAATCACATTCGCTCTTCTAAGCGGTTAGGAGGAGCCGCCCCTCGGTTGTGGGAGCCAACATCTCCATTTTCTTCCCCTTCACCCTCACCCAGCCTTCGAGCCAGTTCCCTTTTCTAGTTCAGTGCTACATCAAGCACGTGTCTTTTCCTTGCAATAATTTTTCCTATTCGACGGGAACGCCTCTGCCCACAGCTACGTCACGGTCACCCTAACATCCTCAGCGCAAAACAAAAGGTCCCACGACAGTCATCCACACCTCACAACGTCACGGTACAACACTGATCACCTTTAAGCAACACCCGCCAGGCGGTGCACGCTCAAAGCACCCTCCGGGCATTCGCGACCAACTCCTTTACGGTCCCAAATTCGCTTCGAGGCCTCTTTCTAACGACCTGTGATGAAACTACCTCAATCGGGCCGTTATTAGCGCAGCGACCCATGCGGCTGCATCCGTTTCCATGACAACAGCGTCCCGGACCAAGAAAATCTCGGGCGCTGTCATACTTCTTGTCGTCGCAGTGCCTACAGGCCTCGCCTAAACTCAGCCATAAATACGCGAACGCATAGTCAAGGCCTCGTAATCCCCGATGTTTGAGACAAAGCACGGGAGGTGATATAAGGCCGACTGATAAGAATACGGGTCCCGAAGAACCTTCATTAAAGATTTTTTTTTCCCCTCTATAGGAAAGAGCTGTCCGTGTTCAGATGCGGTCCGCCGTGTGATGTTCACGGTCTGTGAGGCAAAGTACACAAGGACACATGCATCGCTAACCGAGGCTTTCCGCTGCAGTGAGCCGCCTTCGAGCGCGTTTATTCCCGACGGGTTTACATCGACTCTCAAACAGTATTGTTCATTCCCCTGCTCTCTAGACGAAGCACGTCTGAGATTGAAGCGGATATCATGGAAAGAAACTGAACGAACTGATCGCAAAAAAAAAAAAAAAGTTAAAGGGGTTGCGACACTTCGTCCCAACTTATCTTAGATAAGCGTTAAAGACGGTTATTTTGTAACGATGGGAACCTGCATTGCAGGTAATCACAGCAAAGGGGTAATCACGTAGGGAATCAGCACCGCGGGTAGCGAAACTCATCCAGCTCAATCATATCACTACAGGCGTCTCCGCCAATGAGACAGAGCAAGAGGGGTCACGTGCTTAAGACGAACGGCCGTCTTTCTCGCTCCTCTGATGTCAGAGCTTGACCCGTACGTGTGCTCGAAGGTTTGTATCTCGACAAACGCACCACTTTGGAAACTAATTATTTTCCCTGAATACCGTGGAACTGCACTACAATGAGTGCGGGATGTAATGAACCACAAGCCCTTTAGTACACGAAAGAATCGTACAGATAACTCCTTCGTTTGTGCGTAGATGTTTTCCCAATGTTGTTACTTGATGTATGCCATCTAGTGATGCAAAACTATTGATAGTCGTATAAAAATCGAACTATCGATAATAAGAACTCAGAGCAGCTTTCCAGCCGACGCTGACGTTGAGCTTCTCATGCCGCTCAAACCAACCGCAAGGTCACGTGATGGTCTTTGCACCAGGTTGACTAGCATGGTTGTCTCATGAATGCGTACAATTTTATAATGAGCTTCTTTCGCTGCTTGCAGTGCATCATTCATACATTACAGCTAAACGGAACGAACTTGTGTCGCATGGGATTCTGTCGAAAACGAAGACGGGAACGAAAGCATCGATAGTGTGAACAAAGTCTAGCTGTCGATAGTAAAGACAACCTACGGAACAGTACTATCGATAGTCAATTATCGTACAACTCAACACTATCTATAGTACTACCGATAGCCAACAATCAATAGTTTTTACACTGTCGATAGTAGTGTTGGTTTTGCATCACCAGTGCCATCACAAAAGCTCCATCAAGCCTACGGAGCTTTAGTAGATTGTTGATAACATCGCTTCCGAAGTACCATATCTACAGTATCCAATCAACTGATAATATTCTGAGCCATGCACGCTGCCATTGTTTCCGGTAGGTTCGATAACTTCACGGTGACGTTATCAATGATGTACAAAAGTCTCTAATTATCCTTTGGCGTTATCCATACTTTCTGTATTGATCCTATGTAATTGGATATGCTTGAAATTGCTACTGTGTGCTGTTTAGCTTCGCAGGATGATAAAGAATAATGTAGTTAATTAGGGGTCTCCAGGGAAGCCCAATAAATTCAGAGTGCCGCGTGTGCAGGACACAGCGTTATATTTGGCCAGGGGATATCCTAACAACAAAACCTTAGAAGCACCGTCGTCCATCTTTCTTTTCTAGTTTTTTACAAGTGAAGTGAAGTGAAGTGAAGTGGTCTAATCCTGTTCACTGTTTCGAATTAAAAATGCAAACATATAAATTCAGTTAAAGATGCAAGGGCTGAGAAAAAAAGAAAAGAAACTGTAGTATTTTTAAAGCAAGTGCATTCTGACAGGGCATAAGCATAATTGCCAAGCGGCATTCGTTTGAATACTTCTCAAAGGGTTGAACTTGGGGGCATTCTTTAAGCCACATCATTTGTCTGATGACCACCACCACAGCGTTTACTTTATTAACAATCCTGCGCATAGTTTTGTCGATTGCGGGGATAAGAAAGTGAGTTGGTGTTTGTCGAGCGTACGAAACAGCACGAAAGTTTGGTGTGGCGATATAAATGTGTAGAACATACGAAGAGAATGCAAGTAAGCTGGGAGGTGCAAGCTATGGTTTGCTAGTAGCTAGGTGAAAGCTAGCAGGCATAGCTAACACATCCCTAAGTCGGGAACGACATGGACGGGACTCAAAGCTTCGTGTCGTCCATTTGTGTCTCCTAGTATACCTCTTAGTATACCTGTTTGTAACTCAGAACAGAGTTGCAAACAAGCATCATTACATGATTACATTACTAGACGCTAGTTTCTTTACTTTGGGGAGTTCCTGTCATGAACAGGCCTCTCTACCATGCTGTGATCACTTGAACTGCCATCTCCACCATCATCTTTCATTACATTCCCACAATTCCATACAATTGGCACTGGGGCAGCGCCCAGCTTGCTGGCCGGCATCAGTCCCATCTCATCCTCATTTCTTCATGGCTTCGCTAGTGTGAGGCCCGCAACTCCACATTAGTTGCACCAGTTACTTTGATGGAGAGCTTTGTGCTTTCCCCAACTGGAACTGTGACGAACCTAATTTTTCAACAAGGTATGGCCCCGCCACGTTAGGCGTAGGCGTTCCTGGTTGTTCCCATAAACCTGTTCCCGCTAAGCTGAATAGACCAGAGACGATTGCCGACCATACTGTCCCAACTTGACTTGACCCCCCCCCCCCCCCACCGTATTCGCTGTACTTTTTTCAGTAACGGAGTGCCAATTCCGCTACATTTTAAATTCGTAATGGGAAAAGCATTTCCGCTACAAATATGGGTAGCGGCAGACTCTCTCTCCGCCAGCGCTACTTTTCACAATAATGAAGACGTGGAACGCAGAGAGAGGCAGCGAGATAACTGCGAAGCAGAACTTTTCTTTGTATTCCTTGTATTGGTCCATTTCACTAAATCTCGTAAGCTAAGCGTAATTGAATATTTTCAAATTCATTTTGTGCTACTTATTGTTCATCAGCTCATCATCACGACACGTCTCATCCTGTCCACTGTGCCTTGGAGTAATGGGCCGCACCTCATGTGGCGAATTTCCCCATTCATTATCATTAATTTATCAGTTGTTGTGGCACTCGGTGCATTGTTTTATGAATTTTTAAGATGACATTTGCGAAACACAAACAGGTATGTATAACGTACTGCGTAATAGGGCCTACGAAGCTGGTTTCCGTCATACAATCAGTTGCAAAACTAGTGTGAGCGTGTTGGTATAGCGCATTTCAAACTTTGTTTTGCAGCTTCACTGTTCGGAGCAGACACACAAAGCGCAGTGCCTTTTGCAACAGGAATACGAAAATATATCGGAAACGTAACGAGATATCGCCATAGTCATCGCACTCCAAACGTACCGCAAACTTTGCTTTACGGTGTAGGCGCCACAGGTGAAGCGTTTCTGGCAAGATGGGATTCACTTAGCTCACACAGGTTGCCGAAAGCATTCTCTCTCATATTAAGTACGTTGCATTGTAGGTATGTGTGCCACATAAAATGAATAATATTTTTCAAGTTGAACGAAGATAAAATCTGGGCAGGTCGCGTGGCACTCGATGTTCATTTCACTTATTTTATGGGTATAGTCGTGACTATGCCCACGTGAGTGTGATCACACTCAAGTGGGCATCGTCACGACTATAGCCATAAAATAATTAAAAAAAAGTCACTGTAGGGTAGACCAGGAATCAGGCAAATACCTGAGGGGGATCTTCTGTCTCCTCTCGAAAGTATAATGGGCATACAAGGCCGTTGTTGATGGGCAGCGGCGGCCTCGTGGTTCCCAGTTACTCCGCAATGCCATGGAACCCACTGAAAGGCATCGGAGTGAGAGCGATCTTGTAGAGACTTCAGAGCGCACAGAATATCTATTACCACTGAGGATAGGGAACCGCGGATGCCCTATTTAATGCAGATCAGATTAGCTTTGGAATCAGTATAAACTACTCATTGCCGCGGTTCACCGTCCGCTGCACATGTCAAGAATAGCAGGATAGCATAAAGTTCAGCGGATGTCGATTAGGTGCGGTGAGACAGACGACATCCACGTGTCACGGGCTCTGATGGAACGGCAAAGGCTGAAGATGAAGTGTCCCTGGTCGACGATCCATCCGTGTATACAGCGGTACCGTTGCAGTATTGAGCCTCGATGAAGTCAAGGGTATAAGTTGCCTAAGGATAACATCAGGATAGCTCCTTTTGTTGTTCTTGAGGCCGGGTATGGAGACAGTGACAAGCGGCGATGGCAACGTCCATGGAGGCACTTTGGGTGCCGTCGGGTCGACTAGGAATGTTTTTGAATATTAGGTCTGAATGATGTTATACAAGCATAAACCGTGGCGTTCCGTCTATAGCGTGAAGCTTGCGAATCAGAGGGTGACATTTATTATGGGCACGTAAACGCAGATTGTAGCGTGCAGTTTCCCGAATACGGAGAACCTCAATGGGGACGCCCCTAGCCTTAGAAACTACTAGGCGGGTTTCAGCTCCTCGCTGGACCCGAAGGCTTCGCGCGAGCAGGGCTGGAATCCTTTGTACCAGTGTCTGAGCAAGCCCGTGTAGTATGGGAAGACTGTACATTGCTGAGCCACGAGCCAGGGCATTGTGCAGCATGAGGAGATCCTTCTCGTCTCGTCCCCCACCTCATACCTGCGACATGACGAATGACGTTAACCCAGCGTTGGACTTTCTTTTCAAGAACGTCTATGTGGCGCTTCCACGACAAATTCCATGACAGTGCTACGGCGAGAAACATCTCATGTGTCACCTGCTCCAGTGGGCTTCCACCAATATACAGGCGACATCTATGCATGTCTTTGCGCGTGAAGGCTAGAACTGCGCTTTTCTCGACGGATGTCTGCATTCCTGTCTGGAGTAAATAGAGACGAATGGCATCTAAGGTGCGCTGAAGACGCTGATGGAGTGCCGGACGGGAAGAGTCTGTAGTCCAGACTCCAGATACAGATGTCATAGGCATACAGGAACACGTTGACTTTCCGCTGAACGCAGGTTCCAATGCACGCCATAACTGCATTAAAGAGGAGCGGATTTAGGACGCTTCCTTGTGGTACCCCCTGAGAGATGGGGAATTGCTCTGTGTCGCCTTGTCTTGTCCGGACGAAAATACATCGTTGACTGAGGAAATCAGCTATCCAAAGCAATGTTGTACGTGAGAGCGCAGCGCTGTATAAAGCATGTAAGATTGATGGATGACTGACAGTGACAAACACGTATTAGTTCCTCTGAGGAGTAAGCTTTGGTGCAGTATGCTAACAGCACTCAGAAGGCTGTCTATTTTTTCTGGACGCGCCATCCCTGGCGAAAGTATGAGCAAATATTATGCCGTTCATTTTATGTTTCATCACGTAGTAGCTACTTATTGTTGGGCTCGATGAGTGGTCGCTTATGATGGCAGTTGCGCCACTTGATCACAGAGAAATTTGATCAACGCGTCGACATAAGCAAACGGAAGATTTTGAGCTGGGATTCGCGTATATTTCGAACAAAATACTGTTACTGCAGAAAAACAGCCTTGTGTTCGAAACATACTGACGGAGAACCCCAACCCATCCCATCTCACCCTACGGACATCCCAACTCATCGTCATCATTTATTGTGATTCTGACGGGAATTATTAAATGCACATATGCGCTATGTGCATTAAATTGTGTCTTGAATGTGCATCGTCTCAAGGTCGAGCTCAATGTGAAATAATATATCTCGACTATAAGCAATGCACTTTGTGCTGCATGCTGGTTATGCGCAGGAACATAAATATTGGACCGTCTTTAGACACATTCGGCAACGAGATACCTTCGGAGGTGCTGCCTAGAGAAGGGTACGGTAGCGGCAAAGTAGCGGCATAGTATTCACTTTACTTTTTTTTTGTAACCGTACCGCGTTACTTTTTAAAGTCGTACGACGCTAGCATTGCGCTAACTTCTTGTGGAGAAGCGGGTGGGCGGTATTCCGTTACTTCGTTTTGGTACCGGGTAACACTGTGTGGCAATAAGTGCAGTGCGGTTGAATGGTGCACGGGTTTGATCGACTTGCACAAGCATGTGACACTGTACTTAAATGTGGTACCTTGCATAAATTCCTTCTTCGCATTGCCATCAAGTACCCTTAAGAGAAAGCAACGTGTTTCTTTTTCGTGCTTTTATGAAACAACTAAAAAAAATCGCGTTCGATCGTTTCTGGACACTTTTATGCCCAGCGAATAAAGTAGAAATATTTCACTTCCACGAAAATGCAAAATGTCCCAACTTCCACTCGCGGCAGGTCGAAATCTAACACAAGAGCAACGGAGGCCCATCTTCTCGGCTACAGCGGTATTCGTGGTATGTATAACCAGGGTGTCTACCAACCTGGAAAACCTGGAAAACAGGGAATAGTCAGGGAACTTTGATGTCACTGGAAAAGTCAGGGAATTGTCAGGGAATTTGGTTAAAAAGCAGCTGAAGTCAGGGAAAATCGCAGACAAGTGCCGTGATGATGCACGGCGAATCGCGAGTGCCGACCGGTGGTTGAGAGGCGATGCCGCAGCAACGTTACTGCGAGTAGCAGTTCACCAGTATGGCAAGCTCTGACGCAGAAAAGTAGGGTAGCATCACTGAAACTTAATAATCTGTTTTATGTTGGATCTGGTATCAAAACGTATGAGCAGGCACCAAGTTCCCTTTTGTTTTTGTCAGGGAATTCGCTTGAAATAGTCAGTGAAAACCTGGAAAAGTCAGGGAATTTGAAGGCTGCAGTTTGGTAGACACCCTGATAACATACAGTATTGTAAAGCTGTCATTTCTTGCTTTTAGACGTACTTCATTATACAAATGGTAGAAGTGCAAGGGTGCAGACGAGCTTCATTTTCATCAGCTTCTATTTCATCAAATTGAGAATGTGTCGTGTTGTCTTTTTCCTGTTTCGTGTCTCCGGTTTTATCGTCGTTTTACAAGATTATTATATAAAGCAGACTAGCCTGTTCCGAGTTCATGGCCGCGTACCTTCATTTCATGACACACCTCTCGGGCGCTAAAAATAACTCAGTGAGCTCTGTCTGACGATTAGCGATGACATCTAGTACAATTAATGAAATAGCGCAACAGCATTACCCGACCTTGCAGGGCCTGCCATGCCATGTGCTAATATGGTCGCCTAATCTTACTTAACTACGTTACGAACATTATTGGCGCAAAAGATCATCACTGAAACCCAACGTTCGATATATGTGTGCAATACGTACAAATTCAATTAACGTGGCTCAATTTCCTCAGACACGACTAGCACGTGTTAGGCCAAGGTGTCGAACGTGTTGATGGCACGATGTAACGCATTCAACAGCGATATATGCCGTTAAGTGTTCAGCGCGCGAAGTTATAATTGCTACGCGCTATCGCTGAAGCCCATCGTTTCCCGCTGCTGGGCCCGGGTACTATAGGATTAACTCGCACAAGTCGGAGCCGAGTAATGACCGCTACTGCTGGCCCCTCTCTCTGTCCGAGAGCATTTTGCTCTAATTAAACTACTTTCCGGTGATCTGTGTGGATCTCCCGCTGTGGGTAAAACGGACATAGCACTCAAAATGGCCGTCTCTGAATTGCTGGAGCTTCGCTATATAGTATGCGGTAGTAGTACACGCTTCGCTAGTCTACGTGATATTTTGTATAAAAATTTATTTAAAAATGCACTCTAAGTGCACGATACAACGTGGTTTTGTAGTGCGGTTTTCGCAAATGTTCGAGATTTATTGATGCTTGAGCGCCTGAGCTTTTTGAGCCAATGACAAGACGCAAACATGATCGCAAACACCTGTTTAATTTCGCTCCGAGCACGCAATGTTTTTAAAAAGGGCCCGTACAACAAAGTTATTCCATGAATACATCACCCTCACGCCTCTTTCTGAGATCGCCTCATCGTCACAGCTGAACGTGGCGAAGACGGCAGATACGTAACAATGCACGTTCCAAGGATGCATGCATCAGGTTAGGAACGCTCTTTTTTTCTTCTAGCAAGATAGCATTTTTTTCTAGCATTCGTAATTTTTTCCAGGTGTCCGTGTGGGTCGTGATAGCGTGATGTCCCGAAACTTGAGCTCAACATCCTCACTAGAAGCTTTCGAAGCTGTCACTCATTGCGAAACTCTCGTACACCCGTGCATCCTTGCTTTTTCCTTGAATAAGTACACGACCTTACGTTTTTGCTCTCTTCTGTTCTTCCCAACGCATTGTTATGCATAATGCCAGCACCTAAGCTATTTTTTGTTATCAAAGTGGCTTCACTGAACTGGGTGTTACATAATGGCTGTGTTTTTTTTTCTCGTTTTTTTCTGCAATACAGGTATATATCGCACAATTTGTTTCCCGCAACAACAACAATAGCAACATGTACCTGAAGATGATCACACCTGTTGACTGCGAGACCATGAAATTAAAAACTAATGTGTTTTCATGAACAGTTTTCATCACAGGTGGTGGTGGTGGATGGCGAAAGGGCTTGCCGTCACGAGTGACGCCCTGGGGGAATGTGCGTCCTGGGCCGACTTCTAAGGGAACGGTGCCGACATATGTCTGAAAACGTCTGAGGAAAACCCTAGACAGCACAACAGGCACCGGGATTCGAACCCGGGTACCTCCCAGTCCCGACGTGACATGGCCAGCACGCTAAGCACTAAGCCACGGGAGCTCGTTCCATCACAGTCATTACATAATACGGATGAGAGACGCATTGAAAGTTGCAAACCAAATAAAGAGCAAGATAAATGTACCCGCGATCGTTAAACATGCATAACGAAGGAGAGAATAAAGCTAGATGATTATGTATGAATTACATAAACATATTTGTCATTCATTTGCTTCATCGCTGAAATGAGCCGACCTGATCAATCCTGGGACTTTTCCACTCAATTACGCAATACAGAAAGGCAGAATGAGCATAACTGCTCTGTGTGCAAAAGGGAGCCTCCATCAACTGCAGGACTAGATCCATTGAGCGGAGTACTTTACAACGTTTACTTTTACAATGTAAGACCAGCTATATCGGGACGAGAATACAGTTAAAGCAGTCTATTTTTTTAATGTTAGGCCGTTTGAGTCTGCATTTCTTAAACACATTTATTCTTAATTAGTCTTAAATCGTATTTGAGTTTTTTTGTTTCGTGTTAGCGTCGCGAAGCAACTGTGGCTATGAGCGGCGTACAGATGTGGACAGATGGAGAGAGGACAGCAGGAAGGAGTGGGGGACAGGGGAGTTAGTATGCGTCCCGGGCAGACTTCAGGGGTAACTGTGCCGACATTCGTCTGGAGAGTCTTCGGAATACCCAGGGGAAAACCTCAGAGAGAACAGCCGGTAGTAGGATTCGAACGCACTACCTCAACTACCACCAACGAGGGGGACGCCTTAACCCATTCGGCCTAGAGTCACTAAATAAGGAGGAGAGTAGCGACACTGAGCCACGCCGGCGAGCAAGGACCGCCATCTTGAGTCAGGCGCGCGGCTGCGTCGCCTAGCAATGGGCTCGCCTAGCAATGGGAGCCAGCTCGCGACCCAGGAAACTGGTTTGGATGGAGGTGGCTCAACATGGACGGCGCGTTCTTGGAAGGAGAAACCACGTGACACGATCGGTCCAATCGCGGACACCGAACGGCGGCTCCGGCGCGGAAAAGGAATGCGATACTCTGTACCCTTATTTATTGAGTCTAGTTCGGCCATGCCTCTGGTCTCTTGCTTGAGAGTAACTGATTACCTTATCCGCACACTAATGCTGCTACCACTGTGGACACTATTGATCACATACTAGTATATATACTCCTTTTTAAGTGCTTGATAAGGTACAGATGCAACCTTTCTCCATTCCAAAAGCGTCCTCGATAAACTTGCTCCGGAATTGCCCCGAAACCACCGTGGTGCGTGGCGCTCTACCCTGGCGGTGCCCTGGGCGGAGGCATTATCGAACATGAAACTGCACTGCACTGCACTGCACTGCACTGGTGGATCTGGCGGATACTAGCGTGCGCCACCTAGGGATCTGTGCTCGCTGTGGCTCGTAGGCTGCGCGACCCGCAGCGAGAGACACCTGGCGAGCGGCACTGATCGAATGCCGTGCTGTCGATTGTCTGCTGCTACTTGCCCGGCTACACCTGGCTACTTGCCGCTTTCGCCTTCCTCCGTGCTTCCGGCAATCGCGATGCTTCTTGGGATTGCACTCTGGCGCTCGGACGATTTTCTCGGTGTGGGTTCGAAGCATGGAGGAAGGAAACACAGGAGCGGCCGTTACGAACAGATTTCCGTGGGATCCCTCTGGCGGTCGCTCCTTTCAAAACCGCCATTACTTCCTGTCCACCACTTGATCCTCAGTAAGGTTTCGGTGTAGCAACGCTTTGTTGCTCGCGCTGCTTTCCGTGATTTTATGCTTTTCCAACGTCATATGCCCTTAAAATGTAAGCTGTCGTTCAACAGAAAGCAGCTCTGTCACGGGAATAACGTTTCATTGGTAAGCATGTACGTGATCGGTTGTTTCGTATACCTCTGTCTGTGAGAGAGTCATCTTGAATCGTTCGTTTGCAAGCTGGCGCTGTTCTACAGCTGCAGATTAATCTGATTTCCTTCATTGTTCTACAAGTTTGATTACTGGCATGCTTTACCACTTCAGCAACAAACACAAAACGTGGCCACGTCGTCACTCAAACATCGCTGCCACGAATAATGTTTCTAGTCCTGCGTGCTTGCCCTGCAGACCGTGACCTGTCTTGTAATAGAAGTGTAAACCAAGAGTAAGCCTCCTAACACACACAAATAAAACCCCCGTCCCAATGACAGCTCCTGTGTTTCCTTCCTCCATGGTTCGGGGCAACTCAGTGCCGCACTCAACGGGTGCACTCCTCTAATAGAGGACGTTCAGTGCGCACCAGTGCAGTTTATCGAGGATGGCAAGCCGCACCGGTGCGCACCGGTGTAGTTTATCGAGGACGCTATAAATCTGCCCGATTTTTTACTCGTCATTGCGAATGATACCGTGCGCACCTTTCACACCCGCTATCAGCTCAGTAGTAAAATCTACCCTCGTTTACATCGAAAGAAACTCAAGAAAGCACGGCGGAACGGTGCCATTTGACAGCAAACAGCGCGGCGCGTACTGTGTCAACTTTCCCAGCATTAAAGGTTTCAGGAAAATTCACTTAATAAGTGAAACCCGCTGGATTCCTTTAGCTATGATCTTTTTAGTTCGAGATTGGGCGTCTATTTCATTCGTTTTTTTTAGCTTTCTCTCTGCAGAACTATGGACCTTAACACGGTTGAAGCCATCTATATGCAAATGGCGCCTTTGTTCAATTGTTTGTACTTCGGCGGGAATACAGCGGGCTCTTTTGCTCGCTTAGCATATATCACATTTCATTAGAAGCGTAACTCTAGCGCATGCGCTTTCGTATCTCCTTCGGAAGTGAGAACAGGACGATAAGGACACGCTTTCGCCGCGGGATAAAGATAGCTTATGCACGTGATACTCCTGAATGTTCCTGGAAGGAATAATGTGTGAATGGACCGGAGGAAGGGGCGGTGGCGATAGAGCTCGCGTCTAGCGGTGCCGAACCGAGATGGTGTGAAAAGTGGTACATCGGTAACATAATGCCGACGTCAACCCCTTAAAGGGATAGTTCGCTCTCTAACGAAACTGGAAAGAACGTACTGGACGTGTGCGATACACAATGACCAACTCCCCGTCGATCCCTTTCGTTTGAAATCGACGAATTTCCCGAGTTTTCAGTATTTTCCTGTGGGAATGTCGGCAGCGCGGCCGGTCGCACGGGAAGGAGCATGTTACGGGAGGAGGCGGTCGGCTCGCGTGACGTTTCGTGACGTTGCTTCAGGGCTGGCAAAAGAAAGCCGCATCTCGATCCCGGGAAAACGGACCACTCTCTTGACGTCACATTGTTCTCCGACAGACGTTGCGCGCGCGTCTTTCTCCGTGGGAAAGCCCACCTGCGTGGATCTCGTTACTTTCAGATGCCTACAATAAATCATACCACTCGAGCTGAAATGCTTGGAGAGCGAACCATTCCTTTAACAAGAGGAACAAATGGGGCGCAAGTTTCAGTTTATGCTGATATGGGGACTGATCTGACGGCGATACAACCGTCTTTGGCAACCTCACTAGACGTAACATTCACATCGCCATCCAGACAAACAGGGTTGACCCTGACGAGTTACACAGAATTAGGTGTGATACCTTCGTGCTGATGCGTGAATGGAAAGGGACGACAGTGATTGCTATGGGGTAAAGGCATGTACCGATATATAGCGATCTACTATAGAGCGCTAGAAAATAGCGCTATATTTTCCTCCTCACAGTGCTCCAAACGGTTAAAAATTAGAGCTTGCCGGAGCATAGCTCGTGTGAACTTTATCGGCGCTAATATTAGCACTACATTCCTGTTGGCCAATGAGGACGCCCATAACCGAAGAAGTCGTGTAGTTGTTTTGCTTCCGGATTTCATGGCCCAGCGACCGCATTGGAACTGGCTAGTCTGTCATCCAAAATGCCTGGTAATTTTTCTTTTAGTCAGTTGATCGAATTTGTTCGTCCGTTTGCTGTCGAACTCCGGAAGCGCCTTGACGGGAGAGACCGGAAACGACCACCGAACTTCCTCTAAATTATAGCGCTAGCGCCGCTTTGCGAGTGAGAACCGTTCGATAACAGTGAGCACTGTTCTTGCGCGCTGTTTTGTAGCGCTGTATTAGAGCGCTGCTATATGTCGGAACAGGCCTTAAAGGAGCATTGAAGTGGTATCTAACATGGCCAAAAACTGCTGTCATCTTGTAAAGCAGTATGTGAGAAGCATTCCCACAAAATATTTGTCCAAATTTGTTTCACCACGGTGCAATTAATTTGGAAAATCGCTGCCGCGGTGACAGGCCAGAGCGCTCCAACTGCAGACCATACCCACTCTACTGTGACGTTGGTGATAGAGAGCCCCTCATTCGTTCGTAGAAAAAACCGTCTGCTACGAACATTGCGAGCTGTTTCTTGTTGACTTCTATTCTTTGTATGATTTATATAACGTTTTCTAAAAAAAACAAAGCATATATGCAGCCTGAAAAAATAAGTTTACGATCACAAGAGTAATATATTCGTTGCTTCTGTGCAATCTCAGAACTCACAGTAGCAGAAAGCAAGCGATGGCGGCGGTATTGTGGCGCCACCTGTTAGCCACTGAACCAACTGCGCGGTGAAAACGGTCGGACAGGCTGCACACTATCGGGAAGCACGGGGTTTTCGCTGCACAAGCACAGTTAATTTCGAGCTGCACCACTCGTTCTTCCCGTGGTGTCTGTGGTCCCAAAAAATCGTGGTTGTGTCGTGGACAGCCTTCAAACCCTCAGTTTCGGACATCATGTAGCCGGAGAACGCATGGCACCTCCGAAGCGGTAGCAGACGCTCCGGCCTGCGTGATGTTGCTCACATCGATCATGTGATCCCAGGTCCAATGAGGAGCGTCCTTACCACTTGCGTCACATAGTGACGCGGTTGGTGGCGCTAATCATGTGCCTGTCGTGAAGGCGAAGGAGGGTGTTTCGCGCACGGGAGGTTCGGGGAGCCATTGGAGGCGTCCCAATTTCGCTGCGGTTGCACAAATTGTGGGAAAACTGTTTTCGGCCGCCTAATATTCCATACTGACCAAAAACAGAAACAAAGTTGTGGGCCTCTAGACTGCTCCTTTAAGGTTTCATTTGTTGCAGCTTCAATTTTGAACTTGACAGCTCAAATAGCACTGTGTTTTTTTTTTTTTTTTTTTCAGAAGAAGATATAGGAAGATAAAGCAGACTGATAGTAGACAGGAAGTAAACAACGACGGAACTCACTTGTCTCTTCCCTGAAAAGCGGATTCGACAGGCTCTCTCCTGCTGTCAGTGCCTTGCACACACACACACCCTGCAAAGAAGCAAACGCTGATTACTCCCAATGCTCTAAGTACTACACTGCATGATTTACAGAAGAAATAACGATAAGAGTTATCGCGTGCAATTGAATACTGGTATACCAGCCTTCCTACAAATGTTCCCTACTTCAAACTGACCCCTCTCACACTACTCCGAAATAATAATGATGAAAGTCACTGAAAAGGAAGTCCAGCCTCAGAACATGAATGTACGTAAATGAATTGTCTCATGTACGAATCGTGAACTGCATGTAACGTTGTGCTAGTGCCTTTTCTTTTTCGTTTTCCCCCTTCCCCCTTTCTTTCCTTTTTTTCGGAATAGCAAGCCGGCTCTTTGCCTGGCTAATCTTTCCTTTCTTTTTTTCTTAATAAACATATCCCCTCACCCTTCATGTACGAAATAATAATTGGGATTTGAGAGTAGAAAAGAAAAAGTTCCAAAACCTCATCTGGAGGGGGATATGTAAAGTTAAAATACGCGGAGAGGTTGGTCACAGTTATGAGGACCTGCTACACGCATTCATTTGCTGTGGCTGCAGGCAGCAGCCACTGAAACACATGCCCCCTGATACAGTCCATGCTGCAGTTATGAAAGCAACGCGGCAGAGAATGACGATGCACCGTACCAGGAATTAATTTTTTATAAAAGATTAAGAAACATGAAATTATGCAGTAAAGGGATCGAAAGACCCCAAGCCGAGGAAATTTCAAATGAACATTTGATAAGGTAGTTGCAGCTGGTATTCCACGAATAACGACAATGAAAAATTTGTAGCATATACATTGTTTTCGCGTGGACGCGCGCGCTGTCTAGCTTGGGAAGCACGTTGAAAACTGTTTACCGCCCGAGCTAGAGAGGAGAAAAGTACACGTGCCGCGAGCTTCCTCCCGGGTATCCGGTTATCGCTTTCCTCCTCTCTGGCTTGTGCTGGGCTGCAAAAGCGCAGGGTTTATATGCACTCTACATACTGTCCTGTTAGCATCGTGCTAAGGTATGCGAGATACAAGAAAAGAAACAACATCCCGGAGCATGACTTATCCCCCTTTTTCAATATAACACCGTATGCACAGAGTTTTGGAGCAGAAAAAAAGTTTTCACGAGTCGCCCGTCGATGGCTCAACAGTGATGATATTTGGTAGGATGAAGTCAGCAGTGTGTAGTGAAGCAGCCACGATCGGACTTATTCTGTTGTTAGATGAGGAGACTGTTGAAAATAATGTCGTTAGATGATGATCATAATATCACACACGCTTTCCCAATCACAACAACGAGTAAACTTGATAACATGGTCATGTGAGGTAGAAAGAACGTGTCTCTCCAATGGAATTAAGCCATAGTCTACATCCGCATAGTAATTTACCTTACTTTACATAGTACCTTAAGCTACACAATTTGTGTGCATATGTTGAAAATGGGACTGTTCGGAACTGTCCGTCCTATTGAGACGTGCACTTCTCGTTTTTCACCCTCCTGTAGCATATTCAATAAATCGCTATACAGTCCTAAATTTTCTTTGGCAAGTACACACTGATATTGTCGTTGCAGCGAAATATAAAAAAAATGAATAAGCTTATACCCCTTTAATCAACTCATATCTGACATAAATAATCAGCTTATATCAGCCGCCGCCAAGGCGTTCTTTGCGGAATCGAAAGCAACTTGTTTTGTCGTCCCACCATTGTAAGCGCGCCGATGAATGCGACGTTCACACTACGTCAGTGAACGCCGCGAAAGTCGCGAACGACGGAGATGCCGGTGAACTAATCACGTTCACACAGCAGTCCGTGAATCACGCGGACGCCGCGAAGGTGTCGAAAGCCGCAGCACGAGTGTAGAGATTGTTTCTACTTTTGCCGGGAGTGCCGGGAAAGACGCGAGTCTGGACCAATCTGCGCGCGCCGCGAGCGAGAATGCTGGAAGGAGGAGCAGCGACGTAACAACAAACATGGCGGATGCGTAGTCTACGAAATTATAATCAAGGCTCTAAGATAGCGCTAAATGCTGTGCGACAGCAAACACAAGAGGAGCAGAAACGTAGATATGAAGACCGCACCACAGCAGCTGCTGAGAGAAGACGAGGAAGTAAGTGTGTCGACTGTGTTGAGACCACGACCTACTAGATTATAACGACCATGTCAGGCGCACCCCTTCTATGCGCCGCATTTTTGGAAGGTAGTGGTGGCGCTTCTAATCGTCCCAGTTATTGCTTCCTCAACTTCTACAATACTTTGTACTTCAGCTTACCTTAGTATTTCTGTACAAGCGGTGGACGTTCCACGGATGTTTCATTCTGAGGTTGATTATCATCATCATTCTACGCGTTTTCATAGCGGCTGTCGCTGTCGTCTGCTACGGTGGTCGTACACACGCTTCTGCGCGTTCAGAATTCAAATTTCCATCGCCCAATCGTGTTGTGCCGATCAGTAGCGCCCCTGGCGGATCGTGCGGACAGGCTCCTCATAGGGTTTTCTGATTGTGACATGGTCGTTATAATCTAGTAGGTCGTGGTTAAGACATGTGTTGACGCATGCCGTCTGCTGCTCGCAGCCGTCATCGCTTTTCAGGTTGCTGTATAAAACGCAATAAACACGTCTTTTGCAATTGTTATCTTCATTTATCACAACGACATTATACGTATTATACGTATGAAGTTTGAGTACAGCTCGAAGATTGAAATGGATCAATTTTTGAAGCTGAGGACGGTAGTGCCAGTAGTGCCGCATTCCCGGCGTTCGGAGCACAGTGTGGACGAGAGTGCCGCGAAAGCCGTAAAAGCGGTGAATGAGCTTCCCGCGTTCGCGGCTTTGGATGATGTAGTGTGAACGTAGCAGAAGGTCTTCAGTAGGTCTTCCAGTGGTCGTACGAGCACTGCACAAACAGGTATGAAACATCTGTAAAAGTTTACAAGACCAAGAAATTGTCGCAGTTGTCTTGCGAAGTCTTGTTGTGGAAACTGCTGGATTACTTCAACCTTCTGCGGAACTTATACCGGCAGCAGAGATTTCATGCCCGAGGAATGCTATAGGGAAGATTTGCCGAATTCACATTTTTCAACGTTGATGACAATTCCGCGCTCTAGTAATCGCGAAAGGACAAGTCGAAGGTGTTGCAAGTGTTGTTCTTCGCTTGCACAAGCTACGAGGATGTCGTCGATTGTGCGAAAGCAAAGCATAACCCTCGCAAAACGGTGTCAACGAATCTCTGAAAGTCTCTGGTTTTTTAACCCAAACGGTATCCTGAGGAATTCGAACAGTCCGAATGGCGTCGTCATGCCTGTTTTATGTACGTCTTCTCGAACCATCGGTGTCTGATTATAAGGTTTGATCAGATCTATCTTGCTGAAAAAGCGGGCCCCAACAAATTTATGGTAAAATCTTAAATTGGGTGAAGGGTAACTATCGGGTTTCGTGATGATGTTGTGGGCTGTATAATCTCCACCGGGTTGCCATGTCTTCATTGAAGACATGTGTAGTGGTGTGGCCCAGTCGCTCCGAGATGGACGTGCGATACCAATGTCGAGCATGTGCTGGAATTCAGCTTGCGCTACCTTGAACCTTTCAGGGAACTGGCGACGAGGTCTGAAATGTAGCAGTGGTCCTGTTGTCTGAATGTGATGGACAACATCGTGTCACACTGGTTGGTTCCAGGTGGTAGGAGGCCGAATTATTCACCGAAGTGAGCTGTTCATAGAAGGGTAGAAAATCCAGCTAACTGGTAAGGACGTATGAAGGTAAGTGCCTCAGGACGAGAGCCGCGAGGTGTTCATCCTTCGGGTCATTAATGATGTGGCTCCCAACTAGGAGGAAGAATAAGCGGGATCAGAGGAGCTACCGTAGTGATCGAGTTACACTCTAAACCCGGCGGCGGATAAATAGGCGCTATTTTTTGCAAATTTATAGCGCTTACTCTGAGGCCGGGTATATCCGCCACGGCTTCCATGCGCCTCCACTTTACACGCCGCGTGTTCTATGCGCTGCGGCTCCTACACGCCTCCGCTGTTATGCGTTGCGCGTTTTATTCACTTCAACCGGTATGCACTACTTCAACTATATGATATGTTTCCAATCACCACACTTCACACACCTGTGTGGAAAACGAATTCAATATTTATTCGCACACAACACACAAAGATCATGTACAGCACCACTACTTCGGTATCTATCAGGCCTGCGGGTGTATTTCTGACAAGACAGTTGTTTTCTTAAGCTACTGGATTTTCACAAAAAGAACTATATTAGAGCAATGCGAGCGTGATCTTGTTGAAAACATGTGCAATGCAGAAGAACATTACTCTTTTTTTAAATGCTTCAATCAAAATGCATTACCCACATGGCGAAGTAGATGCAACACCAACAGAAATTTAGCTGAACAATATCGTTCCTCAACATGCTGTTCCCTTGCTAATACAACAAGTCAGTTTTAGAGCAGGTTCTGTACCAGGAGCACCAATGTCTGATGAACTTGAGGGGTACTGTAGTGGATGAGGTACTTCAACACATAAGGACTTCTTCAATTGAGCTTGAGGGACCAGGGTCACTATGATAAATGTAATCTGAGTATGATGTCTGTCCATTCTCACTTCGCTAGGATGCAGTGAATATGATATCTCTGAGTAGATTATAATCAACAGAACTAAAATAAGAGTGCAGTTATGAACGCTGCTATACACACTTAGGATGGTAAGGGATTAAGTAGGCGCCCATGAAGTCATTCAAGACAAAACTATGAAAGATGAAAGTCACTGAAAAGGTTAGCCAGCTGTAGGACTCGCACCCACATCTTCTGGATTACCGGTCCAGGGCTCTACCAATTGAGCTAAGCTAACACGCCTGCTCAGCGACTTCCAGGGTGCGTCATCTGAAGGGACAGACCAGTCACACTCTCTCACTCATCCTCCTTTCACTCTTACATTTTTGCACACTTATACACACGTTCATACGACAGGGATCGACGCAAGCGGCAATTGAAATGAAAGTCACTGAAAAGGTTAGCCAGCTGTAGGGATCGAACCCACATATTCTGTATTACCGGTCCAGGGCTTTGAGGCTTGGTTGTATCTGTCCCTTCAATGTTTGTTCCAGCCTCAGAACCTCAGTTTCTCTCTTGATCATTTTCTTTGTCTGCGGCAACTACGAGAGGTGGTTGTGCTGCAAATACGGACAATATTTCGTAAGCGTGCTCCAAAAGGTACACAATGCGCAGCCTGATGCTTACCGGCATTTCATGGCTGTACGGCGGACACCAACTGTGCACAGATGCTCGGCTGACAAAGTTGTACTAACAAAGTCGTTGTTTCTTGCGAAAGTTGTCCGATGTCAATGATGCGTTCATGCTTCCCATCAGTCTAGACACCGGCCTTCCCCAACGCCAGCGATGTCACAACGTATCACAGTCAAGGAGACGCACCGACAAACTGCTTCGAAATTAAGTGGTGTCCGCCTAACCAACCACCACCAAGACGCCGACCGTTGCACAACATGATGCAACCTGCAGCAATGACACAGCTGCGAACTTGGGAACATTGCTAGCCGCCACGATTCTATCCGACACACAGTTTCGCGAGGCAGTCAACAAACAAAACAAAGAAATGCGTGCACTTTTCTTTCAGTGAACACGTGCGAGCGAGAAGCTTGTTTTCTTTGTCTTGTTATTGCGTTCTTTTTGTTGTTGCTAACGTTTTGGTGGTGTTGCGGATAAGGCTGGCAGACAATTAAAGGGACTATGAAATGATTTTTTTCTCGTTTTCATCAGAAAGAAAACTTTTTTCCGAGTCTAGGACCTTCATCATGCGAGGAGTATTCTCGGGAGCGAATTTAAACGGAGCGGCGAAGGGAGGACAGCTGGCGCCGCGCCGTGGCGAGCTGCCGAGCGTAGACACAGCGGGCAACTTGACGGGACCACGACCGGCTCGGCAACACGTCATCGTGACGTGATGCCGAGCCGAAGCATCCCGCCAGGAGCATGCGCCGTAGGATCCCGCGTATGCGTTCATCGAGAGTGGAAATCTCCATGACGGCAGCTTCCGCGCGATGGTCGCAGTCTATCGCAGTCGCAAAGTCGCATCCTGTGGTTTTCGTCGACATGTCGAGACGATGTTGGATAGTTGGTTGCCCTAATTTACGTCAATATTCGCCTGGTATTCAATGTCTCGTGCTTCCCAGTGACGAGACGGGCAGCTTTTGATGCCACGAGAGCAATCGGACCGCCGGAGTGGAAAGACGATGTGGTGCCATCGACTTGATCGTGTTTGTAGCGGACATTTGCATGATCGAATTTACGAAGGGTACGCTGAATCTCTTCAACGTACTGGATAACGAGCTCAGTGTCGTCTGAATCAAGGTGCAGCACCATCACAATACCTGTCCACACCGGGGAAAGAACATCCACCTAAACGGCGCAAAGGTGTGAGAATTTTTCGTTATTGGGGCTAACAAAGGTCTCTCAGTCCATGTGGTTCAAATGCTATCATAGATTTCAGGATTGCGTGAATGGGTTAATTCTCATCTGCGTGACTCTGAACCTTGCCGCCGCTTACCGCAGAGAGAGTAAAAAAAAGAAAATAGAAGTTACGGAATCTAGTCCCTAAACTCAGGTGGTGCACTGTTGATAAAAGTACACTTCGTTTAGCATGATCTTAGAAACCATACTTCAACAGAATATTTATGTAATATGTTGAACATACGTATCCGTTCTTTTCTCTTCACTCATCTGCTTTCATGTTTAGGTGACTTCCTCAGCGGAGCCTGACACCCCTTAGGTGAGACAGCATGATCATTGTAACCCACTATGCAGAGCAGACAAATGCTGTGCACCCTCTTTCCAGATTCCTCTTTAATGCAGTGTCTTGCCTACCATTCGGGCTCTGTATATTGTTCACAAGTTGTTTTTTTTTACCTTTTTTTGTTATTTGATTTACAGTTTGCTTTATCATGTGCACAAATATTATATTGAGGGGTACATTTTATTGTTTACACTTCTTATCTTATATTCATTGCTCAGTTAGATTACATAATTTGCATTCACCAGAACTGGAGATGTATACTGTGTTATTTTCTTCTCTCAAATCAGGGCAGCCCATGTGTATGGCAGCTGAAGTCTTTCACCAGGGTAACATGCCAGGACAACTCCAGCAAGTGCTCTGCAGGTCACCGCTAAATTAAAGGAACCTACCTTTGATGCACTATGTCCTCATGAGATTTTGTTCCTGTTACAACTCTGCGCTTTGTTTCACATTACCAAAAAAAACAACCCTACCAACCAGTTATTATCGTACCAGTGGTGTACTGCTGTGTTCAACCAGTTCAACTTGTTCTGGGCATCCTGCAAGGCCGCGCAGCTACTTCAGCCCTTATTTGCTGGTAACACTGGTGCCAATACAGTTGTTAGATGAGCTGTGTGACAGTGTAAAATATAACATATCCTGTGTTCTATTAAAAATAAAAATTATGCGTGTATAGCATATAATGTGTATATGTAGATGTTAGGTCTTAGTTATTGTACTATTTTAGCTAAATGTTGACATTTCAGCTGTTTGAGCTTGATGCCCTCGTCCTCGACGCACATACAAGTGTGCCCACACCCTCGGAGGAGCCTGCATAGCGAGGAGACTGTCCGGGTGGCAAGTGGAACAGTTCTTTCACAAAGAAAGCAGATTTCTGCCAGAAGACAAACAAGCAGTTTACTTGAAATAGTACCAATTACTTGTCGTTTTTCTAATTACAAAATATTGGGCACGCTACGTCAGTACTGGGGGTTTTTGCTTCTTTCCAGTTACCTCAACTGGTGACTTCAAGCTTACGTAACACAATAATATAAGAGGGCAATGAAGCAGGCGAACTGGTGCCGTGAGATTGTGTCCCCCAGTCTTAGGGTTATGGATGTATTACACAGTATTGGAAACCTGGTTGAACAATAAATTTGTTAAAAGACAAACACTTATTAGAAATAAATACGATGTGCAGCATACTCTTACACAATACGCTACAGCTGAGTTTTTGTAGGCATGATGGTTGGCAATGCTAAATGGTCAGATTTACGACGTGCTCAACATTGAATACAGAATACGTGACGTGCTCATAAATAAATTCTTGCATGAAACATAATCTTAGGCAAACAAGAAGTCCTTTGACGGAAGGAAATACAGCCATCTGTAGGACAATAAATGCAGAGTAAATCAAAATCGCCTGAGGGCACGAAGCTGCTTTGAATAATAACAGTAATGATGACGAAGAACATGAGTTGAAACAAAGTAAAACAAAACATTAGACCACCCAGTCTTTTACGAAAATTCGTGCAAACAAATCGAGCAACAAAGGGGGCATCTTCCAAATATCACAGTCGCACTTCACAATGCACTTCCTTTGTTGTCAGATTGCCAACACGTAAACATAACTGCAACTGACGTAAATATGCCAAGCAATCACCAGACACTTTCCATTGGTGACTGCGATACAACCAATACACGTTGCGGTGAATCGCTAGAGGCCCACGTAACTCGTCAGCAAAGCTCTCAAAGCCACGGAGGTACTTGAGTTCCTTGTTGTGAACGGCCGCAGAGCAGAGGACGAATACATTCAATGAAAAAGTACAGCTCACATGTCATACTTGCCAGCTCAACTGTAGCAAACGATTCACACGCAAAAAGCTGTTCAGTATAGCGTGTTATCCGAACGCTTCCAACCAAGAAAACGTAATGTTTCAACTTCAACCCTCAGACGCGCCCAGAGACCTTGTGACCTTCTATGTGCGACTGGACGGAGACACTCAACTCGACAGCCACAGCGAGCTCGCAGCATTAGTTGCCATTGCGCAACACCAGTGACGTAACGGGCACAGAAGTGCGGTCCGTACAGTTATACCATCGACGGGGGAATGTGCGCGAGAGAGGAGGAACGCGGAAGAGACATTTCGAGCGCACGCTCCTCGCAGAGTGGAGCGATTTCGTCCGGAAAAATTTGTGGCGTATCAGTTTCTCGGCGGGAAGAACAGTTTCCAGCGAAAAAAAGTATGGGGGTTCGGGAAATTTCATAGTCCCTTTAACAACAGCAGCAAAATATGCGCCTCTTATCCGTCCTTTATCCGCAACTGGTCTGTACGAAAACAAACTATTTATTTAATCGCGCTTTTGCATGCTGCGTGGGCGGCGCCGGGATCAGGACCAGCGTCCTCGTCTTCGCAGAGGTCACCACACCCCCATCTGGTGTATGGAAGGTTCACGGTTCAATATGAGGAGCTTTTTACTGCCAGTACTCAGTGACGGGTCGGACACACTGGGCAGCTAGGCAAGAGATCTGTCGTGAGGAAGGTGGCGGCCGAAGCCACACAATAAACGAGGTACCGACCAGGATGAAATCTGCCAAATTAAATCAAAGCCAGTTTTGCTAGCCATAACGAAGCAAAGTATACGGCACCACTCTCAGCTGTGACGTTTGCACAAGAAACTGCCACGTCGTCGACAGAAAATCTATTCCTTTCAAGCCAAGGCAGTGAAGAGGAAAGAACCAAGGTCCTCACGGACGGATCGATGGTCTCTGGCGGCACACGTCACAGCTTAAGTGGTCTCTGAATTCGTTATTGAACAATGGCACGTGCTGTCTTGGTACATCAGCCGCAGTCACACTGAACATCTAGATTTGACCTTGTGGTGTTTTAGCTGATCTGCTTGTCGGAACATATTATGGTTAGGAATGACCACCAGAAAATGGCACGTGCAATCGTCAATGTATAGGCAGCACACTGAACGTGAATACATCATAAACCTTTGCGGAAACGTTGCCAGGCAGCACAGAATAATGAACGAAGAACCATAAGGCACCCTAGTGCTTTCCTGTGCTCTGTATGGACAAATGAATAACGTCATAAGCGTGTTCCGAACAAGCGAGCTTTAATGAGAAGGCGCCTCCTTGAACCCGTTTTTGAATCCGCCTTCCGTTACTAGCATTCAAACTAATCACAGAAATTGTCATACGCACACAAGTTTTGTGTTCGTTCTCTATGGGCTATGTGCGATGCAGAAAGTATGTACAGCGCGGAGCCACGTCGTGTTCTTTCGTCTGTTAGTTCCGTTTGGTGGGAGGATAAATAAAGTGGATTAGAAGGTGAACATGTTTGACACAAAGTGGATTAGGTATTCTTTGAAACGCGGTCTCCGTCGTCCGGCCTTTCAGGAACATTTCCGTTCTGTTTGGCTAATTTTGTCAAACCTTTTGTCTCGATTCCCCAAACCAACCCCCCCCCCCAAAAAAAAAAATATATATATATATATATATATTTGGATCCTACTACAACAACGGCAACACTATAGGGTGCCCGAGGGAGATATATGCAGACACCATATGCGACAGCATCCTAAGAAATGCGGTTCCCCGGCGTAACAAAACAGCCGGGAACCATGCCTGCCAGGGTTGCCCTGGATCGGGGTTTCGTGGGCCGCGGACGGGCGACGTCTTAATGCAAGAGCAGTGTCGCGACTCAGAGTGTTGCGACACATACGTGACTCTCAATAAGGAACTTCTACGAAAGCAATGACCAGGATTCATCGTTCCCTCATAGAGCCAGAAGCTAGCGTGTTACACGGAGGTATTTCACAACCTCCCTATCCGCACTAACACACTTCTCTACCTTTACTAAGCGCTCCAAGGGCGAATGTTGTTCAGCCTAGTTCGAGGGGCCAGCGAATAAGAATGACGGTGCCCAGCAGAAGGACAGACTGTTTGAAATATCGGTGGCCCTCGACCTGAATGCTTGATGCTCAGACATATCCTTCCCTTTCCCCTTGACGTAAACGACTAGCATATCCTGCTCTCCCAGCATGGGCTCTACTGCCTCTTGAGGTGAGGGTCCACGTCTCAGGCCTTCCCGTGAGGAAAGAAGTATCAACGTATCTCTCCCGCAAGCGCAGCCAAGGTATATATAATGAGAGTACAGTAGGCGAAATAAAATTCTTCACCGATGCGTCGTCTACAAGATCTCGCTCCTCTTGTGCGTTTGTGGTGCCAGAGCTGAATATTGGAAGACCTGCACGTTTATCACACATCACCTCAGTGTCAGCAGCTGAACTTCAGGGTGTACATGTGTGTGACGTCACACTTTAATCAATTTCCCTCCGACAAGTTAGAACTCGTCTACTCACAGTGACTTGAGCGATGGCCTTGGTGTATTTGGTATCAGTGCTGCAAGATGAACTGCAGACGTATAACTGCAGTCACGAAAGCGCATGACATCAAAATGCAATGGATCTACAGCCACTGTTACCGAGGGGGGAATGAGATTACCCTACGCCGAGCAGAGTGGTTCTTAGAGTTCAGGCGTCTGCTACCTCCCGAAATGGCAGGTTTCCGAAAGGCACGGACCTCGATAGACTGCATCACAAACTTGGTCACTCACATTGAAGAAGCTAGATTTCGTGGTGAGCTTACAGCGGTTGTTTTCTTGGACATAAAGAGAGCATATGATACGACGAGCTACATCCATGTCCTTCACGATCTATACAATTTCAACATCACTGGCCGTGCTCTTCGCTGGGTTGCTGCTTTTCTTAATGGTCGGTCTGTTTTCGTGAGGACAGCAGAAGGCGACACGAGTTTATATACATTGTCAGCCGGTGTACAACAGGGGAGTGTGCTCAGTCATTTACTTTTCAATGCTATCATGGCTGCCCTGCCTCGTCTCTTGCCCCGAGGGGTGTTTATTAGTCTCTACGCGGATGACATCTGCATATGGTCATCGAGAAAGCAGTGGCCTGCTTTACAGCGTCGCCTTCAGACTATACACTGCGCGTAGTGCACTTCCAAAGACTAATGCTGCCTTATACGCATCGCCATCTTAAGAGATTTCAACTACATATTGATCATCATCAGGTACGTCGTGTACCACACCACCGCTTTCTCGGCGTTACTCTCGACCGGAGTTTGTCATGTGTAGTGGAGGTGCGCTATCTAAAAGCAAGAGCCGAGAGTCGTCTTAATGTTCTTCGTTACTTATGCTGTTCCCGGTGGGGCACGTCTCCTCGGGCAATGCTGGGCGTTCACCGATTTCTTATAAGTTGTAAGGTGCCAACGAGGAAGACGAGAGGGTGGGGCCACGAGCAAGAAAAAATAAATAAGTTACTTGGGTCTGACCTGGCCTTAGCCCCTACCATTACTGCACAGACATAGACAAACATCGTTTGTCCCTTTTGTCCTGGGCTCCTGGCCAATCTCCCTTAGTGGCTCACGGCCATCATCTCCTTGGAAGAAGAAGAAGAAGATCTGACAGTTTTAGTGTTGGGTTCCTTCGGGAAGGAACATAAGTCAGATGGTTTCTCATCACATTCCCCTGCTTCACAAACTCCCTTTTACCACAGAGAATCTATCCTAGCAAAGGGCGTCAAATGGCCTTAGTCGAGCAACGTCAAACGCTTTAGCCATGGCAGAAGCACGGGAACCACCTGTATCAGCTCTCAGGATGCAAGAAACGTTACGCCACTACGTGCGGTTGGCAACACGTCACCATCGCCATCTTCAGCTTCGAGCCACTATGAGTCGTCACCACTCTTCTTTTAGCCAAGCAATCCAGACACAACGTGGTCTTATTCCGAAGCACAAGCCACATGCATTGCCGGATATCCCAACATGGGTCCTACAGCCTCCTGACGTAAGAATTAATGTGCCCTGACATCGGGAAAGACGGACATACCAACGCATGTTCTTCGTCAGTTCAGTCTTGAGTTAGTAAAAAGCTCCGCAGGCAGAGTGCAGATTTTCACGGATGCCTCTACGACATCATCCGGCTCCTCGTGTGAGTTTGTTATCCCGGAGGCGGATATCGAAAGAGCGATGCGGCTGTCTTACGTTACCTGTGCGTCGGCCGTTGCACTTTATGCAGTCCTCTTGGCACTAAGTTTCATCAACTCGCAATTTTCAGTTGCTCGCTGGACCAACTATAGCGACTCAAAATGTGCGTTACAGACAATAGCTGCAATGTTTTCTACGGAATCTCTGGCGTCAGCAGCGCAAGATGCCTTACACGCATACCAGGCGGCAGTTTTAATAGGTCATAACATTCAAATGCAGTGGATCTCTAGTCACTATGGCATTGCAGGCAACGAGGCTGTGGACGCTGCTGCACGCCGGGCTCTTCAACTCAGGCGCGTCCAAATGATGCCGATTTATTTCACCAAGGGCGACGCGGGGCGAATGCTGAACGAGTTCAAGCAACAAATGTGCAGCACCTCCTGGTTAACAGGATCGGCTCCGGATTCGCTTCTGTACAAGGTCGGCCCAGAGTTACGCTTTCCAGTACCACCTTCCTTCACGCGACAAACGACGATTGTCCTACATAGGCTACGGCTCAATGTACCGTACAGCGCACGTCTCCTCTTCAAACTTGGAAAGCGAGACTCTCCGAACTGTAGCGAGTGTGCCGTTGTAGAGGATGCAGAACACATCCTTCTCAGCTCTCAGAAATACATTTATTCTCGAAGGGACATTAGAGACAAGCATCTCTCGCGTGGACCCCCTAGCCTTCGACATCGCGAAACTGTTAAGTCCTCCGTCGTCGACAAGGCGCTAAGGGCACTTGAAGACTTTCTGCATACAACCGGGCTTATGGACATCCTATGACTCGCTGAATGTGTGTTGTGTGTTCCCCCAGCGGTTCCGACATTTTACTCTCACTTGGTCGAGACTTTTGACCTACATGGTGAACTCCATTATCATCTCTGTTCTTCCCTGGACATCATCATCTTTTCATCATCTCATCATCTGTTTGTGCTTTCTGTGTGTACGTGTACTGGGATAGCCAGTTCGACTTCGTCGAAACTCACACTGCCATTTTTTTTTATCACATCACATCACATCAGCAGGGGGAATGAAGCTCCGGACGCTGCTGCCTGCCGAGCCCATCAACAGGGCCACGTTCAACTAAAATCCATGCATTACACTAAGAGATGTAAATAAGTACAATAAGTAAAAAGAATGCGATCACTCAATTGAGGCAGCAAATGTACAACACCTCATCACTACGTGAACTGCACACACTGCGCTCGATTCTTATGTGAACTCGGAACGTGTCTTTCCCCTAACTGCAACGAGTGTGGTGTCGTAGACGATACAGAGCATGTTCATCATCGTATGTTTCAAGCACGCCAACAATCACAGTGCCTTGGCAGCGGCTGTGGCTAGTCTGGACGCCGGACCTTTTGATACCGTCAAAATGTTGGGTCGCTGGCCAGCAAAACGCCAAGCGGTTGCATCGCAAGCACTGCTGCGCTTTCTTGCAGAATCTCGACTGATAGGCACTTTGTGACTAGTGCATGCGATTACTCAGCAACTGTATTCAACCGTCAGTTTTCGGCGATTGAACCTCCGTGTTCTTCCTACAGGGGATGTTTTTTCTATTTTCGTACTCTGTATTTTTTTTTTTTTTTTTGCTTTGGTTTTCTTCGTTAAAGGGAGACTTCGGAAGGATTCGAAAAAAATTAGGTGAGCATCATACCGAACGCCGACCACTCCCTCGATACCGAATACAACATTCGCATTAATTTTGTGCGAGTAATTAATTCGTAAATGATGACAATACCAAACAGAAACCAACATGCAAAGCGCACAGCGGTTCGCCCGGAGGAAGGTACTGTGACGTCACCCGGCATTGTCGTCTGCTACGAAGCTTGCATTCTTCCATGCAGGATGACGTCGGCAGTGTTGCTTCCAGCGCCCTCTTGCTTCACAGAGGCCGAAGCGCTCACTTCGTAATAATTCATTCGAATAAAATCGGCGCACTTTGGGAACGCGATATTTCGTACATATGTTCCTGACATCGCAAGGGTTACTGCTATGTCACAATCGTTGTGGTGATTTTGTTGCGATGTCCTACTTTAATGCCATGTAGTTGTACCGGGGTAGCAGTGCGACCTTGTCGCATCTAACGTCCCCGTATTTTAAATTGATAGCTTTATAGGGTCATCCAATATGTAGGTTCGGCTGTGCCTTTATAGGGCCATGCGACAGTGCCACCACAACGTGCCCGCCATGCTGTGTTTGCGGTGCGCTGAAACTACCAATTACCGTAAAAATGCACAAAAAAATCGACTTCACAAAGCATAAAAGGCATTCAATAAAAAATGAGTTTCGCTACAAATCTACCGTGAACGACGCCCTCATAAAGCTACCGTATTTAAACGTGGTTGGTACAGGTTAGGACAAACTTTTACGGAACACGCGAGCGGCGTACTTTTTCTTCGGCACGGCTGGCGGAAGCGGGTGAGTTCACTGTTTCGGAGGGGTGGAAGGGAGCGCTCTTAGTGACGACACACAGCAGTAGCTTCTACTTCTCAGACCGACCCAAGCGACACCGGAACTACTCCTGACTATACTACTAGCATTCATTCGCTTCCGCCGGCCACTAGGATGCCACACCGAAGAAAAAGTACGCCGCTCGCGTGATGGTGGTGGTGGTGGTGGGTGGTGAAAGGGCTTGCCGCTGTCGGCCTCACGTAGGTGGGCAACGTCACGACTGACGCCTTGGGGGAATGGGGGAATGTGCGTCCTGGGCCGACTTCTAAGGGAACTGTGCCGACATATGTCTGAAAGCGTCTGAGGAAAACCCAGGAAAAACCCGCTCGCGTGAGGGGGGGGGGGGGGTGTCGAGGTAGCTTGCCGTTGTTGGCCGCACTCAAGTGGGCATCGTGGGCTCGCGTGAACATTTGTCCCAACCTATACAATTCCCAATGGTGCAGCCGCTTTTCTTCCTCGTTCGTATCAGAGTGTCTACCTTACGAACGTTCAATGGACCAAATTCTGTGCCCTTTCACCAAACAGGAATTTCACGTTCTCGTTTAATGTTGCTAGGTTACGAAGCAATATAATTTTTCCCCGCTTTCTTGACAACGTGCGTCGAGCACTGTTTCGTAACTGATATCGGCTACAACGTTCGCTTTCCTTTCTTTCCTTTTTTTTTTTGTTATATTTTTTCGTATAACCGCAAATAGAACCGAGAGACGCATGCCAGTGAAGTTGTGAACGTATTCGCAAAGCGTACGAGCATTGTGTGAGCATTATTGATTCCGGTTTCTTATTTTGGGCATGCTTCCCGTCACAGCTGCTGCGCACAAAATGAATTTGAGGTTGGAAATGAAAATCGATGACGCATTCATCGAATAACTTGCTACCGTTATCATGTGATTTTTGGACGTTATCCAGTCACTCCTACCTGTCACGCTCTTCGAACTGCGATGAATTTTCAACCATGACAGCGGAAATGTAGCAGAAAGTGTAACGGAGCTTATGATAAAGGAAGAGGGAATTACTCCGCTAGGTGTCAGCGTAATTGCATTTCATGAGAAGTAGGGGATTTCACATACCTGTGTCAGCGCACTGCAACGCGGAAAGCACAGAGTGGGGGACGCTGATCGCTGTGTTACTTTCTATGTTTTAATCCGCCGATACAGCTACGTCTGAAGCAGTCTTAAGTAGCGAGTAAGTTACTTACGTAACTCCTTCGAAATTGTACGCCAAGTAAAGTACCTGGCGTTATTAATGTACAACATCGCAAACGTACTTCAAGTAAGGTACAAAGTGCAAAAATACAACGCCGATTTGATTTGTATCACTTTGCAGTTCAGCGTTCAGAAGCAGAGTTGTTCCCGTTACTGCAATATGGTATCGCGATACTAATACTCGTAACTTGAGTAAAAAGTATCGAAATCATATAGTAGGGAATTAATCTAGAAAAAATCACCAAGTGTCTATAAGCAGGATTTTCCTCGAGATATGTGTCATTGAAGGTCTCGATACTTAAAATAGAGGTTCCCAACGCGTTCGAAGTACAATTTAAAAGTTATGGTTTTTATTTTATTAATAAGCGTATGCACATGAGCAGCTCACTGTTAAGCTCATGACCGATGTCCGAAAGAACTTTATCAAGCAAAGTTATTCGATAGCACAACCTGTTTACGCATTATTCAGGTGGGAGATTTATGTGGAACACACTGACGACGATTAACAGCATGGGCCCAAGGCGTACCTATCTTGCAGGAGACATAACTGCAAGAGCGATGACAAACTGACCCTATGGGCGCAGCAACGAGGTCATTACGAATGTATAGCGCTGTTACACCCTCGGACGATTGATCAGAACGATACACTGTCCATCAACGCGATGTGAAGTCTCTATTCCCTGTTCGCATACAGCTACCAGAGGGAACTTGTACTGTTCTATAGATATGCCTTAAAATCAGGAAGCTTGTTACGCACGCTTCGAGGGTTCCACCGTATCGCGGTTACCTTTCTATAAAATTCCATTATGCTGAGGCATGGTATGCACTTAGCCGTGGTAGTGTTCGGCGATCTCCGTTCTCCTGGTGCCAATCGAAGTAGGATTGCAGGAAATTCTTGTGTGTTTGTAGCAGACGTAAGAGTGACATTACCACGTGAGGTCGTAGTATATGTTCTTGGTGTCTTTTGGTAGCGGTGGTTTTTATAGGACATAAGGAAAAGGATGCAGCATGGCCGGATTTGCGGTTGGCACACTTCGGCTATAATTTAGCCGTTACAGTCTGATCTTCGATGAAGCCCACCACATATTCCATATCTTGTAGTACATCGGCAATTTCGAGCAATATGACCAAATCGTTGGCAGTTACAACACTGCATCGGGCCTTCGATGTACCATACGAACTGTGAATGTGTGAAATCCTACCATCATCATCGTCGTCATCATCATCGGCGGGAGAGTCGGATTATGGGTTGAAATGTCAGGATGACATTTCAACCCTGTCGTCTCTTCTCTGTGTCCCCGTTCCCAGTGCTAGTTCTTCATGCACACGCCCGGTTTTTCGCTTTGATGTCAGGATGACGCTACGTGATGGAGTGAACACATCACCACCATCTTCTGACATGGAATGTCGGATCTGTCGCCTTACAGTAGATGACCCGTCTTGGAGGTAGAGCACGAGATCGTCGTTCGAGTACACTTTGGGAACATTATAGATCTTGCCCAAATTTCAGGCATCCGTTTGTGTGGCACCGGGCATGATGTTGAGTGTAAACGCTGAGTACACATGTAAGTACATCTGCCGCCTTCGTTATTCCATAGCTTCAGATGTTTCACGGGTATCGCCTGGCACACTGCACTTCCTCTACGTCCGCAGGGCTTTCCGGCATCTTGCCGTTCCTGCGATTTGCTCTGCATGAGGCTCCGTGAAGAGCAATGGCATATACGGACTCCAGGACAGTCCTGCAGTGCATAGAGAGCATGGGTGCACGAGGTACATTAGCTGCAATTGTCACGGACATCCTCTGCAACATGCAGCGTCTGTGCGACGTAGGTCACTCCATCACTTTTCAGTAGATCCCAAGTCACTACGGACTAAGCGGAAATGTAGAGGTTGACGGAGTGGCTGCTGCTGCCAGACAATGCCAGGTGGTGATACCAAATATGTTGACCCGTGGTGACAGGAGGACATTCTTGTCGGCGATGATACAACCAATGGCGGGGCAACAATATCGCCGGGACATTACAAACAGGTCCTTGTCGCATGCTGTTGATCCAACCTTGTCGTTTTCCCTCCCAGGCCGTTTGCCCCGCTGTCTTTCCTCCCTTCTGTATCGACTTCGCTTCAGCGTGACCGTTTGCAACGCAGTTCAGACACAGACTAGGGTATGCTTCAACCAGCTCGTGTTCCAACTGCGGCATGGTGGCAAGCATTCAACACGTCCTCGTCGACTGCCTTCTATACAGTTCGGTGAGAGCAATGCTCCAGTCCCAACTGACCCGTATAAACAACAAGCCGCTCAGCCTTGCAGGAATCATGGGACCTTGTTCTAGCACTGCGCAGCACCGTCAATGCCTGCACTTGTTCTTGACGTCTACTGGCCTGCTTGAACTCCTTTGACCTTTTGCCATGAACGCGGAGATGTGGTCTTCACAGCACTATACATCTCCTGTGGCCGACCGATGAACTACTATCCCCATCAGTTACGACGCACCTGCGTGTGTGATATCTCATTTGCGTGTGTCATGTGTGTGTGCGAGTATGTATGCCTCATCTTCTTCATCGTCATCCCACTCATATGTTAACCCACATGCACTGAGGTATGGTGCCGCAGTTCTCCCGGTGAATCACCTCATCCCAAGAACAACGTTGAGTCGTACACTAGCAACCTTGAGTCGGAGGCACTAGAGAAGAGATTCTTCTTTACGACAGCAGTGGCAAGCGACGACATACTCCATCAATGGGTCGATAGACTGTAGTAATGGGTTATAAATGAAATGACTAAATGGTAGCACTGGAATTTCAGCTAAACTCCTAGCGTACAAAAGGTTGCGGGCAGGAGGTCGTAACCGTACAGAGACGAAGAGAGAACCACCTCGATGGAAGCGGGGATTCATAACTTGTTGGGCTAGCGGGTGTATCTCACTCGCTACTGCGTTGGGATTCACCTACCAGGATGAGTGTTCCCTAGTGGTCGAAATAGTATGGGAATACCACTGGCTCGGTTCTTCCTGTAAGCGGCAGTGGTGAACTGGTCACCACGTGTTGTAGTGGTGTTAACTCATGTCATCTGTCCGGTGGGGAACGGCCGATACCATGGATTTTCTTTCCAGTCTGTCTGATTCATGTCTTCCGGAGTGGCGTCGTCACCCAAGGAGCTCTTCACCCGTGGTCATTTGAGAGGGGTACGTGGCAGGGGTACGTGTCATGCAGACATCGGACGGCGGGAGATCCGTGAAATGCTAGATCTTCCTTTCAAAAGTCTGATGACGCCAAATAAGCTTAAGCCTAGGAATTTCAAATATACTCCGGAGCTCACAGAAAGCTTTGAAAAAAAAAAAAAAAGAAAGAATATGTATATTACACCGCTGAAACATTTTGGTTGAGTATCAGCAATAGCTGACGCTTAAAGTCATCTGTCATCCCAGTGCGCTTTCCTGCAAGCGTATCTGTACAGACACTGAACGGACGTCCGCAGGAAGCACTAGGGGGAAAAACTGCTGTGTTCACATTTTTGAAGACACTGTGAACATTCGGAAAGCTGTCATCGTCCAGTAACAATGAAGTAAGAAGTATGACCGGTAAAGAAAGGACGGGGGAACAATAAAAGAAGCGGTATCGATAACGATACGTAGATCATGTTGGCATAATAGGGAGCTTTTTTGGGAAACCGTGACCGCCCACCAATTCCTTTTCCGTATCGCTATTAGCCAAACAGCTATCAGCGTAGCACTAGCCGATTGGCTGATAGCGATACGGAAAAGGAATCGGTGGGCGATCACGGTTTTCTGAAACTCCCTAAACAGAAATACTTTTCCGATACAGATTTTAAAAAAGTATCGCGATCCACAGTTCGCTACCGAAAATAGTATCGAATACGGTAGCGGCGTTACTTGTAGCAGCGTTACTTACAACTTTAGCAACCATTATTTGCAAGTGCTATGAAGCCCTACTGGTAAAGCGCTGACCCGTGAACATGAGCTAAATTCGATGGCATAATTTGCCATTTCCTACACACGGCCAAGTAGCAGTGCTGTGATTCTGCAAAATAGTTTATATATGATGAGTAACTAAAAAACATATCGAAAGTATTACACCGAAAATAGTATTATACCATGACTGATCCAAGAGCAGTGATCCCCCTGCCTAGTGCATACAGTGCTCTGGTGCTAACCTTCGGGCATGATGTGAACGGAAATTTCAGAAAAAAGGCATAACCTTTTCTGCTTTCTGAAATATCCCGTGTTAAAAAAAAAGAAAGATAAAGCACAATGTAAACCTTCGTTTTTTATATGACTTTGTTATCTGCAGCAATGTAATTCACGTAACCAATTAAAAAAGGTAAAATGTAAAAATGAGAATGTAAAATGTAAAACATGTTGGGCTCTCAGTTCTACTTTTCTTTCAGGGAGGGCTTCACGGTTTTTCAGAATGAGATGAACAATTGTCTGGTGACGAAACCTTCGGTGAGTAATTGTACGGAATCCCAAATGTGTGCGTGTCTTTGCATTCCACACTTGTTTGTAGTCAACTGTTCGGGCCTCTCAACAATGGTTTTTGTTCTTGAAAAAAAAAAAGTAGTTTTTCCTTGAAAACGCAAAAATCATACTTGGTATATTACGATTTTTGTCTGGACCCCAGTTCGGTTACTGTATTACTTGATGGGAAAGTACTAGCAAAAGTAATTTAACTGCAGTACAAAGCACACAATTTGAAATGTACTTGAAGTACTACTAGAGTGTTGGTGCTTAAACTACTCCCCAATACCGGATAGAGTTACCAGCAGCTGTTCCTTAACGGCGGTGTCTGGACAAATAACGCAATTGAACTGAAGGTGCGATCGGAATTGTGGGTGCCTGATATACATGTAACCGAAATATTTTGTTTCGAAACAGTCACACACATTAGAAAATTAATTTAATCTGATTTTGCAGCCGGTTGCTCGCTCCCGCGCGCCGGCTGAACTCGGGCAACAGTGAGCGGACCGACGTCACAGGAGTCGGTTATGACGGCACGCTGTCCTTCACAAAATGCGGACTTCCGACTCGCAATCAGTTGCCGAACAGTCGCTAGGAGCATCTCCGTTCATGCTTTCGGTAGTATCGGATAGCAATCGACCTGGCGACGTCGTCATCTGAGCGATTGGGAATTTCGCCGGCAATGCCAGTTACCTCACCGGAAGAGGGGAAACAGGGAAGGGCCGTTTCAACCGCAAGACTGTCGTTGGTTTCAAATTCGATGTTTTATGGAAAAAAAAAACACGAACGAATTTTGCGAAACTTTTTTTTCTTCTTGGAAGCTCTCCATCTCCTGCCATCGGGCTGCCATCTCCATGTGGATATCACGTTAAATTTAGAATTTCGGTGTGGGGGGGGGGGGGATATTTATTAGACGAAAACGTAAAAGAAAACGGGGGAAAGGTCAGCCAAACGAGACGTCGGCTTGCTATTCCCGAAATAAATAAATAAACAAAGAAAGAAAATAAAATTAAGAAATAAGAAATAAAGAAATAGAAAACAAAATAAAATTAAGAAATAAGAAATAAAGAAATAGAAAAGAAAAGAATTAAAGAAAGAAAGGAAGGAATAAGAAATAAATGAACTTAAGAAATCAGAAATAAATAAAAAGAAAAGGAATTAGGACATAAAGGATAAACTAACAAATGATGAAAGAAGGATGTCATCATAAGATTAAGACGAAGATGACAAAAACAAAAGACTAACAAACGGTGAAAGAATGATGAGATGGACCACAGAAGATGACTTTAAAAGGAAAGCATGAGGTTAATACGTTGAGGGTGAGAGTGCGGCACTGAGGAATGAGATTGCACCACTGGAGTTTACAGGCTGTTCGTAAGACCTGAATCTCTCAAGAAAGTGAGAACTGCTTTGGTCACATACCGCTGTGTGTCATCTCGTACTGGGCCGAGCAGAGTGGTCAGAGAAAGGTCTGTGCACCGCAGCTCGAGTAGGCGTCCTCTGAGCGTGGCTCGAAGGGTGTCGAATCTGTGACAGTCGAGGAGAAGATGTTGAATATCAGCTTCAACAGCGCAAGTGGGGATTTGGGCGACTGGATAAGCCCCATTTTACAGAGAAGCAGATGTGTCCTGGCGGCATTAAGTCGCAGTCGGTGTATAATGGACGCTTCTTGATGCGAGCAGGGGTGTGTGGCAACGAAATCCATCGATGGGTCGATTGACCGAAGATAGTCGTTCAGTCGGACAGCGTCCTCCTGAAACTGCCGAGTGCCGCTATATGACGGAGTCGCTGTGTCTGTAACCGATCATGCTGTGGCTGAAAGTGGTAGGAGACAGTTATTGAAGGTGACTTCCCCATACGCCCGACGTGCTAAGGCGTCTGCGCGGGTGTTTCCGTGCAGGCCGATGTGACTGGGTACCCATTGGAAACACAGGCCATGACCCGAGGATAGAAGCCGGTTGTATGTTGCGACAATCAAGTTGTCTATAGGCCGCCGACTGGGGACTGGTCTGAAGTCTACCAAGTGCTCCAACTTTGATTATTGGTTAAACAAGGGATTCATTCATAGGCAGATGAGGATGTTATCCAGTCGAGTTCAACATACTACCCTGTACTGAAATCCCATGAAATTCAATGAAAAGAGATTCTATGCCCTAAGTACGAATACGTAAGGGTGGAAGGGTATATCAATAGGGTATCTTTTTTTCATGGGCAGATCTTCGAAGTGAAGCACCGCACTGATAGGACACCTGCCTGCCACCCCCATGTACGCCGACAACAGCGAGCTCTTTCACCATCACCACCTTTCACTTTCAGTACGTTGTCCTGCTTGGGTACAACACGGTGTTTGGGATCGATTCATCCATCCTTAAAGGAGTGATGTGATAGAGGAAGAAAGGACTAGTGAAATATTTCTCCGCAGATTTTTCCTGTTCTTGCGTACGAGCACCGATCGTAGCTGACCGCGTGCGAGAGGTCTTTCATCTAAACACCCTCCAGAATATCTTGTCCTCCTTCTGGGATTACATAGGAGATTGTTTATGTTGATAGAACTCAAGAGCATTCGGTAACCTTGCACACGTCCACACGCGATACGTGGAGGAGTCAAATGCAGGAGACAATACTAAATCTAAAATACGGCAACATGCAGACTTCGTGCCGCAGGTACATTTTGCTTGTCTGTATTTCGGGGCAGCATAATTGCCTTCTTAGAGGCGACATAGTAATACATTTCCATGAAAACGAAAGGTCTGCTGAAACGCAAAAACAGTGCATACGACCCACGCAGCAAAGATAAGACAGGCATCCTGAGTACAGGAAGCGAGGACAGAACTTCAGATTTGTCGCCTCCACAGACTGCAAGCGTATAAGGGCACGACGGTCAATAAAACGCTTATAAAACGCAGTCAAGGGATCACATCGTTCGTATACGTATAAGGGTTGTAAAAATTTTGCAACGAGAACTGATAGGTTGGTCGGTCGAGCGCCCTTCAGGTTTTCTTGTCATCTTAAACGTTCCGATGCGCCTTCCCAAAAAGCTTGTCTTTAGTTATGTTTATTTACGGTCTTATATATGTTTTCATCTCCTTGACTAGGGCAGCCGTAAAAACAGCTGGCGAGCGCGAACAAAGGAGCCGCCTGCTAGCAATGAGTTTGGCGACTGCGCTCGTAAAAGTTTACGAGCTCTGTATCATCCTTATTAGTTCTCTGGCAAAAAAAAGAAAAAAGAAGAAAGAAACACGCTGAGTCATTTTCTGCAAAGCAGTGCGACGCGTGTGTTGAACTTGGTTTGTGTCATCTGCCTCTAGCATTGTTTTGTTCGTTGTTCAATTTCGCCGCCGTCAGCCTGAATGCACGGAAGAGATTGTCGCTGCTCTGCTCGCCAAGATAATGACGTCGTCGAGCTGTCTTTTTTTTTTTGTCCTGTGTTTTCATTTGTTATTGTTCTTTAATGCGATGTACCATTATTCCTCTCCAAGGAGGAAACACTAAACAAGGCGAGAGCCTGTGCTTGCTCTCCGATGTCGGCTTACAGAGAAATGCGATGGGTTACTAATTGATTGCTTGTCCACCACATCCCTCTTCTTTCCGCTCCTGTGCTCTATTTTTGTCGTTACCGTACTCCTTTGGTCAGTCGTTGAGATCAAAGAAAGGGTAAACGAGTGAAGAGGCAAGTCATTCCGGTACAGAGAGTAATTTTGAGCTGCGAGGGAGGCTCTCGGGTTGCGTTGTGTCTTCGTCATCCCAAATAAGTTGCTTTGGTACACGGCGCATCTCACCCTTTGATTTCAGGACTGCGTACGCAATCGCGTAGTGTGCGCGAGGATGGAGCGGGTGCCAGTGGCGTCACTAGGGTACGCGTCACCCGGTTCGGGAGCGCTTTGCGTCACCCTACACCCTATAATGAATCCCTTTGTATACCAGACGGTACGCGATAGGCACCAATATGATACCACAGGCAGAAAGGTCACAGGCCATCTGGTCACGCTCAGCAGATGCCTTTAGCGAACGCCTCCTGGACAATTCACGCGGACGGACCTACCGCACACCCTTTGTATTCCAACTTTTTTTTTTCTTCGCTTAAATTTCAATAATAATTCGTGGCTTTACGTCACGAGACGACTATGATCCATTCGTTTAAAGAGAGATCAAAATTAAACTTACAAACTGGTAGGTAACTAACTCGATGACGACAAGCATCACGTCCAGCATCAAATGTTAGCATCCAGGATTTACCGGGACGAACACGACCCCACTGACGTTCACATATAATGTATGAGTAAGTGTGAAGGCAAGGTATCTCGCGCCAAGGTTACGCTACATAACATTTCAGGAGAGAAAAGCGTGCCTGCATCGTGGTCTAAGAGAGGAGCTTGTTGCCTGGGAGAGTGGATTGTGGCGAGTAGGCGGCGATGTTACGTGCCATACAGTGTGGCCACAACGGCACAAAACCCAGGAAATACCCCTCGTCCGACAGAGAAAATACGTACTCACTTTTTAAACTAACTTATCTCACCTTTTCGCCCCTGGTTTCGCACTTGGGTCTCGACCATCAAAACTGACGGCTAATGAAGGCAAGAAACGTAGTAACACAATGTGCACAAAACCAAAGCGCGTAGTGGCAGACAGTTGCTTCGTTTGTTTGGTTTGTTTCTCACCTCCACGGACCCTGTGCTGCAGGTTGGACGAAAGTACTGATACGATATCAGACAGCGACACCAACGCAACTGAACCTTGAAGTAGTAGCGAGTTTTAGTATACCGTTGATAAGGCTATCGTGTCTATCGGAACCAATCGTAGTCGCGCGTGACTCAGTATCTTATCCACTAATTGGATCTGGTTGATACGGTTCGACACAAGCCACGTTAACAACAGTCTGCTAAAACTCTCTAGTATGTACCCCGCCTTCGTTTCTTTTGCTTTCTTAGTGATAAGACGGACTTTGTTTTCTTTTTGATAAGACGGCATCACCGGCATCAAAGACAAAGTGGGGGAAAGAAATGTAAAGCAAGAGGCGGGAACACTTCCTCCTCTCGCCGCACCTTCCGCACGCGCTTTGTTGCGACAATCAAGCAGGCGGGGCTAAGCACGCTTTTGCAGCTTTTTTTCCCGACTATCTCCGTTGTTATACTGTGCATAATTTTTATTGGGTCTTCGGTTATCTGTGGAGGACTTCACATTTCTGTTTAAAAAAAACTGAGGTTCGCTTCACAATTTTCAATGTTCGATTGAAAAATTTCCCTCAATTAGAAATTGTCCATTGCCTTCCTAAATGGCGGTAAAAGTTTCCAGAAGGTAATAACCGAAAGTCCCACAATACTCCGGCGAGTACGTCGCCATTTAGAATTTATCATTTTAGGTGAAACACCCTGTACATTTCACTAGTTAGCTACACTTGCTAGAGACAGTCTTGGGTAGCATTCTACCACGGTCCGAGGATCTTCGCGAGGTTGAACGGGCGTTACAAGGGGGCAAAAGGTGACCGGAATGTAGTACCTGTAGTGTCTTCCTTGCCTTTCCAGACCAAAACGGCTCAGTACATCCTACACGTCGTATTCGAATTTCAAGAAGCCGTGCTCAGATAAGCGTCTTCAATATTTTTGTTAGCTGTAGGAGTTTCCGTATCGAGGGGGGATGGATATGAAGATTTATTAAAGAAAAAAGGAAAGGTCATCCAGAAGAGGTCGGCTTGCTATTCCAAAAGAGAAAGGAAAGAAAGAAGAAGAGAAACTGAATGATCACACTATGGCGTGGGTACCATAGTCACACGATCACAAGGATTTGATAGGGTACGAGGCGTGGAATGGTAAATAGCGCAGAGGTGACGGCCGACTGAGGAACGGGACCCAGTAAGGTAGCCAATGTTAGTGCTGTAGCCAAGTTGGGATACACAACGAAAGAGGCCGTCACGGGGTAGAAGGTGTTAAGTTGCCGCAGTCAGGGGGCAAGACACGTAAACAAACACAAACGCGACGAGGGCTCGAATTTGAGCCCTCGTGTTTGTGATTGTTTACGTGTCTTGCCCATCGCTCAGGCTTGCCTATCATGAAATTTATCCACCAGCTAGCCTGCATTCACGCCATTTTGTCTATAACCTAGGATGTTTAACCTGTCTGAGCGACGTATTACCAACGAAAAGCTGATGCCGGTGCATATGCTTCTCAGTTAATGGCACCAGTGCTGTTCTTCCAGTTGATATGTTCATGCAAGAAGGGGGGGGGGTCTTGAAATACATGGGAGCCATGTCACTGGCTGACATGGATATCGTGTAAACAGAACAGGAAGTATAAGAGCAAAATAAATTCAACCCAAGATTTGTCCAAGAGATATAACACCCCACACACACACACGAAGAAGGGGGGGGGGCACCCACCCACTCACCCACCCACCCAGCCTGCGCTACGGCCGCTTGCTATTCCCAGGAAAGAAAGGAGATAGAAAAAGAAAGACAAAATAAAAAGAAAAACAAACGAACAAAATGGAAAACAAACACGAAATTTATCACAGTTCACCCAGAAGTCCACAGATCCGCAGGAACTGAAGAAGTGCCTTTGAAGAAGTCACGTGGCTATCTATCCCTATCTCTGCTGTCTCCCTATCTAATACCCCTGTCACACGGGTAGTCTTCAATGATCATTGAAACCAATGACCATTGAAAATGCGTGTAGCGCCACCTTGCGTGTAACATGTCAACCTGCCGGGGAACATTGAATCCAATACTCTTTGGGAAGTTGACACGTCACACGCTTGGTGTCACTACACGCATTTTCAATGGTCATTGGTTTCAATGATCATTGAAGACTGCCCGTGTGACAGGGGTATAACAGTTTATGTACATATTGAAGTAAGAAAAAATAAAACAAACTTCCAAACTGTGTTGTGTGACGGAAACAGTGAAACAGAGAACAGAAACAGTGACGGCCATTGACAGAAATCTATAGGCACAGCACACACAATCAGTACTTATAAGCCGTCGTCATCCAGACAAGCGGATACACTACCAAACGTCGTTTGTGCGCTTTCATTTCTCTTGGAGTCGTCTTCTGAACTCTCGCGACGCTAGAGAATTTAAATGTACTGCAGGGGGCGCCAGCAGAGAAGAATGTTTCACTAGGTGGTCGGAGATTTTGTATTTTAACAATAAAATAAACAAACGCACGTGTCGAAAACCGACGCTGCTTCACAATGCACGATGCCGGGGAGAACGCTATTGAGAATCAATAAAGCCCTCTCTTGAATAGAGCGCGCTAGGGTCTAGGGTAACGAGCTTTTGATGTGCGACAACATCCGTCGGACCCTTTCCAGTAGTTTGCCTTCCATTATGTGCCCTTTCACCAAAGTTGAACTGATGTCGCGCTTATATCTTTCCGATAGCAACAAGTATTCCGCCACGTATACGGCTGGAGAAAGAGCCCTTGCTCTTCATTTTAAACGACAGAAAAACGGGTTTTCTTTTGAAGACAGTGCCAGCTTTTACAAATGGGTTTGCGTCGATATGAAATGGGCTGTAGAATGGTCTGTAGGAAGAGAGATCTCGCTCATATTGTTCGCGCCATAGACACACACACACACAAATAGAGATACGATGATGAGATGGGGCTGATGCCGGCCAGCAGGCTGGGCGCTGCCCCAGTGCCACTTGTACGTGATGAGAGATGATGATGGATATGATAAGGGGTCCGGTAATCAAAGCAGGGTGGAGAGGCCTGTTGATGACAAGAAGTCCCGGGTATACTACCAATGGACAAATCGCACAAAGGGACTGGTTCCCATTCTCAGGTCGTCTGATACGGCTTAGTCTCTTGCCTAATATGTACTTCTGTGACTCACTTACGTTACATATAACGCGAATCCTCATTCTGGTAGTGTTACGTTAATCTGTGTGTGTGAAAAAAGATTTCATCCATGGGAAAAGGGGTGGTTCTTGCGGACATAAAAGACTCACTCCAACATCAACTGCGCTGGAAGAATGACAGCAACATGGTTAGGAGTTACCACAGAAACCGGATACTTAGCATGGCCCTCCACATCAGCCTGACAGCCTGTGAACTCAGTCGTGCAATCTCATTCTTCTGTTCCCCACTCTCACCCTCAACGCATTAACCTCATGCTTTCATTTTAAAGTCATCTTCTGTGATCCATCTCATCATTCTTTCACCGTTTGTTAGTCATCTTTTTTTTTGTCATCTTTGTCTTTAATCTACCTCATCCTTCTTTCATCATTTGTTAGTTTATCCTTTATTTCCTAATTCTTTTTCGTTTTGTTTATTTCTTAATTTTCTTTATTTATTTCTTATTCCTTCCCATTTCTTTCTTTAATTCTTTTCTTTTCCTTTTATTTATTTCTTATTTCTTAATTTTCTTATTTATTTCTGGAATAGCAAGCCGACGTCTCGTTTGGCTTACCTTTCCTCCGTTTTTTTTTTCCTTTTAGTCTAATAAATATATCCACCCCCCCCCCCCCTCCGCATCTCTAACCAGTCATGGGCAAGTTACCTTAAAAAAGTAACTAAGTTGCAGTTAGTGTGTAAAAATAGTAACGGAGTTACAGTTACCTTTTTCGGAAAAAATGCTGGGGAAATGCAACTCTCAAAACTGGAGCCGTTGCGGTACATTCCAACCACAATTATACCACATGCTTGTTGCAGGAGTTGCTTCTCAAAGTTATGGTCAATGGGCGTCGGGCGCAAAGAACTGCCCACAATTCGAAGACACATGCAACTGCCTTCGTGACATCATGAATCGAAATTACGAACCCGTGAAAGAGACAGATGCCCCAAGATGCCGCCCCCAAATCGTGTCCAACAGGAGAGCATGTTCTCCATGGAAGCTTGTTCTCTCATACGTGAGTCGTGCAATTGTGTCTCTATGAGGTCCTAACAGTGCATATCCCAGACCAAAGAACGCAAAGCGGTATTTCGATCAGTCATTTCTTATGGCTATACCTAACATTTTATCACTACATAAGGGTTATAATGTTATAATCGAGTGAATCACCTAATCCTGAACAAACAAAAAAATCGATACAACCACAACAGCCACGAACAACAACAACTACATGAATGACGATAGGATGAGGTGAAGCCATGAAGATAAGATAAAAACGTTCCGTCGCGAGCGTAGATAATTTCTTACGATGTTTCGATGGTTATGTTATATCGACTTACTGGAATATTGGGCATTAGTGCTTGCAGAGAACAGAAAGCTGATGAAGTTTTCACTACGGCACAATATTTCCTCTCGCTGCATACAAGAAAACATGGACTCTAATCTGCAGCGCGTACTGTCGTCATGAAGTAAAACTTTCTGCAGAAAATAAATTCGGTAGACGCTCTTCTGGGAAGTAATGGGAGATAAAGCAACGCAAAGCTTCTTTTCCCGATTATTCCTCCCGTTACAGGACGCACCTAAGGCTTATACCGTTCGCTTCACTGAAAACGCAGCATCGGGAATCAACATGAACAGCGTTACACAGATGCATCAAATTACCCGATCCAAAATATGAAGCCATAAAACGCGCTTCTTTTTCAAGAACATACACGCAACAGATCCAAAGTTTCCGAATTGATGCTCAATAACTCCGAAGGTTCCTATTTTTTGCTGATGCACCACCACTATTTTATACTTGCTCATTCCTTCTCCGAAAGCGTTTCGTTTGGAAGCATTCGCAATAGAATAGTTGTTTTGTTTCTAGACTGGGGATGAAGTCGGCACTTAGCGTTAGAGCAGACGCTACGAAGGGACGAGTGAAAAATTTCATTTCGAGGAAGTGGCTATAACTTATCTATGCGCATATCAGAAAGCACAAAAAAAAAGCGTGTGAAATATATTAACACGCTTGTTTTCGATTTTGCAGTTGATTTTTTTTCTTAGTAAGCCAAACCTGAATGCTGCAAAGTGTGTGAAGTGCGATAAAGAAAGCATTCAAGCGTGTGAGAGAAAAATGAAATTTTCGCCGTACCTTTGGGCACTGATGCAAGCCCAATTTACAGGATTTTCATCGCCAAAAGTGGCAGCGTACTTCTTTTTGTATAAGATATCGAAGATTGCTTTCGAATATTTCAGTCGACATTTCGTCGTCACTACAATGCCTTTCTCAAACAACACAATAAATTTATATTCTCTATAGTCGCATTTTTGTCACACTGTTAGGCCGGAGTCACACTAGTTATACACGTGCTCCAAACATGTATGACAACATGTCTTCTAACATGTAGGGAGCATGTATAATGCTCGGTCACACTGGTTATACAGTTCTTCTTTGACAACATCGTCTGGTCCAAACGCGTGTATGATTATACATAGTCTCGAACATATGGTGTTCAAACATCGGTCACACTGGTTATACAAATTGACTGGAGTAACAGTGGAAGTGGCTTAAACTGTGATGTATGGCACACGTCAGTGTCACAGTAACCAACCGAGGAGTTTATATAGCTTCCATTCGCCGACGTCGCAATTCAAAATATACGAAGACGACGAAGAGGGGCTGCACTTGCTGATTTTCGATGTATCATGCTCCATGTGCGCAGGCAAAGAGCTCGTCATTTTGAACATACGTGCAACACAATGTCGCTGTCTCTGACTTACAACTTACTCCTGCAAAATAACTCACGCTCATCACGATGTCGTTGACACTGACTCGTGCGAACGAAAACTGTCGTGGCGAATACACCCGTTTATCCAACTTGTCTATCAGCGTTTTTCGGCAGTGCCCAAATACATCGTCGTGTGTTTGACAACATGTTGTCAAACATAGTCAGGGCGCTTGCTTGTATGACGGCACGGTCACACTGGTTGTACACACGTGTTTTAAAACATGTTTTGCCAGCAGTGTGACCAGCACTGTATGATCATACATGTTTAAGGGATGTTTGTTATACACGTTCGTCATACATGTATGACGGGATGTTGGTGTATAATGTATAACCAGTGTGACCGTGCCGTCATACAAGCAAGCGCTCTGACTATGTTTGACAACATGCATGTTGTCAAACACACGACGATGTATTTGGGCACTTCCGAAAAACGGTGATGGACAAGTTGTATAAACGGGCGTATTCGCCACGACAGTTTTCGTTCGCACGAGTCAGTGTCAACGACATCGTGATGCGCGTGAGTTATTATGATTATTACACTGACGTGTGTCATACATCAGTGTTTAAGCCACTCCCACTGTAGTTATATAACCAGTGTGACCGATGTTTGAACGACACATGTTCGAGGCGATGTATAATCATACAAGCGTTTGAATCAAACGATGTTGTCAAACAAGATTTTGTATGACCAGTGTGACCGAGCATTATACACACGCCATACATGTTTGAAGACATGTTGTCATACACATTTGGAGCACGTGTATAACCAGTGTGACTCCGGCCATAGGAGTTTTGTGCGGACATGCGAATGCCGCCGGCGCGACCTCGGGACAGTCTACATGACGCTTTAAAAGCCGGCTCACCGGGAGCCCAGGAGACCCGTATCACGCAGAAAGCTGAGCACCGTCTTTGTGACACTCCACTGGCTAACTCACTGCACGGGGCCAAGGGGTGTTTTTATACGACGCTAATATTAACGTGCGCTGTTTTGCCAATGGTCCACTCTTTCCCAATCGCATATCTTGATGTGATGCGCCGCGACGGGTGGTCTATTGGGAGACAGTTTTTTCTTGTTTCATGTGTTTATGGAGAATGAACTCTACACGCCATTCAACGACTAAAATAAAAGCCATATCATTCGCTGCACTAGTTCCCTGGATGCTAGTATTTTACTACTGTTGGTCAGACACGCGTTTCGCAGTTGCCCCCAGCATCTTTTCCGTGTCTATTTTTATGGACAATAAAAGCTGTACACCTACTCATTCATTGTTTCAGCGCCCCTACAGCTCCGCTTCTGCTAAAGATACGGTTCATCGACACAGAAAGTATGAAAGGACTGTAAAATCTTTGTCGAACCAACAATAGGAAAATACTAGCAGCCAAGATGAGTTGGGAACTACACCACACTACGTACAGTGAGCGTGAAGTCAGACCCTGAGGTAAGTGAGCTCAGTTTAAAGCGTATAATATACGTTTTATTTCATTGGTACGAATACAGAAGGTAACGTGCAATTTTGCTCACTACTCTGTATTACCTCCTTTGTATAAAAGAACACGGGTACCATTTTTTCAACCTATCTGCCAGAAACACGCAGCAAGTAGCAGGACTTTGGGGAGTTGCTTCTTACTCTTGTCGAGTTGTCTGTACGCGGCAAAATAAACGAGAGAGAGAGAGAGAGAAAGAGGAACAGAAAGAGTAGACGCAACCGCACAATGCAAGCGGTGCAGCGACAGTAATCGCTTTTATGTTCCTCATTGAATGGCGTGCAGTTCTTATTATTCATTGACATTGATGTTAATTCAAAAAAGCATGTCTCCCAATTCCAACAAATCAGGAGTGCGAATGATAGCACTTGATCGGCTATAGCTACACTTATACGAATTGAGACAAAAGCGTATCGAATTGAAGTGTGGCAGCAAATCCTCTCCCACAGAGCCACGTCAACCAATCCAGCGGTCGGGATAGGTGCGAGGGGCTGCAATAACTCGATACGATATGCTTCTGTCGCATTCATGTAACTGCAGCTGTAATCCGTTTCGTCAGCTGTCCACAACGACGCTTCTGTATTTTGTGTGTGTGGGGGGGGGGGGGGGGGAAGGAACGCTGCGGAACCATTATTTCCGCCCAGGCAACCGGTACCATTTTTTCCGGGACCAAATTTTTCCCGGACAATTTTTTCAGGAACCGAAAATGATTAGACACCCTAAAGTCACCCACAGGAAGATCCATCTCTGTCGCGACTCACATCCCCATTCCTTTTTTCGTTATCACATCACCATCACGATCACTGTGCCGCCCCTCACGATCATATTTGTCTCGCAACGTAAAGTCAGGAATTATCGCCGTCATGCCCGTGATGTGGTAGCGATCAGCGGATCAACCACTTCCGATTAGTGACTGCAGATGTACGTGTCGGAAGAAACAAGGGATGCCTTATTTAGTTAAAACCACAAACACTGTATAGTAACAAACTTGTATGCCTGTCGACATACCCAAAAACGTTCAAGAATGAACACGTAACAGATGCACAGAAACAGAAAGTGAAAGAAGGCGCACTGTCCTCATCGTCATCGTCGTTCTTCTTTTCCCCTCGTTCACTTTTCGTAACACCGAAATATTTTCTTGGGTTTCGTCTCTTGTCTGGAAAATTTCGACCCTCGCTTTGATTAGTCACGTTTGATGCATACATTTGTAATAGTTCCCCCAAACCAGAAGCAGAGGAAGTGACCGTGACCCTTTCTGGCAGATCGCCAGGCCTGAAGGCGTCGACACTCGACAGTGACTATTCACGCTCACCTCCGGTCATTCTACCGTGTGGACTGAATCCTTGTAGCTCCACATTTCGGTGACCCCAATATCTCCCACACCATCATCCCAAAATTCTCCAACTCCTTGACACGGAGAAAGTCACAAAATACTGACCTCGCTTAAAACCAAAGGCATTCACCTATGACTCGACGTTCTCCATTGTCCACTTTGGAAGAAGCTATTCTTTCTCTTGTATTCGACCAATCGTAAGCACCTTGCTGATGACGTCATTTCATATCCCCTCGTTTTACCTGTTGTGGGACGCTCACATTTGTTTGAACCACCCTCCAGTCATCATGATATTCCTCGCGTTAGCTCTCCCGTTACTTTGTAGAGCCTGTCCAGACCCAGGCCAACCAGCTAACGGACGCTCCCTCTTCGTCACGCCAAAAGGGCAACTGTCTCCAAGAACTCAATTCTTCCAGTCGACTGTCGTCACGTATACGTGTGACAGTCCGTACGAATTGCTGGGACATCGACGCAGAACTTGTCAGCGGGACAAGACATGGTCTCCCAAGAGTGTTCCGTTATGCGTGATTGACGTTAGCAGGAATAAGCCAGCTTACCAGTCCACCACAAAAGAACGCAACGTGCCCGCTCTGGCTGTCGACGGTAACGCGACGACGTGCGCCACAACGCTCAGCCACGACTCGCCATGGTGGTATGTAGACCTCAATGGTGTATATCCTGTTGCTGCCATCAAGCTAGAACTGCCAGCAGTGGGACGTTGGTCGACGTCGTTGGCTACGGTACGAGTTGGAAATGACTCCAATATTGTCCGGTCAGCTGCTATATGTAGTGTGTTTGTTGGACCTATTAGGAAAAGTGATGCTCTGTACCTCCCTTGTCTGGACGTAGTGTACGGGCGGTACGTCAGTGTACAGCTAAAAAGCGCGTCGGTGTTATCTATCTGTGAATCGAGTGTCTATGCTACAAGGCAGAGCCCTGTCCTGAAAAATACGGCTGACATTTCTAGTGGGCATGTAGGTTGGTATGACGGTCTACTGTTTGCGATGTTCCGATGTATTCCGGTGTGTATTCTCCTCTTGTGGTGCGTCGTTTGTGGTGTCTGTCAGGATTATTGCACGCCCGTACAAGATATGGAATTTTTAACAGACAGTGACAGCGGCTATAGTGAAACTTGCGTGGTAGACCTGATTGACCCGGACAATGATTGATTGACTCGACTTCATATCATACGAGGGTGAGAGGGTTTCTTCTGCGGATTGCATTGTGATTTGACGCGTGAATGAAATATGAAAGGAGATGTAGTGTCCCTTGCACACTTTATATCATGATATCTTGTCCAATAAAGGGTAAGTTATCCCCCCACACAACCTTATTCTGATCATGATCTTTTGTCTTTGCTTCCTGCGACTTAGTGTGCAGCGCACAAAAATTATTTCACGTGGACATGTACAAACATTTCCGAGCACCGCCAGAGCTGTGCAGAGTAAATTCCGAAGATATGTGCAATGAATTAACTTCTCTCAAAAGAGAGACGCTACTACTTTGTGTAAAAGGTGTCCAGCAAGCAGATGTCCTTTAATTCTTAAAATATGTTTTGTTTCATACAGATTTTGGAGTATTTGACATGCACTCAAAAAGGTTTTTTCCGCACACTGCGGCTGTTTGCATTCGTTCATGTTATGCGTTAATTACGCTAATTACACTCGAAAAATCGCTACAGAGAAGTTGAATTTTTTCATCGAAACCGCGACACTACGCATCCCTTCTTCACCGCATGTGGCTGAATGTTGCATTTACGCCGGTTATGAGGCAGCGTCTTGGCCGTGCGCCATCGGACCTTTGTGCATCATGCAATGTGCGCGCTGACCTGCACCACCTACTTATGGACTGCCCAGACTACCAGCGGCAGATCTTGCAGCACGGACTCCATGCAATCGATCATCGCCCATTTACCATAGGCAAGGTGATGGGCCCATGGTCCGGTACCGTTCGTGTACACCAAGGTCTCCGTCACCTTTAGGATTTCCTGTCATGAACAGGCCTCTCCACCCTGCTTTGATTACCGGAATCCTCATCTCCATCATCATCTCTCATTACCTACAAATGGCACTGGGGCAGCGCCCAGCCTGCATCAGCCCCATCTCATCATCGTATCTTTATGTGTGTGTGTTTTTCATCGAGAATTCAGAAGCTTGTAGCTAGCCACACTATTCCCATGAAGGCTCCAGGGGTTTTCAACCGAATTTCTCGCAACATTTTACTCTCGAAAATCCGTCGTAATTCCCGAAGTGCACTCCCTGTAATTAGAGCTTGCGGGACTTTTCACTACACCTCAGTCGAGGGACGGAAAGAACGACACGGATAACGGACGTGGGAAGCAGTACGTGTCATCCCCACATCTTTCTGTGCTGTTCAAAAGAGATACTGTAAATTGTTATTTTTCCACGCAGTCTCATTACGGCCTTTTCGCGCACCACGTCATTATTAGTGAGTCTCAGATGACGGCAGAGACGTTGATACAGACAAGAGGTTTGCCGTCACTTTTCTTTTTATCTGTATCTTTCTCTGGAGGGAATTCACGTGCTATTCGAACAGCATCTCGTGTCCTCCTTCTGGAAGGTGTTACCGCCTTTGGCGTTGCTTGGGTGCAGAGTATTCCGAGGATGAGCGATAATTGGACAGCAGGGAAGCAAGCCTTCCGTGAGGGGAGGACGACAGCGTGAATCACAACCCTGCGCCTGGACGACCTGAATAGCATAGCCTGAATAGGCCTTGCCGTTTGGCGACCGTGCGTCTCGAGGAATTCCCCTTCCTATTAAAATATATAAAACACCTCACATTGCGGTGGACACGTGCTTCGGTCGTGACCCGAGAAGACCCGACCCCACCAAAAAAGGAAGTCCCTGCATTCGTTACTTGTCCCACTACTACGTCGTTTTTACGTGCGACAATTCTGCAAACGGCGGGTGGACAAATTCCTACAAATAGTGCAGACCGAATATAATCTGGTATTTTGAACCTTTGAGTCCAGCATCCGTTTTAAAAGTTGCAGTTTGTTATGTTTGAGGCACTTCAGCAACTAGGGCTCAGGGGATGACACAGATACAAGGTGTTAAAAGAGCATTGAAGTGACCCCCTTGTTTTTTCTTTTCTGTGTTAGCGCCGCGATGCAGCTGTGGCTATCAGCGGCGTACAGACGTGGACAGATGGAGAGAGGACAGTAGGAAGGAGTGGGGCACAGGGGGATATAGTATGCGTCCTGGGCAGACTTCGGGGGGAACTGTGCGACATTCGTCTAGAATGTCTTCGGCAAACCCAGGGAAAACCCAAGACAGCACAGCCGTGGTAGGATTCGAACCCACCACCTCCCAGTCTTCAGCACGAGCTTGGCTACCACCAACGAGCGGGACGTCCCCTTGTTTTTTGTACTCGGTAATACAGTGCTTTCTATCTCTTTCATGTCCAAGCACAAGCCATACCCATATACAGGGGGAAAATTGTTACATATAGATGTTTGTACAGAAGTTGGAAATCAAATGCGTATCATTATGCAGGGCTAGCTGGCAAAGTAAAAAATTGTGTTCTATGAGGCAAACTACGTATTTGTACAACAACTTACACGTAGCCATTGCGGGGTGGGGGGGGGGGGGTGATCTGTGTTCATCGGTACACAGCTCAACAGTTTTAAAAGGCTTTCTTCGTGTCATTATGAAATGCGGGCTCACCAGGTTGTCCTTATCATAAAGGCTACTTCTCATACTTGCTTGGGTCAGGTATGTGTCATCAGTGATGTCATTCTTCTTGGGATTGATGATGACATCAGGCTACCGCTATACATGTAACCAGAGCTGAGGAAGAATGCACCACCGCTATCAGCTACCTTCAGCGTCAACTGCATTTTTATAGCCATTTTTTTTTACATCTAGAATAAAGTAAGTTAGTAATCTCCCTGGTGCAAATAAAATTGCTAGTGCACTAGTCCCATGAAACTTTTCGAAATGAGTCCAAGGGACAGCAGAACGTGTCTTTCTTCTGCGTCTTCTTTTTCTTTGTACTTGTTAAGGACTATTACTAATTTACATGTTTTACTTTTAGCTAGTCACTACGCTGTCGTTTCCATAGCTACAAAGTTCACTTGTGACCAGCAGTCAGTCAGCTTGCTGCAGCGATGTTAGTTGCACGGTTTGTTATTTAGCACCCTCAGATATGATGATGAACATTGATCGCCGCACGGCTGTTGGGACATTTTTTTTCCTGGGAAATTTCCTGGGAAGGACTCAAAAGCACTGAGAATACATCAGCGCCGTTGCCAGGTCGTTTTGGGTCGTTCGTCAACTGCCGCTTGCTGCAGTCGGTTGCGCCATCTCACGCAGACGAAAGAGTTTCGGAATTACCGCACGGTAAATTTACCTTTCCAGTGACCTTATAATAGTAACATTTCATTTACCAACGATTTCGTGTGTGGTTCAGACAGGAAGTCCCTATTGAAAGCAACTTGACTAGGCCTGACCCCCCTCTCCCGATACCTTGATTGTTACACCACAATATTCACACCAGCGTGACTTACGTTACTCCACCGACATATACTTAAGGTCACTAGGGTAGCATGTGGGTTCTTTTTGAATGAAAGCTGATAATCAATGTTCATGTAGTGAGCATCGAGGAAAATACCTTGTATCGAGTTAGAGCACATGATCACGCAAATTCAATCGACAGTAGCAAAGAGTAAAAGAAAAGAAATAACAAAATGTTACATGGCAGCAAAAATAAGATTGAACGTTCCCAAACCACCACACGCGAACTAGTTGGCAGAAGCGGTGAACTCTGTTCTGGGAATGAGTTTTGATGGGATCTGAGATCTGTTCTGGGAATGGGAAGCAATTGGATTGGGGATAACCGCTGCAGATACATCTCACGTTCGTTAGCTTCTCCGTGTATTGCTCGCTGATAGTTGGAAAGATATATTTTCCCTTGTACTATTTGGTAGGGGTCACAAAATGCAGGCGAAAGGGTGATATACATGCGGAAATACATTAAGAAATAACAGAAATTGGAAAACGTTTCTGTGCCGTGCGAGCGCCTTTCTGTTTGTCGTCGTCCGCCTTCATGTCTACAGGTACAGAAATGCAGTACATGTCTCCAAGCTAAGTGTCTCTTATTGCTATAGGAGAGGCTATGTCGACGAACGTGCTATTTTTCATGATGACGACGACGATTATGATGATTGAGATTACAGCTGCGCAATCGATTTAACCATAACGGTCTGAGAAGGCAGCCGCGGACGGCTGACGCGATCCTCGCGTGACGGGGAGAAAGCCCCGAGCCTTTTTTCTGTGATTTATCTTCTCAGCTCAGGCGCCGCTGTACGTCACGGATCACGTTACGTCACGACGTCCTCTTGGTCTGCGATGGGCTCTTTTCACGAGGAGAGGATTTTTTTAAACGTGTACGGAACAGAGGCCTCGGGCTCGCTCTGTACGCCACTTGCGCTCATCGTTCTTCCCAGGGGCTCACTTTATTCGTTGCACAACACTCTGCAGCAACAAACGAAAAAAAAAAAAAATTGGGGTCCCCAGCAGTGCTTCTTTAACCTTTCCCCGCCAAGTCTCCTGGAAATAAAAAGTGGGGCAGATAATTGGGCAGTAGCCAGCATCCCAGGATACTGACCCCGGCTTTCACTAGACTTCGGCACATTCCAATGACTCACCCTTCTACCTACTGGTCATACATGAAACGATTACCCTTTCCAATTTGACCATCCCTCTGACCAATCGTATGCGCTGAAGAGATGACGTCATTCCGTCTGCAGTCGCTCTGGCATACCAGAAACTAATCATTGGTCTTGTGACCACTATCCAGCCAAGATGACCTTAGTTATTGTGCTCACCCTAGCAGTTCTTTGCGGAGCCTGCCCGGACCCCGGCCACCCAGCTCATGGGCGCGCCTTTTTTCACACGCCGGAGATGCATCTGCCCACAAGTCGTCACTTCCTTCGTTCTACTGTCGTCACATACACGTGTGACAGCCCGTATGAGCTACTGGGACCTCGCAGCAGAACTTGTCAACAGGACCATACCTGGTATCCAAGGGGACTCCCGTTTTGCGTGACTGACGTTAGCAAGAATCAGTCAGCTTACCAATCCACGACGAGAAGATCTAACGGGCCCGGTCAAGCCGTAGATGGGAATGCGACGACGTGCAGCACAACGCGGAGACAGGTCTCGCCATGGTGGTACGTAGACCTCAACGGCGTATACCCTGTTGCTATCGTCAAGCTAGAACTTCCAGCAGTGCGACATTGGACAACATCGTTTGTTACGGTACGAGTTGGAAATGACTCTAAAGGTGTCGGGTCGACTTCTGTTTGCAGTGTGTTTGCTGGAACAGTTCGCGAAGGTGAAGCCTTTTACGTCCCCTGCCTGGACGTAGTCTACGGACGGTACGTCAGTGTCCATCTGGAAGGTGTATCGGTGTTATCTCTTTGTGAACTTAGCGTATACGCAGTAAGTGAAAGTTCCACCATAGGAAGTACTGTTGATGCTCCGACGGAGCGTCTGGCTTGGCTGTACATTCTCATCACTGCCGTGTTGGCCGCTTTTCTGCTGTGTACTTTGCTATTCCTCTGTGTCCGACGATTGTGCAGTTCCTGCAGCCCCGTACGGGACTCCGAATTGTTCGACAGCGACAGTGGGTATTCTGAAGCTTGCAATTTGAGCAGTACTCCTCGTTATATTCGGGCGTGGGAGCAACTACGCAGTCATATACCCCACAACGTTGCGGCAGGAATTGAATGTGTACGAGAAGATGATGTGTCGGTGCCATGGCCGCTTGTTGTGTTAGAGGTTCAACTGGGAGTTGTGTGAAGCCATTTTGGAACGTTGATATGTCTGCTGTACAATAAAGTGATGTCTTGGTTGCACAACTGTTCTTTCATCGCTGTCCTCTTTGTTTGCTATGTACGCGAGTCGCCAATATTCCGGGCAGGTCGCTTTTGGATTGGGCTGCTGGCTTTTCCGCTTTCCCCTCTGCTTGGGATTCTGGATGAACCACTGCATTTAGTACAATTGTTTTGAATTCAGTCGTAGGTTGTAGACTCAGCTTTCTTCTACTGAAGTGAAGTAAAACCTAAGGCTATGCTCGAAAATAAAAGCGCGCACGTACAGCTTCGTCGGTAGCTTCAAGGTCGGCGTCTGGGAGAAAGCACTATACTCGAAGCACGGGCATTAGCATTTCAAAGACGCTGATGGAGGAAGTGAAGCTTTCGGTATGCTCGTCTTTTTTATATTCACATATTTGCTTCCTGCTATTAACATACAGTCCAGGCGGTCATCATATACGATGTGAAGGCAAAGGTATGAGAAAACCTTTCCATCTACTTGTATTACGTTTTATTCTTGCCGATCGCTAGAGCAGTGGATCTTGAGCGAAGACACTTAAATTGTCACGACCGACTAAATATTATGTCTTCAAAATTAAGAAAATTATGTCATTACGATCCACTATCTCACAACCGGGACAATATTGCTTTCTTATGTGACGTCAGAAGTATCGTAAAATTAATTTCTCATTATGGGAATTAAGCCGCGATACTGTGTGCAACTGCCACCTGTCTCGCAAGCATTACATACTAAGTGACTACTCTATTTTGTAGGCCCTGGTGACGGCAACATTGCTCCGGTTAATTTCCGACAAAAGCCCGCAAAAATTGTCCTTCCTTGTTGGCAGGGCCAATTGACGGTACAGGCTCCTCGATGAACATAAATAATTTTCTTAAATGCGACAGTACACTGACAAGTTCCTAGAGCGTCCGCGACCTCTGTCCAGAGTAAATGCTTCGTAATCAGATCATTGTACACCCTCATATTTGCGTTCCATAATCCACTTCTCAATTTCAGAAGTCCAACCTGGAACAGAGCAGCCATGTTTTCAGTTTGTATGCCGTGCTGAAGGAAGACTGCTGTTAGGTGAGTTCTCTGTCACTCCAGACTGGCTGGCCCGATTCGGTTGTGCTACGTCACTCCGTCCCTCGACCGAAATATCTATCCGGACAGATATGAGCTTTTCGGTTATGGGCCTATTGTTCGGTTGGGGACAGTGTTGTGCGTAGCGGCACTGCTGTAATCGCTACTTTTTTCAGTAGCGGAGGTGTAACTCCGCTACATTTGTTATTTGTAGCGGGAAGTAATTTCCGCTACAAGCACTCCTCTGACACTCGGTTGGGAAATACGCTCTGTGCGGGTTGGGCCTTACTCTTGGCCACGGATGTCGAAAGTTCCTCCTGCTGGGTGAGCCAATGAAAGGGGGGGGGGGGGGGTTACACTCGATTAAGAGCGAACGTTGGATCACGAGTGCTCTTCGACGCATTGCCCACGAATGATTAATTTTAGAATGATTTCATGTGAAGAGGAAGTGAACTATGCTGTCATTAGAGCACTGTAAAGAGCCGGGCTGGCTCGAAAACCCGGCGCAGCCTGCGGGCCGAAATCGGGCCTCAAATTCGTTTTGACTACGGGGTTGGATCAGACTCCGGTCCTGTTCGAGAGTTCTCAGGCTCGAGTCGCACCGAGCTTTTGTGGGCCATTTTTTTACATTATTTAATCTTCAACATTTATTTTAAAAGCAAAGCAACCAAGCTTCTCGAGGATCACGCCCTCGCCACGGCGTGCACCGCAGACGGGCACGTAAAACTCGACGCCAACGTGTTGCTACAAGCACAAACCGCATCAAAGGCTGCGCTTGCGCGTTCCAGGTGTTTGTGCTTTGCGCTGCAATATGAGTCTATCATGGAGGGTTGAGCATCTTGGACGGATCGCATTCCAAATTCGCCTATGTAGCCGCGGGGCGGGCCTCGGCCGGGTTGAGTTTTAGGGAGCCGGGTGGCTAACCGCCGTAGCGGCGGGTACGGGCAGGTCTGAGATTTCGGCAACCGGGTCGGGTCATGCAGATATTGCACTATTTAATCCACCATCTCTTGAAGTAGGATACTGTTAGGTGTCAAACGACAAGAGTACTTCAGCTGCATGTTTGTTGTCTTCCGTACCTCCGTGTTTGCTCAAGCTCGGGATTTATCTTCAGTAGACGAGTGCACAGAATACTGGTCATCTGGCTGCCAATGTGGACACGCAGTAAGTCATCCACGCGGTAAAAAGGCTCGGTAGCTACTTGTTTGTACGGGGACGTGTACCTTGTAACTCGGTAGGTATATGCGATTACTGACTTTTTTTTTTATTTTTAGTCCTCGGTAGCTCAATCAGTATAGTGCGCTAGCTTGCCGAACTGAAGATCGCGAGCTCGGTCCCGGTCGAGCACGGTAGCAATAGAAGTGAGGTAAACCTTGCTACCAGTACTCTGTGTCGGAGATTTCCGGCGCATGCTGAAGAATCGCAGATGATCGAAATTATTAGCACTACACCACCCTGCGGCACATGCAGCATTTCGCCATAAACTTGGAATGACTTAAGTGTAAGTCCACTCCCAATTGTATTACCATGCACTAGCCATTTTGTTCTGGACACGTATCCCACAGGCGAGAAATACCACCCGAGATTGTTTCGGCTTCTGGATAGAGCCCGCAGGTCTCACAGTATGGACTGCGGTAGCTACTCTTTTTATTTTTTCTGTGTTAGCGCCGCGAAGCAGCTGCGGTGTACAGGAAGGCATGAGGACAGCTGGCAGGGGTGGGGGACAGGAGTTAGTACGCGTCCTGGTCCGACTTTAAGGGAAACTGTGCAGTCATTCATCGCGAAAGTCTACCGGAAAACCCAGCGAAAACCTCAGAGAGCACAGCCGGTAGTAGGATTCGAACCCACCACCTCCCAGTTTTCAGTACGACCTTGGCTACCACCAATGAGCAGATGCCCCCACTGGGTCATGCATGGGATGCTGCTGATTTTTCACGATGACGTTTATAAAAAAAAAATATATATATATATATATATATAGTGATAAATGAACCTACTGGGAGTTTCATCGGCTGCTGTAAACCAAACATGCTTCGTACAATTATAAGATAAGATATTGGCCCACAACGACAGCAAAATCCAGGTCCCTTGTAAGAACAGGTAGAAGAAAATGGTTTGTCAAATTCTGGATGTTCTCTTGTAAAGCGTGCTTTGGCTGCATAATGACGGTGCATTAGGTGAAGCCCCCTTGCAAAGATATGGCGCAAGCCCTTCTTTTCCCCTTTCCTCTGTTTTTTTTTGTGTGTGTGTATGTGTGAGACAGATGTGAACGTAAGTTTCAGCCAAAAATATAGAATAGTCACGATAACAACAAGGGAAGAGAAGAGATAGACGAAGCCTCACCCTTGGACGATTGAGTTTTGCTTTTGAGTTCATATATATAAACTCAAAAGCAAAACTCAATCGTTTAAAAAACTTTATATATATATATATATAAAGAGGGAAGATAGAGTGCGAGGTACCTCATACGTTTGCGTGTGAAATGTGTGTCCGTATCCAAAACAAGAAAATCTCATTTGCTGGGAAATAACAACGACGAATGATGTCAAAAAAACATGATCAGAATGACGTACGAGCTTGTCGCCTTTTTTCAATTTTTTTACTTTGCATTCGGGAATTATGTGACGTCCCTCGGGAAGAGGAATATACATGGTGTTTCACCTTATCGATCCTAGCTAATACAAACGGGTGAATGTTTTTACCCATGCACATGAACATGTCGCTGGTAGTACATCAGTTGAAATGGCAAAACCCAGCAAAGAGAACCGCGAAGCGAACGGCGCTGTTATCAGTTATCTGTTTGTGAGGGGATTAACGCCCAGCGAGATCCATCCGGACATTATGAAATATTGCAGGACTCCGTTTCACATTAAGCAACAGTAAAGAGGTTGATGGTTGAATTGAAAAGGGGAAGGCAGACCGACACACGTGAACCACGCTCCGGCAGTCCGAGAAGCGTGACAACGAAAGACAATAGCCGCGTTCACATTAACTCGACAAAACGAACGGCGCGCTCGGTCCTGCGTTGTCGCGGTCGAGACGCTCACCCCGGTGAGCTTTTGCGGTGCGCTCGCACATTCTGTGGTGCAATCGTACCGTTTCCTTTCTTTTTTCTTTTCTGCTTTGGGGTGTACCGTCTTTCTTTTTTGGGGGGTAGCAGAATTCGCTTGCGCGAATTCAACCTCCCCTTGTTATTTTACCAACCACCACCAACTCGACAAAAGCGGGTACAGTTGGTTTATCGCAGCAAATCCTCTCCCATCAGGGAGGATCGATGCGAGGAGGTGTGCTAAGTCACCCAAACCGTTTCTGTCGGGTTTATGTAACCGCGCATAATGTGACACGTATGCACGACCTCATCATGCAGGATCATAGCGGGACTTTCTGATGGTTAGAAGAACAAGATGGAATGTCACTTGAACATGTGCGTGCCATTATCCACTCCGCGTCGCACATGCGGAAGGGCCACAAAGGCCAGGCAACTAATGCTGAACATTTTCGAAAGGTTGAAAGTCTCCATTGGGAGAAAATGTCCTGGAAAGCTGGAGCGCCACGTGATTTTCCTCCAGCGCAACGCGTCTTGCCACAAGTACGCCGTTCCCCGAAAGCAATCAACGCCTTCGGTTTCGAACCGTTACCGCACCCGCCTTATTCTCCTGACTTCGCACCGTCAGACTTTCACTTGTTCCCCACCATGAAAAAAAGAAAAAAAAAAGACACACCGTTTTCAACAGACAATGCCGTCGTGGCTTTTGTTAATAACTGCGATTCCCTAGCGGAAACTTTTCCTCTCGAAGGGTTGGCGAAGCTTGGGCACAGATAGGAAATGTGCGTGGAAGTGGAAGTGGAGAGGGGGGGGGGAGAAAAGAAATCAACAGAAAAGAAAGAAAATAATTAGGAAATAAAGGATAAACTAACAAACGGTGAAAGAAGGGTGAGATAGATTAAAGACAAAGATGCCAAAAAAAAAAACATGAGGTTAATGTCTTGATGGTGAGAAAGGGGCACTGAAGAATGAAATGGCACGACTTGAGTTCACAGGTTGTTCGTGAGACCTGTATCGCTCAAGAGAGTCAAAACTGTTTTGGTCACAGACGGCTGTGTGGGATGTACAACACACGGACTCCGATCGTTATTGTGAAGGGGCTCGTTATTTTATTCCCCACATCCCCACCAATAATGGGGTAGAGTATCGCCTCTGGCGAAGAACCTCCCCACTCTCCAAAGTCAGAATAAAGTTGTTGTTTGTTGTGTGGGATGTCGTACTGTGCCGACCAGAGCGGCCAGAGAAAAGTATGTGCATGGCAGCTCGAGTATAGGCGTCGTCTGAGCGTGGCTCGAGGGGTGTCGAATCTGTGACAGTCGAGGGGATGATGTTGAATATCAACTTCAACAGCGCAAGTGGGGGCATTTGGGCGAGTAGAGAAGACCCATTTTAGAGAGAAGCACTGGTGTCCTGGCGACATTAAGTCGTAGTCGGTGTAGAATGGACGCTTGTTGACGTGAGCAGTGGCAACGAAATCCATCGACGGGTCGATAGACCGGAGATGATCGTTCCGTGCGGACAGCATCCTCTTGAAACTACCGAGTGCCGCTGTGGTGGAGTCGCTGTATCTGTAGTCGACATGCTGAGGCTGAAAGTGGTAGTAAACAGTTATTGAAGGTGACGCCCCCATGTGCCGGCGTGCTAAGGCGTCTGCACCGGTGTTTCCGTGCAGGCCGGTGTGACTGGGTACCCATTAGAAACACAGGCTATGACCTGAGGATAGAAGTCGGTTGTATGTTGAGACTATGTGATGTGATAGAAAAAGAAAGAAATGGCGATTATCATGATGTCTAGGCCGCCGATTGTTCTGGTACAATCATTTGCCAGAGCTTCTAGCGCCGTCGTGCTGTCCGTGAACACAGTCCAAGCGCTAGGCGCTGATCCCGCAATGTGGTTCAACGCGGTCAGTATGGCGAAGAGCTCGGACTCTGTAGATGAAGTCTCGTAGGGGAGTTTGTGCGCCACTTCAAGGCTCTCATGTGGGATATACAAGGCTGCTGTTGACCCGACTTCAGACACTGATCCATTGTGTGGACAGGGAGTGGGTGAGACTCAGACTTGTGCGTAACGCGTTACTAGTAACTGCGTTACTTGTAATCAATTACTTTTATGAGTAATCGATTACTCAGTAATTGATTACATTTCCGGCAGAGATTAGCTTATCTTTCAGATGTTCAAGCCCCTCATGCCGTGTGCCTTTGTTGGGCTGCTGTACTATAGCAAGCGGAGGTCATTGTAATAACGTTCCGGGACCTTCAGGGTCTCTCTGCCTAATCTCTTCCTACACCGGTGTGGTGGTACCTGAAGCTTTGGAGGTGTAGTGAGTCATGGGGAAGTTCCACGCCATGCTCGTCCACAATCGGGTCAACGTCTTCCCGGGCGATAAATACAGTAGATGCACAGATCTCTTATCCTACGCGTTTTTGTTTTTCTTATTTCAGCTGTTCTGCTGTTGAATCTTCTTTTATAGCCCCTTCTTTCTTTCTTTTTTTTTTTGTAGGACACAAAGGACCAGATGGGAAGACGGGTATAATTGCATGAATACAAAGTAACGACCGAAGTAACGCGTTACTTTTCTACTCGTTACTCAATTACATTTGAAGTCGTGTAATTGGTAACAGTAATCAATTACTTTTTCCGTAGAAGTAACTGTAACGGTAATCAATTACTTTTTTCGAGTAACGGGCACAAGTCTGGTGAGAGTAAGCTGAGCTGAGGTGCTGCAGTGTAAGTTGATGATCAACAACGGGAGGTATAGAGACTTTCTTCAGAAGACGAGGAATGTGGTCACATACAGGAGGCCTGCGAAGAGTCCACAGAAGTGGAAGGGGGACTATGTGGAACATTCGTGAAGCTTTATCACTCTTGGACAACCGCATCACATGTGGGCGCCATACTTTTCATCCAACCCTCGTACTTTGCATTGTTCGTGTTAACTGCTCGGCGCGAGAAATACACATTCCACCACTCGCAGCTTATAGCCTACCAATATACATTCGTAAACTTTAGTGCACCCTTTAATTATTCAGTAAGAAGACGGAACGGGGTAGAATATTTCGTAAAAACTCCCTATAAGGTTTGTCGCTTACTACGCTACTGTATTTTGTTTGCTGAATTACTCCCTCTATGAAACCGCATCATCATCATCATCATCACCACCACAATAAAGTCGTTGATATTCTGTCTACGAAACATCTAATAGGTGTCTTGTGCGCTAAGTGCATGACTCGAATGATACGAACATACACACAAAAAAAACGAAAGAAAAAAAACAGATGGTAACATTAGTTGCGACAGTGTCGGATTAGCCCCCAGTACCCCTAAACGAAATTAGCTAATAATAATTAAATAAGTTTAAAAAGCACTACTGTCCTTCAGATCATTTTAGTGCTCGCGTGTTGCGACAAGTAAAGCTGCGTCTTGTTATTTCGTAGCAACATAAATAAATTGTTCATTATTCATAGCACAGTTCCTCTCTGAAAGCCAGCCCCCTATGATCTGCAGAGAGCTATTAAGGCTAATACATATAGGCAATAAGCTAGTATGCCCTCTTAATTTTTCTCACAGTGCACGGGTTTACTGGTATAGTTACTTAATTTTGTCACTCCGGCAACGTCTTTATATAGACGGTGAAGGCGTCGTAAAAACGTGTTGCGCTTTTTTTGCTCTCCCTCCGAGTAAAGATGAATGACCGCCTGTAGTGACGCAGGCTAATCTTGCGTTAGCCCTACTTTATTTCCGGAGATTCATCGCACCCGCGAAGTACAGGTCACGTTGTACATCAGGTTGCATTCTTCTTACACGACCTTCTTTCTTTGTTGACTTTAATGACACGTCGCGGACACATTTGCTAACACGTTAGGCACGACTTGGCGGCTGGTCTGGTGCGTTGTACCACGGTCCCTTGATAGCTTCCTGGTCACGCAGCTTCTCCGTAACTCTATGGGGAAGCTTTGCCCAGGGACCGGAGCGCCCGCGTGGTGGCGCTGCCATCGGAACGCGGGAGAGAGACGCCTGCGTCTCCCATTGCAGTACACGTTTTTCGGATGTTGTCGCGTTATAACCGTGTGCTAGCAGCATGCCAGAGACATGCTGTGTTACCAAATGTCGCTCTGGGTATTCGGGGGGTGGCAAGGTATCCATGTTCGCGTTTCCTGCGTATTCTGACAAGCGTGAGAAGTGGAAACGTGCCATCCATCGCATTGATGGTGGGCAGTTCAGTTTTGACTCTCCACACACACGTGTCTGCGAGAAGCACTTTGACCACAGCGATGCCGTATGGCACGACGAACTCGTCATCGACGGCGATGAAGTGCTGCACAAGCGTGGAAAGTCAAACCTTCGAGAAGATGCAGTGCGCCGCATATTCGACGGCTGCCTTCGTATCTGAGCACGCCGAAACTGCGAAGCCGTTCCGTCAGATAACGATGCCCGGGAAACAGCCCCGTAAAAAGAAAGCGTCTGCCGTAGACACTAACAACGAATTCAGTGCTTTTATGGATAGAATATCAAAAGAAAATTACTCATGCAACTGGAGCTTTTGAGCTGATTTGGCTCCCAGGGATGTCAACATTTGTAATAATCGTGTAATCGCGATCTAGTGATCGCGTCAAATACTAAGGCAGCGTTCACACGGGGCAGCTTTTTCCAGCAACTATGAGCAACTTTGGAGTTATTGGTAGTCGGCCGACACCGGCAACCTCCAACAACTCGAGTTGCTCGTAATCGCTCCTCGAACGAAAACTTGAAAAGCTGCTCGCGCGCTGGCCAGTCAGCGAGAGGAGTACTGTCACGTGGCTCCCGAGGGCGTGGAGGATTTCGTTCGTGCATTCACGGGTTCAAATCCTGCACGTGCAGCTCAGAAATGACTTTTCTTTTTTTTACGAACGTCATGAAAATATGTCAATTGCCATTCTAGAAGGTAATAATCATCTATTCGCGCAAAAAAAGACTATTATTTGACAAACGGGTATAAGGAAAAGACTCCGCCAGTTGGATTCGAACCCACACTCTCCTGCCGCTCCTGCCACTCTTCTGATCCTTTTGTTTCTTTTGTTCAAAAGCCCATTCATTAATCATGGACATTTTGGCCGGTTTTACTGAACGTGTTGTACTTTTTTTAGATTTACAAGTACCTATCAACAGGGTGTTTATTTTTATGCTGTACGGAATTTTGATAAAAAAGCTATCGAGAAGTACACATGTTTTTTTGTTTTTTTTTCAATTGGGTTACATGGCCAGCCTGACATTCTCCGGAAGAGAGTATGCGACTGCAAGATGACTAATTACCTAAAATCGATTAATTAACTCTTCAATTAGCAATTTTTGGGGAAAAGCGAAATAGCAGAACGGGAGACTATTTGTTGAAAGCCATTCTACCTTCTAAAAATCCAGAAAAGAGCGCGTGACGTAAAATATCCATAGCTGAATTTCGGTATGCAAATAAGCCGAAATCGAAAAAGCGTGCCTCAAGAGCGCATCATCTACGCCGATGGAGGCTTATCTGGACCGGAAAGCAGTTTATCTGCTGCTATCTATTCAATTATATCTATTCAAAGCTAACGCCAGGGGCCTCGATTTTGCCCTCGAACTGCCTGTGGAAGGTTGCATTCAGTTTTTGGATATTAGAATGGTTGATTCTGTTTTTCACAAATGCTGGTCCTACCACCCAAGGTCCAGGAAGGCTGTGCTCCCTTTTAGTTCTTGCCATACCAAAATTGTCAAGAGGAGCATTGTTCGAACCATGTTGCGCTCTGCGCTCAACCAGTCTTGTGAACATGAGATGCAGCACAGCTTCCAAGCACAGCTGGGGAAGTTGGTAGTCGGTGGATACCCGGACACCCTCATCCAATCTGTGTCGGAAATCCTCATCACTGAGATGCGGCAGGCCTCGACCACAGAGAGGAGGCGGCCCGAAGGAAGACCAGTCTGTATTCCTTATGGACATAAAATTTCGCACAACATCAAGAAAGTAGCCGAAAGACATGGTGTCCCAGTGGTCCTGTCCGCTCCGGTGAAGCTACAACAGCTGTGCTTCAGAGTCAATAACCCCAAGCCACGCCGGGCTGGTGAAGTCCAGCATAAGAAGCCTTTCGTAAAATGTGACACATCTTCGGTTTATAAATCCCCTTGGCCTGCGGCAAGTACTATATAGGGCAGACTCGAAGGTGCCTTAATGTTAGGTTACTTGAACATGCGGCTGCAATAAAAAACACTCCCAGTGGTCACCTTGCACTACATTTAAGGGACTGCGGTTGTACACTGTTATTTGACCGCACGTGCACGCTTGCTAAACATCCCAATCAGACAGTGAGGGAGATACACGAGGCCTTCAACATTTTTCAGCATGGTCCCGATTGTGTCAGCTCCCCTTCAATAGCCTTGTCTTCTGCGGAATGTGATTATCTAACTGAGAGTCGCACAGATCGTGATATCGCCGTTTGAGTGTGTTAACCCTGCTGTCATTGCTGTTGACGTCATCATATCCTGTAGTTCTGATGTTTTTGTTCCTTGCATTAAATTCGTCAGTTGAGAGTAAGCTGTTTCTGTTGTCGTGTCTCCTACTTTGTCCGACGTCCCCCTTGGCAGCCTAAACTAGTAATAAACCACTTTATCTGGCCAGCAGATCGGCACCTACTCCAATCATTTCCACTGCTCCAAATCACGTGGCCCTTTGACGTGAAATGAGCGCCGTGCTCCCTGCGTTCCCGGTCGCCGCAGTTTCGGTTTTGGCTAATTTGTACAGCAATATTCAGGGATGGATATTTTAACGCACATGCGTGTTTCAGGATTTGTTAGACGTGGAATGGCTCTCAACGCCCTAATGAAGGAGTTAATTTTAGGTAATTAGTCATCTTGTAGCTGCATATTTTCTTTGAGAGAATGTCCGTCTGGTCGTATAACCTAGTGGCAAAAACGACATCGGTGCTGCTGTCATAACCTTTTTATAAGAATTCTGTAAAGGATAAAAATAAACACCCTGTATAGGGGTAACTCTAGAGTTCCAAGAACTGGACCCGCATTTCGAAGTTTCCCGCGTCGTAGTCGTTCGGGACAAAATAATAGTGCGTGCAATTGTGTGAAGATATCCCCCGTCCTACAGCGCGAAGGCAGCGCCGTCAGACGAAAATGGAAATTGCGCCTGGCACAGGCAACGTTAATGGACACTGCTTTACGTGGCCAATGATGCTGATCCAAGCCATCGTCCCCAGTCCTCTCATCAAGCTCATTATCATATATCATCGTCATCTTCATCTTCGCACAAGTCAAGACGGGCCCACCAACGTGAGGCCTACTTCGTCAAGCGAACACGTCACCACCGCCACCACCAGCACCACCTGATGCGAAAATCCGACTTGATTTTTCGCCAGAAGGCTCCACTTTCTTCCATATAACTTCAAGCACAGTGGGATAGGTTGTTATACGAGTAGTATGTCCTTGACATGCAGGACCTCATACGCTGTGGAAACACAATGAAACGCGAGGCATCCTCATGAAGCCGGAAACGTCCTTTTAATAATACTGCATAACTGTCTTCGTGTGTGTACGTGCTTTCAGTGTGCTTTTATTTTTTTTTTCTTGTTTTTGCGCGTAATTTACGTGTAACTTCGGGGGGAGGGGGATTTATTGGCAGAGAAAAATAAGAAAAAAGGAAAGGGGAAAGGTGTAACTTCGGCGTGTGTATGTACGCTCAGGCTTTGCACTGCGGCTTCCACATGTGTTGCTAGCACCATGAAACAACGACGTCTCGCCCAGACACACTGTGTGTGCCGACTGTAAAGCGCGCGGGGGCGAGTGCTGAGGGGGATTGCTAACTATTTAAGTGGCCGGGCGGTGTTCATGCGTACCAGCACAGGGGATACACAGAAACACTCAGTGATCGCAGGAGTGCCGCAGGGAGCAGTACTCAGTCCCATGCTTTTTAATGCCCTACTGGCGACACTCCCGTCCCCGTTACCACGAGGTGTACGCCTGAGTATGTATGCCGATGACTTATGTCTGTGGTCTTCCGGGAAACAGTGGCCAGCGCTTTGTACACGTCTTCAGGAGGCACTAGACAAGGTTACCATCTTCTTGTCTCAACGGGGCATGGATGTGTCGTTAGAGAAAACAGTAGTGATGCCGTTCACGAGGAAACGTTTACCGAACTTTCAGCTTCAAGTCCATGGTCAACAACTCCGAAGAGTAACACATCACAGGTTCCTTGGGGTCATCGTGGACATATCTCTGTCCTGGTCAGCCGAAGTTCAACGCATAAAGGAGAAAGCTACATCCGTCGTTAATGTCATGCGCTACATCGCAGGCAGTGGATGGGGAGTGTCTCCGACGGCTACGCTCGGTCTGCATCATCCACTAATTCGTCAGATGTTGGCGTACTCCCTGCCACTTCTACAAGGCCTGTGTCTCACCTCAGAATCTATCCTCGAGAGTGTAGTTGCAAAGAGCCTAAGAGTGTGCTTGGGGGTTCATCGGTCAGCTTCTAACCAGCTCACAGTTGCAGAAGCGAAGGAACCTCCGGTATCAGCTCTAAGAGTTCAGGAATCACTTCGTCACTTCATCCGACTGTCAACGCGGCATCGTCGGCACCACCTTGTTGGAGTAATTAATAAGATAGATAATTCCACTTTTCACCGGGCCATTCTGCCATACCGAGGCATCTCACTATCATATAAACGCATTCCAGCATCCCCTTTGCCATGATGGGGAGTTGTCCCTCTCAGAGTCAGTACAGAAGTTCCAGGCCTTTCGTCGAAGAAGTCCTCACCTCCTTGCATGCTGGAGCTTGGAACTAATCCGACGTCTGGATGATCGCACGGCGGTATATGCGGATGGCTCCACAATATCTACAGGATCCGCTTGTGCCTTCGTTGTACCAGCGTCGAATACTGCGCGCAGTGCTCGACTATAGCATCGTACTTCATCGACAGCAGCAGCAGAGCTACACGCTCTTCTTCTAGCCATAGAGCATATCTTGTGCGCGCCTTCCAAGGGAAAATGGGTTATTTTCTGTGATTCTAAAGCCGCCTTACAGACCCTTATGACACCGGGTACACACCACCTCTCAGCTCCTGTACTGAATGGCATACTAGAAGCGCACCAAAAAGCAGTGACCACTGGCCATGACATGATTTTCCGGTGGATACCTTGCGACTGTGGGATCGCCGGACATGATGCGGCCGATCACAACGCCGGGAAAGCACATGGAAATAGTACATTCCGCAGTGTTTACTTCACGAAGGCGGACGCCAAGAGTGCCTTAAAGTCTCTGAGCCATAAGCTGTCAAAAGATCAATGGTTTTGTGGCGAGGCTGGATCTTCCCTTCTGCACCGGGTTGACCCCGAACTAGCCCTGGTCCTCCCAACATCCATGCCACGGCAGCTTACGTCATTGCTTCACAGGCTCCGGCTCAATGTACCATACAGTGCAACACTCCTGCATAGGCTTGGGAAGGCGGACTCTCCTAATTGTCCAGTCTGTGGCTCAATCGAAGACGTCGAACATATTATAGTTATCGTAGATGGGTAGAAATCCAGCGAACCGGTAGAGATGTAGGAAGGGAGTTGCCTCAGGACAGAAGACGCCGATATTTCGAACAGAGACTGTTCTTTTTTTCAGAAGAACAACAGTCTCTGTTCGAAACATCGGCGGCTTCTGTCCTGAGGCAACTCCCTTCCTATATTATAGTTATGTGCCCAAGATACTCTGAGTGGCGTGACAGACTTGTAGCCGCGTTAGGCCGGGGGTGGGAGGGGGGGGGAGAATATGTTTAATAGAATGAAAAAAAGAAAACGGAAATGTCAGCCAGGCTATTGCCAGCTTGCTATTCCGAGAATAGTAAAGAAGAAGGAACTGAAAAATAAGCAAAAGGAAAGAAAAAGAAAAAAATAAGCTAATAGAAAGATGAAGAAAGGAACTGAGAATAAACAAAAGAAAGGAAAAGATGACAGAAAAACAGGCACGCAGTGCAGTGCAGCACAGGCACGACGGAAAGTTCGAAGAACGTCCAGTCAGAGGGTAGACGCAAGGCCAGAGTCATTTAAGAAGCGGAGCAGGGCTGTGGTGATGGCCCACTGAGTCTAGGCCGAGGGACGGGACCGAGGAGGGTGGCCATGGACAGTGTGTTGTAGCCCAGCTGTATTAGACGGCGTGGAGGGCTTGCCGTTGGAGAATGTGCTGCTGGCAGTGCAGAAGACAGTGAGCAATGTCGCCCACCTCGCCACAGCTGGAACACAAGGGGGAGCTGGATTGGCCCATTTGGTACAGGAGCAATGGGGTGCGGGCAACGTTGAGACGGAGGCGGTGCAGCAATGATTCGTCCTGACGACTGCAGCGACACGCAATGAAAAAGGTAACCGAGGGGTCGATGGACTGCTATGGCTGTCGATGGTGACTGTTGTAGGCGACGGCTTGAGATCTAAATGCTTGGGCACGGGTTGCACACCGGCGGCGAATAGCTAAATGGCAAGCCGAAAGTGTAAGTGGTGGACGTGCAGTGGCAGGAGTAACTGCTGCGGCGGCTCGTCTGGCAGCCGCGTCTGCGCGTGTGTTACCGGTCAGGCCCACATGACCGGGCACCCACTGAAGGGACAAAGCATGACCATTGACACGGAGTCCGTTATACCTCTGAATGATCAAGCTGGGTATACCCCGTATGAGGTTGGAGCGGGCCGACATCAAGCGGAGGAGAGACGCCTTGCTGTCTGTGAGGATGACCCATTTGCCAGGTGGCAAGTCAGTAATATATTCTAGGGCAGTAAGAATGGCGAACAGTTCAGCCTCGGTGGACGACATGGGGTAGGGCAGTTTGTAGACCTGTTCATGGTCTGTATCGGCAACCATAGGTGGGGAAGTTACTTTTATTTTGTAGTGCACTACCGTTACTCACTACTTTTTCGAAAAGAAACGCGTTACGTTATTCGTTACTGTTGCGGTAGTAGGTAACGCGTTACTAACGCCGTTACTTCTGATAAGTAATGCCGTTACTTTTGCATTACTTCACCAGTTGTCCTTATAATATGTACCATTTTTGGTTGAGTCACGTAAGTGCATTCCGCAAATCAATACAAGCCATGTTGGGCATAAACAAGGGTCACGCATGAACACAACTTACATGTACGATTTATTGCAACGCAGAAGTAGTTGATGTTCAAAATTTTCATCGGTGAGCTTCGCCCGTTGGGATGAGAGGACGCCTAATGACCAGTGACCAGTGTGACAATGACCAGTGTCAAGGTTGATAGAGACGGTGACCTTTTATCTCATACAGTACAAATCCAAACTGCCAATTCCTTGGTACTTTGTTACTTGTTCAGAGGGTAGAGGCTATTTTTCTGCCGCTTTTGTCCCATTCGTCCGAAAAATACCAGAGGGAGTGAAAAACAGAGGTGGTAAACAAAGGTGACACCTCAACCAGGGTAGGTCAACAACCCTTCTTTTGCGTTCTTCGTGTGTGTCGATGTGACCTTCTTGTCGTTGTTGAAGATGAATAGAAAAAATAGGGGATTTTCCCGGATTCTGCAGACACGGTCCTCGCTCAAGCTTTCAAGTTCCCGAACACGCAGTAACGCATAACACCGTTACGCGTCAGTTGTTAAAAATGTAATGACGTTACGTTACTCATTACTTTTCTCCCAAATGTAATGCGTTACCATATTTCACTACTCGAATGTAACGCGTTACCGGTAACGCACTACTTTGTAACGCTTTACTCCCCACCTATGTGACGGCAACGTAAAAGGCCACGCCCGCTGCGTCAGGCATTACGGAAGCATCGTTAGGCCGGGTTGACAATCGACCCTTTGGAGTGCAGAAGGTGCTGGGCCCATGGCCAACGAGCACTCAACTGCCAGCTTTGCGAGCTGTTACACAGTTTTTAAGGGACACCAAGCTGTTAGACGGGCTATGACCCTGTCTGTGGCGTTCGTCGCCGCTTCGCGACATCTCCAGTGGGTGTGGGTGGATGTGTCTGACATTCCTTTCCTTAGGTGATCTGGGGTAGCCGGCCCTCGTGATGAAGGCTACAATCCCCCTTTTTTTTCAATAATCATCATCATCAAAGCGCGCCTCATTCCTGCGCTGTGCCGACGGGGTCCCAAAAGGGGCAAAACTCCACATTTGGGATATTGGCACGCTTAATGAATAAATATGCGTGTCCCAACCTATTCACGAAGCTCCATGAGGTCACATACACGTACACTGCTAACATAGTATACGCAATGATCATCTGAACGTGAGAAAGAAAAACGGGAAGTGGATTTTCATGCATTAGCCCAGTATGTCCTTTTGGTTTTCACCTAAAGGGAAACAAGGAGACAGAGCTTCCGAAATTGTCAGTATTCAAATTTGTAATAATAATAATAATAATAATACGAATAATTCGGGGCTTTATGTCGCGAGACAACTGCGATCATGACTAACTGCCCACCTGAGGTTTCTTTAACGTGCGCCGAAATCTCGACGCACGACACCCCACATTTAACGTCCCTCGCAGCAGACGGCGTTTCTGAGCAGCTTGTACACTTCCACCACGTTGCCACCGTCCTCGGCCGGGTTTGAACCCGCGATCTTGGGATCAGCCGACGGACACGCTATCGACTCAGCCACCGAGGGCGCATTCAAATTTCTACAGCTCCCCGACAGCTTCATATATTCTTAGTGCATTATGCAGAACATTTAACCGATTCGAACGAAGCACGTTATTCTTACTATTATTATATTAAAAATAACAAAGACGGTTAAGAGCATCAGCTGTTTACTATATACATTAAAAACAAGACTTTCGTGCAGTAGGCTGCACTTCTTCAGGTTTGAGGACCTGTTACAAGTGGTGAAGCATATATCAAAAAACCAAGTCACATGGTACAAGAGAAAAGGGTAAGGGTGAAGAGAACTACAAACGCGATACAAATATCAACAAAAATGAAAATGAAAAACAAAACGCAATCAGTAGGAGGTGGCTCGACAAGGTCAGACAGACATACATACAGACGAGTCGGAGTTGTACGTGGAGGAAATTATATATATAGGATATATTATATATATTTATATATATTATTTATATATATTATTATATTCACGGTAATGCACATAAACCCGTCTGACACCGGCAGTTACATCGATGCCTTTCGACATCGTGGAATAGGCCACTCTTCTATGCGGTCCATAACGCGAGTCGAGATCATAGGTATGAGTGTAATATAGCGAAAGAATATGCCCAGTACAGGCTAAGTGGACTAACAGATTAGGAGTAAGTGCACTGAACGCCCGTTTCCAGGAAGCGCATTAGTCGCATTAGTTACATGGCATGTTGCAATGCACGTCATAGCACTTGCGGAAACCTTGACGCACATTTTCTGCAGGTATAAACAGATTAACCATAAACCTAGAGCAGCAAATGGGTCAGCATTTACAGGACATTACTCAGGGCATGAATGTGTTGGGCTCACCATTATGACACAAGTGCATGAAGGTGCGCGGCGTGGTGGTTTACTCGAAATACGATGAACAGATGCAAAACAGGCACGGACAAACATGGGCAGGTCTGTGTCGATGAGCCATCAGTAAATCACCATCCATCTCCATCCATCCACCATCTCCATTTTTTTCTTTTAAAATCAATCAATCAATCAAACATGGGCAGCGTTCACTATTAACTAGACGAAGACTAACCTCGCAGGACACTTGATGTGTCTGTGCTGCAGCTGCCACTAACTGTTTTTTTTTTCTATTTCTCTTTTTCTTTCTTTTCTTTTTCAAGTTTTGAGTTTCTTTTCTATGTGTTCTTTTTCTTTTCTTTTTTTTTTTGTGGACCAACAATCCGGCATCAGCATAGCCTGACATTTCCTCTTTTCTTTCTTACATATTCCCCCACTTGATGGCAAGAACAATTTTTGAATTGGTTGCTAGTGCTGTCAACGCAGCACCAAGCGGCTGTACTGCAAGCACTGGAGAGTTTTCTTGAGGAAGCTCGACTAATCAGACACTTTGTGACATAAAAGCATGCGTTCACTCATGCGAGTGTCGTGCTGTGTGAATGTTTTGAATGAGTTCATCATCATCAGTTAGACTTCCCTCTACCACTGATCTCTACTTCTTCCCCTTATGCTTATTTTATTTCTTATTTTTATCCTTATTTTCTTCTCATTAGCAATCTAGTATAGGGGTGACGAGTAGCAAGTTCGTTTCTGTCGCGACTAACGCCCCCCCCCCCCAGTTTTTTTTCTCCTTCCCATTATTTTAGGGGAGCTCAATGGCAGATTTAAACAATTTCCCGCTCTCTATGTTCTCCTTCGTCAGCATAAAAACTGAGTAGGTTCACTCTCAAACGGAGCGCCGCGGTCCCTAAAGTGCACTCGCTCGTGTCAACCTATTTTTGAGAACGCAATAGTCAGGCATTGTGGAGGCATCCATCTCAACGCGCGTCTGAGGTTGTCGAAACCGCGCTCATCGAGCACTACCACACTACTACGTATTAAGGGTAAGATAACCCTTCCCCAGCCGAGGTAGCTTTTTCGTCCATAGGTGTGGCAGGTTACTCTTGGTGTTCCTGTCTCTTTAAACAAGCCAGTTACTAGTGAACGCTGCCCATATCTGTCCGGGTCTCTTTTGCGTTTGTTCATCATATGTGCACGGAGGCATGTGGCGTACGAAAATTCCAATAATACCGCGGTCGTCGCTTCGCGTTCACCATAATTCACCCTTTCCTATTAACTCTGTGAAGTGGGGTAGGGTCCTGTGGCTACCACGGAGAAACATCCCATGTCATCATCACTTCTCCATCTATTGTTGTTGTTGTTGTGGTTTCCAGCATGGAAGAGCGTTGTTGCATAGATCTATTTCGTCCCACAATGTTTAGCGACACCGACGAGCGATGTCGAACAACACTACTAGATGAATGACGACGAGATGATGTGTTTCACCGCAACAATTTGGGTACCATACTTCAGAGCGATGTCGAGCAGCTCGTTTAAGTCTGGGTTTTCCCAGAAGTTCAGTCATATTGTGCGAGCTGGATCGTTTCTATCTCTCTCTCTTTTTTTTTTTTTTACACGATGCTAATGTGTAGACACTAACTTCTTGAACAACAATATTGGATAACAGACGCCGAGACACAAGAACAATCAGAACACAGTAGCTACTCGCAACTTACATATTTACGGAATACTACATTTCCGGCACAAATGGGCATCACTTTGTCCTTGTGTTTTGGCGGCTGTATTCCCCAGGAGGAACTTGGCTGAGTACCCCGATTGTGGTTGATTCTGGCTGAGTACCCGATTACACATTGTCACTAGCGCTCCCAGTAACATTTCAGAACCATATTAGCTTAAATTTAGCGAATCGGTGCAACTATTTTTGACCTCTCGAGGACGTCGGCAACTTGGTGCCATGATACAAGTTGTTTGGACACGCGTGGGACGTTAAGTATACGGTGTGCCGTTTGCCGAAATTTCGTTGCCACATTCAGTGCGAATTCGGCGCGAAATGAATCCGCAGACCGACCACTCGGGTGTCGCGCATGATCATAGTTGTCTCACGACGTAAAGCCGCGAATGATCACCTTTTTGATGTCGCGCTCAATACGAAATAGTCCAAAACGCAGCGATACAACACCTAGACGTAATTCGGTCCACAATGAACGTACGAAGAACTCAAGGATTGTTAAGTGTGGCATTGACTATCACCCTTGGAGGTTTTCCCTAAGTTTTCCGGCAAACCTTTCAGACTAATATCGGCACGTTCCCCCTGAAGTCAGCCCAGGACGCGCACTGGCCCCCCTGTCCCTCATTTCTACATGTTGTCCTCTCGCCATCTGTCCACGTCTGTACGCCGCTTATAGCCACAGTTGCTTCGTGGCGCTAACACGGAATAAATTTATGTCTTTGTCATTATTAACACTGATAATAACGCAAAACCATTTCTTATCACATTTCATCATAACGACCGGCTAAACGACCTAGGAGTTAGCCTCAGATAACGTCATCTAATAACTAATGAACTTCTTATAGTTATCATTCTTCACTCAGGTATCGCGCGAATCTCCGAAGAGGACGCTTGCTTTCATACACTTCCCTGTGCGCCCCTTTACGTAATCTACATAGCCCATTCCTCTGTTTACTTCTTTGCTTCGCTTTTTCTTTTCTTTTTTTAACGGCTGAGCGTTGATAAGGTTCAGCTTCCGGAACCTTCGGCAGCGGATATGCCATTCGCTGTCCTCCAATTTCCTACGCAGCTCCATTGCAGGCAGACAGATAAGCTAGCTTGCCTCTCCCTAACGTAGTTCCGATGAGCTGATAGCCACCCGCGACACTTCCCTAACTACACATTTGTTATCGACAGCGCAGAACCGAACGCGTACAACGCGGTGGTTGTAGAATATATTAGTATAAATATCAGAACTCTTTTATACGGAAATTCGCATTCGTTTGTGTTGATAGGCGCGGCAAAGTTTATAAATACGATGCATGTTACATGTCGCTTTTTGTCTCGTTTCTCTGTTCGTTACCGTTGTCGTTTTGTTGTTCATTTATAGTTTTTCGCATTTGTATTTCGCATGTGTATAAGTACGATGAGCTGCAAGACGAGCAGACAAAAATAAAATGGTGCTGTTAGTGACGCCCTCTTTACGGCAAAACAAAAGTAACGCAACTCAGTAAAGAGCTCACCATGTAATAAAATGCGTCTTTGATCTTGTTCCCGGGAAACAAGGCTTCCAGAAACAAATCTTTTCGCAACGACATGTCCCGATGCAATAAAAGAGTCCGACAGCTATTTCCCAAAATCTCGCCGCACATTTGTGAGCGTTGCCGTCGAATGTTGTCATGCGGCAGGACTAAGGTCAGTTTGGGGCTAAATGGCCATGATGCAATGGGAGACATTTGAAACGGGAAATGTGTGAGACATTGAAATAAAAGCGCTATCATTATGGAGGCGGTTTTGCCTCCGCCAGCTTGCCGTAAAGTAGAAGTGGATTGGGACAGACCGTGTGTCGGTGCAGACCATCTAGTTAGCTATAACATGCAGTGCAAGGGGATATAAAAGTGTCGGAAATCCTGTCGTGTGTGTTGGCAACCACAAACAATAGGTTGTTAACACGGAATAGAATTCTATTATCGTGTCTCCAAGTGCTAACACGCGCGTTTACTTAAAACCGTCGGGACGGAATTGCAGCGTCGACAAAGATAAACTGTCCGAACCGTAGACACGTATGCAATTGCGAAAGCGAAGAACTGCGACTATTGGAAGGTTTCCGACAGATACATAACAGGTCGTCCGGTTCCGGGATAGCGACAAAAGCCCTGGTATATACATATGAAACCTACATATTGTTCCTCTAGAGTTGTGTGGTTTATGCGCTCGAGGTTGAGTGATTAATGTACACCCCATCCAGATTCAGATGTGTGTCGGGCAAACTTGTGCCCGTTACTCGAAAAAAGTAATTGATTACCGTTACCGTTACTTGTACGGAAAAAGGAATTGATTACCGTTACCAATTACTCGACTCCAAATGTAATTGAGTAACGAGTAGAAAAGTAACTCGTCACTCCGGGCGTTACCCTACATTCACGCAAGTTATACGCGTGCCTCAGAAAACAAAAGAAAAAAAAAAGAAAGAAAAGGGTCCAACAAGCAGTACAGCTGAAATAACACAAAAACAAAAACGCCCAGGACAAGTAGATCTGTACGTCTACTGTATTTATCGCACGGGAAGACGTTGACCCGATTCTGGAAGAGAATTGCGTGGAACTTCCCAATGACTCACTAAACTTCCAAAGCTTCAGGTGCCACTGCCACCACACTCGTGTAGGAAGAGATTAGGGAGAGAGACCCTGGAATTCCAGAACTTTATTACAATGACCTCCGCTTGGTATAGTAGAGCGGCTGAACAAAGGCTGACAGCACGAGGGGCTTGACTAACATCTGAAAGATAAGTTAATCTCTGCCGGAAAAGTAATCAATGACTGAGTAATCGATTACTCAGAAAAGTAACTGATTACTCGAAAAATTACACAAAAATGTAATTGCTTACAAGTAACGCGAGAGTGACACTTTTCAGTGACTTTCATCGTTACTAGCAACACGTTACGCACATGTCTGGTGTCCGGTGACCAGCATTACATGTTGGGCACCCTTGCGACTTCAGACCATAAGAGGTGGAGAACACCATCGTCATGTTAACCAGACTTTGACGGCAGTCCCTCGACGTACGGCACCTGAGGTGCTCAATGTTCACGTCTTTGTCTGGAACGTTTGGTGTTCTCTGAATTTCGCAAGGCAGGGATGTTCTCTAAAATCAGAGAGAAGCTAGATTCATCCCTCAGCTTTGGTATGGTATTGTATAAGGATTTCACTATTCGAGAGTTTAAAAATCGCAGTCTTTCAGTGCCATGCTCTAATGCTCTATAGAAAAGCATCACACGCGGCCAAGTGTGAAAAGCGTGGCTCTACTTTGCTATGAAAAGGCAGCAGATCGTGTGCGCCAATGCATTTCCAGATAATGTGGACGGTTTCTTTCTCCTCAGCCAAAGCAACAGCTGTCCGGTCACATCGTTTTCTACTTGTTTTTCATGCAGAGGACATTTTTATAAGCATTAGAAACATATCTTTTCGTATCGATTTTTAGAGAGAAAAGGTGGACAGCACAATACCACAAAACGGCGCGCTTTTTCAGCTGCCTTAATATGTCGTATCGATTTTTGAAACAAATCCGATAACATTTTGAAAAGCAGTATAAGCCACAAAACACTCTTTTTTATGTCTCACCAAATGATATGTGAACTCTGCTTCGACGATCAGAGTATTATTATCTTAATAAGTTTTGTATTTAAAAACAGCAACAGCAGTAATACAGTGGGACCTCCTTTATTTTTACGTTCTTTTCGTTATACTCGTCTGCGAAGCACACGGGGGTAATTTACTTGGAAAGTCGGCTGACACGCCTTGAACTCATATCGCACACAAGAACCGTCGTTCTGCTGGCGGAAGGTGAATACTTAGGCTGTCAAAAAAAAAAAAAAATGCAACGGAGCAATATATGCGAGGCCGGAAATGAAAGCGGGGCTAAACTTCAAGAAGTTCCGTCCGTCATTTCGAAAGAATAGATTGGATAAAGCTATATGCTGACAATTGAGTTGCATACTAATTTATGGAATGTTCATGGCAGTGCTTATGGTTTATGGCTGTTTATCAAGTAGTATTATTGGTAAATATTCTTGTTAAACCCGGCAGACCTTTTTCCGTACATTCAGTAATAACCAAATACGGTACCCGTGTGGTGGTGGTGGTGGTGGTGGTGGTGACGAAAAACCGGCTTGCCGTTGTTGGCCTCACGTATGTGGGCTGCGTCACGACTGTAGCCAGGATGAGATGATATGGTGTGATAACAGATGAAGGAATGATGACGGACGAAAATTAAGATCTAGGGCAGTCACTGCAGAATTGGCGAGAAGTCCGAGCAGTACTCATAGCCTTTGAGCGAGACACGGATTCCTGGAGAAAGTAGACGAGGCTGGGATTTTTGGAGTGTCTTTCCGTGAAAGAGCCTCTGGGATGTAGGACATCATCCACAGTACAGTTCCTGCAATGGCCAAGGTATTTCTCCCGCACCGCAGCATATGCACAGCAATGCAATAGGATGTGCTCGATAGTCTCAATTTGCTGACAGTGTATGCAGCTTGCGTTGTCTAGAGAGCCAATCTTGAATAACTGCGATTTAGTGAAAGCGCTTCTTGTTCGCAAGCCTGAAGAGCAGAGTTTGTGTACTCCGGGAAAGTCCTTTAAGCGGAAGATCAAGTCGATGATTTTCCAGGGTGTCCCGGATCCCAGGGTGTTGCATAAGAACTATTTCATTGATGACCAATTTTCTGTCGCTGTCTCCCGGGGTTTGCAAACTAGGGCTAGTGCTGTGGTGTGCAGCAGTTGGTCCGCTTTTTCGTTGCTAATAATGCCGACGTCGGACGGGATCCATTGCAGGGAGATGTCTCCACCGATTGTCTTGTGTTGGTCACACGACGTTCTGATACACCGAGCTAGAATGCTATTGCATGTGGGGTTCATCACCATTTGGAGAGTGCTACGCGAGTCCGTGAGGACCACAGCCTTGGTGATTCCCTTTTCCTGTACCGTAGCTGCTGCATGTAATATTGCCAGAAGCTCAGCCGTCGTACAGCATACACGGCACCCGTGTCAACGACCAACCAGCAACCATCACACCAATCAGCTGTACTGGCATTTTACTTATGCCATTCGATGAGACCTGTGCGCACATTAAGGTGAAACCAGCTGTAACATGACGCTAATGATTTAGTATATAATTATTTCGTATGATCTACCACAAATAAATTAGTAGAATGACTCGTAGAGCACTGTGCGGCCAACAAAGGAGAAAGGTGACCACACCATTACTACCAGCGCCGCAATCACACGTAGTATTGTGCGTTCTCCTTATAATGCACAGTTACATATCTATCCTACAGTCCTGTGTGCCTTTAACAATCTCTTATTTTCTTCCGATCGCTAGTTGATGCTAATTCGGATATAGGCGGAAACTAAAGAACGTTGTTGATCACCGCTATGCGATCTCGTTTCCGCGTTAGCTCATCAACAAACCGTACCAGACTAGAGGGACAAAGCGGGGTAGTTGGTAAACGGTCATAATTCGCTAATATGCATCATAGATGCAGGTCTACGTCCCGTTTATGTTCCTAAACGACTTTGTCCGTGTCTTCTATGCTGCATAGTGGCAAATTATAGCCGTACCATCCCGCGCCATAAAAGGCGCATTTAACATTGATATTGCTAAGCGTGAAATAATGAGAGTAGCAGAGAGTCGTTGCAAGGCCATGCTTTATGCCCGAAAAAGACATAGCGCAAAGGACACCATTCATAGGATCTCAAACGCACGCGCCCCGAAGATGATGAGGATGCTGATAATCATTCTGCCTCGCATTCTTGCGCTTTATTGTTGAAAGTGCACTTTTGGCATTGCCAACTTCGCGTCCACAAATGTTTTTTTTTTATTCCGTGTTAGCGCCGCGAAGCAACTGTGGCTATGAGCGGCGTAGAGACGTGGACAGATGGAGAGAGGACAGCAGGAAGGAGTGGGGGACAGGGGGGGTTAGTGTGCGTCCTGGGCCGACTTCAAGGGGAACTGTGCCGACATTCGTCTGGACAGTCTTCGGAAAACCCAGGGAAAACCTCAGACAGCACAGCCGGTGACAGGATTCGAACCCGTGTCACCTCCCAGTCTCGGCGTGGAAAGCCATCACCTTTACCAGTACGCCACGGGAGCTGGTGCGTCCACAAATGAAGTATGTACGTGATCCTCCTCGATCGTATACGAGAGTTTCTTAACCAACTTTCAATTACACTCCCAAAATTTGTTAATACATGATTTGTTGGCTGGTTTATTGATTGATTGATTGATTGATTAAAAATAAATAATTATGGAGATGTCAGGCTACTCCAAAACGCATAAATAGGAGGCATGAATGAACAAGCGTGGTCCAACTAATGCATGAGTCGAGTAAAAAGTGGCATCTTTCTAACCGAGATGCAAGTTGCCAAAGTAGTCGTTTTCCATGAAGCACATAAAGCTGATGATGAAAACATTTTCAAAAATTATAGGCCCATGCCTTTACTACCGGTATTTTCCAAGCGCTTCTTCAACTCCGTCTTGAAGCTTTCTTTTCAAAATGCTCTGTAATGACTAGCTGTCAATTCGGCTTCTCTAAACTCCGCTCAACTGAACTTGCGTTATTGGCCCAGAAGGAGCTAATGATTCAGAACGTAGAAAAAGGGCTATTTACTCTTGCAGTTTATCTTGATTTTTCAATAAGCCATTGAATTCACCGAACATTCGTTGCTTTTGCAAATGCTCGAGCGTTACGGTGATGGTGATGTGATAAATCGATGTGACCGTTTCACTAGGCCGCCATTCTTCAACACTACTTAAACTAACTTTTGATACACCTCAGGGTAGTACACTCGGGCCTCTCTTGCTTAATGTCTACATAAATATATAAATATTGTAATTGCTACGGACTTGTTCTTTGTTTTTACGCAGATGACATTACTATATACTTTTTAGGCGACAACTAGCAACTTGTGCTTCTTTCATGCGTGTTTTTTTTTTCTTCATCTTCCTTATGAACGGCGTAGCACAGTCAGTAGAGGACAGCTCAATTGTTGTGCTTGTACATAACGCTCAGACGCTTTTAGGCATATGCCGGGGGGTCAGTCGTGACGTTTGACCTTTGTGAGGCCGACAACCGGCGAGCTCTATTCACCACCACCACCACCACCACATAACTAACTTCATTCTCATATCTGACATCTGATGCTTCGCGTGTAATGGGGTAGTGTACTGCTCTGCATCGGTGAATCACCCCTTGTCATAGTCACGATTTATTTGTTGTTATTGTTGTTATTGGTGGAACATACTTCATACATAAACATAACATGCTACATAAAACGTCTTGCTGGTTTTCAGCCTTCGAGTTGGTGTTTGTTTACGTGTCTTGCCCATCGCTCAGACTTGCCTATCATGGATTATCGTGGAACATACCAATGGTGCTTCTCTTCAGTTAAAGAATGGACGGAAAATAATGGTATTCACATCAACACTGAAAAGCAAAAAGCAGAGCTATACAAAGCGAAAAATAAACCCACACCCTGTCCTGTGGATGTCGTGTTAGAAAATCAGCATATTGAACTTGTCAATCCTGCTAAATTATTAGGAGTGTTATTCTCAGCCAATTTATCTTGGGAAGCTCACGTGGTTTTCATCTCCGGCAAAGTGGCAAAAGCATGCGGCATCACGATCAAGTATCGTTATAAGCTTCCGAAATCGGTCAAATTATTAATCTATCAATCATTTATACAACTCGTGGCTCTTCTTGTACAATTTACACAAAACTCCCATACGACTGTCATACGACTGTCATACGACTCGCTCATATGACTCACCATACAATCAAATCTCTTGCAAATACCTCCCCATAGTGGCACTACGGCAAAAGTGTACGGCAAACAGTCACTAACCATACTGCAGCCAAATTGATTGCAAAATACTTTGAACGCCTTTTTAGCGTCGATTACAGATATTTTTTTCTATGTCCCCAAGAAAACTCCGCGATGTTTATCTGTGTTGACCGATTTGCCCCATTCCTGTATCACCCAGTTATTGCAAGATGGTTCTGCGTTGATTGTAAGATTGTGGATGATTGCTCACTGTATGTATGAGCGCATGTTAATGTATGGCATTCCAATCTGCGTTCTAACATTATATCATTTGGCCTTGGTTTAATATGCTGCTTGGATTATTGCATATGTATGTCATAAACAACTGCGCTGCTGTTTGGCACCAAGTGTATAAAGGGGCGCTGCCCTAGGCAAGCAGCTCCTGCTGCTTTTTGGTAGCACTCCACCATTATGTTTATACCAGCATAAACAAAATAAATAATTAAATTGAATTAAATTGAATTGAAAATGATTTAATAGTTCCAATGACCGTAGACAAAATACAACGATGGGACTCAACGAACCGCTCATATCGTCATTGCGTGTATCTGTTGTTCGCTAACGAAGAACAACTCCACGGTTGATAAAAGCCAGAACTGAAGGTCCACAGCTAAGAAATTGGCGGCAGTACATTTTCGCTTTGATAAACTAGCGCTACATTCCCAGCTTCTTTCCACTGACCGTATAGCATTGTTTTCTTCACGTGCCCTCCCAGTAGGAAACGTGTTCCATCTTTGTTCGACTTATCTACAGACAGCTGAAGTATTGACATGGCCAACACAAAAGCTGTCGTTGCAGATGTCAGGGATCGCGGATGCTCTCCAATATTTTGAGGCTGAGATGTAGAAACATCTTTTCTTCCAGTCTGTTTTGTGAGACAGCATGAAAGCAGACGAAATCTATTGAAGTTTCCGCTTTACTAAAACGCTCGATGTAAAGAAAAATAAAACGTGAAGCGGCGAGAACGGAAAGGCGTTAAAACGTTTCGAGAAAGGCGAGGACAAGATTTCTAGTCCTGCCTCGAGACGTTCCAGAAAATTTTATTGTGGAGGTATTTTGGAGGTAAGTGCTGCGAGTGTTCGTTTCTTGCGCACACACGGTCTGTTATGGTGTCGGAAAGTGCTTTCGACTGTAGTTATCGGTAGTACCCGCTTTTCCTGCTTATTAGTCTTCCATATACGAACAGAGAGAAAGAGATAGAAGAACATGCGTCAGAGTAAGCAGAAAATGTCGCCAGAGTGTTCGCAGAATTCTGACTTTTTGGGAACACATTTATATATATAAATAGGGTTGCCACCAGGCCGGTATTATACGGGCAGGGCCGGTTATTTGCTCGCTCTGCCGTTTGCCGGTAGGAATGTGATACCGGCAGCCTTTTGTCGGTATTTGTGGCTCAAGACCTTTCATAGGGGCTTTTGCGGGATTTTCCCTTCAACATTCCACTACAGCTTGAATAAATCTGGAGCACAGACCCAACTCCGCGCAGTCACCAGTTGTTTTCTTAGTTATTCATTATTATTATTACACACAGGAACACTGACAGAATGGCGTAAATGCGGGCTAGCTGGTGGATAAATTCCATGATAGGCAAGCCTGAGCTCAGGCTTGCCTATCATGGAACACAGGAACACGTTTCCTCGTATTGGCTTGAGCTCTCTCTCTCTCTCTCGTTTTCTGTGCGTGCTCTTCCACCCCGCACCCACTTCCCTTTCCCGCGAGCCTTTCCTCCTTTCCCTCTATTCCACCTCCTCTCCCTCAGCCAGTATTTTTCACTACGAAAGGTGGCAACCCTATATATAAATATGTTCCCCGTTTCACACGGCGCTGGTGAAATTAACACATGTGTAACATGACGTGCATGTAACCTGCCAAAAAAATATCGCTTTTTAAATATAAATGCTGGAAGTATACTGAATTAACGGGTTAAGTAACGTGTTTTGAGCATTTCTTATCGTGTCACAATCCTCACGTGGTTGCTTTGACAGAGACCTGGTTGCGCCCGGATATAGCTGATTCGGATGTAATCCCCCCAGATTACAAGATATACTTCGTAATGACCGTGATGGTTCTCGCAGGCGTGGAGTGACACTCGCCTGTAAAAATTGCTTACGCTGTCAATTGCTATCGACACCATTGCCGCCTGAATCATTGTGGTTCAAAACTAACATTGTGCAAACAACTCTTATTGTTGGTGTTGTGTATAGAGATCCAAAATTTCCGGAAATTTTGAATCGCTCAAAAAAAAACAACAGTTTCTTTTTTTTGGGGGGGGGGGGTTAAAATTAGAAATAATGGAAACGAACGTGGTTGCTACGTCTCTATTGGATTTAAAATTGAATCGCAGCATTGTTGGCTAATCCACGTACAGCATACAATGAGCTGGAAGCTTTAGGAGCGTTCATCCTTTAGACATAAATGGAGAGCAGAGCGTCCCATGAGACTGCCGTCTACTCAGCGATAGGTAATTAGAACAACCCGTCCACTCCGAACAGAACTCAGACAACACGTGAACGCGATGGCGATCGCTTGGGGCGGCCAGACGGAGCTCTAAGTTGGTGGCTGTTGGCGGATTGGAACGCATCAAAGGCACGAAACTTTATATTTTTGAATTTTGTCGCCTGGAAATTTTGGGCAATTTTTCCGGAGACGAGGAAAAAAAAACGGAAAAAGAAACTGGTTTTTCCACAAAACTTTCAGGTTTTCTTCGGGGCTTCGCATCTCTAGTTGCATATCGACCTCCTAATTCCCCGTGAACGTTCCTAACTTCCCTTGAAGACTACATACATGTAGCCGCACACTAGGCAACACGACAGAATAATATCTCATGGGTGATTTTAATCTTCCAGACATACGCTGGACCGACTTGGTCTCTCTGGGTCCTGATAAGCGAAAGGCCGAACGTATGTTCGAAAGAGCATTCCAGTATAACATTGTTCAGATGGTTGAGGGCGCAACGAGGTCCGCCCAAGCTTCACTTGCCAGCTCGATTCTTGATTTGGTGTTTGTGTCTAGCTCTATTGAAAACGTGCAGGTGTCAATAACAGATGGTATTTCTGGCCATGACATTGTTCTTTTAAGATATGTATGTTCTGAACAGGGTGTCAAATGCCTCATTATCGACTAGTCAAGAATTATCGGGCTGCAAACGATAACCGCATTCTGTTACATTTAGAAAGTTCCTAATCTGAGATTGAGCAGCGCTGGAAGACTACGGCTGTAAATGATTTGTGGCTATAGTTTAAGGATTGTGTTTTCTTTTGCCTAGATACAGGGTGTCGCAGAAGATGTGTAATTGAATTATTATAAAAAAATCTACACCATCTACAATCATGCGGTCAACGGCATTTGTTCTTACTAGCGTTTTGCCACCCCCTGATGTCAATGTCATGTAACGTAACGTAAGTTTAACTATGTCAATTTTTCGAAATGAACTAAGAAATTTGCCAAGTAAAAGTCACTTTTTTACCCCACCAATGTGAAGACCGTGCCGAATTTACTCAAATTCATGATAATTGCCAGGGATATTGAGGGGCTATCCCATCGAAAAAAAAATAGTCGAACATCATGCTTTTCGGGGCACCAAGGCGGCACCGTAGCGCTTGATTTTTTTTTTTTTTTGCGGAATCGTTGTCAGTCCGACGAAAGGAGGTCGCAAGCCCAGCCCACAAAGTGATAGCAAAAAAAGCGACAGTTATTGAAATTGGGAAACCGAAACTGCGGCTACCTGGAACGCGGGGAGTACAGCGCTCAAGAGGCGATAGTGGCTCTTTCACCCTCTCACACTGGGGGTGAAGAAAAGACGTTCTCATTAAGACAACTTCGTAGCTTTTATAATTAAAAATTAATTAACGATTTTTAGGTAACTATTCATTCGACGGTTGAGCAACAGATGGCCACAAGTGCGTCCGCCGGCCCAGAGATGATAGAAGTGAAAAACAGGATGCCCTTAGTTTTTTAATGAAAAATCTGTATCTAAAAAAAAAGACACCCTGTATATGCTGCATAAAGCTAAGACCGACAGCGAATGCGGGTTCAGGATGTCACACGAACGCAGTACCAGAGATGTAAAATGCAGCAGTCCGGTCACACCATAGGTAGAGGGAAAGTCGAGCCGTTTAGCAGAGTCGGTCGCCTGTAAAGCGTGCTTTGACTGCGTTGCAACAATGCGGTAGGTGAAGTCACGCTCCCGCTCAAAGGTTCGCGTTTCCACCTTTAGTTTATATCTTTCTGAGAGACTCGTACACAACAACAACAACAACAACATGAATGATGATGGGACAAGGACACGTAGACCCTGCATCCACACTTTTTAACGCGGGAAACGAATGTTCGCCATAATGTGTACCATCCTAACCATCTCAGCAAAGGGAGAGAAAAGGTAGAGGTATCATCATTTTCAGATGACTGCTCAAAAGGGTAAAAAGCGCACCTTAACACAATCCAAGAAACGGCGTTTGTCGTCAATAACAACAATAAGTGATTATGAACTACATGAACAGATAGAAAGTCGGGCATTTCGGCTCATCATCCTCTTCTCGTGACGATGGTGAGCTGACTTTATATTTTTCTTAATTCCCTCTTTACTTTTACATTCGTATTCAGGAATTGAGACGTCTCCACAAGACGTGCAATGTTTTGATAATTTTATAACGAACTCAAAAATTTGGAGAAGACGCTACGTTTCCTATCACCTACGTTTGACGTCATCAAGACATTACGACTGTTATCAGCGAATTTTAGTGAATCGTACGTTATTGCCTTTGCGTACGTAAGGGATAGCGTGGTGATTCTGCGCTCTGCGCGAAGCTCTCTTTATGTTTTGTGCGTGTGCAGAACAACAAACGCTATCCCTTACGTAGCAAAGGCGATAACGTACGATGCACTAAGACCCACTATTGAGTGAACGCAGAAGCTGGAAACGGCAAGCGCATCAGGTCACTACAGAGTTCAGAGGCACTCTACGAAAACGATAGGATAAAGGAAGCTCCTGAATCGAAGATCAGCAATGTGATGTCAATCACTTTAAAGGGGGATCACGACTGGTTTATCATGTCTCCGGAGCCGCGTTATCGTGAGCTATCCACTAAAATTCGCTAACTATACTGGTGCGTGCTCGAGGTGCGACACAATAAACAAGCTTTGAAAAGTATGTAGCTTGTTAATTACGAGCTATGCTCACAACACATTTTCTTTTACAGTCATCATTAAAAATAGCATTGGAAGACAGGCCTTCCACAGTTAGTACCGACGAGCCAGTTCACGATGCTGAAGACACGACAGGAAGGAGAGGAAAACGCGCGGTATCAACACCGCTTCAGTAAAACCCTCTGCTGATCTTAGACATAACGAATGGGTAATTACATATACCGTATCATGCACGACTTCCCGTCTTCGACGTTCTTAAGTCAAAGGACTTGGATGCCCCTAAGGAGTTCTCTATTTACCCGAGTGGCATGTTCCGGCTGCGTTTCAGAGACAGAAGTTGTGCAATGGCCAAGCTAATCTCTAGCGATCCTACATATTTACTCGACCTGACAGAGTTAGGCGCAAATACAGAATGAGGATTCCCGCAATTGACATGATAGAGGGACACTTTATTTACTATATTTCTTCCTAATATTTACCAGTGCGTTAAATGCATATAATCGCGGTACCATTTGTAAGTACTACCGTTATTAGGCTGATCCGTAACTGTCCCATGCAGCAATGCGTGCATATTAATTTGCGAACGTTGTTTGCATATCTGAGCTGGCGATGCTGCGCATGCATGAAAGATACCATATGAAACTCTGGCAAAAGATAAAGAACGTGCCCCCCTGTTCTTGGTTGGTAATGTTCGCTTGAAACGTCCCGTGTTGGATACAGCGTAGAAACAACGACATAAAAGGTAGATAATAACAGGGACAATCAAAGGTAAACAAACAAAGATACTTAGGTAAAAACAAATCGCGGTTTAAAACTTAAAGGATAGTTCCGTCCTCTTGGTTTAGCTGCTTTGAAATATTTTTCTGGACTTTTGTTATGCATCAACAAAAATATATGCCAGCTATTCAGCCATAAAATCACCTATTTCCTCCTGCACTTAGGAGAAGTCGGTGTATAGTGCGTACCGTTGTGACCAAAGGGCGGTAGATGCGACGAGTAATTTCATTCATGTTGTTCTTTGGGTCATCGTAAGGACCAGTATTTTCATTTTATTTTATTATTTTATTTTTTACACTACGTCAATACTCCCGGTTAGGCATGACATGACGGAGTGGAGAGTTAACCTTGATGGAATAGGAACACCACTGAGCAATATGCAAGATACAACGGTTCAGAAGACAGTAGCATAGTCATGTGTGTGAAGTCAGAATAACACATAGCAACAATACAACTATAGGCCAACTGATCGTTGTACTGAGGAATCGGGGTTTCTGACTGCTTCAATGTCATGGGAAAGGCCTTTCTGGTGTCTACCATAAGGAGGATCGCTCTTTTATCATTGAAAGAGGCGCAAAAGTTTCACTTTGCGCTGTTTTTATTACCGGCTGGTGATCTGCCTCTCCACCATCAACTCCTTGTTATTCAAGAGTACCAGCGGCATGGCCGAGTGGGCTAAGGCGTGCTGAAGACTGAGAGGATGTGGGTTCGAATCCTACCATCATTGGTGCTGTTTGAGGTTTTTCCGAAGACTTTTCAGACGAATGTCGGCACAGTTCATCCCGAGGTCGGCTCTAAACCCCCCACCCGTTCTCCACCCTTCCTGCTGCCCTCTCTCCATCTGTCCACATCTATACGCCGCTCATAGCCACAGTTGCTTCGCGGTGCTAACATGGAATCAAAAAAAGGTTCAAGAGTAAACGAACACACAACTCATCCACACGACAGAGACAGATATGTATAGGCATTGCATATTGCAGTGCAGGATGACGTAGAAAGTAATTTCGGGAACTGACAGGCTAACGTCACGGTTTTGGCATCATATAGCTCTCGTAGCGAGAAGAATAGTGCCCACGTGTGAACCTATAAAAATTTATGTAGGAGTTTGAAGTGAGACACCAATGCTCTTATGAACACGCATATGACAAACTTTCAAGAGAGCAACCTTTAAGTAGTTCCGTCCCATACACGCTAGGTTTGATCGCGATACGATCTTTCTTTCACGAGCACCCTTCTATACGCGGCTCCAAGACTGATCCCGAAGGGAAGGAATCGGAAAAGAAACCATTCGCCTCCCCATTCCATCGAATAGATGAAGCATACTACAGTCTGACAGTGGAGGAGCAGCAGTACAGAGAATGTGCGCCAGGGGTCTGGAAGTGCTTCGCATCAACCGAGAAACAAAGGGCGGTAAAATATTTTATCTTCCGAGGGAGCAAGAAGGAAGTCCGCAGTTCATTTCGGCCGGCCATAATGGATGAATCGGCCGCCAAGGTGGTGGCTGACTGCAAATGCGGGGCAGAGCACGGCGTCTCCCCCATCTGCGGAATGGCGATTTATCCTGCGCAGTTGTCAGCGAACCCCTATAATCTCAACGACTCCTCAGACGACGGGACCTCTTTCCTTTTTCTTCCTAGGGCAAGGTCAGGTCGTTATTGCAGATTGGAACTCATTTCACTCGGAAGACGTGCCACGTGACATGAGGAGTATTACGAAAGCGTTGCAGCATGAAAAACACAGATTTTGTAGAGTCTGTGCATTGTGTGCTGTAGTCTGCCGTTTACGGCGGCGTAGTTAAGTCTTCGCCGTTACTGTTATTAGCGAAGGATATCGATGTGCCACATTATAGGATCGAAATGTGTCGTACCGTTAGCATGTCCTTTCAGATAGTGAGCTCTACGAAACGGGGCGGTCGATACTTCGTGTTCAGTTGATTAGTGTCAGCATGAAGCCATTCGACGTGGCTGCAATTGTATAGACCCTCGCCTATACAAGTTCTGCAGAATTTTATGTGACCACAAATTTGTGGTCAAATTCTGCAAATAATTATCAAGTTCCTGACGACCACAGGTTTGCTTCAGATGCTTTAGTGCCATACTCTGTGTGCCAAATGACCCTCGCTGTTCTTTTATTCGTATCATCCTCTCTTTCCTGTGTACGGAGCAGCCACACGAGTACACCTCATCTGTTCCGTGAACGACTCGACTTCACTAATTTCAATCCATATCCCTCATCTAACGTCTTACATGTAAAGGGGTAAGGTACTGCACCCCAGCGATGAAACAATCCAAGTCATTGGTCGGCATATATTTGTTGGTGGCGCTTCCACCGTATTTTTAAGATTTCACCGTGTGTACAAGTTTGCCCTAGAAAGGTGCCTCATTTGAGAAACATCACCATGAGAGGAGGAACACTGCTAATGGACGGCTCAGCCTGGAACTGGAGACGAAAGAGGTGCGAAAAGAGCTTAGATGCTGCCTATGCGCAGCCTCATTATCGTGATGTGACACAACAGTTATTTTTTGTATGTTTATAAACACCACCAGTTTTAGTCCTCTTGCATGAACTGGCCCTGTTAAGTCCTCGGCTGAAGTATGCCATTTATTCCAGTTTTTGTTTTGCAGTAGTCAAATGTGGCATGCGCGTTTAGGAAGTGATCCCGTTGAGTTAGATTGGAGACAAGAGCGTAAGAACAAGAGACTGGTGTGCCAAAAAACTGAACAAAAAAAATTAAAGAGAATGTTTCGAACATACAGCTTCCTCTTCTCTGTCTTCCTCAGATGAAAAAAGACGGAGACGGAGAAAGAGCTGACGCTCGAAGCATTTTCTTTGCTACTTGTTTTCACTATTGTTCTTGCGTTTTGTGTACCAGTCAGTCTACTGGAAATTCGCGCACTTAATTTGGAAGCGGCAGTGCACAATTAGAAAAAAAAAAAGAGGAGGGGGGGGGGGGGGGGCTTGAAAAGGTGGTAACCGGCTCTCTTATCACCGAGGGTGCCTGAAATCTAGCTCCCTCTGTGTACACAGAGGGAGCTAGGCATTCATGCTGTCTATAAGCACCCCGGCTGCGGCGCTCCCTTGTGAAAGGGTATAACCAACGAGACTGTTTACCTCCTCAATTGCGGAGCCACCTTTCGGTCGACAACAAACGCACGGAGCCCATTTACCAGCCAGGGTACACAAGTTTATTACATGACACAACGATAACTTCCTGGAGAGACAGTATCATCGTACCCGAGGAGTAATTTAAGTAGATAGCGGCATATTTTCCTTTACGACGAGAAAATCTCCCAACCCTCACTTGCAAAGTCGCTTGTCAGACGAAGAGTACCTCAGAATTTGCGAAGACTCGGCCTATAAACCCGCTTGAACGAATGTTGAGGGGGATTCCTCAGCTGGTGTCCTCAGTAGCTTCGGTAGTGTTTCTGCACGTCCTGCTATCTCCAACGCTGCTCCAGTGGAAAGCTCTGACAAAGCTACTGATGACGCCACTAAGAGATTTCATCAGCGGAAAATTGCTCCCACGTTCGAGATTCACGATGACAATATACACACGTTTGTGATTATGTAGCAGTATTCGGCACGAGATTTCGGTATAACAGCTGTCCCAAGCAGCACAATGCACTGAAACTCGAGTGCAATGGGGGTGGTCGGTATGTGTCTTATCAGCGCTCTTTAGCTTCACGAGTATGTTCAAGGCCTTCCACCTACCAGTCCACCCCTATTGCACTCGACTTTCAGTACATTGTGCTGCTTGGGGTACTATGCGCGTGCGGCCTTGCGCGCGACGTTTGCGTGTTTGTAAGCGCGGTTAATATTTGCCTGCGTTTTATTATCCTTAATACCCCATATACAAAGATTTCACTGATAAGTTAAGGCCGCTTAAAAAAGCGTTAATTACGGATGCATGGATCACGCTAAAAACGTAAAAACAAACAAACAAAATGAGACAACAGCAACAAAACATACACTATTAGCTAGGGATGTGCCAACGGAATCCGCGAACCCTCGAATTCACGAATCCTAGGCAGGGATTAGAGATTTGGGAATCCGAATCATAGTGGCCAAAACGGCGAATGGAATCTTTCGAATCCACCAACCACGTTTGTTCCTTTCTTTTTGAAATTGGCGCCTCCGGAGTCCGCCAAAAGCCTCATTGGCCGACGGGTGTCTTCTTGTTTGTTTGTTTGTATTGTTCTGGACTGAAACAGTTCAAGCAGGAACTCTCATTACAAATTTAAAAGTAATATGCTTTTTGCTTTTGATTGTTGCTTTAGCTTTATGGAAATAATTTCGGGCTCGAGAATTTATTTATTTCTTGTAGTCTGTGAACAATATGTTAAATAAATGAACTACAGTGAACCCTGGATAATAACTCACTTTATGACAGTTTTTCTCGGGAACTGTTCCGCCGCCATGTAAATCTATCTCGTTAGTACGACAATTCGCTTATCGCACTATGACTGAGATTTTTGTCACAAGTAGGGTCAAACACAGGTATTATATCCTCGTTATTACGACCACGTCACATGACCCGCGGAGTAGTCCCGTCACGTGTTGAGGTAGGGCAGCAAGGGTTGGGATGACTCCGGATGTTGTTGACCTCAGAATTACTCAGCGCTTTTCGGACTGCCAAGGCACTGTAGTGCTTAAAACAGCAGTGACCACGAGATCTGGACACACTGTGCTGCTGCTGCGCACCTAAGAATGGCCGGAACGAAGCGGTCTCTGAGGCAGACTTGTGCCCGTTACAAAAAAAAAAAAAAAAAAAAAAAGGAACTAAATACCGTTACCCGTTACTTCAGAAAAAAGTAAATACGTTACTCGTTACCAACATACAAATGTAACGAGTTCTCGTTACTCACAGGTAACGAGTTACTTTTACGTTACCGCCGCTTATTTGAAGGAGCCAACAAATATGCCGTCACTTGCCTTCAACTCTTTATTAATGAGGAATTACACTTCAGAAGAAGCTGATACCCGAATTCGTGTTCCGTGTTTCTCCGCCCGTTACCACGAGTCTATATCAGTTTGCCTGGACCTTCTCCCTGCTGTCCGAAGTGGGGGTGATCGGAGGTTATAAAAACACAAGAGAAGAAACACCGGTTTTAGTGCCACCGATCACCAACGGTTTCCAAAACAGACGACGGGCTGCGTCATAATTTAAGGCTCTCAGAAGCTTAGCAAAGACAAGAAAAGGCTAGAAGTCGAAATGCGCGGTGACGGTCGGAGATTACGGAAACAAGAGAAAAGACAACAACACATCCAGCGAGGGACTGCAATAATACGTGGTCGTGGGTCACGCAGGTCAAATCTGCTTGCACTGCGCCATACGGTGTGCCGAAATGTGCTCCCCCGCGCTGAAGAAAAGGAACGAGTAACGTCAGTAACGAGTTACCAATTTTTGTAACTGATTCCGTTACTATTACCATTTTTTAAAAAGTAACTGAATCGTTACTTCGTTACCAAAAAACGTAACCGTTACTAAGTAACGAGCTACTTGTAACGAGTTAGGCACAACTCTGCTCGGAGGTCAGCGGATTGTGCGTTTCTTCTTCGTATGACAATTCGCTTTATGACCAAAATCTGCGGGAACGGTGGTGGTCATATTAACGAGGGTTCACTGTATATGGGTATATTTTCTCCCAAAACTGTTTTGTGTGTGTTTTTTTTTTCTCTCATTAAACAAATGTATCATATTCTGCTTCAAAACACTTTTCACTATAAGTTTTTTTTTTCTTAGCGTTTTGAACAGTTTTTAAAGAAAAGATTCGAAAGATTCGAGATTCGTAAGATTCGTGTATTCGCAGAACCTTCCTTGGATTCGGATCCGGATTTGGATCCGGATTCGGATTCGTAAAATTCTGGATTCGTCCCATCTCTACTATTAGCATATTTGACGAAGTCGTACTGTTAACAGCTCAAACCTTATAGGCCCTCGGACGATCCATTTGTACACCTGGAGGGTATAAATTTGACACCCAGGGCGATAAAGTTAGGACCCACGTTCAGGGTTGAACAGTACCACCCTGGCAAATGGATGAAACTTCACACATTTGTGGACGAACATTTGTGGTAAGCCATTACTGCCGTAAAAGGTATAACATTGGCCACCTTTTTTCTAAGAGTGATGCGTCCTCTGTGTCCGATATAATTGCAAAACAGATGTGTCCGATATAAATTGCTTTCTTCTTTTTTTTTTATTTCGTGGAAATAAACTCGAAACCCTCAGGAGCCTTTAATCATTACCTAACGCTAAAGGAGGTTTTTGCTGTTTTGCTGTTTTCATATCAGAACACGGTATGTAGATATGTTGCATGCTAGATGGTGCTGAAAATTTAAAATTTTTGGTCTTTCAATATTACCATAAGGGTAAGTAAGAATGCAGCAGGATTCTTTGGGGGGAGGGGGGGTATTTATTTTGACAGCTAAAGTCAGCAAGAAATGAGGGTTCGCTATTCCTTGCTAAAAAATTCCTTATCGGTTATCCCTGGGGTAGTTTGAGTAAGGCGGATGTGGGGTCAGAGGTCTTCAGCCGTCCCCCCACGATGTCACAAGCTGCTGAGGAGACCGGTATTACGCAGACCCTTCAACCTTTCAGACGACTATAAGATGAAAAAAAAAAAGCTGTGTCATGTACGTTTAATGTGATAACATTGTCCTGGCCGGTGTAAGACACTCAAAAAGAGAAAAGAAAAAAAAGTATCAGTTGTCGCAAAGTGTCCATGTGTCCCGCGCAGGAAGCTCGTGTTTATGGCCAACTAAAAGGATATGCTGGTGGAAGGTGGACGGTTGCCGTGTTGTGCGACCTTCAAACTCATTGAGAGACCAACTGCGAGCTCGCGGTTCCTTCGCTTTCACATCGTGGGACTATTTCACGCCAAACCTCATATCGCGTTATCCTCTCAAGTATAATTTATTTATTTATTTATTGTTTATTAATAATACCTCAAGGGCCCTTGCGGGCATTACATGAGGGTACATGGTTGGCATACAGAAAAAATGAAGTGATGCACAGCAAACATCAGGAGAACATAAATGTACGTAGATGATTTCGAAATGTGTCTGTATTATCGATAATGGCCAAGGCTTTGGGAAGGTCATTCCAATCTTTGCTGCTGCGGGGCAAGAAAGATTCCAGGAAGTATGACGTGTGGGCGACATGCAGCTGTACTTTCATAGGGTGATCTCGACGCCGAGAGATGTGTGAAGCAGGTGAGATGTATGTGCTGCTCAATGGTGGAGAATATATGAACTTATGAAAAAGACAAAGACAGAAGAATTTACGACGCGAAGCAAGTGGTGCCAGGTCGAGGGAACGTTTGAGTGATGTGACGCTAGAGTGAAAAGAGTAATCGCTAAGCATAAACCGTGCGGTTGTATTCCGAACTGCTTCTAACATGTCACAAAGGTATGCTTGGTGTGGATCCCAGATTGAGGCAGCATATTCCAGCTTCGGTCGTACGAGGGTGGTGTAAGCTTGCAGTTGGACAGAAGGAGGAGATAACCTAAGGTTGCGCCAAATGAAGCCAAGGGTTCAATTAGCGGAGCATGTGATATTTTTTAATGTGCTCATTCGAAGATAGGTCAGAAGAAAGAGTCACCCCTAGGTACTTGTATTACGAAGCCATAATAATGGGGGTGCCGGAGAGGACGTACACGTTTGATCGAACGGGGGTGCTACGAGAGAAGGGCACGTAACAGCATTTACCTACGTTAAGCTGAAGTTTCCATTCAGTGCACCAGGATGAAATGACACTGAGGTCCTCCTGTAGAATGGCAGTGTCTAACGAGGAGTGAAGATGACGATACAGAACAAAATCGTCAGCGAATAGTCGTAAGCGGGAAGATACGTTATACGAAAGATCATTAATGAAAATGAGGAAAAGAAGAGGACCGAGCACCGAGCCTTGCGGTACGCCCGAAGTGACAGAGCTCGGAAGACTCCTGCGAGTTTACAAAGCACGACTGCTGTCGATCCTTAAGAAAGTGCGCAATCCACGCCAGCAAGTTGGAAGGCAGGCCAAGACGGGATAATTTATGTAAAAGCAGGGAGTGTGAGACAGTGGCAAAGGCCTTGGAAAAATCTAAGAATATGGCATCGGTTGGTATGCGGTTATCCATGTTACACTTAATGTCATGTATGAAGCAAGCCAACTGTGTCTCGCATGAGTAACCCTTACGAAATCCGTGTTGAAGTGGAATGAGGTACGAGTTAGATTCGAGAAAAGCAGAAATGTTCGAGTAAATGATGTGCTCCATAATCCTACAGGGCACAGAGGTGAGGGAAATGGGACGGTAATTGAGGGGGTCTTGCTGACTACCTCTTTTATAGACCGGAATGACCCTCGCCAAGCGCCAGTCCTTAGGTACTGTACCGGTAGACAGAGATTGTATAAAAATGGCAGACAAAAATGCACTACTAATGAGCTTCGTGCTTTTAAGCACTTTGGGGTTGATCAAATCGGGCCCTGGCGCAGCAGCTGATTTGAGACCCTCAACGATATTCACAATGCCGGGTACAGAGATCACGAGGTCTGGCATGGATGATGATACATATTGTTCAAATGTAAGGAGAGCAACGTTGTCCTCTTTGGTGAACACTGAACAGAACGCGTTGTTAAAGGTGTTTGCACATCCGTCATTTGAGATGGTGTTACCTTCTGTATCGTGTAGCACAATTTGGGTGTTAGTGGTAGGTCTAAGTGAACTCCAGAACTTTCTGGGGTTAGTGGACAGCAATTTCGGCATTACATCATGGAAGAATCGACGTTTTCCCTCGGATAAGGCACGTTTGTACTCTTGGCAACAGATTTTATATTTAGATGCAATATCAATGGAGGATGACGAAGTACTTGCCTTGTACAAGCGTCTTTTTTTGATTACATCATAACACACTGCAGTTCTGCACCTACATTTGACCCATATCTGCAATTCATTACGTGCATTAACGTCATTAAAGTTATCCCCGCATTGGCTTACCACTTTCAACGGTTTTTTTGTTGCTTTTTTAATTGTGTGCTAGCGCCACGAAGCAACTGTGGTTATGAGCGGTGGACAGATGGGAGACAGGACAGCAGGAAGGAGTGGGAGACAGGTGGGTTAGTATGCGTCCTGGGCTGACTTCAGGGAGAACTGTGCCGACATTCGTCTGGGAAGTATTCGGAAAACCCAGGGAAAACCTCAGAGGAGCACAGCCGGCGGTAGGATTCGAACCCACCACCTCTCAGTCTTCAGCACGACCTTGGCCCCCTCCGCATTCCGACTCCGTATCGCTGTCAGCCAATCAGATATCGGCAATGTGATGTCAGTCACTCCAAACGAACCAGCCGATTGGCTTATCATGTTTTCGGAAACGTTATCCTGAAACTTCGACGTCCTCCTAAAACTCCCTATTAGCGAGTTTTAGTTATGTCAGAAAGTGTTAGTTATGTGAAAGTGGGAACGATAACGGTTCCGAAAACATAAGCCAATTCCTCTGAAGTGAGTGGCATCACACTGCATCATCATCATCACCACCACCAGTCCTCCTCCTCTTCATTGGCATCACCATTACAGGAGTTTTCCACCAAAGTCCCTGGTACAAGTATTGTGGAGTTGCGGGCCTCACACCAGTGAAGCCAAAACCTCCATTTTATTTTTTCGTAAAACCAAACCAAACCTAACCAATATCGCTAAGCTTCGATTTCATAACTTCCTGTATCGTATCGTTTTCGTACAGTGCCTTCCCATGCTCTCTATATACTATCCAACTATCTGACCTGACCATCTGTCTTTCCTTTCTTTTTTTCTTAATAAACATATCCCCCCCCCAACCATCTGAAACAAAGCAATGCCTCATACGGACCCTACAGTCACACAATGACATGCCTATGCACAACGTCAGGTACTAGTATAACGTTAGAACTTTCCCAGGAGACCCAAGAGTGCGCTGCCTTAAGTCACAGTTACAAAAGATTCAAGAATAATACATGTATTTCGAGCGTAAGGACCGCAAAACCAACATTGACCACGCACGCGGAAATGGAACGATGCATTCCGCACATCCAGCACTTACTCCCGATTTCTTCGATTTAAGGTTCCTTTCTTTTCGTGTCTTTAATTTCGCATTCCACAGGCTCTCCATTTAAGCTTCTCGTCCGTCTGCTCGATGTCAAACCGCAAAATGGGTCTCTGCGAGAGCGAACAATGTCGGAAATTTCCGCTATTAAATACCGGGAATTTGAATGCTCAGATGCGACGTGTACGTAAAGAATGCGGCGGAAATTAGCTTAGCAACGTCACAGAACGCGGCTTGACTTCCGCCTCACTGCACGCACCCCAGTGTGGCAGAAATGCGGTTCTGCTTTTCAGTATGGTCTGTGAAATATCGGTTTCTGCAGCACTCTCGGTTTCTCCACGACGCATTTTGTTTCTCGGGCAGTGGCTGTTTTCAACTATTGAAGTGCACGCAATTATTACCGTCTATGTTTCAATAAGACTGTTCTATCGCGCGTGGTTTTCGCATTATTCAGACGGCCAGACATGGTGCTAACAGGACTCTTCCCTTGAAGGATTTTCTGTACTCTGTACAGCTGCTCTGGGCACCCAGAAGACGAACAGTCGTTGTTCGAAGCATTGTTGCAAGAAGGGGAACGCAAGCTAGCTCGTTTTCTTTGTGAACGAAGAAAGTACATTGAGCTTGAGGAACACTGGACAAAAGACACAGACGTAGCCCATAAAATCGCATTATTTTTCCTAGTGTTCCTCAAGCTCAAAGTACTTTCTTCAGTCCGAAATATCGGCGGCTCTCGTACTCAAGCTCTTCCCTTAACATTTTCTTATCGTTTGCTGGATTTTCCATCATATTTTTCAATGACCGTTCGTCTACGGCAATACCTCCCGACGAAAGCCTCAGACTTTGGTGGGCATAGGGCGGCCAGAGAAGACGAAACGTACTGAAATCAATGCATTGTAAAACATAATGTGAAACGTTTAGCGTGAATGCTTCTACTTCTGTTACCAGCCGCGGTAACTCAGTCGGTAGCGTGTTGGCTTGCTGTGCTCAAGATAGCGGGTTCAATCCCAGCCGAGGACAGTAGGGAGGTAGGACAGGTAGGCATTGCTTCCAGCACTGTGTGTCGGAGATTTCCGGCGCGCATCAAAAGAATCTCAGCCGGTCGAAATTATCCGCAGTCCTACTCTGTGGCCCGTGCAGCAGGTCGCCATCCTAGCTACTGCTTCTTCCAGTGCTTCTGCTACTAAACGCTGGGAAAGCGTACCTAAAGTTGTTTCACAGCGTCAGTTTCGCCATATTTAACCGACGCGTGAAATAATTACTGTATGCATTTTGTACCATCAATGCAACTTCGACACCAATGTCTTTGACAACTTCACCTCAACTTCGACACTGTCTTCCCTTACACTTGCAGACAAGCAGCGCAGACAGGGAAGTTTTTCACCACTATTTACTTCCTATGCGCATTGGTCCACATTTCCCTTGTAGCGATAGAACGTCTTCATTTTTGCAATATGTTACAGAAAATTCGCAAAGTACATAAGAGCTACATGGTCATTGCATGTGATAGAATTCAAATATCTAACGTACTCGTATAATGACATTGTATGTCATCCCCACATGGGCGTGCCCACCGAGGATTTTTTTCCAAAGCAGGCAAAGTGCTTCCGTGGGGGAGGGCGAAACATGCATCCCCTCACCCCCTTTCCTAGAGACGGACACTGCGAAGTGTGCGGATGTTCAGAGGTTCATATTATTATAACATCTTAGAAAAATTATGACAGTGGGTGGGGCACGGTCTCCGTTGCCCCCTCTAGCTACGCCCATGCCGCCGTGTTCTAGGAACACCCATTCATATCCCGTCACTGTATCCACTACGACAAAGCGCACCTATACAACGGATGCACTCAGTCGTGTGTAACGTCTGTGAAACACACATTCTACACGCATGTCCAAGTTCCATCTCTTTTTTGTGAACGGAGTAACGTTCAGTGGCGTTACCGTTTGGGGGGTCATCTCTTTTTCTTTTTCTTTCTTCTTTTTTCTTGGTGATGCTTATGCAAAATAGAGGTAAATGCCGAGTTGCATCCGCTACTGTAAACCAGACGTACCTAGTAGAATTACAAGATAAGGTACTCACCCACTGCGACAAACAGCAACAACTTGATTTTTGATTATGATTGGGGAGCTTCACCGCTCCCAACGACAACGGCAGCAAAATGCAGGTTTCCGGTAAGAATTCATGTAGAAGACAATGTGGATGTTCGCTTGCAAAGCGTGCTTTGGCTGCATAATGACGGTGCATTAGGTGAAGCCCTCTTTCATAGTTACGGCGCAAATATTTTCCATTTCTTTTCTTTTCTTATTATTCTTGTCCGACAAACTAGTGAACACCAGTGTGTGCACAAATTGTCGTTATGTACAGTGAAAAATTTGCGGCAGTCAAAAATATAGGACATTCATTAACACAACCAGTGAAGACAATAGATAAACGAACTATTATCACTGGACGATTAAGCGCGAGATACCATGGACGGTTAAGTGTGAAATGGTTGCTCTCATCAATAAAAAAAAAAGGAATCCCGTTTTTTGAGAAATAACAATGAATGATGTTAATATACATTATCAAAATGAAATACCGCCTTCGGCTTAGTTTCTGTTTTTTACTTAGTACTGAGGAAATATCTGACGTCCCTCGGGAAGAGGAATGTACAGGATGTTTCACCTTAACGTGTTATCAATTCCAATACAAAACCTACTTGCCCTAAATATATCAACGGTATTCACCTTCCGGGAACTTTTGCCACCCTTTTGTCCAGTTAGGACTACTTTAGTTAGCCTTCTTTCGCGGGAAGTTGTATTTTCTTAATTCAACTTGAAATTTTGCCAAGTCAAGATAACGTTTTTTTGTGTAAGTAGTAGACGAGGGCCCACGCAGGAAATATCCCAATCCATTAAAAACACATCCCTATTTTTGTTGGTAACACTTAAGAAAGGTACGAAAATAATCGTCGCCTTGAGATGAGCAAAGTACTTGCCGGTCCTCATTTCGCATTCAAGAAGGGACTGTCGCCACACCACATCAGCTTCTCTCTAAGCGTTACACTAGCAGCTGCTGCCGATAATAGCATCCCTGTGTCACCACATATAATTTTCTTACCGGACTTCATAATGTAAAAGGCGGAGTCTTGAGCACACAGAGGGACGACACAAACACACGACTCAAACACACGGCTCAAACGTTACTGACTTCTTACCTGACTTCTACGTTTCTTGTTCTTTTATTATCGCAGAGTGGTTTCCCGGTGATAAAGTGCCCACTTCTATGACGGTACGGCGTGCCTACGAGTGTCCCACCGAAATTGGTCAACTTCATTCGAGCAAGGGGAAGGCATCTCATCCGGCTGCACCTGCGGAATGTGAAAAAAGAGTCGGCGAAAACCCGCATGTCGGCGTACGCCAGCTTGCCACGGAAAAAGGAACATCCAGTTCTAGCATGTGGGGGACGCTACGGGATCGTAACTACCGCCCATATCAATTTTAATTCGCACCAGGTTTTGTGTGTTGCTGATTTTAGTGAACATCTAGACCCCACTAATACATTTCTGAACCTACCACCAAATTATCGGGCATGGTGCTCTGGATTGACGACGATGGGGCGTTCTTTACTTGGAAAGTACAAGTCTCACTCCTGAAGCATCCTCCTAACCCACATTGGCTACAACAAGTAAGAAATGTACCAGTGGTCACTAAACGCTTGGTCGGGGACCTTCAGTGGCCCAATTTTGTATAAGAAAAACTTGACAGTTATCACGTCAGTCGGATACTTGACCAGACTGTGCTTTCCTTCATAGAAAACATTCTGCTCGACAAGTGCATATTCATGTATTTCAAGAAGACGGCGTTTTCACTGATGCACTGGCAGTATTCGATGATAATAAAAAAAATGACACGAGCGTAGCGCCAAACGTATCAACCTGTCGGGGAGCGTTACATCGAACGCTCTTTGCGAAGTTGACGTGTTACACGCTTAGTGGCGCAAAGCGTGTATTCAATGGCCTCCCCGTGGCCATTCATCTGCCCGTGTCACGGGGGCAGCTCCGTATTCTTGAAGAAACATGGTCGTTCTTCGCGGATACGCGAAAAACGACCTCCTTCCGCATCTTGTACAGCAGTTACCTCCTTTCGAAAAGACCAAGTGGACAATTGAAAAACGGCAATGAAGCTTCCTAAAATTTATTAGAAGCTTTCGCGTGGTGGACCACCGTAGTGACCAGGATTATACCTCATCTCCTAAAAGGCCAAGTGGTTATAAATGCTGCCAAGGAAGAATTCGGTTCACTGCATCAGCAGCACACCTGGGATCTTGTGAAGCTCTCTCAAAGAAAACGTCCGTTTGGACTATAAGTGGACGTTTAAAAGAGCAATGAGGTGACATCTAACGTGGCTCGAAAACCCTGTCTCATCTGTCAAGCTATCCGTCAGGAGTCACCATGCAAAATATTATCGCTGTGCGGTGGATTGTCACTGCGCAATCAAATTTACAAAAACCGTACAAGATAGCGGCCGCCGAAGGTCGGCAGAATCCTCGCGTCGTCGTCGAAAAGTCCCAGTTTCTTTTCTTCTTGGTTTCTTTCTGCTAAGCTCACACGCTGCTTATGCTCGCTGCAGCAACACCACCTAGACACACCAAGCCTGCGCGTTCGTCGACGTGACGTAGCAATTAAGAGTCAGCAAACGAGGATCGTGTTTCCAACGGCCGTATAGCCAATCACGGACGTGCTTTCAGCGGCCGTGGCCATGGAGAAGAACCACCGTCGTCTGCGAGTTGTGATTGAACCTCCGCGCGTACTAATGGGAAAACTTGGAAAAACTTGCAGCGCAAACAAAAACGTTATAGGGGTCACCTCAATGCTCCTTCAAAACTAAAAGAGACAAGTATGCATGGGAACGTTGAAACGTGCAAAGCCCAATGTGTAGCTGCCCAAGGGTATGCGCAGAAGTATGGAGAGGGCTATGACGCTACATTTGCTCCCGTAGCAAAACTTACTACATTGAGAGTACCTGTATCATCAACACAGAAATTCAGGGTTCGTCAATAGGATGTCAAAACAGCCTTTCTAACATATACAGGGTGCGTCACGCAAGACGGACCAGGATTTTATTAAATTCGCGAGTTGTTTTTCTTTCGGAAAAGTCGTTGAATATATCTATTCCCGATGGGGCCTACTCAAAGGTGGTCTTGTATCAGGCAATTAGCGCAGCCGTTAATTAACCTTCATAATTAGTGAAAATAGGCTGACCGCGCAGTTGCGAAGTTGTAGAGCACATCCCTTAGGAGCCTATAGACTGCTAGAATCGAAACCGCAGCGTTTTCCCGTGCGCATTGCGCGAGTTCTGCGTCCGCTTTTTCCTATCGCTCTCTCGCTGTCATTCCTTCATCGGGCTGTTCCTCAAAGCATGGGGCGCCGCCGCTTCCTCGCTTCCTTCGCATACTGTTATTTCTGCATAATGTAAAACCCAGAGACTAGGGAACACGAAAGGACAGACACAACACGAAGTGAGACTTCGTGTTGTGTCTGTCCTTTCGTTCTCCCTAGTCTCGGGGTTTTACATTATGCATCGATCATCTTCACCAGCTCGCTTGCTTCCTAGCCATTTTTTCAGTTATTTCTGTTTTCTTAAAACCTGCTAGACCGTACACACTTATCGGACAGCTGAATCAGTGATTTTATTTTTGTTATATGCGTGGCCTTTGGAAGTTATGGATTGGTAGTTTTATTGCGTGACATTTATAAGGTTAAATCGCGAACAGTGTCTTGAGGGTTGCTGTGCAGATCAAACCAGATAACAGCGGGAACAAACTCAAAAGCAGCATTTCGGTGATAATGTAAGCTGAGAAACGTCATCACTATTCCCCCTCACACTCACTCCTGAGGACAACAGCTTGGTGTCAGCTGAAAAAAAGGTGACATCGAGATGGGGAGATGGGAAAGTGGCCGCAAAACCTGCGCAGCTCTCGAATGTTTTGCATTTTGGCGTATTTTTTTACTAGGGCACAGAAAAGTGCTGCTATTTCGATTCTTGCGGGATAGACTCCTCAGCGTTGTGCTCTACAACCACCGCAAATACACAGTCAATCTATTTTCACTAATTATGAAGATTAATTATGAAAGTTAATTAACGGCTGCGCTAATTCATGATACACCGCCACCTTTGAGTAGGCCCCATCGGGAATGGATATACATTCAACGACTTTTGCGAAAAGAAAATAAATCGCGAAATTAATAAAATTCTGGTCAGTCTTGCGCGACGCACCCTGTATACAGAGCAACTAGAAGGATTTGTTGTAGAAGGGGACGAACATCTAGTTTGCAAGTTGAAGAAATCTCTCTGCGGACTGGAACACGCGACCATAGCTTGGAATATTGAAGCGAACGGGTCGCCACACAAATAGGCTGACACACCGTACGTGTAAACCTATTTCAATTACCTACATTAAAGCAAACGACGTTCTTCTCAAACGAGCGTTCTGGCGTAATCAGGCACATCCCTTTATACATTCCAGGTATGAAGGTACAGGTTGGGACAAAAGTTTACGGAACACGGGAACGACGTACTTTTCTTTCGGTACGACACCCTAGCGGCTGCCGGAAGCGGGTGAGTTCACTGTTTCGGAGGGGTGGAAGGGTGCGCCGTTAGCGACACACAGCGGTAGCTTCCCTCCCAGGAGCACCCAAGCGACACCAGAACTACCAGTGTGTGTCTCTAACAGCGGTAGCTTCCACCCCTCCGAAACAGTGAACTCACCCGCTTCCGACAGCCGCTAGGGTGTCGCACCGAAGAAAAAGCACGTCGCTCGCGTGTTCCGTAAACTTTTGTCCCAACCTGTCCGAAGTGCTTGTGCGTTCTGCTGCATGAGGACGACATGCTTATTTGTAACGAAAGAGATTCTGTCATTACCGAAGTTGGGAAGGAATTAGACCAAGACTTCGAGGTTAAAGACATTGGTTCCGTCAGCCAGCGCCTAGGAATTAAAATAGAGAAGTCGCAAGAAGATTGTTTCCTTCTGCACCAGAGTAAAGATCAATGCACCGCTGCAGAAATACAACCTCGCAGACGCCAAAGGGAGTGTCGTACCGATGGACTCAGATTACCTGAAAACTCAGTGGAGACCATGACACACTGCCAAGCAATGGACTCTACCGTGAGGCAGTTGGGGAGTTGCTCTATTTCGAGTTGCTCTACCGACATTGCTTGCGCTGTCGGCGTGTCAGTAAGCCGCGTCAGCGCGATTGGAGAGCCATCAAGAAGCTGATTCGGTGCCTGAAGTTTACTCGGGTTCCGAATCTGAAACTTTCCTCAGGACCAAGATTGAAGTTGGTGTGCTACGAGGACATGCACTGGGCGGCAAACTTTACGAACCGCGGGTCAACCAGCGGCTACTTCATCCAGCTGGGAGGCAGCCCAGTCTCCTGGTCGAGTAGGAAGCATGTGTCCTTGACCCCCTGTCATCTACGGAAGCCAAGTACTCCTCAGTAGCACTCGCGTCACAGGAAGTTCTGTCGTTCCGACAACTGTTGACGGATTTTCGACGGAACGTACAAGAGCCGACATGCATCTTCGAGGATAATCAGGGATGCATCAAGATGGCACTCGACGAGAGCATCAACGCTAAGACGAAGCATATCGACGTAGGCCATCCACCTTTGAGAGGCTTGATGGCGGGGTCGTCGACCTGTAGTATTTCCAAACTGCTAACATGCCGTCAGACGCGTTACCCAAGCATTTACCACGAACCATACTCGAAGCATCTACAGTGCAGATGGGTGTCGTCGACGAGTAGCTGTCGACGGGGGCGGGGGCACGCGACAACGACAACACCTGCGCACCCGCATATATACCGCCCGTTCATTAAACCTGCCGCTGTTCCATCGTAAAGGTGTCTTTGTTACGGTTACATCACAACAGTGAAGCACCCTGTACGAAAGGCATGATAATACTTGTGTGCCCCGGTTTCTTTCATCAATGGCTTGTGGAACTTGAGTTGAGAAACAAGTGACATACCAGCTCAAAGACCAAAGTGAGAATAGTATACCTTGCATAAGAGGTATTTCCGCTACCTGCTGCATACTTGGCGAGATGCACTGTGCTCCCAACTTCCAACCAATCTCCCGTTATCGTGACCTTGTTCCGATAAGCGCCCGATTGGCGGCCAACATCACAATCAGTACCTGGCCTGACCCACGTTCTTTCGGGGGGTGGCAGGTTGATGACATGCTGTCGCTCGTTGTCAACACGTGTGGAAAAAGACTCGACAAAAAACGAAATCTGTGGCAATTTTCGGGACGACCTTGCGACATGTCTGTTTCGCCAGTAATATCTTTAAGATTATGGCACAAAAAAAAATCTGAGTAGATTTACACACGTAAGGTGAGTCAGCCTATTGGTGTGGCGGCATGCTGCACGTGCCGCAGGGTATAGGACTGCAGTGTACCTAGTGTCGGGAAGTATGTGATCAATTATGTTATATCATGATTTTAATATTTTCCAACGTGATTTAAGTAAAGTAGAACTATGGTGTAAAGACTGGGCTATGAAACTGAATTAGGGCAAATGTAAGGCTACGTCGTTTTCTAGTAACATCAACGTTTTAAGCTATACATTGTGTAATTCTATCCTCGAAACGGTTGACGAATATAAATATCTAGGTGTCCAAATTGACAGAAATCTTAAATGGGAAAAACACATTGATATGATCGTTAGCACAGCTAGCCGCACTCTCGGCTTTTTTAGAAGAAATTTTAAGGGAGCTCCCAGGGACATTAAGGAGATAGTCTATAAATCGTATGTTCGACCTGTTTTGGAATATTCTAGCGCGGTTTGGGATCCGCACGAGATTTGTTGCAAACAAAAACTTGAAAAAAAATCAAAATCAAGCTGCAAGGTTTGTGTGATCTGCGCATTTAAAATCCATGCTGGGATGGGTGTCTCTGGAGTCTTGGAGAACGCAAGCTCGATTGAAATTTCTCCGTGATATTTATTTCGACCTTTCTGGTATTCCTTCTGGTAACTACTTGTTCTTGTAACTACTTGTTTTTCTTTTTTTTTTTTTTTGTTAACGCGATCCCTGCGTGGAACGGCCTCCCTCGTGACTTATTTCATTCTGCCTCTAATGACATTTTCTTGAAAAGAGCGCACGAATTTCTGTTGCGTTAAATGTTATTGCAGTCATGTACCTTGAAATGATGTTCATTTGTATGTACTGTTATGTTCTCTTCTCCCCTACGTAGTGCCACCTACGTGGAATTGTAGGGTACTTGAAATAAATAAATAAATAAATTATTGCGCAAGTTTGCAATCAATCGCTGTTTGATGTGGGGTAATGACAATTTGTGAAGTTCAGAGCACAAAGGGGCTCGGCTTTTTGTTAGACCCCGACATTGCGACGCACACACAGCTAGACGTAGAAAGAAGACGGTGGGATGGTGGATATGTTAATTAAGAAGGAAAAAAATAAAGGGGGGATGACATATGGGACTGTTCACAGCCCTCAGGCTGGACGCTGCACGGGACATTGGAAGTTGCGAGACACTGGTAACGGGAGATTGGTTGGAAGTTGCGAGCACTGTACCTTCCTGCCTACTACTGATTGTCACTCCGCTCGGGTATTCAGGTATTATGAAAATTACCAGATACCAGCCTCCGCCGCCTCTTTTCTTTCCAATAATGTCAATGTGCGAACCAAAAGCGTTTTTTTTTTTCGCGCGGCTATGGAATCTGGAGTTTGGGAATTGATGGCGGGCATAATGAATGTGAGTCATCCGATATGTGGTACGCTTACGTGTGAATCTATTCCTAATTATTATTGTGATTTGTTTCACGCGGGGGGACTGGTGACCGAGAGATAGTATGAGGCAGCGCCCATAAGTGGTCTATTTCCGGTGCGGCTGCTGTGGCACTATGATCGCGCGCATAGCAAGTATATCGCCGCAGTTTCCCCTGCAAACTGAAAAAAAAATAAAAAATAAAACTAGCGGTACCAGAGGTGCGTTTTAACAAATTCCACGGTGTCGATCGCACTCAACATGCAGATTGTGAAGACCGAGCAGAGAAAGGAATTCATGACTCTTGTGTTCCTATACGACATAAGCCAACTTCTCCAGGTTTTATCCAGACATTCGAGGAAAATGGGGCTTAAGCGCACAATGAAGAAACTGTTCGATTTTTTTCAAACCCATCTTTTCCTCGTTTGGATACAAAATCCGTAGCAGAATGACTGGCACTTTTCAGTGACTAGAAGACAGCTGAATAGAAGTGGTAACTAGGAAGAAAGTGAAGCAATGGACATCCGTGATGAACTACGTATACAGAATCAACTCATGTAATAAGCGGAATAATGTTATTGAAAGATATCGGTGACACGCCATATTACACACACACACACTCAAGAAATAAACTTCAGACGTGGGAGATCACTCTTTTTCGGAGCACACAGGCAACACAAGAGCTAATAAATACCCGTAGTGTCACCCCTAGTCATTAATAACTCGGAATCTACATATAAATAGTTAGTCTGCACTCTTGACATGTACGGTTAACCTGCAACCTCTATCTTCGACTGGAACAATCAATCAAGGTTGGCTCATTATCAGCAGTGATTTATTGTCTTTGCGAAGAGTAGAGGGGCAGTGATTTATTGATACAGTGACTGAGCCAGAAACATCTGGAGCTCATTAATCGGAATACAAATTTTAAAAATGCGACTATCGCGCACGACACTTCACTTCTTTCTCCAGCGAAGTAAAAGAAACTCCAAACTACGCTGTTGTATTTCCATGGACAAATCCATTCATCCATCCAAGAAGAGAAAAAAAAAGTTTAGTGTCCCCATAGTTTAGGCAAATCGTTAACTTATCTATAGTTTGGAAGAGAAATTAAACATACCATCACTCATGAAAAATCCCACCTTACCCGTTATCAAAAAGAAAATCTAAGTTATGTTTCGGGCTTCTGGTGTTCGGCGATTATGTTTCCCGGAATTCGGTGGGGGAAAATGCTCTTTGTTGAGAAACGTTGAAATTCCGCGAAAATAGGAAAAAGAAAAAGGGGTGCGGTAATCAAGTAGTGATCACAAAATAACGGGTACACTCTTAAAAAAAGCGCGTACTTTAACTCCTTTTCCATGCGACATATATCACTCCATTTTGTAGAGTACAATTAGCCTCAAAAAGGAGTCTCCTCACTCCCTTCAGGGAGTAAGGCGACCCTTTAACTCCCTCCTGGAGAGTAATTGTACACTCCAAAGGAGTTATATATATGGCAAGTGTGAACTCCCTAAAAAGGAGTTACTGTACACCTTTTTCTCTTTTTTTTTAAATAGTGTATGATAATCGCTCTTAGAATTTGTGGTAGTGAGTGAATGAGTGAAAAAGAAAGAAAAATTGTTATTACATATTGAGGGACCCGCATGACAGCACATTTTCTTCCAGATTGTTCCTCCGCTCTGACTATCCGGTGACGGTGATGTGATGTGATAAAGAAAAAAAAAGGTGGATGTGACAACCCGAAAAAAATGCAATGACATACGTTCTCCCAAAAGCAGTCACTGGAGGTCTTCTCTCCCTTGTCACGAACATAATGGAGCTACAGGAACGCTCTCACGCATTTTCCACGTCCCAGGGAGCCCTGAGGTGAATATCCCTCACCCTTCTTGCGGTGGTTATCGGACGCTACTCCTTTTCGCCGAACGTATGAAAAAGCTGTCAAGGGATGGCTGTCTGCCGGTTTTCGGTATATACCGAAAATCAGAATCTCTAGTTATCTTATAGCTGCCTCGATTTCAAACACATATCACGATGAATGTTCATTTCCAGTCGCGGTGTCCTGGTTATCATGTAATTGACTGGTCGTTGCTCATGTGGTTTGTGCCCTGCATGAATAACGTTGTCGTAATTCACAAATGAATCAGCGGAATAGCCCTTCATTGTGCAGGAGCTGAGGTGAATCGACGTCGGCGCAGAAGAGGCTTGGCTTTGCTTCGGTGAAAAAAAAAAAAAAAGAAGAAGAAGAAGAATACCGAAATGAAAGCATGTAGGTGTCGGCCTAGCTGTCCATCGGGACACATTGACAGTCTGTCTACGTTGGCTTCCGAATAGAATAGAATAGAAATAGAAAGAAAGAAATGGAAACGTAGGTCGCACTGGTACAACCAGCTGTTCCAGGACGCTTCCGTTGGCTTCCGAGTTTCCTAGCTGTCAGCTTTACTACGAGGGGTGTTCAAGTCAAACCGGGACTTTTCATTTTTCGCAAAAGTAAAATGAACTTACAGGCGAGAAATAGTTTTATTTTTTAACGTAATCTCCAGCTGCACTAATCCCCTTGTCCCAACGTTTCACGAGGCTTGTGTGCCAGAAGCGTAGAAATCCTTACCGACGCATAGCAGCCATGATCGGACCGCATTCTTGACCTCATCGAAACAACTGAAATGGCGGCCCCCAAGGAACGCATTCAGTGGCCCGAAGAGATGGAAATCGCTGGGGGCGAGGTCTGGACTGTTAGGGGGATGTGACAGCAACTCCCAGCCAAGTTCCTGTAAGGTGTGTGTCGTGAGATGCGCGGTATGCAGGCGTGCATTGTCCTGTATAGGAGGAGGACTCCTTTGGTGATGAGGCCCGACCGCTTTTCCTTCAGCGCCTTATGCACATCCCTGAGAACCTGGCAGTAATATGCACTATTGATCGCACTATATGCACTATTCATATCGAGACATGTTATCTGTCGGTGCTTGAGGATCAGGCGCTCCACAAGTTGGATGTTCTCTGGAACTCTGACACTGGGCTCTGAGCCGCCCCGGCCGCGGGATCGTCCTGCACGGATGTACGGCCGTCTCGGAACCGTTTGCACCACTCAAACGCTTTGCTGCGGCTAAGTGTATCGTGGCCATACTGAGCCTGAAGTCGTCTGTGAATTTCGGATGACTTTACGCCTTCATTCACGAGAAACTTCATGACAATTCGCTGTTCGGTGTGCGCGCTCACCTAGTTGTCGGCCATCTTGTCCAGCACGTGCCTTCTGTTTTCCACAAACTTTGGACCACCACGTGGTGAACGCGGAGGCCTGCCGCGTGTGAAAATGACGAAAAAGAAGTAGCGCAAGCCATTTGTACACTCAGGAGACAGAAAGTCCCGGTTTGACTTGAACGCCCCTCGTATTTACACCTCAAATATCTCCAGAAGAGACAGAAAAAAAGGAGAGAGAGAGAGAACAGAAATAGTGCAATCGAGTGTCCGTCAGTGCCTTTTAGAGGGCACTGCGTCACCAAACAAGTAAAAAAGAGTAAGACACGCATACTATGTACGAGCTGTGTGCGTTGCACAGTTTCTACACTCCTACTAGAGATTAAAGCGGGAAGCCAGTAGTAACTAAACAAACTATTGCCACCAGACGGAAATAGCAAGCCAGGCGTGGTGACATCACAGTGAGCTTACCAGAAGAATACCTCAATGGCTCAATTTCTGAAGCACCAAGGTCATTTATAGAGCAAACATAATGTCACTAAAATGTAGCAGCCGAAGCGTGACAACGAGGATGCTTCATATCCACATCATAAAAAGAGCTGTAGAAACTATTTCACATATTACGATGTTCCATGACACGGCAGAAGCATTACACAAAGAACTGTTTGGACTCTATGGTCTCTAAGGTGTTGCGCTACAAGTTTTCTGTGGCTCAGTCAAAGAAAACTCGTATATAGTCCTGTATCATTCTGTTGATGACAACAGATAAACGATGATGATAACACGACGTGTTTGACCACTGGAGTGGCGGTACCATGTTCCGGTACATGTTGGACGTTATATTTGATGAAATAAAGTGGATGGAACACACACGACAGATGTGGGTATACACTGTAGGCATACGCCGCCGAGCGCACAAAAAGGGAGCTCAATTCAATTCAATCTTTATTTTCCTTTCGGTTAGAAAGGGAAGCAAAAAGCCGAGTGGGTTTGACTCTCCCCTCCTAATGTACACTGTACAGCAGCAGTGAAAATACGCAGAATCACAGAGTGAAGTGCCAAAGGAGGGCTAAGTCATTACTTCATGTTTAAGCAAAACTAGTAAAGTTCTAGAAGACCCGGTGTAATTATAAGATATTGATTAAAAGCTGAAGTGGACACTATTGTAGCGATTATTTGCTATAGTTGGTTCTGTACAAAGCTACATACCACTGCTAACTTCGAAATGAAAAGTAGACGCTCGTTTTTTTCTGTATCACAGTTTTTTTTAAAGAACTTATATGATTATTGCCAATGCTTGCTGAGTACGTCAATATCCATTTGCAATTGTAGAAACCAGATATTGGAGTGACGCTGCAATATTTAAACACTGTATGATGTAAAGAACGGAAGCCAGCGACCACTCTCAAGGATCTCTTTTGTTGAGCTGATATTTCATTTATATTTACGGTAGTAGTTGTGCTCCAGACGAGGGAGGAGCATATAGTTACACATCGAAAACAAAGAATTATATATTAGGACTTTGACCTTTTCTGATAAAGGTCAAGGCATTCCATTTATGGCAGCCTTCTTGTGGTGTGATTTACGCGCACGCTCCACGTTAGATGGTGGGAAAATATCACCCGTAATGTTTTAAAAGAGTATAGTAGAGTGTAACATTGTCACTTTCTTTGTTTTTAGGGCGGAAAAGCATTATTTTGGTTTTTGTTGTATTCGTATATAACGAATTACAGTCCGACCATGTTTTCAAAACCTGCAGCGCATTGTTTGCCGATATGCTTCTATTTCTGTGACCGAGTGCCCCCAAAAAACAAGTAATGTTGTATCTATCTAGGCACTACCTGCACAATGGCTACTGACAGTTCAGCGAACCAGTTGGCTATTTTCACAAAAACGTGACTCAAGTGATGGGCGCGGCCATTAGTTCTGCCACCCCGTGGTAGTCACAGGAACTGTGCACGTGTGGACAGTCGTTTGCAGAGTTCCTTCATTTTCCCGTTTTCGTTCATTTTCGTGTCCGTTCGTGTTCATTTCGTGCCGGTTCATTTTCTCCCGCTGGTGAACCGGCGTAGAACAGATATCGCGCCGGCCAGCACGCCTCACGTAAACAACTGTGCATAACGCACGCGGAAGCAAGCAAACTTTTTCCTTTGTCTTTCGAACGTTGATACGATACTCAGATGTTTACCGGATGACTAGTTATATGGAATGTTACGTTATAGTCAGTCATACTCATTAAAGACGGCGGCCACCAGTATTCATCCCAATGGGAAGAGCGATTTGGCAGTCTATCCCTGTTGTGTCGTCCCTGGGAACGAGGCTAAGGAGCGCGCGGAGACTAGTGGTTTGAGAGTAGCGCGACAAGGTGTATAGGTAAATGGTGCCCAGAGTACTTACTGAAATGTACCGCGAAATAAACGGGAGCACCGATCATCGCAAGAAATCACAACAGCACAACAACAACAATCTGTTTCTGCAAACAACTGCAAAAAAAGAAAAGGAAACATGTGTCTACCCTCGAGGGAAGAGACACAGATGCAGGTGCAGTACACGTTGCCTCTTTCGATGCAGTCAGAATAGTAAGAGCGCTCTTTTTTGCACACATGCTTGTGCCAAGTTCAAGTTTAGTTAAGAGTATCAGAGTACTAATATAGGGTACAGGAGGAGGAGCAGGATGGAAAAACGCCCGTATGCTTTTGTAAGAGGTTTCGCTACAGGCGACACCACAGCGCGACGGCGCTTTTCTGTCCGGTCGAAAACTGGGACCTTCATCTCTGTGTGGTGCTGTTCTTCAATTCTATTATGGAAGTCTTCCATCCAAGTTCTTACATCCCGCTTTCAGCTGAAATGCGTGCTCAACAACAAAAAAAAAAAAAAAAAAGGCGTTCCGCAACGATGACATTACGTGTGGACTAATGGAGGAAAATAGAGCGCCTACAAACGGCAAAAGTTCGCCAAACTGAGACCCGCAAACAACCATAAAGTTCTCACGGGATCCCAATTAATGACACGGGCATTTGACGCTGCAAACAACCGGAAACGAGCGTGCTTCTAGACGTCACTTCCGGACCAATATGGGGGTCCGGCGTCTAACTTCCGTTGCGACCGGCCATTAGTCCCGCTTAACAGTGGTCGGGACGCCCAGAGATACCCTAAATCCAAACGATCAAATACTGCGCAGCGGCCGTAATATCCGGGGTAAAAAAGGAAATACAGATATTGTAGGGACACATGGCTCTTTCCTCACATCTGTCGAATGAGTTATGCGTGCAGTTCGTGTGAATGAGCTGGCTTCATCTTAAACACTTTTGCTGCTTGAACAGTTCTCGATCTGCAGTGCAGGATAGCATGTTGAAACAAGCAGGGGAGGTAAATAGGGGTTCGCACAACATGCTTGGCAGGCAACTGCATATACTGCTGAGCACCGGCTGTTGCAAACTGTTACTGACAATCAAGTCGAGTGAGTCATTTCGAGTGTCACAATAAATGCCCTCGATTCACAAAAAAGTGCAGGGCACGAGCGTAAGGAGTGCAACGGAAGTGAACGTCAGTGCTGCAGCCGTGGAGGCTGCACCAAACCAGAATCGAATGCGAGCGGCTCAGTGCTCGTGCTGTTTGTTGTCTGGTGTTGTCGTCTGCTGCGCTTCGCCTGATAACTTTCGATAGGAGCGATTTTTTGCCCACCGTTATGCACTTCATTGACTCAAGCAGTGAGGAGCAAGAAGAAGACGGCAATGTCGAACTGTTGATTACAGCGTGCAACGTTTCGTGTTTCGTGCAAGCGGCTCAGTGCTCGTGCTGTTTGTCGTCTGGTGTTGTCGTCTGCTCCGCTTCGCCCCATAGCTTTCGATAGGAGCGATTTTTTGCCCACCGTTATGCACTTCATTGACTCAAGTAGTGAGGAGGAAGAAGAAGACGGCAATATCGAACTGTTGATTACAGCGTCCAACGTTTCGTGTTTCGTGCAAGCGGCTCAGTGCTCGTGCTGTTTGTCGTCTGGTGTTGTCGTCTGCTCCGCTTCGCCCCATAGCTTTCGATAGGAGCGATTTTTTGCCCACCGTTATGCACTTCATTGACTCAAGTAGTGAGGAGGAAGAAAAAGACGGCAATATCGAACTGTTGATTACAGCGTGCAACGCGTTCGTGTTTCGTGCAAGCGGCTCAGTGCTCGTGCTGTTTGTCGTCTGGTGTTGTCGTCTGCTCCGCTTCGCCCCATAGCTTTCGATAGGAGCGATTTTTTGCTCACCGTTATGCACTTCATTGACTCAAGTAGTGAGGAGGAAGAAGAAGACGGCAATATCGAACTGTTGATTACAGCGTGCAACGCGTTCGTGTTTCGTGCAAGCGGCTCAGTGCTCGTGCTGTTTGTCGTCTGGTGTTGTCGTCTGCTCCGCTTCGCCCCATAGCTTTCGATAGGAGCGATTTTTTGCCCACCGTTATGCACTTCATTGACTCAAGTAGTGAGGAGGAAGAAGAAGACGGCAATATCGAACTGTTGATTACAGCGTGCAACGCGTTCGTGTTTCGTGCAAGCGGCTCAGTGCTCGTGCTGTTTGTCGTCTGGTGTTGTCGTCTGCTGCGCTTCGCCCGATAGCTTCCGAAAGGAGCGATTTTTTGCCCACCGTTGTGTACTCCATTGACTCAAGTAGTGAGGAGAAAGAAGAAGACGACAATATCGAACTGTTGATTACAGCGTGCAACGCGTTCGTGTTTCGTGCAAGCGGCTCAGTGCTCGTGCTGTTTGTCGTCTGGTGTTGTCGTCTGCTCCGCTTCGCCCCATAGCTTTCGATAGGAGCGATTTTTTGCTCACCGTTATGCACTTCATTGACTCAAGTAGTGAGGAGGAAGAAGAAGACGGCAATATCGAACTGTTGATTACAGCGTGCAACGCGTTCGTGTTTCGTGCAAGCGGCTCAGTGCTCGTGCTGTTTGTCGTCTGGTGTTGTCGTCTGCTCCGCTTCGCACCATAGCTTTCGATAGGAGCGATTTTTTGCCCACCGTTATGCACTTCATTGACTCAAGTAGTGAGGAGGAAGAAGAAGACGGCAATATCGAACTGTTGATTACAGCGTACAACGTTTCGTGTTTCGTGCAAGCGGCTCAGTGCTCGTGCTGTTTGTCGTCTGGTGTTGTCGTCTGCTGCGCTTCGCCCGATAGCTTCCGAAAGGAGCGATTTTTTGCCCACCGTTGTGTACTTCATTGACTCAAGTAGTGAGGAGAAAGAAGAAGACGACAATATCGAAATGTTGATTACAGCGTGCAACGCGTTCGTGTTTCGTGCAAGCGGCTCAGTGCTCGTGCTGTTTGTCGTCTGGTGTTGTCGTCTGCTCCGCTTCGCCCCATAGCTTTCGATAGGAGCGATTTTTTGCCCACCGTTATGCACTTCATTGACTCAAGTAGTGAGGAGGAAGAAGAAGACGGCAATATCGAACTGTTGATTACAGCGTGCAACGCGTTCGTGTTTCGTGCAAGCGGCTCAGTGCTCGTGCTGTTTGTCGTCTGGTGTTGTCGTCTGCTGCGCTTCGCCCGATAGCTTCCGAAAGGAGCGATTTTTTGCCCACCGTTGTGTACTTCATTGACTCAAGTAGTGAGGAGAAAGAAGAAGACGACAATATCGAACTGTTGATTACAGCGTGCAACGCGTTCGTGTTTCGTGCAAGCGGCTCAGTGCTCGTGCTGTTTGTCGTCTGGTGTTGTCGTCTGCTGCGCTTCGCCCGATAGCTTCCGAAAGGAGCGATTTTTTGCCCACCGTTGTGTACTTCATTGACTCAAGTAGTGAGGAGAAAGAAGAAGACGACAATATCGAACTGTTGATTACAGCGTGCAACGCGTTCGTGTTTCGTGCAAGCGGCTCAGTGCTCGTGCTGTTTGTCGTCTGGTGTTGTCGTCTGCTCCGCTTCGCCCCATAGCTTTCGATAGGAGCGATTTTTTGCCCACCGTTATGCACTTCATTGACTCAAGTAGTGAGGAGGAAGAAGAAGACGGCAATATCGAACTGTTGATTACAGCGTGCAACGCGTTCGTGTTTCGTGCAAGCGGCTCAGTGCTCGTGCTGTTTGTCGTCTGGTGTTGTCGTCTGCTCCGCTTCGCCCCATAGCTTTCGATAGGAGCGATTTTTTGCCCACCGTTATGCACTTCATTGACTCAAGTAGTGAGGAGGAAGAAGAAGACGGCAATATCGAACTGTTGATTACAGCGTGCAACGCGTTCGTGTTTCGTGCAAGCGGCTCAGTGCTCGTGCTGTTTGTCGTCTGGTGTTGTCGTCTGCTGCGCTTCGCCCGATAGCTTCCGAAAGGAGCGATTTTTTGCCCACCGTTGTGTACTTCATTGACTCAAGTAGTGAGGAGAAAGAAGAAGACGACAATATCGAACTGTTGATTACAGCGTGCAACGCGTTCGTGTTTCGTGCAAGCGGCTCAGTGCTCGTGCTGTTTGTCGTCTGGTGTTGTCGTCTGCTGCGCTTCGCCCGATAGCTTCCGAAAGGAGCGATTTTTTGCCCACCGTTGTGTACTTCATTGACTCAAGTAGTGAGGAGAAAGAAGAAGACGACAATATCGAACTGTTGATTACAGCGTGCAACGCGTTCGTGTTTCGTGCAAGCGGCTCAGTGCTCGTGCTGTTTGTCGTCTGGTGTTGTCGTCTGCTCCGCTTCGCCCCATAGCTTTCGATAGGAGCGATTTTTTGCCCACCGTTATGCACTTCATTGACTCAAGTAGTGAGGAGGAAGAAGAAGACGGCAATATCGAACTGTTGATTACAGCGTGCAACGCGTTCGTGTTTCGTGCAAGCGGCTCAGTGCTCGTGCTGTTTGTCGTCTGGTGTTGTCGTCTGCTCCGCTTCGCCCCATAGCTTTCGATAGGAGCGATTTTTTGCCCACCGTTATGCACTTCATTGACTCAAGTAGTGAGGAGGAAGAAGAAGACGACAATATCGAACTGTTGATTACAGCGTGCAACGCGTTCGTGTTTCGTGCAAGCGGCTCAGTGCTCGTGCTGTTTGTCGTCTGGTGTTGTCGTCTGCTCCGCTTCGCCCCATAGCTTTCGATAGGAGCGATTTTTTGCCCACCGTTATGCACTTCATTGACTCAAGTAGTGAGGAGGAAGAAGAAGACGGCAATATCGAACTGTTGATTACAGCGTACAACGTTTCGTGTTTCGTGCAAGCGGCTCAGTGCTCGTGCTGTTTGTCGTCTGGTGTTGTCGTCTGCTGCGCTTCGCCCGATAGCTTTCGAAAGGAGCGATTTTTTGCCCACCGTTGTGTACTACATTGACTCAAGTAGTGAGGAGAAAGAAGAAGACGACAATATCGAAATGTTGATTACAGCGTGCAACGTTTTGTGCGAGTTACGTTTGGACAGAAATAGGGTGGACTTCCTATGAGAAGGGTAGGCACCTACTTTGACTTTGAGCTCAAAAAGTTATTTCTATTGTCGAGGGAGACATGGGATTCTATGTCGAGAGAATTCAAAGCCTCATCTTATTTCCCAGGAAATCCAAATGGTGATCGGCAATGTATACCAGCCGGCAAGGCATGCCTGAGAGCCTTGTTATACCTGGGTACGAAATCGTCCACGTACGATGTAGCTAACTCCGACAGGTTTGACGTCTCAGCTCAGCGTTAGAGAGAGAGAGAGATACATGATGACGATGATATGGGGATGACTCAGCGTTAGAATCTTGCACTGAGGCTAGAATAATGTGAAATGGACATGGAAAAGACACGAGAGGCAGCCCAGTCTGCAGCAATTCATTCGTGTTGTATGTAATAAACATGTGATGTACGTACGTATATATTGATATAAATATATTGCCCTCTTTTTACTGATTTCTGTGGTATTTTGTGCCTCAAAAAGCGATTTTCATATTAATGAAACATTTGTCTTTATTTACATGTTTACAACAACCTATTTTCTGCGGCTTCAACCAGCCGAGAGACAGCGAAACAGTTGAGAAGCCCGTGGGAAATTGAGGAGGATAGGAGAAAACTGGGCATGTCGTCAGGAGACCACGGGAAGGAAATGAGGGATGGATACGAATTTTAAAAGCAGGTCAAGTTAAATGCGGGTCACACGGGTCCTCACCGACCCTTCATTAATGCAGACGGACTAATATTTTCCGAATAAATTCTTGCTGTCTGCCAGAGCGCTCCGCGTTCAAAACTTCCATTTTGTCGTCTGCTTCATGGTGCACGAAAGCCTTGCACCGACGAAATCAATAATTTCAATGACGTAAGTGACTTAGGCTAACGTAGTAGGCTTGGTTGACTGTTATATTCCTGCCGAGATTCTACGAACAATCCGGTGGGTTAGTTAACCACCGCAACATGAGCTACGTGCTGGGACAGTCAACCCAAACCGTTAATTCATGGTTATGCTCCTGTCGTAATCACTACTAATGTTGTCTTTCATACCGCGCAAAATCTTTTAAATTCTTCGACGACCGTTGACGCCTTCCTGTCCACTTCAGGCGTTGTACCTCACAAACGGAAGTGTGTTTTAACCTGCCTGTTGCGCTTCAGTCCCACCAACGGCCCCGGAACCGGTTCGTGAACCCAACCGTTTGGAAAAAAAACCGGTTCGAACCATTATAGTTGCCTTCCGGAGCTGAACACGAACTGAACCCCTATCGTCGAACCTAAACCCGAACCGAACCGATAAAAGTTTCGGTTCGAGTCTCTGACACAAACACAGTCGCGCTCGTTGACTCTCGACTCGCCACCCGGGGTGTAACAAGGAGGCGAGAGGCGACCTATGACGTCATAACGTCTGCGCGGTCAGTCGAGGTCAGCGCCTGTCTTTTTCTTTTTGTGCGTGAGGGCTTTCTTCTTTTGTAGCCGGTAAACCTGTTCCCTCGGGGGAGGGGGGATTAGGAATTGAAAGGGTGACCGTGGGCATGGAGGATTTCATTGTCCCGCGAGAGCTTCCCCGAACAGCTGCTGATTAGCAGACAATACTCTGAACCTATCAGAGAGCGCGGACGGTGTAGCGTCAGTGCAAGGTCACAGACTGGTACTGCTCTCCACCACCGTTGCGCACGGTCGCTTTTTGCGGCGGACTTTAAATTCAATTTCTGCGATAATTATGACTTTGTGGGATGAATTACTTATTATGATGTATCTTACTGGCTTACTTAACAGTTTCACCACCTACTTATGAACTGCCCGGACTACCAGCGGGAGCGTGCGATCTTGCAGCACGAACTGCATGCGATCGATCATCGCCCATTTTCCATAGGCAAGGTGCTGGGCCCATGGTCCAGTCCAGCTCATACACGCCAAGGTCTACGTCACCTTTGGGACTTCCTCTCATCAACAGGCCTCTCCGCCCTGCTTTGATTACCGGACCCTGTATCATATCCATCATCATCTCTCATCACGTACAAGTGGCACTGGGGCAGCGCCCAGCCTGCTGGCCGGCATCAGCCCCATCTCATCATCGTATCTCTATTTGTGTGTGTGTGTTAACAGTTTCATTGAAAGAAAACAGGGTCTTAAAAATGACTTCTGTGCTACTTTAAGTGTGCTCGGTACATATAACCGATTGAAATCCCTTGTCAGTGCTAATAATTTATTATTGTTTTCCCTTTATTCATTATGTTTACCATTACACGCACCTTTCAGTGCTACGGGATAGCACGCAGCCACTTTGATGACGGCTACATCTAGTACATCTCTATGTTTCTCAATCTTCCGTTTTTCCTTTCTATGTCATTTTCCATCATCAACCGTAGCATTGTAATTCCGAAGTAAGGAAGCGCATAGCAAAAAGAAGGGGCGTTGGTTTTCTCTCGTTGGTTTTTCAATTTACGAACAAGTGTGCCGATATCAACAAGTAGTTTGTTGATAATAATTAAATTGCTCATGAAAAATATAGCACCTCTCATATAACGACATCAAGTCCCTTTTCACGATCCCCGGAATACGAGTATGAACCCTTACCAACCGTCTTCCTTTCTTTCTCTCTCTCTCCGCTGCTCAACCATAACCGGATCATGTTGGTTGAACCGGAAATGGCAAGCCTTCATCGCAATACTTCAGAGTGGTACGCACTGTCGTTCTGTGACCACCGTCCGCTGCTTCGCAGACGTGGTTCCCACAATGCCATGCAAGAACCTCTCTGGATTTCTTCTGAAAACCGCTGTGCACAAACAACGCAAAGCTGGCGTTCGGAAGAGCGAACTCCTTGGCGCACTTGTTTAATACCTCGCAGCTGTGTGCCTGCTATGCGACTGACGCTGCTTTGCAGGAAAGGACCGGTTACAGGTTGTACGGCATGAATTCCGGAAGTGACCCGATTGCCAGGTGCAGCGCTGCACAAGTTCCTCAGGCAAACAGAACTTCTTGGCAACGAGAGGATAGAGCAAGCGAGCTGGTGGTATAGATCTATAACTTAAAAACCCGAGACTGGGGGACAAAAAACGACAACGCAGAGAAGGTCTCAAACACAGCTGAAAAGTTTACTCAAGTACACAAACTTATAAACATAGTCTCGGAAACCTATGGCGACTCTACCAAAAGCGGACAGTCAGGGAGAGCAGTGTAAATTATGGTTACGCCAAGACTGTTTCCTTTTTCAGGGGGATAACAAGCTGATTCGTGTATGGCTAACTTTCTCTTGTTCCTTGAGAATGAACATATCCATACGGGTACTACGGTATCACGGTATCATCGCAGTGGAGTCCCATGAGATATGGGACTCCATCATCTCATGATGGAGTCCCCCCCTCCCCCTCCCCCATCATAAAGATGTTGCGGGAAACTGTAGTGTAGAACACACTACATAGACTGTTTGTATCTGGTGTTTCGGCTGTCTCTTTATACCTATACCGCTTCTACACGACGTTGTGGCAGCGGTGAAGCAACCCTTACGGCTTCGGCAGCTACCTCGAGAGGCCTCAGTTGCGAATGAATTGGAAAGCTTTTGAAGCTGCGAGTGGAATGACCGTCTTCAAAACGTTCCCAATTGAGCTTCCTGGACAGCTAAACTTCAGGAATCCATCTGGCAGTGGTCACAGCAGAACACACCATTTTCGCAACGTGGCGAAAAACCTACGTGACTGCTTTGGAAGTCAGGGGGCTTTAGTGGCTTTCCATCTGGTGTACGCGGTACAACTATTCTTTTCTTTTTTTGACTGCCGTGACTTTGTGTGACACTTCGTATCTCGGTGGTTGTACTCCAAGCGTCTATGTATGCGTTAATGTGTTCAGAGTTGTTTACGTGGTATGGAGTAGCTGGCTTCCACGTTGGTGATGCCAATTTTTCTTCTTTGTTTTTCTTTTTCACTCACTCACCCACCCACCCACTTACTTGGACTTTGCGTGCGACGCACTAACTCTGGCATACATAGGCTCGTAATCCCGCTGCTTCAGAAATTCCGCGCCGCAAAGAGTTCCGTATCCCAAACTGCCCCCCTGGATACGTCATCAGCCTTGATGTTATCGTGGATATACTTGGTATAATTGAATAAGGGATCTACTCCAAGGCCAGTCCTTAAGCAGCACACTCTGGAACATATCACAAGGCATGCAGAAAGGACGGTGATTTTCACGGACGCATTTACCAACACCACAGGATCTTCTTGTGCGTTCGTCATCCTGGGCTCCAGTGTCCGCCATGTTATGCGCTTATCGCGCCAGACGTGTTCTACGGCTGCAGAGCAGTACGCCATTTTCAGTGCCGTCCAGTACATTGCCAACCAAGCAACACCTGGTGACCTGTCAGTATACTTTCAGAGTCTAAGAGCGGCCTTCAAGCACTACGTGCACCTGTGGCCTCCAGTGGCCTTGTGGTCATAGTGTACGACATCATCTTATCGTACAATGCCGCTGTCACAAAAGGGCACACAATCAGCACACAATGGTTCAGTTCGGAGTCGGTGGTCCACTTCCGAAGAGCTAAGAGCTGTCTCAGAGCTATCTCTCTTTCCTTCTCGGAGAGCAGCTACATTATACGTCTTGCACGTGTAGCAAGGCCAGTTACTGGAGTTCGGGGAGATTTCAGACTCCTAGCCAATGACGGGTCCCGTTGAGACAAGCCGCGGCGAGCAGGGAGAGCCGATCGAGGGCACATCACGGTCACCTCGCCTAGCAATACCGCGCGGAACATATAATGCGCACATGAAGTGGAACATTGCGGACGTCTGGCACGGTTTGATCTAGCTATCTTGTGCATTTCAAGTGGAGAGATGTTTAGAATTTACCTCACTTCCCGGTATAACACTAAAGCAATGTATAAGCGTCCCATATTGTGACTGGTTGACGGAGCGTGACGTCAAAATGACGTGTGGCTATTGTCGGCAGGGCATCGCAGGACGGGGCATGAGGGCATGAGCACGAAAGAGCGTAGTGGATATTGTGTAGGCTTAGAGCCATTATTTACTTCTCTTTTTTTTTTGCCAATAATTTTTGGAAAACGTTCACCGCCACCAATGTAGCACAATGCATTAGCAAAAAGTGCCCTGTGTCCTGTGTAGTGCTTCTTTAAACGTCTACTGCGGGAAATAGAAGGAAAACAAGAGCACGTTAAAACTGATCAAATAGCATAAATGCTGGTGAACTGGTGGAGGAACTCCATAATGTGAAAAAGAAGGACCATAAAGAAGGACTCAATGTGTCGTCCGTTCATCTTCTTTGCCCATGCTCAGGCTTAAGTTTTTCCAGAGTACCGAAAGGAGCCGTACTTGAGTAAGTTCAACACGCAAAGTCTGGTACGCATCAAATGCCAGGTGCTTTGTATTGGGAGCCCAGACAGCATAACGCGGACGACATAATCAGACATCACCAAGAGTTACATACACAAGGCCACGGGTATAAGCAAGGCGCTGGTATCGGTATTCTGCCAGCGCGTCAGCAAGACAACGGGGGGTCAGCATGCCCCCGGGGCCCGCTAAACAACAACTTTATTGTGAGACGGTCAATGGGGAATGTGAGATGCATGAAGCGCGCTATTTCGCTATAGCACAAGGAAGAAGACATTTCCAGCACATTTCAAAGACTGTGTGAATGTGAATTTCGGGTTTGTTTTTTGAACTGTAGTCTTTGCGTACATTTTGTTGTTTCGAGAGGGGTGGAAATGCGGTGTCGCCACTGGGCGCAGTTATTATATCGGTATAACCATAGTCATGGATAAAGCATTCTGGAACTGACAGTGGTCTGAGTAGGTCACAACAATGACTCGCCGACTCCTGCAGTTACGGCGCACTGATGGAGGAGCTTATCCGGGATAGGATTGTTGTTTGTATCCATGATTCGCAATTAAGCATGAGGCTGCATCTGGATCCGGACCTCACACTGATGTCTGCGGTGAAGCAAGTCATAAATTGCGGGACTGTCAAAAAGCAGCAGCAAGCACTCAAGTCTGACACAAGCAGTCCGGTGGATGAAATACGGGAGGAGAGAGGGCCTCATAAACGTCCCGTATCTTGGAGGACAGCAACAGGGAAGTCTGGGTCTCGAGGCCAATCAGCGTTCAAGTGCCGGTACTATGGGGGTAAATTGACTCACACTAGGAAGGAGTGTCTAGTGAACGGAAAATCTCGGACTATCACTAGAAAGCAGATGGCGGGGCCGAGTCGTGATGTTCTGGAAGAGGTTTTCATCGGTGATGTCTCCGAACCTACCTCAGGGTCGCCCAACTGCATCTCGGGCACTATCAAAAAGAGCGTCATCAGATTAAAAATGGACACGGGCGCGGACTTTAAGGTGACAACAGAGGAAGAGTGCCAAGAGTATACGATGACAAAATTGGCCCTTCCTGACCAGCGGTTATTGGAGCCTGCTCGTTCGGACATGAACACTCTTGGTCGCTTTACGGCAGCCACCGGGTGGAAATGAGGATCAGCAACCAGAACGTCTACGTGGTGAGAGGACTACCTTGTGTGCTACTGGGACGACCGGTAATACGAGCGTTCAACATTCTGGCTCACATTAAAGAGATGGAATCGGCTGACGGCATTGCATACCACTTTCTTGTCTGGTCTTCGGTGCATGAAGAAGGCCTAGAAGACTGCGGTGGAACCCATAGAAATCTCATAATAACTAGAAACCAAGCCAGCGAAGTGGGACATCTCAACATGTGAGCCGCCGTGATCGATGCGGTAGGCCTAGCGTGTTACGAACGGTGGCTCCTACGAGTTCCGTGCGCCGTTCTTTCATGTCGCAGCACAAGGTTTAAACCGTACCATGCTGGTTCCCTAAGGAATCAAAGCGCTAGGTGATGGCAGACAAAACAAACACACTTCGCACACGGCATGGCACATGGAGGCCAGCGGAAGTGGAAGCGACTTGCATTGGATTGGATGCCATTGCGCCGAACGCACTTGGTCTGCAAACGTAGAAAGCCTGTGGCCGAATCCAGCCGCATCCAGAATATCGATCATGACTCCTCCCGGACTTGGACATTGAGAGAGGGTCTTGCCTCCGTACAACTCCTTTGCTCTCCCCTATCACTCTCTCTCTCTCCCAGCATTCCTTCTAGCCTCTCTCCTTATGATTTCTATGGTGGAACCAGACGCATATCCAGTTACGTATTCACGTAGAGATCTGATTTCCTTGCTACCAAATTAAGGGTGCCGTGATGTTACACGTAAGGTTTGCCTGCCTATAGTATGGCGACATGTTGCACGTGCCGCAGGGTAGAACTGCAGATAATTTCAACCACCTGAGGTTCATTTGACGTGACCAGCCGTACAGAAGAAGAAGCTGAGGATGGAGTAGGTAGGCGTGACGGTGTTGACAGTGTAGGTGGACGTGTTGACGGTGCAACAGCTTGGTACGGCGAGAAAGAAGGATGGACATATCAGGATATGCGGAGCTCTCAAGCTACGGAGAGCTCAATATCCAGATACTGAGGGAGCGATTTATCATGCCTACAGTAGAGGAAATCCTCATTATGATTTCTGGCGCAAAGGTGTTCAGCAAAATTGACGCGAACGCAGGATACTAGCAGATTCTGTTCGACCAAGAATCACAGGAGCCCCTCCTCCCTCACGAAATCAATTTATAACCCCTGAAGAATGGTACCGTTTCATGCGGTCGCGTTTCGGAATACGCTACGACAGTACCGTCTATGGCGGCCATAGTACGTCTCTGCGCATGAGAGAAAGAAAATGTTGGAGAATGCACGTGACAAGCGTCTCTCCACTCAGGAAGCAGCAATAAGGGGGTATTTGCAGACGGGCCACAACACTATGGTGAAAAAGATGAAGGAACGTGGACCTCACGTGCAGTTGTTGTGGTACCTTATTTGAGAGCGATCCAATGACACCGTTCCACGTGCACTAGAAGAAAGGGAATGTAGAGGTATTGTTTATAGATCGTATCGATGTCAGCCACCCTAACACAAGCCGGCTGCAGATCCTATCGAACTTTTTGTAAGCGAAGTGATGAGCAGAGTTCACTGGCCCTCTGCAATGACCGTCGAAGTTGTTCGTCAGCATCAGCCGCGAGACTCGGAATGCTCGCCGGTCATTTCGTTCGGTAAAAAAGTATGGCCTGACCGGCTAAAAGTGCCACTAGGTCTGGTCTCCCTTCAAATCCGCGTATTGATCTTTCGCGGTGGAGGGAGGCGAAAGGGAGCTGGTCCTTCGTATTTGGAGAAGGGTCCTTTGATAACGCGGTCCGCCCCTGGGTGGGCCGTGTCTTCGAACGCGCGGCCGATAGCAAGGTCCACGGGCCAGTACCGCTGGCGGTGCTGTCCCGGGAAATAATTTTTCTTTCGCTAGGTCTCTTACCGTATTGGAGGGAGAGGGCACATCTGAGCGTCTACAATGGTTTACTTATCCACAACCAACAACTGGTGATTCCGGCATCACTTCGCAGAGACATTCTGAGTCTCCTACACGAGGGTCATCTCGGACTACGTCGATGCAGAGAGAAGGCCCGAGAGTCTGTCTGGTGACCTCAGTGTAATGGAGCTCAAGCATTTCATCGCGGGTTGCAGGAATTGTGCAGAGACTAAAAATCAGCATCGAGAGCCCCTACTCGTGACACCTACGCCAACTAGACCATGGCAACGTCTTGGAGCCGACCTTTTTCACTTCAAGAGAAAAGAACATCTTCTCTTTGTCTACTATTATTTCCGTTATCCTGAGGTAATCAGCCTTCCTTCTACAACGTCAGGCCAGGTCAGGCCACCGCCGTCGAGGGTCGAACTGCCTTTTGGGGAAACCAATACTTCGGATCTTGCTTCTCCTGCAACATTCACTAGACAAGATCCTACTTCCCCGGCAACGTTCACAAGTCATCAACCGGATGCTGGACTGCAGGCCCCCGAACATGCTGCGATTGTGACACGTTACGGGCGCAAGGTGCGTCCGCCTAAACGACTGAATCTTTCATACGGTGATGTGACGTTACGGGGTGACTTCAGACTCAGGGAGGAGGTGTAGCGGCTTTGTTTATAGATCGTATGAGAGATTGTGAGACTGTTATCTCTTATCTTATATTGTTACGCGCCTACCGTATTCCAAGCAGCACAATGTACTGAAAGTCGAGTGCAGTAGGGGTGGACGGTAGGTGGAAGGCCTTGAACATACTCGTGAAACTAAAGAACATTGATAAGACACGTACCGTCCACCCGTATTGCACTTGACTTTCAGTACATTGTGCTGCTTGGGATGTTTGTTCTTACTCGCTATGTTCTAGTCCCGGTGGCGTTGTTATCGCCACGCCAGCGACAATGGTATTTAAGACGATGGCTTGCGGAAATAAACTTCTTCCTGTTTTGGGTTTTGTACGAGACGGCTGTTCGTCATTCGCGCAACAACAGGGAAAAGGTGAGGGACTGCGCGAAAGCCTGACCTACTTTCATACGGTATAGTCACAGCACCTGAACTATTCAAGAGGGAGATGTTGCTTAGTCCTGAAGGACTTCAGGATCTAGCGTGCCAAATGGATGACGTCATCGTTTTCAAGATATTGAAGAGCACGATGACAGGGTGCATGCAGTATTACAGCGAATACGCGACGGTGGTATTGCGCTGAACCTGCCAGTGCCACCTTCACAAGAGAAGTACGCTCTTGCACGCTGCTTGAGCTGATCTAGCGATGACGTCGGCTAACACGAGAATGAGCCCACCTACGAAGTTGTTCAACTGAGAACATACTTGAGTATGTCAAATCGTCTGGCGAAGTTTTTAGTTGGTCTGCCGGAGATTAAGCCTTTGTGGAATCTATTAGTCAAGAACGCCATTTTGAGAATGGGGGACGTCACAGTCAAAGGCGTTCAATGAGATCGAGACGTCTTTGACCTCGACGTTAGTCCTGATGTACCAAGACCCTACATGTCGCTACCCTGCATCGTACTATGGTCTATGTGCGGTATCACTGCAGGAAACGTTTCCAGGTCATCGGCTTCCTGTAGCATATGCGTCCAGAGCCCTAACCAGCGCTGAGCAAAAGTATGCCCAAATCGACAAGGAAGACCTCGTGACTGTCCTGGAAACCGACACTGGAAACCGACCACAAGCTATTGGTACCACTGTTCACTACGAAGCCAATTCGCCGGCTGACCAACGAAGTCAATTCACCAGCTGAAATTGATGACGGATTAGATCCGCTGGAAGCCAAGGAACAACAGGCTCATCAGAACAGGGACACACAAGAGGGCAGCCTGCCAAGCAGTGCCGAGGAGTCGTCAGCAGCACCAGTAGTACAGAACAGGCCTCAAAGGGAGAGACGAAAGCCTGCACATCTCAGGGACGTTGTATCCCTGATAATCGACACATGAAAATGAATCTAGCTCTCAGCGGACATAGGGTGGACGGTTGACAACTATGTGGTTGAAAGGCACCCGTAACTAGAGGGACGATGAAATATGAAAGTCACTGAAAAGGTTAGCCAGCTGTAGGACTCGAACCCACATCTTCTGGATTACCGGTCCAGGGCTCTACCAATTGAGCTAAGCTAACATGCCTTCTCAGGGACGAAAGTGGACACTTGCAGTGTTCGGGGTTGTTTTGGTTTTCTTTCTTCCTTTTTTTTTTTCACTTGGGAGTTGCCGACGGACGGCAGAAGACAAGAAAGGTTGGCTCCAAACTACAGGAAGGTGTCACAGTGGAAGCCATACCTCATGCTGCCCATAAGCATGATGTTGTCACTGGCGGTCATGACGGTTGTTCTCGTTGATGGAGTCACCAGAAGTGTCAGCCCTCTTTCTACGTTGTCATTCGAAAGCTTATGCGCTTTACAAGTGTAATGTCATTTCTTTAAAAGCAGAGTGACATACGGGCGGTTCACCATTTATAGGGCGAATTCAGGATCTACTGGAACCTGATTAAGTAATTTGGACGATCATAGTTGATGGTCGTCATTGTCCAAAGTTGCAATTTCATTTACAAAATGCACAGAAACATTCACATGCATACACACTATAGGGTCTCCCGATGCTCTCACTTATAGGCTATAACATATCAATTGGATTTCATTGGACTTGAAAGTAATATGGAGATTGTGGCTTCACAACTGAGACAGAGCCTCCTCCAGCTCACTAGATCACCAGGGTTTGGTGGAGCTAATGATGTTGTGATGACAGCATACGAAATGAACAAGTGAAAAATTATTACGAAATGATTAAATCAGCTCTTGGGTGTTCAAGATAGCATGTGAACAAGTACGAAGAGCGTTGCTTCTGGCTGTCGGGCATTCGATCCACATATACGTACATTTGCCATCGCAGCATAATGTCGCGCCTCCTTGAGCATAATCCATAAAGAAACTCCCATTTCGTACATCTCGTATATTCCCGAAAATCGTGGACGATGCATATAAGCGCCAGTGAACAATAGAACGAGAGCGAGTGACCTATTGCGGTATGCGCACAAAGTACGCAGAAATCGAGTTGAGTATAAAACAATACCCGTTCAAAAATAGAATGCTATGCACGCTTTTTTCTTTCTTCGGTTGTTGGGATCTGTTTTCTTGTGTGTGTGCGTTTTCCTGCGGCGCAACAACTCAAACCCAGTTATCTCGGTTTTCCCTTCGACTATTTGTTCTTGATGTGCTTCTACGTCTGTTTGTTTCGCGCAAGCCTCTGCCTGTACGCATCAATATATCGAAGGTTATCACAGGGGGGACATCTTCATGTCGCAGACTATTCCTCAAACGGGGAGAGGGCTGCGTTGCATTCCTGACGCTGTTGCTCTTGTTACTTTATTTGTGATCTTTGCCGCTACCGGTATGGAAGTGCGATGGCGAAATGTATGGCGCAGAAAAAGTGAACAGGATCGTTGCCGAGCTCGTTTTACGGTTGGAGGGGCGTGAAAAAATGTTTGGAAGGATACCAAATTCATCTGGAGCTCCTTTGAGCGACCTGGAAACTTTTATTTAGGATTGTCGCTATTTGAACGGGCCATCCGGATTGCTGAAGTTGTGACCAACGTGAGTAAGCTAAAATAACAAGACGAGGTTACCAAGCAGTTAGTATTAATAACATTGACTAGTATGAAGATACCAACTTCTTCCGGTCACGGTCTATCAGTGGAAGTATAAGTAGAAACAGTGCGTAACACCTTTCCCTAACAGACAGACAAGCTTTCTTTTTGTTTTTTTCAAGAACGCAGCCAGATCAAAGGAGAAAATTTAAATGCACTGGAACTTACTTGGGCATTTCGGTAACACGGCCGCCTTGTAACCAGTGCTGTTGCTTCGCGATTCCCTGACGTGCCCATATTCATTCAAACATACGTTTTCCGTAAAGACGCGCATTACGCTGAATGGGAGAGGAGCGCAATAAAACGGACGCACACACGCACGCGACCAGGCGGAGGGCCTGTCTGCGTAATATCCATAAACAATCTAACAAGTTTTGCGAAACGACCACAGGGTGGCGTGATGTTTGTTCCTATCCTCCAATCATTTTTATTGCGCCCTTTGTCGGATCACCCGGGAATATTGTTTAGAGCCCAATGCACGTTTTTACGACCCAAATACCCCAGGGTTCGTTATTATTCCTTTCTATTGAGAGAGTACATAGCTCAGCCGCTATACGGAGAGATGGAAGCAGTTGGGCGGGAAGGTGTGGTGCCGGCCGTGCTTTCGAATAGATGGCGTACATTATTGGTTTGGGGTCCATCTTTAGCAGGTCTCGCACGAGCGAAAGGAGCACTTTCTTTTCTGTGGTTAGGAAGTCTTGGCAGCGTTCTGAGAGTGTAGAATGCGCACTTGGACGCACATAAAGCCGGATGAGTGAGAAGGTAATCCGATCGCATTACGAGGGCAGTGTTCCGTGCCCTACTATTGTTTTGTGGCTTGGGTCGTTTCAATCTTTTCCGCCAGTCTTGAGAGAAAACATGATTTACTTCATCAGGCCTAGCCCCGCAACCCGGATTTCTTTTCCGTCTCTGCAGGAATGGTTTTTATTGCTCCCTCGGAGTCTCTCACGCGTCAGGATTTCGTTGTCGAAGTATTATTCGATGGAGTCGAGTAAGTAATCAAATGGTGCGTGGATGAGAGCACTGTCTTAGATCTGCTTTAACTGCTCTCTTAACTGCTCTGCTTGTGTTTTGCAAAGTGTAATAGATCTTTCCGAAACAGGTAGTCGGGATGGTTAGCGAATGGCTTTATTTTTGCATTGGTGCAGATTGCAGAACTTTGTGACATCCTAATTGGAAAAGAGAGCCAGAATTGCTGTTATCAGACACCGAAAGCCTATCTTTCGTGAAAGGACTAAAAAACGAAAGACTCTCTACATTTTTTTTGTTTTCTCACCTCGTAAGTAATCCTGAGGTATCTGTATCCAATGCGATCTGAAGCTGTTCGGCCTCCACGACCGTCATAAGCGATCCGACACAATCACAATTGTTAAGGAAGTGCTTGCTGAATGCCGTCGTAACGGCACTAAAATTGGCTGTTTTTTTTTTTTTTTTTTTTGCTTTGCTTTCGAACTGATAAAAAAGATAGAAAGGAAGCGAGCTGGTGGCAGATATCGATTACGAAAGGTTTTTTTCCCCTAGTCCCGCGTTTCGTTATGGACTTTTGAACTGGTTGCATCCTGGAGGAGGGGAGTAAGGTTGGGTAGACGAAACATTCTGCGTGCCTAAGATATCTCTCAAGAAAGGAGAGTGGAAAGAAAGGGAAGGGTGAAGGAAAAAGCCCGTAAGGGTATTTGTATTTGCTTGTTCGCGGGATTTTTTCAGTGTGCTAATGTGCCCAATTGTGGCAAGAACTTGGCCAGAAATTGACTAGACCCACGAACCCTCGCAGTTCACTGACGTTCTCTGGAGCTCTGGCGTCATTGATGGCTTTGACTTTCTCCTCATTTGGGCTGACTCCTTTGTCGTACAAAATGTGTCCCAAAAACCTGATCCTGTTGATGGCGAAGATGCATTTGTTTTTGTTTACTTTTCGTCCTGCATTCTTTAGCGCCTCTAGCATCTTGTTGCCGTCTGCTATGTTCGACTAAAAAAGAAAGGTGTCCGACAAAGTGGTGCCGTTTTTCAAGGTTCGTGCAGGATTACTTGAAGTGGATAAACTATTCCTGTGCGGAGAAGTGTCGTGAAGGCGTCCACGCTTTCGTGTTCCAAAATGGTTGCCCCCCGGAACACAAGGCGTTAATACGGGATATTCCTACGTGGGACAAAGTATTCCGTCAAATATTCTAGTGCTGCTTCCGTCGTGTTCCCGCCGCTGTGAACTGTTTCGAAAATGTCTTGCACTTCGAGACCTGTAAGGTGAAAGTTCCGTTTACGCTGGACGTCATTGATGCCCGCAGCATCGATGTAGTACCGAAATCAGGGAGTCGGAGCGAACCGAAAACCGGAACCGAAAAAAACCGCTATTTTGGTGCGAACCGGAACGGAATCGAAACCGTATACGTTTTTTTTCGCTCAGGAGGGAAACCGAAAAATATATTTAACGGTTTTGGGTCAAAGAAAAACCTTCGTCGGCTTGGACTACGGATAGGCGAATGAAACAGACGTCGTGTGCTCTGAAGTCATGTCATGAATACTATACGAGGGTTACGGTTACGGTGGAATGTATGTCGGCATACTATGACCCTTAGGCTCCCTTTGTAATGGTTTATCGTTCGCGCACGCACACAGACTTAGAGGTACATGTGACTCTCTAGCAATGTGCCATAGTGTTCGTTTTAATTTGATCCCCCAAACTTTCCTCAACTAAACAGCGACCCAAGGGGGCTGCATAAGGGCTTCTTCATCGGTAATGTCGCGCAACGCGTCCCTTGTTTGAGAGAAGCTAAGTTGAATACATTTACGTATACGCGAGGGCAAGCCCGTGCGAAGTGGCAACTCTTTTGTGGACTGGACACAAAGAAAATAAAACGGAGCCGTCGAGGGCGTTTGTGAGAGAGGGTGTTCCTCGATTTGCGTCGTACTCGTGCGGTGGTGCTTGCTGGCTAGACAGTAGCAACAGACATTCGGATGGGACGCGATCGCTCCAACCCAGCAAGAAAGTACTATGTACTAGGTACTATGAAAGTACGTATGACATCACGACAAACAAGCCCGTTTGTAGCATGCGCTTCAAGAAAGGAGAAAGCCCATTTGAACAGACAGTAACCTACAGGAACTAGGAGCTACCAATTTCACAGCTGTCTATTAATACTATTAAATACCATGTATGCGGAATAAACGGGTTTACATTTTGTAACGTTGATTTTTTTTATTTGTGGGGATGAATATTCCCAGCAGAAGCGGAACCGGTTAAAAACCGGTATGAACCGTTATTTTTTTGCTCCGGAGCAGAACCGGTACCGGATCGTTTATGATGTAACCGGAACGAAAACCGGAACGAAAAACGTTTCGGTTCGACACCCGAAATTGGGTTATCTGTCGTTTCCATCGTTGAGATACTTGCTGTCGTTTCGCTGCAACTGAAGTTATTTTCCAAACCGGTTCTGGTGTCCATCCCAGGGAGTACAATGGACGTTAACTCAGTTCCATCGAAAAAAGTCATCGCTCCAATTGGACCTTTTCAAACCGTTTCTGGTTTCTTACCGCTTTCCTTGCGGTGCAAGCACATAGGTATCATTTTTCGTATGCAAAAATACGCCAATGTGCGGTGAGTGTGACCACCACGAGCATGAGAGTGCAGGTTGCGCCCTGGGTGGTGAAAGGCCTCGCAGATGTGGGCAACGTCACGACTGACGCCCTGGGGGAATGTGCGTCCTGGGCTGACTTCTAAGGGAATTGTGCCGACATACGTCTGAGAGCGTCTGAGGAAAACCCAGGAAAAACCCCAAAGAGCACACAGCCGGTACCGGGATTCGAACCCGGGTACCTCCCAGTCTCGACATGACATGGCCAGCACGCTAACCACTGAGCCACGGGAACTGTTCCGACCTGGGCAGCAGGAGACCATGCCAATGACGGCTGCGTTATGGATGAGTGTGAGACACCTGAGACATTCCTAGAATCCGGACGGTCAGCTCTTGTTAGTGAAGACTCTAATGAGCGCGTATTTGACCGCAGAAAACAAAGGTTAGGAGTATGCTGCTAATTTTACTGCAGCAAACCCACCTGACTCGACACACTTCTAGCAGCCAGCCCAAACCCAAGCCCAAGACCAAATTCAAGGCTTGAGGCAGAATTCAGTAATGTCATCGACAGTGTCGCCATCCCGAAAAATTACCAGCCACATAATCTAAGAGACCGAAGTGGTGTTCAAGGACGTGATCAGACAGCTCACAACGATAAATAAACTCACGTTAGCTACATTCACTCTGACCCTGGAGGCGAAACTCGCCAATCATCATCATCATATAAAGTTGTTGTTGTTGCTTGCCGGTTTGGTATATGTATTATAGCCATAGTAGGCGACGAAGTGAGCATCGAGCTCGTGCAAGTTTGGCGCGTGATTGCGGGAGAATAAAAAATGATATGGCGTGTGGTTGTTAACTGTGCTGGTCGCTTGTGTCATTTGCTCCTGCTAGGACTAAAATATTTGTATGGTGTTTCAGAAATGGAAAGAAATCCTCTCTAAAGCCTTGTCCTCGGTATTTAAGACCCAGTGAGAGAGACGCTTGTCATCGCGGGCGCATCCTCCTTTGGCCTCGGAACTGTGCTGCGACAACCAAGACCTCGGAAAGTACAAAGTCGCCACCTACGCGGCCACAGTACCCCCCGTTATGCTCAAATAGAAAAGGAGGGTCTGCCGCTGGTCTTTGAGAGTGAAAAGTTCAGCGACTACCACTACCAGAAAAAATTCTTCTCGAGACTGACCACAAGGCTCTAGTGAGTCTGTTCTCAACAACACAGCTTGATGACTTTTAGCCAATATTGCAGCGGATGCGTTTTATGGGATACAGGCACCCACGAGATAAAGTACGAGGGTCGGACTGAGTAATTTTGTCTTTTTCTTCTTTTTTTGCGAACGTACCTGTAACAGCAGACGAAGGAGACTGCATTGGTAGGTGGGTAGCGACAGCTGCTCCATTGCCCTGTTGTGACCACTGGCACTCCTCCTAGCAACATGGCCGTCAACGATATGTCGTTTCATCGTTTGCCGTTGCTATCATCAAATTTATCGTAGTCACTGATGCAGAAATTCGCCACACACTTGAATGCTTATGGCAGTGTGTGCATGGGTGATAGCAGTGTCGGGACGTGCGCTAAACGTCAAACATATGGGAACACCAGCATCGAAAATCAGCTTCCGTGAGTGGTCACCCTCGGACAGCTTCAACTCAATAGCAAAGAAAGAGTGGATGCGATTACTCAAGCAGACAGGAGTGTGACTGTGTACATTATAGCCGGAACACTTGGAATAAGGCCCAACGCAGTGCAAGCGATGATGGTACAGGAAAGTTTGTGCTCGGTGAGTCCCGCGCTTATTGACCGAAGACAACAAAAGTCAGCGAAAAGCCATCACCTCAGCAATGCTGCAGCGATATCGGCACGAAGGCGCTGACATTTTGCTTGGCATTGTGACAGGTGAGAAAGATTTTAACTTTATTACGAAAGTTGGTTTCTCCATTTCGATCCTGTAACGAAAGGGCAGAGTATGATCATGGCATAATGCCCCGTTTCATGGATTTCATCTGTCAGGGAACGAAGTACATCATAAGCCATCATTTCCAACTGTTCGTTTAAAATGTCGCGCAAGATCCACTTGAATTTCGTGCGGCTTCACCTCCAGCACGTCAATTGCGCGAAGTTCTAAGGGCTGTTGCAGATTGCTCTCTTTGTCGTCATGGCCGCGTATTGCTATCCCTTGGCAAGCTAGATACTGTAAGGACCATAGTGTCGTTACAAGCGCTTTTCTTGCCACTTTCATGTCGCTCTCCTTCCCTTGTACACAGGCCGACGCGACATTTGCTCCCCGTTTCATAGCCGGTAAAGTATTCAATGCAGCCTTGTGGAAATGTGTCGCTTCATGTGCCTGGAATTTCTCGAGAGCTTTCTTCCAGTTGGTGAACCCATTTCACACAAAAGTACGTGTACAATCCTTGGCTCTTGAAGTGTTCGGAAGAGGAACGTTCATCTCCGAAGGAGCGCGGAAAGTTGCACAGAACGACTTTTCTTTGGTGGTATCATATGAAAGCCGCTGGTAAAGAGCCCCCAGCTGAGCCGGTAGCGTTGCCCTTTTCTTCCCTGAGGGCATTCACTTGGGGCAGTAGCTTATTTCGAGGAAGTCGTTATGGCACCGCCTGAAGAGGTGCCACCATCCTCGGTGGTACGAAGTCCGTAGGTCGAGGCTTCCGTACTGGCAGAAGTACCTCTCTGTCTGCCTCTGTCTTCACACTGAGGTGAATGCTTCTTCATCAGATATCGTTCCATCGGCGTGCGACTTCTGGCACATGTAAAACCAAACAAGTCCCGGTTACACTACACCATGTGTACCTCGTATAGCTGAGTCGAGCTAGAGAGCGCCACGTCTAATGACGCCGTGTCATGGCGATTCATAAAAACGCCTCGGGCAGTGGACTCCTGCCACAAAAGAACAATAACTGACTTTCTGTTTGGGGACATGGATGACAAACACTTAATGACTCTGAAAAGTAGAAAAATGTATGCTGTGCAACATTCACACCATCAGGGCCGGCTATCAGGAAGGCAGACTGCTCAGTTAAACAACGACCACCACCACTACCGGGCTGATTTCACGTGAGTTGTAGGCCACGAAAAAAGCTAGGAAAAAATTTTAGACACAGTAGTGCCACGGTGAAAATGTGAGTGGCAGTGCAGACCCTTTATACGACTATATGACACGGGTATGCTAGCAAGTTAATAACGAAAGATTTCAAGTGAAACTTATTGTGAAATAATAACCAAGTGTCGCGGTACAGTCTTTCCGTGACACTTGAAGTTCAACCCTACAGGGCACTGTAACCACGATGTACCTCAAAGCACGGCCGAAACAATGTCTCACGGTTATACTAAAGGGAATGCAACGGGCGCAAGCAGCTTGAGGCAAGCAAGTCGCTCGCCTCGCTGGTCCGATTTGTGCGGCCTTGCAGAGTTGGCGCTCGGCCGCAGAGTTCGAGGTAACTCGTTACAAGTAACTCGTTACTGTAACTAACTTCCTTTTTTTGGTAACTTGTAACTTAACTCTGTACTTTTGCGCCGTGGTAACTTTCAGAGGAACTCGTTCCTTTTTCAAGTAACTTTGCCAAAGTAACTTAGGTTAAGTTCCAAGTTACTTTTAACTCTCTTTTCACTCACGTCCACATATTTTCTTGCCTTCTCTCCGGTTCCTTCATGGCATTTTTTTGCCATAAAACATGATATTCAATCAATGACAGTATTTTATTGAGGAAGTAAGAACCGCTGCCATTGAAATAAAGCTGAACCATTGTGTGCCCACGGGAAGTAAGATGCAAAGCGTTCGAATAGACCTCTACCAGAGAAACGTCATCATGACATTGGTAGACAGACTGAAACCGCAACAAATCGGAAGGAGAGGGCTGGGTTCCACGGACGGGCACTTGTTCGCTGCCTCCCATTGAAAGAAAAGCAGGACCGAGGGTCGCGTCCCTTTCAGGGACCATATCGTAATCTCCTCAAGACCGTGACTTTCGGGCGCGACCTTGTTCACCTCTAGCTTCGAGCGTAGTTCAATTCTACCAAATTAGTGGCGCTGTCGAACACTATGACGTCATTTCTTTACAAACAGGGAGATGTCTATTGTTGGACATAAACGAAAACGTGTCTAAGCGCGTTGCACTCCTCCACAGGCAACTCAAGGTCTAACTCAACTGCTCACGCGCGCTGCACCTGCGTAATTTTATTTTGTGTCCGAAGTAACTTGGAAGTAACTCGTTCTTTTTTTTAAGTAACTCAGTAACTGCGAGTTACATTTCAGGCTGAAGAACTTCGTTATTAACTTAGTTACATTTTGCACAAGGTAACTTAACTTGTAACGAGTTCTTTTTGACGAGTAACTTCTCAATCTATGCTCGGCTGTCGGCGGATGCGCTTCTCTCCCGGGCAAGGCCGGACACCTGTCGCGCGTTCCGCAGTCGTGTTAGCAGTGCGTTGGGTTGTACTATATGTATGTCATTCTGCGCAAGACGGGATCATGGTTAAGGGGCAAAACAGGGGAGGGAAACTAATGTTAACGCATTTCTGTCGCATGACGACCTATAGGTGGCGCAGTGCTCAATCAATGAAGTAAAAATACTTGGCGTTCACTTTGCGAGCGACATGGCTTGGGAGTTGGGACGTACACATTAATGATTTGCTCACTAAACTGTCACGAACATCTGGTACCTTTTCGAAGTACAGCAGTATATTGCCTATAGACGATTTTACGAAGATTCCCATATCCAACTGTCAGTTGGTCTTGGGGACTACAATAAAGACAAACTTCAACAGACTGGCCACAGTAGAAAAAAAGTGTGGTTCGCGCTGTTTGCAAAGAATCTTTTCTTCTTTTTTTTTTTTTTGCGCACACGCAGCCGCGACTTGAAAATGTAGGTTTAACGAAAGCAGCTAATGAAAATAGCATTGTTGGAACTCGCGCCAGTGAGGCCTGGAAAGGTCACCATCACCTTGAACTCACCTTGAGCTTGAGGGGAACGAAATAGACAGGATGCTCACCAACCAGCTAATGGACACTTCATATACATTTACGCATTTCTTCAGAACTGGCCAAGCATGTTGTTTCATGCATTGATTGTACTCCCACGTTTCCACGATCCGAATGCCTCCACCCGAATCATACTCGAAGCTTCTACAATCGCCTCATAAAGCCTTTGTGTAAGCCAATCCTCGGTTGCCCTTTCCTCCTCCCTCTGTGACCTCCTTACCCCAACTTGATTTTGGGTTTGTAAATAAAGCATCCATTAGCTGGTTGGTGAGCCTCCTGTCTACTTCGTTCCCCTAAAGCTCAAGATGGTGTTTCCCACTTCAACGTTACACCTGCTCGCATGTGTACTCGTAAGTTCCTCGTTGTCGAACAACGTAATGTTTACACATGTTCCGTTCCAGATTACCCACCCTGCTAAACAAATATTACTATTCTTTAAAAAAAATAGAGTTCTGTAGGATTAGCAAAAAAAAAAAAAAAACGATTGCGCTTGTATTGGGTTCAGAACATACAACTGCCTGGTCAATAGTGTCCTTCAACAGTGTCACAAGAGTTTTTGTTGTTTTTAATTGTGTATATTATGTGTGTAAATTTTGTATGCATGTAATGTATGCATGTCAGATTCTTAGTACGTACAGTATAACTTTTTTGACGCTCTCCCTGCTATCATATACTTTTCTTTCTTTATTTTCCTTTTCTTTCTTTCTCTTTTTTTCTTTTTTGCGGATTTCTGATGTTGTCAAGCTACATACTTGTAGCTTTTTGTCCGGGGTCACCGCCATCTTATGGCAGAAACGAACATATAAAATAAGGCGGATTGATAGCTGCATTCCACGGGGTGAAGTTGAACAAGGGTCCAGACTCTCCTGCGCTATGTCATCTACGGAAGCCGATGCCCTTGCTATACTATCTGCTTTGAGATACATCTCCTTGTACACCTCCAGAGCTTGGACAATCCTGACGGACCAGTAACACAGCCATGGAAGCGATGACCCTCTGCTAAAGTGATTCGTGATGTCTATTCCATGCAGGGACTGAAAACCGGAACGGAACCGAAAACCGCTTGGAACCCAAATTTTTTAAGAACCGGAACCAGAACGTAACCGCAATTCACTATCGGAAATTAACCGAAACCGTAACCTGAACCGAAAGATATGATTTCGGTTGCCGGTTCATATGAATCGGTATATGCGTGAACGCGAATAGCTGTGGATGCGATATTTGTACCGCTTTACAACTCTCATTAGTGGTGTAGTACGTGCGTCTGTTAAAGTAGATCTCTTCGTCACATGTTTTTCATTCAGAAGTTGTGTAGCTCGCACGTTGTTTGTTTCCACAACTGTTTGCTTAACCGCTGAACGCACCGAGTTTTTCTTCCCTTGTAGCTTGTTACAGCACGAGCGAAATGAATCTGCGCGAGATAATAGAGACCGCAACAAATTATTTTACGGGGAATGTCGCAAACGGCCAAAGTGCGTCAAAGAAAGTGTCCACTCTCTCTTCTACCTGGCAGATGGCACTGCACCATCCTTTCGGAGCGAAACCGATAAATATGTTCATTTTTACCCGTATGCACTTTGTAGCTCATTTTCCGACATCCACACAGCCTGTAGATACATCCTAGAGAAAACAAAGAAAAAAAAAACCGGTTCAACCGCTTGGTTACCGATAACCGTAGATATTAAAACGCCAAATCACGGAATCAGAACCGCTTTCAAGGTTCTGACACTGAACCGCAACCGAACAGATATTCGTTTCGGTTTCAGTCCCTGATCCCACGATTCTTGATGTGCACAACCACCTCATGTCCCTGGGTCACTATGTATAGATTCCAATGGGTCCCAAGCCATGTAGGCCTATGTGGAAATGACCGCGCTGACTTTGTGGCAAGACGAGTACACGATACTGAGCCTATTCCGGCCGCCAACTGAGCATCCACCACTTCGGTACTGGTAGCACACCACTCTTCGCCAGGGTGCTGCCAGAACTAACGCCTTCTTGCAAACCATTGACCCGTTGATGGCCCACGTTCTGTATGGACGTACTGTTGGGGACACGGTTAGCTAAAGTCGCCTGTCAGTACTTCGCCGTCCCGTATACTATCTCCGTTGCGCTTGAAAGTGCTGTGTCAATATTGTACTCGAAGGTGGACCATGTGCTGCACGTGTTTATTACTCGAAAGAAATAGTCTTGCAACACCTGGCGATTTGAGATGAGACAAACGAAGGAGTGCTGATTTTAGACCAACGGCGTCCTCTACAGTACATCACGGAGGGAAGAATCTGTACTCCACCAGCTGCACTTGAACGTTGCACGAATTTCGATGTTTTTGTTTAAAATGGGCCAACTGAACACGCCAATCTGCAGAACTTGCGATGTGGAAGCGGATACGCTTCACCTTCTCGTCAGCTGCCAACGCTATAAGAGACACCGTACCGCACTCCAGCACCGCCTCGTTCATCTGGAGTATCGCGAACTCTCACTGGCGATATTACTTGGCTGTGCCAGACACAAGTGACGTGACTGCAGCGCTATTCAAGCTCCTTGGGGAAACTGAACTTCTTGGCAGGCCGTGTTGGTTCCAGCGAGCAGTGAGAGAAAGGTGACACTTATGGTTACGCATCAGGTTGCTTTCATACTTTTATTACCTATAATATATTTTTTATATATTATTATATTACATATTTATTTTTATTATTGCTTTTATACTTTTACTTACCGACTTATGTATGGCTAACCTTTCCATTCCTTATTCATTACTCATTCAAATAAACGTACCTGCCCCCCACCCCGCGCAATCATGGAGGGTGCAGGGGGTGTAAAAACCTGTGGAGGAGGGTCATTAGCATAGTTACGTTCAAGTTGGAGCAGCTTTATTAATCATTGCCTGCATATGTGTCAAAAACTGAAATAACAAAGGTCCTCTGTAGGGGGGTGCACGAAAAAAAGAGTGGGTGTCGTCAAACTTTTCTTTTTGGACTGGGGGAAGGAGGCGTAGGGGCATCTGGATAAATCCCTGCAATATGGAGACATATGGGCGGAACGAGCAGTCTGAAACCACCACTATTATTCAGACGCTTACGAAATCGCAGTCGCGCAAATTTAGCGTTTTAACGACGCCGTTCCGACCTTTGCGCCGGCAGACATCGTAATTTAAGACCTTAAGTCACGCCACACGTGTTCGTAGCGAAAAAGCCTTGAAACCCGGGCGTTTGGAAGGCGTCAAAGCAAATGTGGGGCATGTGTCTCTTAAAATGAGTCCTCGCTCAATTTGCCTCGAAGAGTAAGTTTTTAACATCCCACTTCCTGAAGGCACCCAGACAGCACTCACGCGTCGAGGATTTTTGAAGTGTTCATATTGCGTGTGATTTAGAGATAGTTCGTTCTTTCTGCACAGAAAGGGAGAGAGAAGGATATAATCGTATTGCTGCACGCGCGTGACAAATGGCGTCCACGCCTCTATCATGTTACGACTGATTAAACCCTCCCTTTTCTTTTCCACGCACCTAAAGTAACACTGTTGATACAAACCTCGTTTTATCCGCCTTGCGATTAGTATACAGTGCACATGATGTGCCTAGTCTGATTCTACTTCAGTTGAATATATATGAAATAACTTGTTGCCGCTTTTGGCGAGGGGGAATATTACGCGCAAGAGAAGGGGCGAAATGGATGCATTTGTTAAGACAGAAAAAAAAAAACAATTAGGAAATTTCAATAGTCGGTTCTTACGCCAGGTGAAAAGCAGTTGGGAACGCAGTTCTTCGGACTTCTTTTTTTTTTTTCTTTTACAAATCAATCAATCGGACTTCATTGTTCCGTAATACATAAGTGAAATGGCATGATTGATTTTGGTAAACCGAAGAAATAGTACAGTGGCTCGAAACAAACATCTCCATTTTTTTCTTCTACAAATCAATCAATCAATCAGAAGTAGTAAAGCAACGAGTGTTTAGCGCCCTAGTGATATATTTATGAAACACCGAGCCGGGCACCAAGTTCAAGAGCGCAAGGACCTCAGTGAAGAACAGTGGAACTCATTCAGTTTCTACTCCACTACATCCACGCACCAGTCTAAAAGTTTCATTCGGTCTCGTCACTGCATATTTTTGCACAGTGGTGCTACGGTAATTTTACTGTTACTTTGCCTTCTCTTTTACCTTACTTGTTCGCCATTTGGATCTTCTATCTTCATTTCTCCTACAATCCCAAGCGGTCTCTGATCAAAATGGAGTATAGACGGATACATATTTGTCGTACTACCATCTCCACATTTTTCCTGGATGTATTCAACCATCCATCTGTCCAACATGTATTGCAATCATATTTTAGTTTTGCAATGACCAGCTCCCGTGGCATAGTGGTTAAGATGATCGCTTTCCACCCCGAGACTGGGAGGTGACACGGGTTCGAATCCTGTCACCGACTGTGCTGTCTGGGGGTTTTCCCTGGGTTTTCCGAAGACTTTCCAGACGAATGTTGGCACAGTTCCCCCCTGAAGTCGGCTCAGGACGCATACTAACCCCCCCCCCCCCCTCCTTCCTGCTGTCCTACCTCCATCTGTCCACGTCTTGTTGCAAAAAAAAGTTTTGCAATGATACCGCGCTATGTAGTCGTCGCTAAAAAACGAGAGCGTTCACCGCTCAACTACGAACAACAGGAGTAGAAATGGCACGAGCTTAGCTTCGCAGTGTTAACTAGAAAAAAAAAGAAAACTGAACGTGCCTCAGATGACGAACGAAGGTAAAGACGAAGAAAGAGTGTGTTCTTGTCCTGTGCAGTATCTCTATTTACACGGGACGGTAATGGGCGAGTGTGGAGTGTGTGTCTTGTCAGCGACCGTGCTAATAGGCGAGAGGAACCCACCTAATGGCTGCTATTGGCGTTCCAACGAGATACCCCCTTAGCCGACCGCTATCAATATTGGCTCCGATGACAGGAGTCCAAGGCACATTTCTCTTTCTTCTGGAGTCGCCTAGAGGTCGTAACTGTCACTTCGTTAGGAAACCTCCTGTATGTGTACTACGTTCGGGTGTTTTTGCCAATTGCTACGTCGCGACTGGATCTTTAGATGATCGCAGAACACACAGTCTTCCGACAAAATCTCGGACCCTGTCGAATCTCCACTTCATCAAAGTTGAAATATAGCTCGCTGACAAAGTGACAAAGACATCTAGGCGATATCATAGGGCGGAGGAATTAGTGAGTAAGGGGACATGAAAGAGCTTCGATGTGAGACTGACCCTTATCAAGTCGGTGAACAAGGATTAGAGCAGATGAATTATTCGCTCTTTATCTCTCTTTGTCTACGTTTTGTTGCATCATTGTATTTAAAGCGTGCTAACCACGGTAGAACCTCGTACCTCACTGACGTCCATCACATGTCACCGTCATGACACCAATTATAGTTTCTTAAAAAGGCAATAGGATCAGGGCTGTGAGAAAATAATAGGAGGTAGCGCTACATGGCCTCAATGGTCGACAGAGCAGCGACATCTATCGTGGGTGATTCCCACCCGCCAAGCCTAGTCCGCTTCCGAGAGGATAACAAGCTCACAACAAGAAACTTCTCGACAGAATCATAGAACAAATCCCAGAGACCAACAATGGAGAGACGGTATACTGATGCTTAGTACCACCTCCTCCCCTTGATTATCAATATCGTGACGCAAGTTACAACGTTGTCCACTAGCTTTGGGTCAATAGACCTTGTAATGCCAAATGTAGGATGGGACAAGCATAAGGTTGCCCACATCACGCTTCAAAGACAAAGCGTCATCTGTAGCACGCAAGGGATCATAGGAACTTAAAGCCACCTAGAGTACTACGAGACGACCAGAGGCGGGGGTAGAAGAACAACAACATTCCCGGTGTGCGTAGCGGAAGCGAATGCCGGGGTAAACCATAACCAAAGCAGACGACAGAGCAGTGCCTTCCCATGTTCCCATGCGCGCGCGCTTGGGGGCGCTCGCATCTTTTTAAAAACGTCTATTAGGGCCAGCGAAAACACTGCCACCGTCTGACTTTTTCGGTTTCACTTCCGCAGAAGCACACTTCGCAGAGTTGGAACTTCGAAATTCTAACTGGGGCATTGTGACATGTGGGGCATGTAGGTGTGACTGGCAACGTGCCAAGGTTGAGTGCATGTCCCTGTGTCTCCTAGCGAGGCCTTGATACGTTGATGAGTGGGTAGTTAGCACGTTGTGACTGGTTCCAGTTCTCTAACCGAAATTTGGAGGTCGTCTCATCAGCTGTCATTCTTTAACTCAGTCTCCGTCCCTTTGCAAACCATGCTGGAATCCACTCCGCAACTTCCTTTTCCTCATTATTAATGGGTCGATGACACCAGAAGATCGCAGGTACGAACAGGTTCGACACAAACTTTTTAGGTGCTGTACCGTACCTAGTAGACTTCGTAGTTTAGTCTTGTTCTTTGACTCACTGATCGGGTCAATAGCAACTATTTTGCCTTTATGAATCTTTAGTCCTTAATTCTGCAGTTACTGCATCACCAGGAAACTTGACGGAGTCACTGTCGAAGGCACACTTGTCTCTGTTGAGCTTTGCTCCGGCTTTTTTCAATGCTTCGAAGACTTTTTGTGTGTATCCTTGTAGCTTCTCGCTTGTTTCTGCATACACCAGGATGTCATCTACGGAACTGACTGTTTGGCATGCCTTCAATGATTCTGCTAACCACTTGTTGGAAAACTTCTTGCGCTGTCGCTATGACAAATGGGACTCTCTTGAGGCAGTGTCTGCCCCAGGGCGTGCTGAAAGCCAGATACTTCTTTGTGCGTTTCGACACCTTCATTTGCCAGAATCCCTTCTTTAGATCTAGGAGAGTAAACCGCTTGGCTCCTCTGAGGTGTGGGACAATTTCCTCCAGGGCCTTGAGTGGACAATTGCGTCTTATTAGAGCTGAATTGAGTTCTACTGAGTAAAGGCAGATCATTATCTTTCCTTTCTGTTTTTCTGTCACGTCATTGTAAAATGGTGTAGGTTCTGAGATATTTTCAACAATTCCTTTCTTGGCCATACTTGAGCGTTCCTGTTTAACTCCTTCCATTATCGCATTTCCTTGGTGGCCTGTTCACCACACTCTTGCTTGCTTCTTTCATGTCAGGGTCATACACAAAGGTTTTGGGGCATCCCATGCCTTGAAATATTTTATATATTTATATAAAATATTATAATTAATATAAATATTATATATTTTATATTTCATCGTCCTCTTGCCACAAAAGTGTGCACTCTTGCCTGAATAGTGTGAACTCTTCTTACCAAGTTGAGAATTTCGCAAGCGTTTCGACTCGGAACCGGCGTGACTCTGAGTCCAAAACGAGGAAATTCAGGTCTGCTGGCTGGCCTTGTGATAGGATGTGATATGATAGAAGAAGAAAAAACGGAGATGGGGAAATGGGGATGGCTATCCTTGTACAGTGCATGTCTCTCTTGCTTCTCCTATCACAGGAACATAGGATGAAATACTCCTCACAGCTGTTTGGAAGACCTGTAACCCCATTGCTCAAACTGTCTTGTTTGGGAGGACGCTACCTTAGGTTCCAGTGTCCAAGTTTATCATGACCTTGGTTCCACATTTAAACTGGCTTTCTTCTTGTCGCATTGCCTTGCCTTCAGCTCTGACACATTTGTCTCTTCTGTGTTCTGTTGGTCATCAGTCGTGTGGACATTATGTTGTACTATGTTCCTGCTTAATCGGCACACGGCTGCGAAGTGTCCTGCTTTCTTGCATTTGTTGCATGTTTTGCTAAATGCTGGACATTCTCTAGGTGGAACTTTCCACTAAACGTACATGCTTTTCTTGTTCCTGCCTTCTTTCACGTTTGATCAGTTGTCACTATGGCCATTTTTTTGCGTTATCTTAGTTTTCGTCGTGATGGCATCAACAACTTTCGTTGTTTTTTTTTCTATTTTCTTGAGCTGTTAAGATGCTTGTTCACTTGTTCTGCACGTGTTCACAGCTTTCTGTAGATTGATCGTCGGATCGCCCAGTAGTTTTTCTCTGACATCGTCATTAGTGATTCCAACGATAATGCGGTCTCTGAGTAGCTCATCTATCAGATCACCGAACTGGCATTTCTTTGCTTGGAGTCGTGCGGCAGTGAGGAACACGTTGAACGTTTCTTTTTCATTTCATTAAACTTGTACCTTTCGTAGGCGTGACTTATTTTTGGCGTGAAGTGTTCCTTGAATCCTTTGTTTCCACTACTTCCGGTTTCTTCTTGTCTTCTTCGGAGAGGGGAAGCGTTCTGAAAACGTTTTGCGCGTCTCTGCCGATAACTGTGATTAAGTTAGCAACTTGGACTTCTGGGGGTTTCTTGCGCAGTTGGATAGCAGTGGCATGCCACTCATAACTCTGTGGCCAATTGTCCCATGTGTTCGCAGACTGCAACGACACATCGAGGGGCTTAGGAGTTTTCGAACCGCCCTCGGTCATTGCTTCCGAGATTCACGCTTGCGCATTTTCTTGCCTGTCTTTTCCGGCGTCCTCTTTGTTTCTTCGCAATTCTTTGCCGTCACACTGTTTCTCCACAAAGTCTTCTGTCTTCTTGCTCTAATCACGCGTCTGACACCATGTCAGAAAAATATGCTTATCGACTACTAAGGCATGTCAGAACACATGATCAAAAAGTGAGCTACACCTGAGAGTCTGGCTTTGACTCTCTCTCTCTTTGGCTCGCAGATGTCGATGGCGATAATTACGCCTGCTATCTCGACAAGGAGTATGCCACATGTGGGGAGGGCGTCGCCTTCAAAGTATTTTTTAACATGGACCACGTGATGACCTCGCTCGCTCTACACTTTTTTGAAATGCTCGCGTTGTTCAATAAGGTGTCGTGCAACGTGGTGTTTAACCTGCGCGCTTTTGCTTGCTGCCATTTTCTTCTCTAAAGAGTTCAACTCTGAGCACGCGCTAGGGTACTTTGATAGAGAAACGTCAACAGTCTGGCTAACTGTAGACCACATTGCGGTGCTTCTGCAGTAGATCGCCAAATGACAAAGAATGGCAGTACACCTTACTCCTTCCTCATCTTTGTTTACAGTGTACAGTTCTACTTTTTTCGCTCGTTTCCTTCATGTTGGGACAACGTGATTTATTTGAACGGCCCTTCAGCGCATCCAGAACTTTGCAAGAGCCTCTGCAAATAAACTGATGTGTCCCGATGCCGGATCCACCTAATGCGCCCGGCGCACAGCCAGAAGCTGCTCGCGTAACTTTACACTTTCAACGTTTATACACTTTAGACAGCCACTTACACACTTTCCTATCGCAACCCAACAGGCACTTGGAAACGTCATAAGAACCCCGTATAATTCCTCCAACAAACTGTCCGAAAAATCTGTTCAAACACCGTCCAGCTTCTGGGTGAGACGATGCTGTCCTAGCTTTGGCTACACGGACGTTTCCTGGCAAACGCATACAGTCTTCCTTTCAAGAGCGCCTCGCTTCGACGCCATCAGCAGGTGCCTCTGGCAGCCCCAGCAGTGTCTACTTTAAAAGAATCTCCTTGTCTTACCTGTAAATAAAATGCAAACAACGCCGACAATGTGGCAAAAAGTATCTCGCTGGAAAACATTGCTGCTCCTTCCAGTCAATTTTCTGTTGGGAGGGAAAACCTAATTTTGTTCTTGATAAGACTTCATTACGATGAATCCTTGGCTTGCTTCGTGATATAGAGAAGTGGCCCGTATACATCTAAAAATATATGTCAGGCGTCTAGTCGATCGATGGAACGCTTCTTCGCCCAAGGAATACTGCAGCTCCTATGCGAGACGGAGTCGTCTTGGGTACGTGTAGTTTCCAGTAGGACGACGGCAAAATTTCGTAGCTCGTTCTTAAAACGTTCGTTCTTCTCTAAACGAGATTAAGAGTATTTTCCTTTTACCCGCGTTTAAGGATACGGAGGATATTACTGCACCTCTATCAATCAGTAGTCTAGATCAACACGTGCGCTATTGCGCAGCAAACCTGTAATTCTTCGCTCAGTGGCTCCCTTCAGGAGTATGGCCAGGGGTCACTCTCCCTCGAAGCTCTATTATGTCACCTTACTAGTTCCTCCGCTGTATTATACCACCAAGTTATGTCTACAAACTATATATTTCACATAGTTTGTGAAATATAGTTTGTACCACCACCACCAGTTTGAGATTTTGTCGTAAATCTGTCATGACGAAAGGTGGGCATGTACAAGTGAGGCTATACGCGGGTACCATTCACGACACAGAAGGAAGTACATGGGATGATTTCGTTACCATAATTTACAAATGCTACGCTACACAAGGATATTGTTCATTAGGCGTGAGACAACGCGCGTTACCTGACGCCTGATGAACAATATCCTTGTGTAGCGTATGCAGTTTTTCCACAGTCTTTGTCGTAGGCGCCCTTGACGAAGATTGTTCAAGACTGCATACGCTACATAAGGACGTCCAACGTGCATCATGCAGTCTAGACGATTAAGAGGCATGACACATCAGCTGCGCTGGCCACGTGTGTATACTCGTGAAATACGAAAAAACAAAAACAAAGTCTGATACCTCAGTGGTAAGTGTAATGAAAAGACAACGCACACAGTTTACACAGTTAAAAGAGGACGCAGAAAATTAAAGGTGACGCGAAGTTCGCAAATCAGAGGGGAACACCAGAGGAAATGAAGTAGTACAAGGTCGTGGGTGGTGGACACCATCTGATGGCAGTCTCCTTGAGTTTCACTAAACGTTTGTCGCTGGACAAGAAAAAACGAACAACAAGCATTTGTAAATCATGGTAACGAAATAATCTCATCTACTTCCTCACTTGTACATGTCCACCTTTCGTCATGACAGACTTACGACAAAATCTCGAACTCTCTCAAATCTCGACATCGTGAGATGTCAAATATAGTTTGCGGACACAACTTTGACACACTTGGACACAACTTGGACACAACTTGGTGGTGTAATACAGCAGAGGAACTAGCGAGTATAAGGTGACATAATAGAGCTCCGAGGAAGAGTGGCCCCTAGCCATACTCCTGAAGGGAGACACTGTATGAAGAATTTCAGTTTTGCTGCGCAATAGCACACATATTGATCGATATATTGATTGCTAGAGCTGCAGTAATATTCGTCGTATCCTTAAATGCGGGTGAAAGGAAAACACTCGTCATACTCTCGCTTAGACGTTTTAATTATATTTTCTCAGCTATTCGGCTCTTTCTGACTGCAGCGCAAGCGTATAACAAGAGACGCACAACAATGTTACATGGAGATTTCTAAGCCTTGCTATACTGGAAAACGTGATATATAGGTGCCGGGGGAGAAAGCAGTACATGTACAAAGTAAAAAAGGATGGATGTCCATTTCAAACTGGCCTAAAATGAGATCTGCCCACATCGGTATTCGCCGGCACTTCATATCAATGTCAGTAGGTAACACTAATTTACTAGGAGATGGGTACTTCGAAAAGTAAGCTGCACTTGGTGGCTAACAGTGCCTCGCAATTAAGCGTCTGTTATCATCCTTTCTCCGTGATAAGCAATATATGATTCGCTGAATCAATAACGCTGCTTCTTAATCCGAAACGCAACGGCCACGCACAAACCAGTAGCCGGTTCCATTCATAACGACAGTTTACGACAGTGTACGAACGCGCGGACACAGTGCTCTTACGTCATGACGTTTTGTTTAGTTACGACAAGTTCTGAAACTCCCGACATTGCCGGAGAAAAACAAAGAATTTATCTTTCGGCCACTGTGCGCTTGACCGACGCAATACAGCGCCTTCTTGCATGGGGTCACTTTTCCGGCAGTTTCAAAAATAACATTAATTTCCGCGCTCTCCTGGCAGGGGACACGATGAAAAGATAACATTGTTCAGCCCCTCATGTCTGTTTTCGTCCGGAAAATGAAAGGAGGTCTTCCAATTTCAGAAGCCAACTATGTGTATGCTGGGATATCGCGTTCTGGGGTAACACCTGATGGACGAACGACATATCATAGGAAAAGGAGGGTGACACCGCGGGAAGATTGAAAAAAACGTCGTTAGAAAACAACTCCAGTATAGCTGTTCGTGAAAGAGAGAGAATAACGCGGTGAAGAGAGACGGCTGACAACAGATGCGTATGACTTGGATGATCCACATCAACATTCGTGCTTGTTGAGATGTTAGTATTTCCAGTATTTATTTTTCTTTGCGGGTGAACTAAAAAAAAACGTGAGATAATGGCTTACAGGTGATAAGATAGAGGAATACTCCTATAGCAGTACTAAAGAGCTCGTGGTGTTCATCAAAGACGGTAAGTTCCTGGATGTTAAGATGGTTCGACATCCGTCGTCTTTCTTTTTTTTTTTTTCTGCTTCCATCCATCCATCCGGTAAATACCTCGCAAAAGTTATGTTTCATTTGATTTGTAAAAGAAAAAATGAAGATGTTAGTCCTACCCCAGGACGCGTTATTCAGAAAAGAAAGGAAAAAAGGGAAAGGGAAAAAAGGGAACGTTATGTTATTAATGAGTTTTAGTGGATCGTACGCTATCGCCTTTGCGCACTGCGCAGAACCACTACGCTATCCCCTATATGTACGCAAAGGCGATAGCGTACGATACACTAAAACTCTCTATTGATGCAAAAGTGCATCGAATGTTCACAGCGACAAAGTTAGCTTTTCTTATCGGAGTTCAAAAGAATCAAGATATGTTACAGCTTACCGAAAACTTACTGTAACGTGTTGCATTTAACTGGTATACCCCTTGTACGTTTGCTACGAGTACCTTTAATACTCACGGCAAACGTAGCAATGTTTCGTACGTCACTCCAAACTGTTCACATTTTAACGCTTTCTCTTCTCTTTCCTCCTGCTCTTTTTGTGAAGTAAAAAATAAGAAAGAAAAACGTGTTTTACGCGACTAACAGAGCCAAGAATAAAAGTCGAAACAGAACTCAATTAACCGAGCTTTAATGGAGCCCTTGTCCGACGGATAAAATGCCCGAGAGGCAGTCAAGTAATTGATGGTTCACCGTGCATGTAGTCCTTCTGCGTTGCGACTCAACTACACCATGGAGAAGGAGACATTGCGGAACACATTCTGGCAATATAGCGTCATCTTATCGGATAGCGTAAATAAAGCTAATCACTGTGTTGGATGCAGCAATATCGAAACTGGCCAACTGAGCGGGGTAATTGGAAACCGCGATACCGTCCCATTGTGCGTATAAGAGACAGTGATACAATTTCGAATGCCTTTTGTGCGCAATATAACTAAGAAATTACATCTTCCTATTTGACCAAAGAAAACCGTAGCGATCAGAAATGTTTCGCAGATGATAAGAACATATGAGAATGTGTAAAAGTGGGAAATCCAGAGAAGGTGGATTGAAGCTGAAGCCTGAGGTCGGGAAACCGCCGATATTTCAAACAAATACCCTTCTACTGTGAGTGATAAATGAAAAGTAAATGGAACACGAGACTGTTCATTTACTAGGCACAAAGTAGAACAGTCTCCCGTTCAAAGTATCCGCGGCTCCCGATTTGAGGCTTCTATTTCCACGTGTTATGAGAACGGTATCCAAGCTACGCTGTGCAAAATGGTATACATGTTAACACGTTTAGTTGTCGAGGTGTAATGGTTTGAATTTTGACGTCTGAATCTCGCAGCTTGTGTCATAATTCATCCACAAATCTCCTTTCTGGAGCTCTAAAGGTATCCGCACTATTATCAAGATGAGAGGTTGAGCTACCATCGGGAGATCATTTCGTAAGTGACAAACTCGTTCTCTCTTCCTTTTTTTTTTTTTTTCTTGTCGCTTGACAAGACGCTTGAGACTTCGCTCTTGCACGAGTATGTTGCGAAAACTGTCACAGTTCCGCAGCGACATTCCTTTTCATAGCGTGAGGAATAGTGTTTCCATCATAGCAGAAGTCACACACACACACACGCATATACATTGGATGAGGATGCGGTGAACGAAGCAGAAGTTAAATCTGAACAGCACTATATAGTCCTTGGCGCTTTAGTATGAGCTACAAAGTTTGGTGTTAGGCAATATTTATTCAGGCCCAGGAACCCGAGGTAGCGTAGGCTACATTACGCCTGTCATAAACACCACAGCGCTACATTCCCTTCTGCTTCGAGTTCTCACAACCCCAAAGAATATGTAGTTTCAGATGCAGCGAATACATTCATGTACGAGTATAGGTTTAGGCTGCCACCCAGGCATCGATTCCCATATCAATCAATTCCAGCGTCAACTTGGACGACGTGGGTGTCCACGACAATTCTCTCGCCTACAGATCGACCGCGAAAAGCGCCGCGAATACTGATGAATCGTAGCGGAAACGTTTGCTTTCCCGTAACGGGAGACGGCGCGGTCGAAAGCCTTTCACCTCCCCTTCCGCGCCGCTTGTCATACGCTCCTTTGCCTTTCGTCACCCAGGGAGAAAAGCCTCAAAGGAACCGAAGGAAGCTTTGACGTCGGCACGTCGGTGCGCGTTCTTCGAGCGGAAGTAATTTCCGTTTAAGTGAAGCGATTCTTTTCAGCCAATTAAGGACGGTAATAGTGCGACCACGTGTTTCCGTTCAGGACTACAGTCAAACTCCTTTACAACGAAACTCAGGGGACAGCAAAAAAAATTCGCAGTAAAGGTATTTTCGTTAAAAAGGATGTCCATTATTGGACCTATAGGCTCCAGCGGGACCGCAAAAAAAAATATTTGCTGTAGTGGTATTTTCGTTAAAAAGGTGTTCGCTATAAAGGAGTTTGACTGTATAGGGAGTTTTCACCTACGTCACGTTGTGACGTGGCATGCTCGTATGCTCCGCCCACTGGTGGTCACTTTTTCCTGCTAGTGGCATTGAAAGACGATAAACTGCGCTATTTTTCAATGCTGCAACTATAGAACGACAATGACGAAGTGTCTTCGGGATAAAAGAAGGGCACGGACGGTACCGGATTTCAAAACACCGTTCAAGGCTTCGTTTTCGAGCAAATGCTAGATAATCTCGGCAGCTGCGCTGAAAAAGTGACCACCACCATGGCGGGCCAAACGCGTTCGTTTGACGTCATGTGAAAACACCCTATACGACTGTTGTGGATATATTCGAAACTTAGAATATACGAATTAGCATATCCTGTTTACGATTTCTAGTACGTACTGGAATTACGGTGATTATCTTTCTCATCATGATGCCAGCTAGGAACTTGCTAGTAGAGACCGATTATTGGAGACAAGCTCCTCGCCGAGTAATCTTGTCAGCGCAAAGGTCATCCGATCCTTCCAGGAGCTTAATTGCTTACACGTCACACGAAGCCGTTAAGAGGCGCCCTTCACGTATCACGTACCTTTCATGGCAAGTGCCAATCCTTTTGTTCATTACACGTATCAGCGATTGATCATCCTGGCTACGATGATCTCAACTGGATGAAAAAAATCTCAAGTTAGGAGCTGCAGTTATTCCAACAGAAGGCTTCTCTTCCAGTGCGCCTATAGCAGAAGAACGGTGCCACATCGGAGGATTGCAGTCTGAGGTTCTCCACTCCTCCATATCGCTGGATTTCTCGCCGGTAAGTTCATCTGAGAATGCGTTTCAGTGAGACTTGTACGACATGTAGACTTATGAAAGCATGATCTTTAGCGTGGGGTTAGCTGGGCATCTGTTATCGCGCTTGTTCACGCGTTAAAAGGAGAGTCGACTTCAAAAAATGGCTGCATGAAACTAGTACTACAACGTATGACGTTACCATACCAACCATACCAAAACCATACCAACCACATTTCTTGTGAGGGTCGACGACTTGCGAGCTAGGTTGTTGTAAATGAAACTGACCCTTGAAAAGGGTTAGATAGAGATAGACGATGTTCAGACAACAAAAAAAAAAGTTCGATAGAGATAGATGATGAACCCATTCCTAGTGAAAACAGGCAGAAGCCAGTGAAGACTAGCAGAAGGGGCCTTCGTTTTCGTTAGACAATTTTATTTCACTAAGAGCAACGTACGCATTTGCCAAGTCACAGTAAATCAAAATATCGAATACTGGTAACGAGGCGATATTTATACGACAAATTCCCGTAGAAGAATCTCCACACAACACAGCAAGACTGTTCTTCACAACAGTGGGACGAACCTACGTTGAATGTCACGAAACTGACTACACATCAACGGAAGAGGTAATACGAGGCTCAGACCACCACCACACTCATCTCAAAGTCCACTTATAAGCTACAAATCCACAACATATCTCTCACACAAACGCCTTTCACCTAGGATTGCGTTCCTAGGTGTGTGTACTAAAAGGCTTAGCTGCTGCGTACGCCTTCGAAATGTGCGAAATGTAAACAATGCTATAGTTGCCAACACGTTTTGTGTTTCCTAAGCCGCTGCTGCCGCTAATACAAAACGAAGCTATGGGACGCCTCCAGCAGCAGAGCAGCGGCAGCAGAGAGCTCTGCTGCCATGTTGCCGTGTTGCTGCTGCCGCACCGCTGCTGCTTTGCTTCTGCTGCTGCTCGCATAAACCTATGGGACCCCGCCCTTACATATCATCGCATATTTCGTGAGCTGTTTCCCAGTCCTGAGTTTGGCACACCGAACTTTTTGTCGTTTCTTGTCCTTCGAGAAGGCATGAAAGCTAATTCCGGGTTCAGTGCAATATGTATCGCTCCAAAGAACGCCCCATCGCTACGATTGGCTCTTTCAACGTCTGCCATCTTTCTATATTTAGTGTTTTGAGGTACCTTGATGCTTTGTTGTGTCCGTCTTTTGCGTGTTTCAGCCTCAGAACGACTCTCTATCACGTGGAACACAGCAACAACGGACAATTTTTCGACAATCGCTTCGAACGCTACGCGGATCTAACGCGCCATCTCCACTAGAGCCCTGCACGGGTCCGAGCCCGACCCGGCTCGCGGTCCGTGCCGGGCTTGTTATTGTATGTGTGCTCCGGGCCGGGCCGGGCCGGGCCGACAGAAGAAGCCAACACGGCGGGCGGGGCCATGTTTCCGAGAACATACATCCGAGAACAAACAAGTTTCCGAGAGTCAGGCTCGGTCGGGTCACGCAGCTAATCTCACGCAATCAAGGACTATTAGCTCATATCATCACGTGATTGCGTCATTCCGGTGCATAGTATTTGCAAAAACAAGCAAGGGACACTGCATTATGCGTATGATTCGACCCTCTGTAACATTCTCAAAGTGCTCCTGACTCCTCACGTATTTCACAAACACGTTCGCAAAGCTTGGTGAGAGGGGTAAGGATTGGGACGAGTTTGTCGACGGCATCCTCTACATCCACAAAAACTTGTAGTGTAACGGTAACGCGCTTGCCCGCGTGCGTCCTGGATTTAATTTGCTCTCGTGCTGCTGTGGTGTCAAATCGACAGTTCTTGTATGTTTGAGGCCGTATCTTCTCCTACTAATTTACTTATAAATTTGTGTGATAAGCGCTAGAAACGCGTACGTCACGTCTGGAAATACTAGGCCGGGATCTACGCGCTGAGTCACCGGGCCGGGCCGGGCTCTATCCACTGGGCCATGGGGTCGGGCTCTATCCACTGGGCCATGGGGTCGGGCTGGGCCATTTTTCGATGCGCCAGAGCCGGGTCGGGCCCGGAAAGGTCGGCCCGTGCAGGGCTCTACTCAGGGCTCTACTCCCCACTATCTGAAGCGACCGCAGCGCTACCCATAGGCCGGTCTCTCTCGCCAATAACAAAAGTTCCTGCTTTTCGGAGTTTATTTCTTCCTATATTCGGAAATGTGTTTTTCGGAGTGAATTTTTCTGGCGAAAATTTGAAGTTTTGTTTCGTTTATTTTTTGCAGCTGAATTAATATTCGAAATTCGAAAGCGACAGCTGTGAAACGACATAGCAACAAAAAGAATGAGAAACTGCATTGCAAAAACGCTCACTGTTGTGCATAAATTCCCGACTCGCATCCCAATTTCTTTTTTCTTTTCCCTTTTATTTTTATTTCTTTTCGCATTACTATCACTTGGCGACGTGAACATCTCGAAATTTGGATAGTCCTCGACATAATCACAAGGCGGCTTTCGCTTACATCGCAACTTACTGTGTGCAGTGCCAAAACTATAGCCACGCTTTCAAGAAAACAATTTGCGTGTCACCCTATGTACCCTTGTCAACTTCGGGGAGGAGGGGAAGCACGATTTACAGAAGAGGGTGGGGAAGGAAAATTCTAGACCCTGTGGGAAATTTCAAGCAAATGTCCGGACGTTTTCCATACAGACCTGGAAAGTGGCCGAAATAATTTCCAAATGCCCTCATGTCGAGTAGAGTCTGTGACGCGAGGCAACTTCGACACAGGAAAACGAAACGAACCCCGTCAACCAGCCATCAAAGCACGACTTTTCTTGCATTCGGTTACTGGAACCCCCAAAAGAGGAGTTCCGGTTTTTCACATAAATCGAGAAACCCGGTACCCTAGCAACGGATAGACGTCACAGGTGTGAGCGAACAGTTCTGTCGAGTGTATAGACGACCTAAACGTCATTGATTACTTTACGCCGCCACGGAAAGCATGCTGGTGGTCACTGTCAGCTTTATCAGCCTATCAGCCGACGCATTTTTCCCGCTTCTTGCCAGCGCCACCTAGGTAGAGAAGGCCTGCTTATTGCCTCCTCTCCCTCCTTCGCTACGTGGACATATAAAGTCAGAATTCGTCTGTTACAGCGATTTGCCGTTCTGCGAATTCAAGAACTCGCAAATGATTGCAGCTAACTAGGAACCTGTAGACTTGAATCTGTAGACAAAGTGCAACACGCGTTCCAGAAAATCAATCTTGAGAAAGATATGGGACCGTTTTGCGATTTATTTTAAAGTTGTCGCATTTCGGTACGCGGGGACGTTCAGTGACTACTCGCAGACGACGGTGGTTCGTCTCCATGGCTACAACCGCTGAAAGCACGTTCGTGATTGGCTACGGTCGTTGAAAACACGATCCCGATTGGCTGACTCTTAGTTGTTACGTCACGTCGACAAGTGAGCAGGTTTTCTCTATCTAGGTGGTGTTGGTCTTGCCCACCACAGCAAAATCTAGCCTCGAACTGGTATTCTCGTGACGTGACATGTTTGTAAACAGAGGGTCGTCTATGGGAAAGGGTGACGAGGATGCGGTCTCTGTCGAACCCTTAGCCGCCGACAGGATGAGTGCAACAGGACCAATTGTGTTTCGCAAGAAGCCGATTTTTCCGGCTCGTTTCTGACTGGGGTGGACGAAACAGTCAGATCTAAAATTCTGGAAAGGAAAAATGGCCGTTATCAAATGGCTTCCTTCGGTTGCGCTTATACCGTGACTGTACTGTTGTGGTATAGTTTATCCAAGAAAACGCGTCTGGGGTGGATTAACCTCTATGTAACGCATATAGGGTAGCGTGCGTGAGGCAAGCAGAATAAAAAATACACGACCTGTTTTCCGTGGTCAAGAAGTTAAGTATTTAGTAGAACTGACACCTCAAAACCTATCAGGCACCGTTGAGACAGGTGCAGTTAGAGTATTTAAAAAAGCTAAATATATGTAAATAATACTTATATTGCTCCCGCTATAGTACCGAAGTTTTAAACGTTATGACATAACCTACACCAACGTTCAGCGGTTAACTATTTCGAGACAACTCAAACTGTTGCAGAAGAAACAACGACGAACCTCTCGAAATACGCGCGCACTAGCGCGTGCTTCATGTCTCAAATATTTGTGACCTGTGCTGCACTGTTTGCATAGCATCGATGATTCCTCATCTATTCTGTTAACAGAGACTGTGCTGCGCCGAAAGTGGTAAGTCGCGTTTTTGACCTGGACCAGAAACCAGATGTCAACGCAACGCCCCTCTTGAATACTGCTTCGATGCTTCCCATGTACGCAGAGCCGAATTGGATGTCCCCCCCCCGTCCCCCACTCCTTCCTGCTGTCCTCTCTCCATCTGTCCGCGTCTGTACGCCGCTCATAGCCACAGTTGCTTCGCGGCGCTAACACGGAAAAAAAAAACGAATTGGAGGGCGGACGGGGAAGAAGTGTAAATGCCGGTCATATCTGGCAAATAACCTCCCCCAGAATGTGCAAATAAGGAAAACGATAAATGGATTACATCATCTTCCCATTTGTAACTTCGAAGCCAGCAACAACTCAAGAAGCTGAAAACTAAACACATGACGAAACTTATACTGTTCTTTATGAGATTTCCTTGATGATTGATCTGGGACATGGGAGTTTTTGAGCGTAGTCTTCTAACATGTCTCTTCACATGCACGTTTTGTTCCGTTGCACAGGCTTTGCCGAAAGCTTGGCATTATCGTACGCTGTATAAAGCTATGGTACAACACGGCATTGGCCTGCAAATAATTTGTTCTCTTATTCCGTTTTTTTAGTACCGTATCAAACACTTGGCCTTCCAAAATATGATTAAGTTTCAATGAGGTATGAAGGTCGTCCATAAGAGAGCTGAATCAATTATTTGTGTCTGTTCACTGATGGAGAGTCGAATAGAAGAGTGTGAAATATGAGACCGAGTTGCACAGGTCTTCACTTTTCGCACGTACATGCTAAAAATATTGAAATGGCCATACACAAGATGTGAGGACTTTTTGAGAATTATGCGCGCACCGCAACTCCGACTTCCTATACATCTTCAGGACCGGATCAGAATGTAGTGCTCATATGTGTTTGAGTGCAAGGGACGCCATTCCGTTGCACGGCAACGACTGCGCTGTCGTGGCGACCGATACCAGCTATGCAACGAATAGAACGGGTTACCTGCTTCGAACAGTTATACCATCTCCTTTTATTGCGATCTGCGCGGCCACCTCGTTCCCCCTTCGTTTAGTTTCAATCATTTCACGAATAAGAAGTAAATCATTGGCCACCGTGAAGCGCTTAGGTTAAATTCCCGAGCGTCACAAAACACACAGTGGTCAAACTTCGCTGGAACGAAAACTTCAGTGCAAGTGCGGATGACACACAACGCAAGTGGTACCCCTTTTCGCGATCTATTAAAATTGATTATAAATACAAGTATTCATTAAGTTAATTGTAACTAGGTTCACAAAATGTACTGTACCACGGTGAAACCTCGCAGACTTCTCCAACGGACAGAGCCCCCTATATTGCTCATTCTTCCCTGAGCACTATTTGGTTACAATCGCTCTTTTTTCTACCGATCATTTCTCGCTATGAACTCTGAATCGAGAAACCTGAAACCTCTCGCTTGTTCATACGCTACCTACATTTTGCTTACAATTGTTTTTTTTTTTTTTTTCTCTTCTTCTTCTTTTTTTTTTTTTTTTTTCGTCGATCATTTCTTCGTTCTCTGCGCTCTGATTCCAGAAACCTAAGTTCGACTCTCGGTGGGGACTTTCCCTTTTCGAAGCTCTTGCTTGATCATACGCTAACTACATTTTGCTTGCAATTGTTCTTCTTTTTCTATCGATTATTTCTTCGCCTTCCGAACTCTGAACCTGGACACCAGAGTTCGACTCTCGGTGGGAACTTTCTATGTAATACCTCTGGCTTCCTGATACCCTGACTATGGTTATGGTTATGGTACCTTTATGGGATTTAATCGTTCTTTTCTTTTCTTCTATCGATCATTTCGTCGCCTCCCAACCCCTGAACACGGACACCTGAGTTCGACTCTCACGCCAGGCTCTCACTGGCTTCACACCTAAGGACGTCACACCGCCGAACGCCCCCTGGTCTCTGCCTGTGCAACCCACATTCGCACGTCTTTTTTATGCTCGCGATGCACGCGAGTCCATTTTTATGCTCTAGTAGACGAAGTTTTCTACCTCTGCCGCCGCATACACCGATGGCGAATCTCGAAATGGCAAGTCCGCGTCGGCATTCGTCATCCAATCCGAAGGCTTAGTTGAAGGACGTCGACTTTGGTATCATACGTCATCCACAGCTGCGGAACTCTATGCCATACTTTTATTTCTGCAGCACATCGTTCACTTTACCCCACCGAATTTGGTGGTTTTCACTGACTCAACATCTGCGCTGCAAGCAATTGAATATTCTGGCATACGAGGCTCCTCCGCACCGTTGGTTATGGATCTGTTAATGGCTTACAAACTTGTCTACGAAGCAGGGCACAGGTTCATTCTCCAATGGGTTCCAGCCCATTGCGGTGTCGAAGCCGAAGGCAATGAACAGGCTGACAGCGCCACCGAAGCAGCTCTCTCGTCTCGGAGACGGACGCGTATTGCACTGCTGAGAGAAGATCGTCGGTCCGTACTTCGAAGCCTCGTGGCTCCTCTGGCTACCCGCCAACGGACTGCTGACATTCTACCCCCACCATGCCGAGCAGAGTTGATCCGCTCGCTTTCCGCATGCCTGCAGATATCTCTCGTCAAGATGCCGCATTAGTTCATCGAATGCGCCTCGACGTGGCCTTCACAGCACAGTGGCGCTACCGATTGAGACAAGTTGCCTCTCCCCACTGCAGCCACTGCGGTACTGTCGAAGATCTAGAGCACATTCTTCTCCATTGCCCACACTACCAACCTTCCCGAACCGTACTCTCCGTATCCCTGAACGAGCTAGACTCCCGCCCCCTCTCTCTCACAAAGATACTTGGTCCCTGGCCACATCCAGCGCACCAACGCTCTGCCCTCAAGGCTCTCTTCACCTTTCTGGACACCACATGACTTCGATCCTTATTGTGAAGGGGCTCATTATTCATTTCCCGCATCACCACCAGCAATGGGGCAGAGTATCGCCCCCGGCGATGAAGCTCCCCAGGCATCATCCCGTAATAAAGTTGTTGTTCAGTGGGAACTTTCTATGTTAAACCCTTGCTTCTTCATACCCTGACTACTTTATGATTATAATCTCCCTTCTCTTTTTCTTTTTTCTATCGATCATTTCTTCGCCTTCCATCCTCCGAATATGGACACCTGAGTTCGACTCTCGGTGGGAACTTCCTATGTAATGCCCTTGCTGCTTCATACCCTGACTACTTTATGGTTATAATCCCTCTTTTCTTTTTCTTTTTTCTATTAATCATTTCTTCGCCTTCCGAAGTCTGACTATAGACACCAGTGTTCGACTCTCGGTGGGAACTTTCTATGTAATACCTCTTGCTTCTTCATACCCTGACTATTTGATGATTTATAATCTGTTTTCTTTTTCTTCTCTCTATAGATCATTTCTTCGCCTTCCAACCTCCGAATATGGACGCCTGAGTTCGACTCTCGGTGGAACTTTCTATGTAATGCCCTTGCTTCTCCATACCCTTTGCCCTGCTGCCTGCTCGCTTCCTCGCCTGCTCCTTGCTTCCTCGTACCCTGACTGCTTTATGGTTATAATCGCTCTTCTTATAATTTTCCTTCAAACTCAGCCATCCTCGACAACCTCGACACTCTCCTCGAAACGCTGTTTCTAATGCTAGCGCATTAAAACAAGAGGTACCAAGTTTCTTCATGAAGCAACAAGTAAAAAGGTTTGCTGACCCTGTGATTGGGCAACGCTAAGTTATGCGTTTTATGTCGCTTTAAGTTCTGTGTTGTGCAATCTATTCACGACTCCAGCGAAGCCGTGGCCACCTTGCGGCGTTTTCGAAAAGCTGCGAGGAGGTCCACAGCATATGTGAGCGTGACTCAGTAGGACACGGCAGCTTAGCAGTGAAATCCAGAGCACACTGTCAAGGACCTGACCTCTGTTCGTTTACCTCAACTGTTTTGTTGAGCGCAGCGTGGTTATTTGCTCCAGGTTCCATAAAAAAAAAAGTGAAGATGTGTTTGGTATAATTCCTGCTAAGGTGCACGTAGGTGTGTCAACAAGCTTCTTGTCGAGCGCTTGGCGGACCAGTGACAATGAATAAGATTAAGAAATGTGGCCGGTGAAGACTGGGTGGGGCACTAAAAATTTCCAGTATCGGTAACGATATGGAGATGGTGTTACCGTAAATTTGTAACGGAAATACTTTTCCGATACCCATTTAAAAAAAGCATCGCGATCCGCATTCCGATACCGAAAAATGTATAGATTACTGTAACGGCTTTACTTGTAACGGCGTTACGTACAACACTGCTCAATACAAAGCATTACATAATCACCTTTTGAAATGTACGGCAGATGTAACATGTCGTTATCACTGAGCCAGTCCTCCTTTCCTCCACAGCTTTCATACCTATTCGATAGTGCGGACACTTACGAAAAGGAAGGACTGGAAGGAACTTTTCAGTGAATTGTACGTGAGAAGTAACCGGTCTTTATGTGAGGCGCAGATGTAGAGGGGTGCGTCTTGGGTCAACTTCATAAGGAACTGTGCTGACACGCCCGAAACGTCTACTGGACCGCCAAGAGTTGTCAGCTGTCTACGCCTGTTTAAATGCATTTCGGCGATTGTAACATCGTTTTAAAGTGTCTTGCACATGGGTGCAGTGTTGACTGTTTATATTCCTGCAAGAAATTTGTATGTGCTTACTGCAGAACTGAACATTACCCACTTTGCTTGATGGAAGAAGCAAGGAGAACTTTGTCCGGTCTTCCCGATAGCTCAGTTTCAGTTACTCGTCTCTTGTGCCCCTGAAAAGCCTTCGATTCACTTTTATGTGCCGTTTTTGTTACACTTGACATTTTAGGAGCAGTGAGACGAAGTATACGACTGTATTCTTGGAAGATCCTCGACTTCACACCCTCAGGGAAGGAAGCGCTCCTCCACTTAGGCTAAGGAGGCATGGGGCTTCAAGGAAACACCGGAGCTATACTGTTTAGTACCCGAGTATTTCCTTTCCTCGAGGGGAGATTCGAGCTATAGTCGACTTTTGAAGCACAAAACCAGTCTCTCCTGGAGCTGCCCGAGTGGAGTATCGGGTTGAGGATCGTTGAATACTTCCCTTAAGAACCACGAAGCCCTGCGAGAATGCAGAGTGCTTTCGCTGTGCGTTGCCTTATTATTGCGCCATATTCCAATTAGAAAAACTCCCTGAAAAATCGGGCGAGTCGGCGTGACCCTATAGGTCGCGGTCCGTTCTGCTGCTGTGACGTAACGAGCAGCTGTATCCGAGCGGTCCAACGGGCACTCCCATCGTATCGCCCAGCGTTACGGAGTGGTCAACCTCATTAATACTTTTACGCGATGTTTGAATGAGTTCAGGGGTTTCTAGACCGCGTCCAAGATTAAACATTGCAGCAGACGAGGGGCGGTCCCTGCATTGAACCATTCATGATTTGCATGCGGCGCAAGGGTAAACCCGATCATATTTTGCCAAGGGCCTCGTTCTCCATCTGCCCACATCTGGATGACGCTTATAGCCACAGTTGCTTCGCGGCATTAATAGGGGATCAAAGAGAAGCTCACATAGTTTTATCCCACCGGAAGCGCTCTACGAAAACTATTGGCGCATAAACCTCTACCGGAGAAACGTCATCATGAAGTTGGCAGACACACCGAAACCAAAACAGATCGGAAGGGGAGGGCTGGGTTCCACGAATGGGCAATTGTTCGCTGCCTCCTATTGAAAGAAAAGTAGGACCGAAGGTCGCGTCCTTTTCAGAGACCATCGTAATCCCATCAAGACCGTGGCTTTCGGGCGCGACCTTGTTCGCCACTGGCTTTGAACGTAGTTCAACTCTACCAAACTCGTGGCGCTGTCGAACATTATGACGTCATTTGTTTACAAACAGGTAGAGGTCTATTCGGGTGGGAATCTCCCTGGAGACAGGCCGTCCGCCGAAGTAACGAGGGCGGAATGCGCAGCGCGAGAGTGAGGGGGTATCTCCGTCTCCAACCAGCGTGACGCGACGCGACTATAGTGATGCCTTAAAAGTGCGTTATATAGAAATGCTATCACATTTTTAAAAATATATTTAGAAAAACACGCACGCGCGTTGCGGGTCAGCTGCGATCTTTTTTTTTTTCTTTCATATTTTGATATCTTTATTTTTTTTCAAGGACACTTGTTGTCCTTCGTGTGTCCATATTATTATGTATCGGCTTTCCACTGCTCCTATAATGTGGCTGTGTTGTGACTGTGTGACGAGTTCCACTATTGTATTTATTGACATAATCCTTTCCGAACAGGTACGATGTTGAAAGATGGAAGTCACTGAAAAGGTTAGCCAGCTGTAGGACTCGAACCCACATCTTCTGGATTACCAGTCCAGGGCTCTACCAGCTGGCTAACCTTTTCAGTGACTTCCATCTTTCATCGTTAATTTCTTAGGCAATTTGAGGCTTTGTATGTTCTCGTATTTGTTCTTTCTACGTTGTTCCAGCCTCAGAACATCAGTTCTCTCAGGTACGATGTGTTGAAAAATACGCTACGCTGAATATCTCCCGACATGCTAATGTTTTGCCCTATTTTCCTTCCATACTTTTTCGTGTCAGTACTGCCTACATGAGTGCAATACAGTGGTTCTATATCTTTTTTCTTTTTTTTTTTTTTCAGTGTTGATTGGTCGTTGATGGATCAGATTCTCCATCAATCCTACAAAGAAGAAACAGTGAAAGTACCGAAATGGGATATTTCTTTGCCCGTTTTAATCTGCGCTGTCCTCTTTAAGTAGTCCATGACACCTTAGCCCTAAAAGCGTTGAGTGTGAATAAAACAATTCTGCTCCGTCACGCTCCATTTAATGCGAATTCGACTGGTGGTCTAGAGCAAGCACCGAAATCGGCTAGAGAGCAGGAAAATCCTATACATGCAGAGAGAAAATTCGTATTCACCACCGAGAAACAATCGCGCTTCAGACACGACCGTAACGGAAGCCGTCGCCTATACATCCCGCAAGCTCGAGGGTCTACCCGACACTTGCTGTCGCTCGACATTGAAGACGCGGAAGTTACGACAATGTTTCGTAGAAGTTCTGGCAGAATCCGGGCTTTCTCGGCGGAACAAGGATGAGCAGACTCCGTCGCGACTACCTGAAACGACCAGTGAAGCACGCGAATCCAATCCGAACCGACCAGTGAAACACGCTTTCTCGGCCGTGGAGCAGAAAGAGCCACTCCAAATCGACCAGTCGAACTCGCCATTATTAGACAATAGCGTCATATTGTTACACTGTTGCTGTTGTTGCGTCGAGTGTTTACGCTGAATTCCCTGGGCATATAGAGCGTTAATCCACACACTCATTAGCTGTGCTATCAACGCATCATGTGATGGGGCAAGCGGGGCTACTGCACTTGACGAAAAGGATGGGAAACCTGACGCTGTGATACGAAGTGATGCAACCTTAAAATCGCAATGCAGAGGAGAGCCTAGATATCAAACAGCAGTTCTCCTTCGAACAGGTGAAAGAAAGTCGGGGTGTATTTTCAGCTCCGGTTCCTCATTTTTGCCACGTTTACGTTTACGTGCTCAACCGTATGCAATTAGTTCGGAAGCACGACAAAGGTGGAACACTCGTTGCACGTGCCCCCTTACGAGTACTACATACTCTTACTGCCCGAACGTGTCACTGCAGAGGGACAGTGGTCCTTGGTGAGATAGTGATGAACACTGTGAGAGAATGCGAAAGAAGACATGGGGCAACGCACAACAATGTTCAACCCTAACCAACACGCTACCTATTAGGGCGCACATTAAATTAGTGGCAGGCTAATTTCCTGCACATGGAGATCAGATTGTATTCCGACGCTATCTGTACTGTCCATGCTTCTCACTTTAGAATACGGCACATGAGAGAATCTATGCTCAAGACGAGTTCGATCTATATTGTCGTGAATCCACGTAATAGTGTGTTATTCTGTCTCAATATGGAATGGTATGGCCCTGTCGCGTAGCTCGATAGAATTACGCTTGTCCCTTGGTTTTCTCTACGATGTTCAACAACAGACGATAACCCTCTATGATATTGGACGCATTTGCGACCCGATCCGTGTGACCAGAGCAGTAACCCGAGATAAACGTAGTATGGGAGCCATTTTTCGTGCAGAATCTTTATGCATACGAGTTATGCTTGCGTAAGTAAGCTTCATAGGGCCAACCACCACGTGTTACCCTATGGCCGCGTGGCATGATCACGTGACGGGACCCATTGAGCTAGCGCTTGTGAACGTGTCTTGCCACAATGTCCAAAGACGCAGCAAACGTTTTAGCAGCTCAATTCTCTGTCTGCACAGTAGTTACGAGTACCAACTACCAAACAGCACGCCAAACTTTCTGTAGTGTAATGCACTTTGTATTTACTGCTTTACAGAATTGACGGCTGCGAAGCGAGGATTACAAAGGAAATGTCGTTTCTGTCCTTTCACTGCAAAGTATGACCTGTCTCGACACGAGAACTTACACACTGGGGAAAGAAGATACAGTTGCAACGTCTGCAGCAAGGCGTTCTTTGACCGATATATGCTGAAGCGCCACATGAACATACATTCTCATACTGGTGAAAAGCCTCACAAGTGCCCGCACTGCGCCGACGCTTTTGTCATGAAACGTTCACTGGTGCAGCACATAAAAACTTGGCACTGGAACGTAATACCTCCGGAGGAGGAGAAGGAGGGCCCTCCGACTTGTGCAGAGCCAAAGAGGCCACGCGAAAGTTAATGTGCAGACACTGCCCCATCGCCTTTGGACAAATGATGCGTCGTACGAAAACTACGTACTTTAGTGCACTTTGCCTTAAGGCACACCAGTCGTAATAAAAATTAGTCGCAGGCATCCAGACAAAGCATTGTCAAAAGTATAGTGCATGCATATGATCGTGCTGACTTGCCCTGGACGTCTCTAAGCTCGGTGAACTCGTGCCCTGCTTGTACATTAACTTGAACATCTTTCATTAGAATCGATGACAACTAAACCTTGCAACCTTTTGTTTTAGGACTTTCTGTGTTTTTAAGGGTTAAACCTGTAACTACGTAGACATGTTTATTTACGCCTCCATCGTCGCCGGTCTGAAGGACCAGTTGAATAACGCTTCGTGCTCACGCGCGCCAGTTGCTCTACTGGGAATTGCGCGACTCGTGACCCATTTGGTCAGCTCGCTTGTGTGGCCCTATACGGCAATCCCTTGAGCCGAAAGCACTGTGCGACATGTCCAAAATGGCGGACGGGATTAACAGGTTTAGTTCAAGTTGGTACGGAGGATTTCACGTTTCCAACCTGGTTAATGTAACCAATTAGGCAGTTGCTTTAACCTTCTCTTGAATGTTTTGATTGGCGCATCTACGTTGGTGGGCAGCGGCCGATTTTTGTCTTTATAAGCGGGCGCCCGCTATTTTGTGACAGCTCGAGTGGGGACTTTTACCACCGGAAGGTCTGGGACCTTGCCGCCATCACGTCCCCCGAGTTCTTGACCAGTCAGCCTTTTCCTTAATACGTATATGCCTTGTATATAATATTTATATTAAATATTGTTGCCGTTCAGTTATCACTCTCGTCTGACATCTCCTGCAACGGGCTACCGTGTACACGCAACACATCACAGAAACTCTCTACGGAAAGCGAAAACTTTATTGTGTTCTCATGCCGTTCTTTAAGCTGTTGGAAATTACTGAGTGTATTTCATATTGAGCTTTCAATGCGTCTCATTGAGTCAATACCAACGGATTGATAGAAGTGCTGAAAGGAGCAGGACGTGACAGTTCACGTGGCTCGAAAAGCTGTTCCATTCGTCGAGCTGTTCATCCGGCGTCACCATGCAAAACATTTTCGCTGCCTGGTCCAATCACAAAAGCACTCGTAGAAAGACTCGGATGGACGGACGGACGGACGCCCGTTCGCGTCGCGTGACATCTGCACCTCCAATTGAATAATGACAATTGAAGGAAATGCACTCACGCCCTCCGGTTACCGGTCAGAGATGCTACCAACTGCACCACATTAGCTACGGTCTCTTCAAAATGCCAAGACGCGCTAGGACACGCGGGGACACGCACTCGCCCTGAACACATTCTCTCTTACATTGTTGCCAGACACTCCAACATTTACACAGAAGAAAGCACTCGTGGCGCCCGCGGACGGCATCTTTCTTATGTAACGTAGTAGCAGATGATTCAATTCAACACTGGAAGACGAACACAACACAAACCTCACAACGCCCCATCATTGCATACTTCAATTGAATAATGGCAGTTGGCTTCTGTTGTGTTCATCCTATATGTTTAATTGTCTCATCTACACTCCCTGTGCTTCCTTCCCTCACTCCCTTACACTCTTTCAAGGAGTGGACGGTTTTTGAAGGGTGGGCACAGAACAGTCTTCGCAGGAGCTCATTTTATTTGTTACAAAACACGCTGCTAGTCAAAAACGAAAACGAACGAAAAAACTGCACGGGAGGGGAGGGGGGTTGTCTCACTGCTCGTTGAGGGAGCGGCTACAAGTAGTAGAGGTGTTACGACGGAAAGTGTTGGGACGGTCTCGATGACCTCATCAAAGCTGCAAAACAGCTAGAGGATGATGAAGTCATGCACAGACGCGTGCATGCTTGGTCCGCTCAGCCAGTTCAGCCTTCAGTGGTTCGGTCCAAAGATTCATTCCAATGCAACAAATCTTCAGAAAGTCATAATCGGACGGATACGAAACTCACTTCTTCAGAAGCAAATGTGGCTGTGGCACCATCAACCTCGCAAGTCGCTACAACAAAGCCGCCCCCTTCGTCAAAGAGCACGCCAGTGTGCTACACATGTGGTCAAGAAGGACACATTGCTCCGAAGTGCGCAAAAGAGAAAAGAAAGATGCACTCCACATTGACGGAAGATCACAAGCAGATCTTCATACAGGCAAGAGTGAATAACAGTGAAACTCTCATGCTGCTTGACACAGGAGCAACGCTCAGCGTTATGTCGAAAGACTTTTCCAAGAAATTGGGTGTTCTGGAAGATGGTGCCAGTTGCAACAGCCCCGTTTGGAACGCTGATAAAACAAAAATCACCGTTCTGTGCACAGTGCCTGTACTGGTGAAGGTAAAGTCCTGGAACCGAGAGGTGCCAACCCTCATCATGGAAGACTGTTCCACCGACTTTATTGCCGGCATGGACATCCATCGATTGCTTGGTACAAGAACTCTCTTTTCGACCGCTAAAGCTGCGTACAACTACTGGAGGGGACATCGACATCCTTACCACTGAAGACGCAGATTCTAACTGCACTACCGTACTGGACGTTCAGCCTGCATATAGTACTTCATCAAGCTATAACGATGAAACCCAAGCAATAACAAGTAGCACCACAGGTGATCCTGCGGACGCACTATCTCTAGCAGTGGAAAAAGCCACGCTCACTCAAGAAAACAAAGACCGACTTCTTGCAGTGTTTAATCGTATTCTACGGTCATCACGGATTGCCCTGGACGCTCCACTTCAACATTATACATTGATACAGGCGACGCAGCTCCAGTTGCTTGCAAACCTTACCCATACTCATTCTCAAAGCAAAGAGCTATTGAGCACCAACTGGAAACGTTACTGTAAAGGAACCTCATTCGGCCAAGCAACAGCCAGTGGGCTTTTCCAGCCGTACCTGTTAACAAGAAGAATGGTGAAGTTCGGCTTCGCGTTGACTTCAGAAAGCTCAACGCCGTTACCAAGGTCAATTCTTTCCCCATTCCCAACATCGAGCACTCGTTGACTCTACTTGGAAAAGCGAAATTTCTAACGACACTGGATATGGTTTCTGTGTATCACCAGATACCTGTAGCACCTTCGGATCTATACAAACTGACTTTTATTTGCCACAAGGGCAAATTTGCATACAAAGTCATGCCGTTCGGTGTTGTCAACGGTCCTGCAACGTTTCAGAAGATGATGTCCGACGTCTTAGGTGATCTTGTTGGAAACTATACATCGACGACATAATTATCTGGTGCGAAACGTTTGAAGACCATCTTCGACACATCGCTCAAGTTATGGACCGCCTCGCACAGCATAACCTGACTGTCAAGCTTAACAAGTCCCGCTTTTGTAGAAAGCAGCTAGAGTATCGGGACACATTGTCTCGACAGATGGCATCAGCGTTGTGGATGAAAAAGTAACGGCGATAACCGACTATAAGGCTCCAAGAAACCTCAGAGTTAAACCGCTTTTTAGGCTTGAGCGGGTGGTATCAAAGGTTTATACAGAACTATGCAGAGCTGGCAAAACCACTAGATGCTTTGAAAAAGAAAGGTGTCAAATGGATCTGGACTCCAGAGTGCGAAGTTGCTTTTCAAGCTATGAAGGACGCTTTGGTGAGAGCACCTGTCCTCCAGGACCCTGATTTTACAAGGCCGTTCCAGATTACCACAGATGCCAGTGATGCAGCACTGGGAACCGTTCTTTCTCAGCATAGCGACAGCGGTGAGCGAGTCGTGGCCTATGCCAGCCGCAAGCTGTCCAACGCAGAAATCAAATACAGTGCAACGGAAAAAGAATGTATCGGTGTAATTTGGGCGCTGGAGAAATGGCAACCATACATTGAAGGTCAATGTACAACAGTTATTACTGATCACGCTGCGCTCCAATGGCTATTCGAAAAGAACCCTGTCGAAGGACGTCTAGCACGTTGGGTTTTTCGCGTTCAAGCCTTCGCTTTTACCGTCAAGCATAGAAGTGGCAAGCTCAACCCCGTCGCGGATGCGCTGTCACGTAGCACAGTTGCTGCTGTAATCACACGGGCCCAAGCATCTGCTCAGAACGACATACAGGAAAGCGCAACACAACAGACGGATTCGGAGTATCTCGCAGTAGATCCAGATACTTTCCAAGCAGGAGAAGCCTTCAGGCAAGCTCAAAGGATAGATCCTTTCTTGCAACTCATATTTTGAAAAATTTCACTCTGATGGACCGGTTGTTGAACACAACGGAGAGAAATTCAACCCTCAGGAAGGCATCCTCTGCCAGCTAGTAGCCAGCAGAGATGACAAGGAACAGTGGAAGCCGTTTCTTCCCAGTTCGCTACGAGAGATGTTTCTTGTATCATTTCACGGCGCACCAACGGCCGGGCACCTTGGACTGGAAAAAACGCTTTCAAGATTGAAGAACCGAGTTGTATGGCCGAAAATGCACAGAGATGTGGAACAGTACGTAGCATCCTGCGAAAGTTGTCAACGCACGAAAATCCCACGGCAAAAGCCCCAAGGCTACATGTCTTCGTACACAGCAAAGCAGCCACTCTAGGTGTGGGCTGCTGACCTTATGGGACCGTATCCAGCAACATCGAAGGGTTTCCGGTTCCTGCTCGTTTTCGTGGACATCTTCACCAAATACGTCGAAGCCTTTCCACTCAGATCGGCCACAGCAACCGCTGTCTGTCACAAGACACGTGAGTTATTCTCACCATGGGGAGCGCCATGCATCTTATTTACGGATAATGGCCCGCCATTCAAATCATCCAACTTGTCCGTATTGTGTGCATCATGGGGAGTTCAGAAAACATTCACTCCAACGTATCACCCGCTACCCGATGCAACAGAGAGGTATAATCAGACACTCAAGTGCATGATCAAGACATACCTGGAAGAAAACCAGCGACAATGGGACACGAAGCTTCCCGAACTGCTTTTCGCCCTACGGTCTGCGAAGAACCGTTCAACTGGATCAGCTCCATTTGAGTTAATCGTCACCGCCCTTCCCGGAGCACCGGCAGATTCAGTGTTTCCGGTGGCATTGCTTCCCGATCACACGAAAGGAACGATTGAAGAACGGCTCGAAGAAGCTAGATGCGAGCTCGCACAGCAGTCACAGAAGCGCAACCATTACTGCAACAGATCTCGGCGATTTGCAGAATTCAATGTCGGCGACCTAGTGCTTTATCGCAACAGGGCCTTGTCGAATAAGGCCGAAGGCGAAACTTCTCGACTCGCCAAGCCATGGATTGGTCCAGAGAAAATTATCCACAGGTCGGGAAATGTCTACTCTCTTTATCTTGGCTCAAGAGTCAACCCAAGGCTCCACGTACAAGATTTGAGGCGCTGCATTGCGCGTCGTCACGTCAATCGACAACACTTCCAAATGAAGCGTGACGGTTCGGTTCCGCAGCGTATACCCACCGTCAAGAGGGGGAGGAAGTGTAAGGATTCGGTCTTCCGAGAGAAGACGACGAGGAGTCAAGGGCAGAGAAGACGACGAGAAAGAAGAGGACAGGAGGATTCCGATCTCTACGGAACGACTCGCAGCCGTTTGATCGGCACTGCATGGGACTTGATGATGGATTTTTGTTGTTAATTTAAGCGTGGTGGGAAAGTAAACTTGTTCTTAAACGTCAACTGGCCTGCTCTTTGATGATGGAGGCGGCTTTGTTGTAGGGACTTGCGAGGTCGATGGCGTCACAGGCATATTTGCTGCTGAAGAAGTGAGCTTCGTATCCGTCCGATTATGACTTTCCGAAGATTTGTTGCATTGGAATGAATCTTTGGACCGAACCACTGAAGGCTGGCTGAGCGGAACAAGCATGCACGCGTCTGTGCACGACTTCATCATCTTCTAGCTGTTTTGCAGCTTTGATGAGGTCATCGAGACCGTCCCAACACTGACATCTGAGTCTTGCGATGTGCGTTTGATCCCTTAAACCAGAAAGAATTATCGAAGAAAAGGTTGACGTGGTCTCCTCAGTCTTGCTCTTCTGAAGTAGTTCCGCTTTGCAGTACTTATAGTTGGCTACATTTTCAGACGTACGCTGAACACGTTTCATCATTTGCTCATACAGGAGTGCTGGATTTTCTTCCACAGAAAATGCACTCACCAATGCAGTTTTCCATTGTTGCCATGTCTTGAGGTTTTTCCCTCGCGCTCCATGCCAACGTCGGGCAGTACTTCGAAGTTTGCTGATAGCCATACTGAGAGGCATTTCGTCATTCCACTGCGCGAGAGTTGCGATCCGCTGGAATTCAGTCAACCAGTCGCTAACATTATCGCCTGAGGATCCGTCGCAGAGTCGTACATGCGTGATCAAGCCTGGCGTCACGTTTACTTGAATTGATCGGGAAGCGCTGGTCTGCGTCTGTGCAGCCAGACTCAGAGCTTCAGTGGCTTCCTTAAGGCCGTTGAGAATTCCTTCCATGTCAACGTCGTTGATACCATTTGTAGTTGCAGTTGCACCACTGGCATCTTTCTTCGGAGGCATGTTGTCTACGTGGCATGCGTTCGAACGTTCCAAAAGGTGATCCAAGAAGTCTGTGTCGGCTGCGCCAAATTGTGAGGCTCTTGTAATTAACTCCCTGAGACCTGAGGTGGAACGTTTAAGAACAAGTTTACTTTCCCACCATGCTTAAATTAACAGCAAAAATCCATCATCAAGTCCCATGCAGTGCCGATCATGCGCCTGCCAGAGATCGGAATCCTCCTGTCCTCTTCTTTCTCATCGTCTTCTCTGCCCTTGACTCCTCGTCGTCTTCTCTCGGAAGACCGAATCCTTACAGAGGATTCATGCGACTGATGGTTTATGCTCTTTTACATTCGCTTAGGGCTGATGGCATTCATGACGCTTAACGTGCAAGGACTCAGATCAGCGGCCATGCAGACAGCTTTTATACAACTCGCGCGCAGCTTGAGTTGTAATCTGCTGTTCCTACAAGAAAGTCATTTTACGTGTTACGCGGATGTCATTCTTCAGCTTTGGCCCTCCATCATCAACGGAGTTTTTATACTCAATCGCAACTTGTCCCACTGCTATGCGAGATATGATGCAGATGCGCGTGCGCTTCGTTTTGACTTCTTTGTGAGACCAATTCCTCTGTCTATAACCTCCGCACTAGTTTTGTTTCGTCTGATGTCGTCTTGTGTGGGGACTTCAACTGTGTTGTGGATTCCGATAGCGACGTTCATGGACCGAGCCGTGAGAGACCAACGTGGAATGCTCGGGAGTTTCGCCGAATATTTAAGCAACGTTGCCTCGTTGATGCCTGGACACCTTTACACCTGGACACCTTCGGCGTTAGCATCTACTTGGTCACGCGGGCAATCGTCGAGCCTCCTAGATCGTTTCTACGTCCCGCCCTTTCTCCAGGCACATATCTTGGGGCGCAGAGTAGCTAGCACGCGCCAGCTTGGTATTCATGTGAATGATCATGACGCTGTGATCCTTTCCCTCGACACTGAACAGTTTCTAGTGGACGAAGACGTACGCTGGCGCCTAGATACCTCGTTGCTGCTGGATGACGGGGTTGTGGCCATTGTGAAGACCAAAATTGAAGGGTACCGTTCGGATCGTGCACCATCAGCAATGGAATGGGAAGCCTTTAAAGTTTGGGTGCCAGACGTACTTTTGTCATGGGCTCGTCAACGTGCACGTGAACGGATGTCTGCCCTCAAACGACTGGCAGCAAAGATATGCATTGTGAGAAGAGGGGCGCCGCTGACTCAGTGGCGGATTCAAAGGGGGGCGGTTGGGCGATCGCCCCCCAAAACGTCAGTTTATACATTGGATTTCCCTCGCTCCCCTGCCCCACTACGCGCTCCGACAAAGAAACCCCCCCCCCCCCAAACCGAGGGTCTGGATCCGCCCCTGCGCTGACGCCGCTAATGAGGGAATTCTTGGAAACACTACAGGAGCGTTACCTTCTCGTCCTTCAGTTACCTCCTGGAAAAATGCTACAAAACTATTTGCAAGCGCACGCCCTCGCTGGTCATGGTGTTGCGCAATATCTTCATTCCGCCCGCCAGACTGAGTACAGACTGTTAACAATATTGAGAATGAGTCATAAAATCACGTTGATGGGGGCAGCACATATGTGTTTTACATCCTCATCTTTATCAGCTGAGTGATGAACAAGCCGCGTCTCTCGTGACACTTGTTCTTGTTTCATTAAACTGTGTGAACATTACCATTGCACATTTTGCTTGATCCTTTTCGCCATTGAGGTTCTGCGTGCATCCTACGTACCCCATTCCCCGGGCACGACTCCGCTGGCCCGGGCCCAGCCCGTACCCGACTGTTTCCATGCTCAGGCCCGGTCCCAGCCCGCCTCTGCTCTATGTGTTCTCGAGGCCCGGAAGCGTATTTAGACTTACTAAAGAGCAGAGCCCAACGAGGAAAAGGACGCAGCTAATGGGTGGAGAGTGAAGTGGTACACTCGAACGGAGCGGCTGTGTTTCTCTGCCGGCAAGCCGGTGCTTGCTTGCTTGGGAAGGCAGCGCACAGCGGCGCGTGAGCGATATGTATGTACGAGTACCTTGTGGTTCAAAAGAGGCTCATATCCGCTGTATTGCGCATGCACGGGTATTAGTTCCCCTTTCTCGAACTCTCACGCGAACCAAATATGTCAGAATATCTAACCTAACTGATCCTCGTGACGGACTCTCAGCGCGCCCGCACCAATCGTCCCCAAGTGTGTGTGAGTGCACGTGTGAAATTCAGACCCATTACACGAAATAATAATGATCACATATAAAAAATGATAATTTTCAGATGAGAATACCATTATATCCCATACCCAATGGCAAAAAGTGACATCAACATTCACCTGTCCAGTCTCGTGAAATATGTTCGCGTATATGCCGGACCATGGCCGGCGTTGTGAAGCCCGGCACAGGCCCGCATAAAAAAACGCAAAGCCCGGGCGGGGGCGGGCTGACGGATAAGCCTGGGCCCGTGCAGTGATCTAGCTGCCCCTACGTGCCCATGCGAATATCAGAGGCGTCTCTGTTGTCGCTTGACCAAAAGAAGGCGTTTGACCGTGTGGCCCATTGTTACATGTTCACTGTGCTTGAGACATATGGCTTCCCCGAATGGATCTGCAATGCAATCAAACGTCTTTAGCGCAACCATCGCAGTTCCTTGTGCATCGTGCAAAGGTTTTCGAGAGAATTACATGTCTCAAGAGGATTGCGTCAAGGCTGCTCTCTTTCTCCATCTTTGTTTACCTTAGTTGACCCTCTCCCGCAATTGACCCTCTCCCGCAATTAGGTGAATGGAAGGTGACTGCTTACGCTGATTACGTAACAGTGCTTCGACGTGACGTGAACTCTGCACTCAAAACATTGCGTCTATATGAGTCCTATGCAGCGGTGTCTGGGATTGCCATGAGCGCCAGGAAGACCAGGTTCATGCCCCTCGGGAACCCTGCGCAGTACATGTCTCTTCCCTTTCAGCACGCCACTTCGCTTAAGATCCTCGGTGTAGTGTTTGACAATCGCAGGCCGACGGCTGATAATTGGACAATGGACCTTGAAGAGCTGCGAGCGGAACGTGAAGTTTCCTCGCCCTGCCAACTTTCTTACCGAGAGCGAGCGTATGTTCGCGACTGTGTTTTATCAGGCCGTTTGTGGCATCTGAGCCATGTCTCAATATCTCCACAGACAGTTGTGGTCCGGGTTTATTAATTCTTTGCTTCATTCATTCTTTTGAAAGAAACGAAGAGGGTCTATAGCACGTGCAGTGTTGTCCTTTGGCGCATCTCTTGGCGGCGTAAATTTGCCAGACTTCGGTCTTATGAACCGCGGGATCGCCCTGAGTATTACCTTGCGAAGTCTCTTTAGCGTTGAACACACCTCTTCTAACGTATTGTTAACCTACTGAATGGGACGTTCCTGAGTGAATTGCTGCACGTGACCGTTGACAAGCCAGCAACAGCGGTAACGCAGCATTTCCATGCAGCCGTTCCAGAGTATCACCAAAAGCTGTCGCCGCTTGTCCCCGTCCGCAGCCTGGAATCTGCTTCAGCCTCTTTTATGGCAAAGAAGGTGCTACAGGGCACTGTGACGGTGTGAGAAGACGAATAGAGCATAGGGCAAACGTATCGTGGGCAGCGGTATGCGCCTGTCTCCCTGGATTTTTACGAGACGTCACGCGTTGTTTTGCCTGAGGAATCCAGCCAACTCGTGATCGTCTCCACTCATGGAACGTAACAACATCAGACGTTTGTTCCATACTCTACGTACCAGGAGACTAACCAGCATTTTACCTTCGAGTACCACGTTGCTCTGGAGCAGTCAGACGGTCCACACACATCTTGTGTCCTGTACAGTTCGACCATAGGCGGCCACATCGGCTAAGTGTCTTGCTCACTGCGTGTGGTGCTTCGGTGCAGTGAAAAGCTCGTTGCAGTGCTGTGGCCCGACGTCAGCGGACGACCCCTATCTTCTTGTTAGTTCGAAACGTGCGCGTTTTGCTCACCAAAGTGTTACAGCACGAACTACTCGCCTTAGGTGTGCAAGAGTTCGCGAGCAAATGACGGCATCACCCTTCTATCTTGCTTCACAATGGGTGTATGACCGTCTCTGGTGCGTCCGCCTGAGCGTCATTCACGTGCTCTCGTTTGCCTTATGGAGTACTATGCGTGAATGTATGTAAGGCGTATGTCAACTAAGGTGTGGAGTACCAGTTCATATTCCGTTCTTGAGTTTAATAAATGTTCCTTTAGCAGTAACCATGTGCCCTAACAACAGCGCTTTAGCAGCAGCATAACAGCGAAAAGTTAATCCGCTATAGGTATATGTTTGTTCGGTTGCGCTTGAGGTATGGCATCACATTTCAAAATTTGTAGCAGTATTCGCATTGCGCTACTCTTGAAGAAATTTGCGAATGAGATTTGACTTTAGATTTGTACATGATATTTGCACGGTGATTTGACTACTTCCAAAGATAACGACACTGGCATCAAGACTCGAACAACCGATTTTATGCTGTAATAACTTCAGAAGAATGAGATACCACGTCTCGTAAGAAGCACAGTAATTTTCCCTTTTTTTTGTACTCATGTGTCGACATGCGCTACTACGGAATATAAACAAAGTCACATGATCTTAAAACGATTCTGCCAATGACGACGTGCATCCGCGCCAACATGGTTATTTTTCCATAAGTGACAGCCTGGATGTGTAGTTGAAATATAGTTAAAATATAGTTAAAATTACGTACGTATAGGACATCTCTGTGTCTGCGGCGTCGTACGCCACATGTTATATTCGCATGACTTATATGATACACACTTTTGAAATGCATTGTGGGTTGAAGGTTAGAAATGAAGCGCGTTACTTGATTCTATTCTTAACAGGCGATCATATATAGACACTATTTCATCCGAAGGCTAAGATCAACCGTGCGCGTAGTGCGCTAGTGGGTGGGCTTGAATGCTGAGATGCAGTCGATGGGTTCCCGTATAGGATTTGTTTGGTATGGCTAACGCTTTTTCCGCTGGCGTCCGTTTTAATGTGCAAAAACGTACGACCTATCCTACGGCCGATAAAATATGAGTTGCCCCGCACCAGGTCGCTCCTCCAATCAATTTGCTCTCTCTCTCTCTCTCTGTCTTTCCCCCTCTTAGGCTTCCCCGGCTTTTTCGTTTTCGTCTCTCTTAAGATTTCTATGCTACACACGGAGCGTATCGGATCTGGGTTACGTCCCCAGGGAGGGCTCGCGGATGAATTGCTCAAAAGCGAAAGCATTTCGGTCCATTCGTATGGTCGTTATCTGTATTCTTCGGCATACTCTAAACTCTTGGAACATATTACTCGTTCTCACGTTCAGAGGTTCCTTTATGATCAGGGTTTCTCCACAGTTAATAAACGTCGTTTCAGGATGCATTATGAACGCGAGACACAGCTGCATTTCTTCAGCTATGTTAACTTTAACTGTCAAAAGAATGATAAACGAATAGAAAGGAAAATAAACAGACAACAGATAAATAAATTCCTAGATTTCTCCACAGCATTTGATAAAGTTCCCCACGCCTTCCTGTTCGCTAAATTTCTGACATTAAACACGGACGCTCATGTTATTGACGGGATCCCTAATTATGTATCTTATCGTCAGCAGCGTGTCCTTTTTTTTTTTTTTTTACCAATGAATTATTTTTCTTGATTCGTACCTGTCACATCAGGCATCGCTCCCTCGCACCCCGCTACAAAAACATGTGGCTATCAAGTTGTCCGGTTGTTACAGCCTCCCCTAGCTGCCCACCGATCGCGACCAGCAACCTGTCCGACGTCCCCGCACGCTGTACAATTCACCGCAAGCACTGTACCGCTGGCACTGTGCTCGTGAAGATAACTGCCGCCGCTGTCATAGGCAGCTTCATTCCCGTCTTTTTAGAATTTGTGTACAAATATGAGTGTCGAAGCTGTGGCGTCGGCGTAAATGAGTCGACAATAGCTCTGTCAACTATAATGAGACACCCATCACTGTTCAGGTGATCAGATGCCGTCAAAACTGAGAATGAACGCCACGTAAGACCGCCCTGCCGACTACATAACTTGGCTGATCTTTACCGATCACACTGAATCAAAAATACAGCTTTAGATATGCCAGCGTCAAAGCACAGTGGTCGCAGAACAGTCCACAATAATTTTACAGGACAGCGCACTTATGATCTGGGGCTGACGATGGTGCAGTAATTTTCCTGTTCACGAAATGATCCCGACGATTCCGAATGCACAGAAGCACATGTGAGCTTGCCATTTTATTCATTAATCCATTGGGCATTCCGCAAGCCATACCACTCCATTGCTTTCTCAATAGGCCAGCGACGGTCTTTCAAATTCATGTAAAGGTCTGCGCAGTCAGCTACTGTTATTTCTTGTTTCTCCGCGGTTCCACAACGAGTGTTGGAAACATTTGGTGTGCTCGCGAGGTTCTGTTGAATGAAATTGTCGATCCGTCTGCTGCCACACGCACAAGTAACGGATAACACGCGGACGCTGTTCTCCAGGTGATAAAGGCAAGCCAGAGGTCGAAAGGTAAAAGAACAAAGCAAGGGGAAAAGAGTGCCTTGTAATCCTTTCCGCTGATATGGTGGATCAGGTCGCGTAATGTAACATGTAACCGTTTGCCGCCGTAGTACCAGGAGCCTCCGCAATGAACGCTAGGTAATCAATTAGCGGAATTGACGAAACGCGAAGGGTGTTCCACCCCCCCTTAAACACTCACAAATGTGAACTCACAGTCATGCCATTTACTAGCACTCACGAAGTCCCTATCTGTCTTTTAAATACACTCGTTAATATAGCACATACGTTAATATAGTTCCAAGCATATATTGCCCTTCACATTGCATGTTATCTTTCTGGGTCATACTTCTCACATGGTGTCCGAAGCTGACCAACTGTATTGAGTTTGCGTAGTTACCTACGTCGTGTCCTTAAACGCGCTCGTATATGAGGCACCTTGCGAGCTTGATCCGTCCAATATTGGGAAACGTTTCATCGATTTCGGGGGGAGGGGGGGGAGGATATGTTTAACAGAGTGAAAGAAAAAAAAGGGAAAAAGGAAAAATGTCAGTCAGGCTATTGCAAGCTTGCTATTCTGAAAAAGAAACTGAAAAATAAACAGAAAGAGAGGGAAGAAATGAAATTAAAACAGACACGCAGTACAGGCACAGAAGAGAGTCCCAATAATGTCCAGTCAGAGGGCAGACGCAAGGACTGGGTCTTTCAAGAAACGGAACATGGCTGTGGTGACGGCCCCACTGAGTAGGCCGAAGGATGGGACCAAGGTGGGTGGCCATGGACAATGGGTTGCAGCCCAGCTGTATTAGACGGCGATGGAGGGATTGCCGTTGGGGAATGTTCTGCTGGCAGTGCAGAAGACAATGAGGAATGTCGGCCACATCGCCACAGCTGGAACCACAAGGGGGAGCTGAATTGGCCCATTTTGTAAAGAAGCAATGGGGTGCGGGCAACGTTGAGACGGAGCCGGTGTAGAAGAGATTCGTCCTGACGACTGCAGCGACACGCGATGAAAAAGGTAACCGAGGGGTCAATGGACTGCACGTGACTGTTGTAGGCGGCGTCCTGGGATCTAAATGCTTGGGCACGGGCTGCACACCGGCGGCGAATAGCTAAATGGCAAGCCGAAAGTGGAAGTTAAGTGAGCGTGCAGTGGCAGGAGTAGCAGCTGCGGCGGCTCGTCTTGCAGCCGTGTCTGCGCGCGTGTTATCAGTCAGGCCCATATGACCGGGCACCCATTGCGGGGACAAAGCATGACCATTGGCACGGAGGCTGTTGTACATCTGAATGATCATGCTGGGTATATCCCGTATGAGGTTGGGGCGGGGCGACATCAAGCGGAGGAGGGACGCCTTGCAGTCGGTGAGGACGACCCATTTCCCAGTTGGCAAGTCAGTAATGTGTTCCAGGGCGGCAAGAATAGCGAACACTGCAGCCTCGGTGGACGACATGGGGTAGGGTAGTTTGTAGGCCTGTTCATGATCTGTATCGGTAACGTAAAAGGCTGCGCCCGATGCGCCAGACATTACGGAGGCATCGGTGAAGATTTGGCGGCAATGGGGATGAGTGGAGGTGATGTGGGCCAAAGCGAGTTCTTTGGCTACCACAGGGCTGATTGCCTGTTTTCGGGGAAGGTCTGGTATAGGGGCGTGAATGCGAGGTCGTTTTAAGGCCCATATTGCTAGCATCGATTTGGGATCCATACCACGATTACCTCGTGCATGACGTTGAAATGAGCACGAGTCTATATCCAGGTTTTAAGTATATAGATGCTGCGCAAAGTAGAGTTAAACGCAAAATCTAGTATAGAAGAACAGACAGATTCTCACTGCCACCCCCACCCCCCGCCCCTATTTTGCACCTTCATCTTTAAACGTTCTCCTCCACCACGTAGAAAAGGAATGTCCTGAGCTCACGTTCACAACGGAATTTCCAAACAACAACTCTTTACGGCATACGTTCAAGACAACCACATGGCTCTGCTTAAAATACGGCAGGCATGCAGCCAAGCCTATGCTTTGCAGAAACAGCTGTGCCCCAAATCACGGGTCTAGGATGTTTCGGTGCACAGACGTATAGTGGAGCACGGACATCTCGGAACACGGACCTCTGCATGAACGGATACCTGGTGTTCTTTCTTTCCGAGAAAAAGAGATGTGGAAGAATCTCTCTCTCGCCTTACAACTGTGAGCCATTTTGTCCTTGGTTCCTTCTCTGTCTAGTCACAAAAACACCTTGCTGCACTGGCACAACTTATTCGTTGCAAGATTTAGTTTTACTCATACAACCCACGTTAAAGGAGCATGAAAGTGACCCCCCCCCCAAAAAAAAAAAAAGAAAAAATATTGCGACGTTTTCTGTAACGAATAAAATGAGCTCCTGCGAAAGAACGATAAGCGCAGGTAACCTACAGAGCACGCGCGAGGCTCTGTTCCGCACACCCTTAAAGCCATCTCCACATGCAAAGAACGCAACGGCGAAGGAGAAGACGTCGTGGCGTATCACGGGCAACTCTCGCCCGCAACTGCTTTCTTCGACTGTCTTTTGTAAATTTTATTGTGCAGTGACAATACGCCGCAGAGCGAAAATGGTGACTGCATGGTGACTTCTGGTGGACAGCTTCACAGATGAAGCAGTGTTTGGAGCAATGTTAAATGTCACTTCCATGCTCCTTTAAAACAACGCGTGAAAATGCAGTTGTTTTACTGTGCGACACATCAACGCTACCTCTGCGTATTTACTTAGCATGTGGAATCCTGAACTAAAAGTTTCATAGAAACAACATTGTGTAGTCCACCCGTTTGCAGTTCCGTTAAATTCCAACAGGGTTATGAACGCTGTCATAATGTATGCAGGTGATGTAGGAATAATGTGATGAATCCGCGTTGAATGTCATGTTACAACTCTCATGCTCGAAACTTCATGTACAATCTGCGCGGAATCGATGTTCACACTTCGCGCTTCTATAGTACAACGCTAATTAACGTGGATTCTGTACTTAGGCAACCAAATCTCTAACTTTATCAAGCAGGAAATCTGAAGCCAGGAATTCGCTAATGAACGGAAAGTGCTAAATGAAGGAGAAAAATCTTCACTCACTTAACATAAATACAAATAATTTATACGGGCGTTTCGTCACCTGTGCAGGAGTTATCGTCCCTTTTTAGGGTACCCGATGGTACCCAAGGGTGCCCAATGTCAAATGACAATTTGTGACGGTATTTAAATCCGATACTTTTATTTGTATATAATATAATAATCTCAGTAACATTCGAAGCTTACAAATCGGTACTGTTGCTGTATCCCTTCATATCCGTGTTCTTTAACCTTCGTCAAGGAGGGAGACGAAGCAGTGAGTGCCTGCTCTTCGCTTTTAGGGCGAGGGAAGTACTATTTTTCGAGCGTGATATGGGCAAGCATTGCGCATCCTACAGTTTGCTATGTAAACAATCCGTGTAAGTCCACCAATATTTCATATGAGGGAGAAGAATGAGGCCTAGCCAGACGTAAAGGGGAGAGCCGTTTATTGGTGGTCAGTGCGACCGACTCCGGGCTGCTAACTTGAAGAAGGTTAACTTGGAACTGGTGTGCGCTCGGCGCGCGCGGAAGCGATGAGGATACCCGCTTTTAGTCGTTGTCGTCGTCACGACACATATATCTACAAAGCCTTGCCTTCGGCGGTTGGCAACACAGGCGGTGGCAAATGCACACATCAATGGTGTTGCTGTGACTGTGCCGGTATGTGGCGCATATATGGGTTTTGTGAAAAAAACACGAGGATACTTACTTGGCAAGTGCAGAAGTATCAGGCTGAACACCAATAGCTGTACCCATTCAGTCACCTTGCAGGTGCTGAAAAAGAAACAGAAAATTCTGTCACACAATGCACGCGTAGCATTATGTCTTAAGCTTGAACACAAAGTTTATATGACTGCCGTGATGACCTGCTCGGGCACTTGGATAGGGTATCGCCTCTGACGCTGAACCACCCCAAGCAGCGTCACCAAATAAAATTATTGTTTTTTCGGGCACTTACACGGTACACACTCCTGCGTGATGACTGCTAACTTACGTGCGACTGTACTGTGTAGACGAAAGCACAATAGAGGGAACAGCTGTTCAGGAGCACGATAGCGGTGACAATGTAGGTAACAACTGACTGTCCCTGCGCTACTCGTTTCATTGGCGTCATATTATATGTATACCTTGTAATGGCTGTGACCGCGTAAAAGCTGTATTTTCCTTTTTCTTACTCAGAAGTGCTGCGGTTTGGATGACAAGAAAATGTGAAGTTGCATCGTTCCCAGCAGCGCCTTACTCCGTCTCCTGTGCTTCTTGATTTCCTGGCTTTATGCACGTGTTATCTATACACAGACAATACAGAGTATACCCAACTCTTTTGCAAGAGTAAATTCTTTGTCACTGAGATCACTTTTTTATTGCTCCTTTATATATAATATTCTTGACCAAGAGTAGGATTCGGACCCCGGGATCCCGAAATCCCAGGATTTCGGCATAATTTTGATGTCCCGAAATCCCGGGATTTCGTTGAAATCAATTTCGGCTTTCTGGACGATGAGTACGCGGTCGTATACGAGTGAAAAGGAAAGAACGACGTCTTACCTACGTTTGGTTTCAAGCGGCCCTCCCCTAAAAATATCATTTGAAATCCGAAACCGAACCAACCTCACCGTCCCCGACACATGAAAAAGACGTTACCCGCTGACTTATGTGACCCACGCAAGCTACGGCCAAGAACAGCTCTCAACTTGCGTTATGCCTCCTATGAAATCCTGAGTCTTCATATCCATAAGGCCACATAAAGTATTGTAGAATCTATCTCTCTCTCTGTCTCTCTCTGCAGAATATCCTTTGTTTGTTCCTTTGATCTCCATGAATACGTATGTGTGAAAGTGCAAAGAAAAAACTGAGAGAGCCTCGATGGAAATTGATTCTCCGAGGCTGGAACACAGAGAGAGGGCAACCTTCTGAGAAAACTAGATTGGGACGCTCCAGACTCGAACACAGCAATTACTGTGAATGAGTAAAAGGGGGAGAAGAGCAAAACGCACCAGTCCTCAGAATGCTCCAGCGGGGGACGCGACATTGCTTTTGGGGGACGCATTAGTAGTGTGGCGGCCCGTGTACGACGATTAACGACGTGCCTCTGCTGGCGCGCGCCACTGCGCCTGGCAGCCAGTTCTACCGGCACCGTCCTATCATGAGGCCACGCACATCTGCCCGCTGGGACGTTCTATCATCGCCGGTCAGGGCTCATGTAGAGGAACACCACCTCCTCTGCATTTGGTGACCCGAACAACGAACACCATGTTCGGCGTAATTCGGCCATTCGCAATCCTAAATTTTTCGTAAAAACCAGCAGCGAACCAGCCTCTAGCAGGCAAGACGCACCGGGACCACTGTTTCACCGGGGACCCGCAGGGAGACCACAGTAAGCTGACTTTCCGGCCTCCACCTGCTTCGTGATGGTCCTCCCCGGCACTTCCCTGGCGGCAACCGGCATTCACGCTGTCGTACCGGTCACGGTACTGTCGCCCACTCAGCAACGCACTCACCCAGCAACAATCAGCACTAAGCAAGTCACTCACTCAGCAACAATCAACGCTCGGCAGCAATCACTCAACAAGCACTCAGCGCACGCAACAAGCACTTAGCGCACTCAACAAGGGTTCAACGCACTCAGCAGACACTCAACACAATCAGCAACCACTCAAGCATCCAAGCACTCAACATTCACATCTCATCACTGGAACCCGTGCGGATCGCAGCGCTCTTGTTCCCGCCATCCCGCTGCTGCTGCATCAACAGCCACAAGCACAAGCCGTGTGCACAGTCGTCCACGTTCTACGAGCCGTCATTATTCTCCTCTTCATGGTATCGACGCGGACCTCAACCGCATGCACCGCTCCGCGTCTGAGGGGGGGAGTGATGTGGCGGCTCGTGGACGACGATGACAACGACGTGCCTCTGCTGGCGCGCGTCACTGCGCCTGGCAGCCAGTTCTACCGGCACCGTCCTAGCGTGAGGCCACGCACATCTGCCCGCTGGGACATTCCATCATCGCCGGTCAGGACTCATGTAGAGGAACACCACCACCTCTACAGTAGTATATAAGTTCTGAACGCCATGTCTTCCTTCTCGTGCACCGCTAACCGCGGCAAATATGAAGGGCATTCCAACGCAAAGTCTATATTCCTGCACATTTCATCTTTCTTTGTTCTTCTTCTTGTTCTTGGTTTTTGTGTTTTTTGTTTTTTTCATGAAGGTTCCGCGGGAATGACAGGAAACGCGCATTGTGTCGAAATTTGTGATGGTATGATGGATGTCTAGATGGATACATTTCTATACATTTCCCAATCCCGTCCCGGGATCCACGTTTAGAAATTCGCAGATTAGAAAAACGCAGCCCGGGATTCCGAACCCTCATCAAGAGTCTACCCCTTAACGTTCACACCATGTGCCTGATGTCGTCCTGGTACGGAGTGCTGAAAAAAAAAAAAAACTCGATTGGGTACCTTCGCGAATCTTCCTGGTGGTTACCGTGGCAGAGGGAGCATTCTAATGAAGGCTGCTGAGGGATGCCGCACGCCATACTGTGGTGGACAGATGTCTTGAACTACCCGAATCCCAGAGCAACTGGGACTACACAGCCGTCCCTCTCCTGTGCCACCACCTTCTCTCCCTTTCCTCTTTCACCATTCCCTCCCCCCCCCCCCCCTCCTGGATGCACCGAACCACCGCCCTCGAGCAGGCTGGCCGCACCCTCCTCCAACAACATTCCCCCGGGTGTGCTGAACAACTTTATTACAAGATGAGTGGGGAGTCTCATCGCCAGGGGCGATACTCTACCCCATTGCTGGTGGTGATGCGGGGAATTAGATAATGAGCTCCTTCACAATAAGGATCGAAGTCCTACGGTATCCAGAAAAATGAAAAGAGCCTTGAGGGCAGAACGTTGGAGGGCTGGATGTCGCCAGGGACCGAGCAATTTTGTGAGACGGGGGGGGGGGGGGAGTTTCTAGCTCGTTAAGGGATCCAGAGAGTACGGTTCGGGAAGGTTGGTAGTGTGGGCAATGGAGAAGAATGTGCTCTAGATCTTCTACAGCACCGCAGTGACTGCAGTGGGGAGAGTCAACTTGCCTCAAGCGGTAACGCCACTGCGCTGTAAAAGCCACATCGAGGCGCATTCGATGAAGTAATGCGGCATCCTGACGAGAGACAGGGGTGCTGTAAATCCGATAGCCGGCTGAAAATTATCGGCCCGACAAAGAACTTGGTTTTTAGGGCTAGGGAAATACTATTTTCGAAATGTGATGTGGGCAAGCATTGCGCTTGACTCATCCTACAGTTGGCAACACAAGCTATTATTACAATTGGACATATTCACCTCGAATTTCATCGCACTTGGCACATCGTTCCTGAAGCTTATTCGCCAGTCATGTAAACCATCGCCAGTCAACCGCAGCGGTCGACTGGGGCCTTCAGTCGACATATCCGCCCATGTAATAATAAAAGTGTAATAGAGGAGAGTAGCAATACCCGTTCTGTAAAACAGTTACCGTAACGTATTTACGCTCGTCGAACAGGAATCTTGGTAAGATAAAGAGAGTCTCGGAAGAGTGAGGCGGGGTGATCAGAGTAAAGACTATCAGGAATGAGTAGAAAGAGAGTAAAAATCAGTTATATTCCATTTACTCTTCTTTCTTTCTTTTTTCGTTTTTTTGTTTCCCCTTAGAGGAAACAACAGCGTCTCAGCAAATTCTGTTACACATCGTGCAGCGACCACAACTGTATGTTTTCATGCTCATCCATAGAGAACTCATATCAGGTAACTAATCTATGAAATGCGGCAACAACGACCTTTACATAAGACAGCAAAATAAGACGTCCGTCAGATAATCCAATAGTGTTGTGGCAGCCAGTGAACGACGCGCACGAACACCACATAAACACGACCACACCCACGTTGTTGATCTAGGTCAAACATCACTATCTCGCTGAAGAATTCGAGACTCTAACATAAACAAGAAACAAAAACAAAAAAAAACACAGCCGACATCTTTACCTCAAAGGAAACAAAGCGAGCTCTGTGAAAACATGCAATTTTCCTTTCCCACGTTCGAGCCCGCAAAGCGCAGGCAATGGGCAGGAAACAATTTTCACATTCCAGACGCGCGCGCGTTCAGAAAAGAAGAAATGTGATTAACGTTGCGCACCACCTGCCAGACGACACTGAGACGCCCTAATGCGGAGAAATTGTGAAGCCCTCATTCTGGGACAGCGGAGCTTTTCGTTTTCATAATGTCCTGGGCGCGTAAAATACGTTTCCCCCAGCGTAAAGTGCTCTTCCCCATCATCAGGATGCACGACGTAATTGCAAGTTGGACGAAAAGGCTCGGCTGAGGGATTTACGCTGAAGCCGAGTGGTTCAAGAGCTTCGTCACGGACCAGTATCGCTTTTGGCTGTCGCTCTACATCGCACTAAAGACTATATGATGGGACAGATTATTAAAAAGGCATCGTAGATGGTTTTGAATGGAAGAGAAAAAAAATCATCGAGTTGTCCCAACTTATGATCGACAAGCGAAGCGATAAAGTATATATATATTCCTTCTCTGTCAGGTGGTTTCCCCCATGTGTGCTTGTTCCATGTATGCATCTGTGTCATTTTCTTTTTCTTCCTTTGTAGCATTGGCAAATCCCAGCCTCTTACTGTTTCATATTTTCGGAAAGTTAGTAACATTACTGTTACTTTTTTAATTACTATTCTATTTACACTCGCTTTTACTACCCAGCCATATGAAATGTGTAAAATTTCATGTACAGGTCCCGACAAAAGTTTACGAAACACTGGAGTGGTGTATAGGTATAGTCATCTGAGCGACACGGTTGCTACAAACAGGAGCAGATAGACTTACAAACAGGTGACCGGGTACGCGACGCACCTCGCAGTAAGTGTGTTCACTCCCGTTCTCCGCTAGGGTGTCGCTGAGATCAAGAAATACGTCGCTCAGGTGTTCCGTGAACTTTTGTCGGGATCTGTACTTCCAATGTTTTCAGGCATGTCATTTGTCCTTACTTCACTCGAGTTTCATCCTGCAAGGTCGATGTACGTATATTCGATACTGCAATAAGCTGTATATCGCAAAGCGTCACCTCTATCTCTTTTTTTAATCTTTTTGCCTTTATTTTTTAAGTTCCGCAGAACACAGGCACATACACTCGGCAGATCCGTGAGCATCGCATGACCATAGGGCATCCCGTTTGTCCACATCACATACGGAAGCCGAAGCGACAGATAAGGCTTCAAAACTGCACGAAACGGAAGTTTCGACGAACCGAAGCGTTTTTGCGTCGCATTCCTTCCCAAACACAACCTCTTCACGGGCACTCAATCACCACCGATGAGAACGATCTCATGGCCACTCGCGCATCAAGTCGCGCTCTCGACCGGAAGTAGTCTGCGGATATCGGAAGTGGAAGGACGAACATGACTTCCGTCAGGTCTTTCCCCCGTCCCGGAAGCCACCACCATTTCTCTCCGCTGTGGGAGACAAATATAATGTTGTCCAAGGCAAGGCCTTCTTTCCAGGATCTTCTTCCATGGACCGACATAAGGGTTGCGCTGAACTGTAATAGCTTCTGTAAACGCTCATCTCGCGCTTTTTTGTCGGGAGCGCTCAGGAAGTTCGCGCTTCTGCGGTGCGGTTGCAAGGCTTTCAGAAACTGAAGGAGGGCCTCGTTGCTCTTTACTCTGCAGTGGGAGCGAGAGGTGATGTTGTGGCAGGAAGCGTTTCACCGAATTCTAAAGATCATATATAACAACAGCCGGATGGTTATTCATCTGCCTATGGCGCAGTCTTTCCTTGAAGTACCGGTAGCTCCAAAGGACAGAATCAGAAAGGTTGCGAGCAGCTTTCATCAGTGCTTGACATTGCCCTTGCACGTGGAATATGTTTCTGACGCCAGAGGACGTTTGGTGCATCTTTTTTTCTTCTCTTTCAATAGCATTGAGCTTTGAATAACGCAGTTAAAAATTTACTTTCAATGGCTTTTAATATCACCTGGGGCTTCAAAAGCGCCGTCTTTCGCTTGGTTTGCGATATCCGTGCGTTGCCGATAGTGTGGCATATACTCCGGCCTGCTTTTCTTGACAGCACACACGTTTGCTAGAACAGCAGACACACCTATAGACAGTAACAACGGAACTGCACGTACCACCACCAGCATCTTACAAGGTGCTCGGATATGCAATATGGGTGATGGGGGAAAGGCTTACCGCAAGTGGAATGGCACAAGCTGAGACGACGGGACATCAGTTAAAGATTTTGAGTTGATACAAAAGGCACCAGCAGTGAGGTGCGAACACACACACACACACATTTTGCGGTCAGGAGACGCTACCATTTACATTTAAAGGGATTGCGGCAGGTCATCCCAGGTTATCCCAGATAAACGCAAAAGACGGTTATTTGCGCCGATGTGAACCAAAGTTGCACAGCGAAGAGTGTAATGGAAGCGGGAAAAATGGGCACCGCGAATACCGAAACTCGTGCGACGGCGGCGGCGGCGGTCGTCGTGATGAAATTGCTTGCCGTAACGGTTGTGACGTCGCAGCCATCGCCGCTGCCAAGCCACGTGCTTACGACTGCCAAAGGGAATGAGCGCAACTCTAAACTCTCTGACGTCTCGCTTTGCCTGTGTGTGTGTCTTTGCCTGTGGTGTTTGCCTGTGTGCCTGCAGTACAATGCGTTCATGATGTATTGAACACCTTTAAGCCTCACAAGGCCAAGTTGCATACTTCGATTAAAGAACTATACATTTGATAGAACGGCACCAGTATAGTGCGATTCCAACCCAGACCCACACTAGTCAGAGAAACCAGTTATACCCAGACATGTACAAGATACTCAAAAATGTATTTAAGATAAGATAATAAATACTAACTTTAGAATGTAATGAAGATAGAGTATAAATACATGAAAATAAAAGTAATTAAGATAAAGTACAAAATACTTAAAAAACTATTTGAAATACAATGAAGATACTATTTATCCTTGAACGCAAAAAGTCACCCGTCACTGGTCAATGCGGCAAGTCGCTGCTATGTGACATGGATCACCTAAACCCCACGCACTACGTACGCAAGCCGCTGCTGTGTGATAGGAGTCACCTAAACACAAGTCCCAAAAAGATGACAAAGAGATACCACATAACTCCACTAAGTACATGTGACCAAGAACAAAGCAAGCTTCTAGCAGGTCCCTGCTCGGCGAGGTCAGAATTCGGCGTCACCGCGTCAGGGCACACATAATAGGACCCTTACTCGCCAAGGATTAGTACACACTGGGCAAGATCTCTAAATGGAGACCGCCAAGAAGGGCCAATGTCCGGGTCAAGCCCGAGGGACTCAGGAAATTTCCACTGAACCAGCAAAATAATGGAAAGACGAGACACAGAAAGTTTGAAAGGGAAATCCAAAATACGTAATTAGAGTATTGAGTAGAAAATACCATAAAATGTATTTTAAATAGAGTACAAATACACAAAACAAAAAGTATTGAGTAGAGTACCAAAATACTGCAAATTGTATTTAAAACACAGTATTTTAAATACAATACTCCAAATACGTACAAGTCTGGTTATACCCAGGCTGACACATGACCAATGTTCTTCAATGATCATTGAAACCGATGGACATTGAACCAGGGTTGCCACCGGTCCGGATATCACCCGAACAGTTGGGAAATTCGAGGCTTGAGTTCGGTGTCCGGGTGAAGGTGTAATCCGGACCGAAAATGTTCGGAAATCGGCGATGTCGGAGTAAAAACCTGACGACTTGAGTTTTTCGTTCGCGTCATCGTCGCAAAAGATTGAGCCGTAGCTAAAATGAGTAACCAAAGCTACGCTCTCGCTACACAGCGTACCCAGCGCTCGGCTTTCAAATCTGAAGAATATGATACAGTCCCTCACAGTCCACTTCATCTAATCCAAGACAGGGCTAAAAATCGGGGTAGGCGTGGCAGGGCCCAACATTAACAGCTGCCCATAGAACCCATAGTTTAAGATAGTTCACACGGCACTGGGCACAGTGCAGATGCAAAAGACTGGGCCAATAAAAATGCGATGTTATGCATTCCAGGAAACCCAGTGCAATAAAGCTTCCTCTTTTTTAAAAAATAAGGGAAAGTGCTTCATTTTGAATGCTTTCAAATGAGGTAACCATACTTGCACTAATTTGTTGGAGAGCTTCATGCGAGTTGAGGGGATCCTTAATCACCAGCAGCGACAATGACCTCCCCCCGCCCCACCCCCGTGTTCCGTCATTTGCCGTCCGAAAAGGTCATTGGACCAGAGCCGTTTGTAGCGAGAGTTTGGCCATTAGGAGGAGCCTAACTTGAAGCGCGTCATGCCACGTCACGGCTAAGCCACCTCCCTCGCCGTGCTCTATTGTTGTCAGCAGGTCCCCGACGCCATAATGATGCTGATCGTCGTTTACGATGGAAGGCGGGAAGGCACGTGCGTACATTGTCCCAAGCAGCACAATGTACTGAAAGTCGAGTGCAATAGGGGTGGACGGTATGTGTCCTATCAATGTTCCTTAGTTTCAAGAGTCTGTTCAAGGTCTTCCACCTACCCGTCCACCCCTATTGCACTCGACTTTCAGTACATTGTGCTGCATGGGGTCCTTCGAAAGCCCTTCGTCCTTGAACTCTCTCAGTTTGTCAACAAAGCCCCCCTTATCACAGGCGGCTGTGGGTCATAAGCAGGTTATTCCTGTAGATGCATTCATTGCGACAATAAAGCTGACAGGCAGCATCAATATGGCGCGCGCCAGATGGCTGATAAATTGATTCTGCTTGGATTCAGGCTTTTTGGGCGGCGCCACGAGGACTCTGACGTCAAATGAGGCTCCACCCACGAGGCGGCATAAGATCAAAGAATGGCCGAACTCTCCAGTGATGGGCAGTAGTTCAATTACATGTAGTTGAATTACTAGTTAAATTACTTTTCGAGTAGTTACTTGGTAATTATAACTACTCTGTCATATGTAGTTGCAGGTTGGTAGTTAAATTACATTTTTTGTAGTTAACTACTGTAGTTTAACTACGAAGCCGCGCCCGCGACCTCGTGGTGATCGCGCGAAGCCGTAGCAGACGCCTTAGCCCGAGGCACCCGCTTGGTCGCGGCCGGAGGCAATCCAATCCAAGTATTAGCGTTCTGGGTTGCAGCGAGCATGCGTTCGTTGTTGTTGCAGCATGTTTCACGTTCTTCTTCTTGTCGGCGTTATTGCCTGTGTCACTGTCGGGATGGACTCCTTCGTGATTGAGTACTGCTACAAGAATGTTAAGGTCAAGGAGGGAAGCGCAAACTTCACTGCAGAGTGCCGGTTTTGCCCCTGTCGTACGTTGTCCGGCAGCGTGAGAAGTTCCAGTAACTTCTTGAAACACGTGCGGGTGAGTAAATTCACTTGCGTTAATAAATGATCTGTGTATTCAAGTGCTTTGCTATAGAACGCATTACGAATGTACATCGAATTAAATTATTACTTCAACCGATATTGCTGTCTATTATTACTTATTAGTGACACCTTTATTGTTCTTACAGCCATTTTCCACAAAGTAGTTGGAAAAGTAATTGAAACTACTTTGTAGTAGTTACAAATATAGTTTAATTACTTTTTGCAAGATGTAGTTAATTAGTAATTCCAATTACTTTTAAGGGAAGTAGTTAGTAGTTGTAGTTAAACTACCTCATGAGTAGTTACTGCCCATCACTGGAACTCTCCCTATAAATGGCTCTGCATTGGACGTGTGCGTAGAGCCACCAAGCATGTAACCTGTCAACTTCTCAAAGGGCTTTGGATCCAGTGCTCCCTGACAGGTGCACACGTTGCACTGTAGGTGGCGCTACGCACACATTCAATGACCATCGGTTTCAATCATCATTGAAGAGCACTGATCGTGTGACAGAGGCATTACATGGTTTCTTCCAAAGATGGCGTAACACCATTTGGGAACCAGGAACGGTCGCTTTGCAAGAACAGTAAATGTCAATGTGCGTGATGTAGGCCTACAGAGACGTGTTTTATGTTCATTTGCGGATATCCAGGAAAGATATATGAGGACAGTCTTACTTACTATTGCTTACACAGACAGTCGCTTTTGTCCTAATATTGAAACGCCTACCCCTGAATACAGCAACATTCGTTTTAATTTGTATACGTTAAAGTTTTATCTCATGTGGCGGATTTTGGCGAAGCGCACAACACCTTTCGAGATCGCTGAGCCACTCTGTCGGATTGTTCGTCTAAAACGTTGGCAACACTGGTGAAGGTAGAAGATAGAAGACTCCCTGCCTTCTTCACTGTCTCGAGGTTGGCCAACAGCGTAATGGGCAAACGAATAGTGCTCCCGCGCAGCTTTCCTGCGGTATTCCATGCCTGCTAGTCGCATTACGTAGACGATCTCCTTTGGGAGCATTTCGATCGTGTTGGCTTCGACTATTGTTCCCGGTTACGTCATTTCTGCAACAGGGCTCTCTTCTCTGGGGAATAGGAAGTTCTACTCCACGCATCTAGGTGGTTTATCAAGTCAGGATGCCTACATCCGTCACAGACACCGTTTCGTGTTTTCTAAATTATAAGCCTAAAATTACGAAACACCGGGATATAGGAATGGAATTACTGTCATGAAGTCGCCGCATTCATCTTGGAGCGTGATAAAAATTAATGCGGTGTGTATACAGGGTGTTTGCTCTAACGTGTCCAGAAATTTTATTTAAAGCGAGCGATAAAAGAGAAACGAGCGCTACTTTACAGCTACTTGACTAAGCAACAGTGTTACTAGTGAAGCAGTACCTGTTTCTTACTGAAGAAGCAGAAAAGTACCACTTGCTTTTCTTTTATCGCTCGCTTTAATTTAAATTAAATTTCTGGACACGTTAGAGCAGACACCCTGTATATTCCCTTGTCTCACCTAGGTCTACCATCTCCGCCGTACATTTGCTTATTTTTTATTTTTTAATTTTTTTATTTTCTTGAAAACGTTCGAAGCCCTGGTTTAAGCTGAACTAAAGCAAATATAGCCAAATATCTCGAGACCTACAGTGGAGCTGCGTTTACGCGAATACTTAGCTTACTACTCACTCAGAACACCACAGTCGAAAAGCTGCGTAAATAATCCCTAACAGGAAAATACTGCGTTGAATTTAAAATACCACTACCCTTCTTGTTTCCTTTCTTTCTTTCTTTTTTTTTTTTTTTTTAGTATTGAAACTCAAGCTCAACGCCATTACAGAGGCGCAACTGACAAAAAGAGTTGGGCCCCACTTTATGCAGGATAACTGTAAAAAACATCGACGTAAACCACCATTCGTAGTTCCACAACAAGGGGGTGATAGTAATAGAGGCGTATAGAAAACCGACACCTCACATACCCAAACTCATACGATGGTGACATCCCTTCCCAGCGACCAGCTTCGCCAGTGAGTGGCGGAGGGAGAGGTCACGTGCTCACGTGAACCAATAGGTATAGAGGTCTGCGCGGTTGCTGGGTGTGGGTGTGCTTGCGAATCCATGCGGATACCCGCAGTAGTCTCGGGTTTGTGGGTAGAAAATCTGAACTGATGCGTGTCGCGAGTAAAGTGCGGGTGCACCCGCGTTGCCGCTGCGGGTTGTGCGGGTGCCGGTGCTGTACGCCGGTCCATGCTTTTTCGCGAAATAGACGCGCAAAAGACCTGACTTCCAATGCATTATATGATCATTTGATTCAATCATTCTTTCAAATGTAAAATGCGATTAAACGTCCAGAAACGCTTTCGTGTTTTTCTTCTTTGCACTACAGTACTCTAATCTGTGCAACTCAGCTGCACGCCCTTGTAGTGCCGATATACCCGCACCCGCGGTCTGTCGATATACGCGCATGACCCGCGGCTGCGGGAAGCTCCCCCAAAACTCGTGCGGGTGCGAGTGCAGCAGATTGGGAGACCATGTCTGCGGGTGAAGTGTGGGTGCGGGTCGAGAACCACATACCCGCGCAGACTTCTGTGGGAAACCTAGGTGAAGTAATCCCAAAACGGTAGCGGAGAATGCTGTTTATTGCGTGGCCGTCAGAGCCAGACTGAATAGTCTCATGGCGGCCAAAACCGTCGAAGAATTTCAAAGCTCGCGGCTTGCGATGTGCTGCTGGTAGCGCATCAACTTCATCTTCTGCTGTGCGTCGCTACAGGGCCCCCCCGCTGGAAACGACGAAGAGCGGTCGGCCCAGGTGACGCGCTTGGTGGAAGCAGCGTTGGTGGAGCTGGTGGAAACAGCGTACACAGGCGATGGGCCGGGGAGCAACGAGGCGACAAGGTTAGGATTCTCCAAAAAAGCTGGTTTCAGCCTATCGACGCTGACCGTATCCTGCCTGCCGTTGATGGCTATACGGAAGGTCTTCTCCGATCTCTGAAGTACAGGATGAGGGCCGGAGTAGGGGGGGGGGAAGAGATTTCTTGATGGCGTCGGAACGGAGGAAAACGTGGGTGGCGGTAAATAACTCCTGCGGAATGTAGGGCTGATCTGAAGAGTTTGCACGCGTGGGAACTGGGCGGAGGCTATCGAAGGCATGCCGCAAGCGATCGAGCAGCACGGAAGGCTGGAGTTCTCGTTCTTGCGGGGTGAGGAACTCAGCGGGAAGGCGCAAGGGGCAGCCGTAGACGAGCTGGGCGGAGCTGCAGCTGAGGTCCGGTTTGTAGGCGGCACGGATGCCCAGAAGCACCAGTGGCAAAATGGCTGTCCAGTGAGAGCGGTGATCATGGGCCATCAAGGCGGCTTTCAGATGACGGTGGAGCCTTTCGACCAGGCCATTCGATGCAGGATGATATGATGTTGTTCTGATGCGAGATGCGCCAAGCAGGTTAGTGAAAGCCGTCAATAGCCTGCTTTCGAACTGCGGGCCCCTGTCAGTAGATATACGAGATGGCACTCCAAAACGGCAAATCCAGGTGGAAAGGAAAGTGGAGGCAATGGTCTCAGCTGTGGTGTCCCTGATAGGTGTTGCCTCAGGCCATCGGGTATACCGATCGACGATGGTTAGCAGGTACCGGAAACCGTCGGATGGAGGCAGGGGGCCGACAATGTCCATATGAAGAGAGTCGAAACGGGCGTCTGGCAGGGCAAACTTGCTGAGCGGGGTGATGGTATGCCGCTGTATTTTGCATCGCTGGCATGGAAGGCAGGCTCGGACCCATAAACGGATGTCTGCGTTCATTGAAGGCCAGACATAACGTTCCGCTATGAGCTTCTGAGACGCTCTGGCGCCAGGATGAGAGAGGTCGTGAAGGGCGGCAAAAACTGCGCGGCGGAGCTCTGATGGGACGAACGGTCTGGAACGGCCGGTAGAAGTGTCGCAGCAGAGGCTTAAACCCGTGCCTGGCAGGGGAAAATCTTCAAACTGGAGAGAGGTTGAATGGTTGGTGCGGAGTAGAGGAAGTTCTTCGTCTGCATTCTGCGCGACACTTCCACTTCTGGGCCGACCACTTCCATGATTTTGTCGGCTTGCTGAGCAAGATCGTGAATGGGGAGACTTGACGCTGCGGCCAGAATCATCTGGGCTTGCGGGGGAAGGCGTTGCAAAAACAGCTCCCGCAGCAAATGGGCGTCGAATGTCGGGGCACGATCGCCGAGCAAAGACTCCATGGACCGTAGCAGCTGGGACGGTCGGTGGTCACCGAGCTCCTCCGCGTTGAGCAATTGCTGTAGCCGCTTACGCTCAGTGAGAGTGGTACGATCTAGGATGGCAGTCTTCAGGTTGGTGAACGGATTCTCGTGCGGCGGGGCTTGGAGCACGTCGGCAACCTCAATAGCAATTTCCGGCGGTAGCGCTGCAACAATGTGCCGGTACTTGGTGAGCTCTGAGGAAATGCCGGAGAGCTGAAATTGCGTCTCAGCTTGGATGAACCATATGCTGGGGTTCTTGTGCCAGAAGGGAGGCAAACGGACAGCGACGTAGCTCATCGTGGTAAGGTGCTGGCCAGATGCGGTGCTGGCCCCTGCGTCACCAAGCATGTTGAGGCTGACGGCGGCAGTTCGTGGTTCGGGTCACCAGTGTGGGAAACCTAGGTGAAGTAATCCCAAAACGGTAGCGGAGAATGCTGTTTATTGCGTGGCCGTCAGAGCCAGACTGAATAGTCTCATGGCGGCCAAAACCGTCGAAGAATTTCAAAGCTCGCGGCTTGCGATGTGCTGCTGGTGGCGCATCAACTTCATCTTCTGCTGTGCGTCGCTACACTTCTATCAACAGGTATATGGCGGAGGCGTTCGCTCCTCTGACGTTAGAGCTAGACGCAGCAGTGTTTACAAGTGCGTGTATGTCTAACCACCTACGATGCTTAGGTTAAAATACTTCTCTCTCTCTCTCGAATCTGTCCTTTTTGGGCCATTTGGGTATTTAAATACGAGGGGCGTTCAAGTCAAACCAGGACTTTTCATTTTTCGCAATTTAAGTAAAATGAACTTGCAGGCGAGAAATTAGTTTTATTTTTCGACGTAATCTCCAGCTGCACTAGTGCACTTGTCTCAGCGTTTCACGAGGCCTTGGATGCCAGCAGCTTAGGAATCCTTACCGACGCGTAGCAGCCATGATCGGACCGCATTCTTGACCTCGTCGTCGCAGCTGAAGTGGCGGCCCCCAAGGAACGCATCAGTGGCACGAAGAGATGGAAATCGCAAATGGGGGCGAGGTCTGGACTGTAAGGGGGATGTGGCAGCAACTCCCAGCCAAGTTCCTGTAAGATGCGTGTCGTGAGATGCGCGGGATGCGTGCGTGCATTGTCCTGTAGGAGGAGGACTCCTTTGGTGATGAGGCCTGGCTTTCCGGAACTAGATGTGTTCATGAATGATAGTGTTCAACGTTCCCACAGAAAGGTCCGTCTTTCGAGCCAGTTCGAGACATGTTATCCGTCGGTCTTTAGGATCAGGCGCTCCACAAGTTGGATGTTCGCAGGAACTCTGACACTAGGCTCTGACCCGCCCCGGCCGTTATCGTCCTGCACTCATGTACGGCCGTCTCGGAATCGTTTGCACCACTCAAACGCTTTGCTACGGCTAAGTGTATCGTGGCCATACTGAGCCTGAAGTCTTCTGTGAATTTCAGATGACTTTACACCTTCATTCACGAGAAACTTCATGACAATTCGCTGTTCGATGTGCGCGCTCACCTCGTTGTCGGCCATCTTGGCTAGCACGTGTCTTCACTTTGGACTACTACGTGGTGAACGCGGAGGCCTGTCGCGTGTGAAAATTATGAAAAACAAGTAGCGGGAGCCATTTGCACACTCAGGAGACAGAAAGTCCCGGTTTGACTTGAATGCCTTTCGTAAATAAATAAACGCGATGTGCAGTGTAATGAGTGGACGATGTAATCAATCATATCTATAAAAGTTCAGGGGCGTAGGAAGTCCCCCATGACAGGGGGTGGGGGGCGAGATATAACATAATCTACAGAGAAGCCATTCGTGTGCTCATTAGAAACGACTCGCCCATGCTATTCGGTGACTATGGAGGACGTAACTATATGGGAAGACCACCTCGCGTTCTTGATTACCTCGAGGCGAAAAGAAATCGGCGTTTCAGCTGCACAAACTGAAGTATTAGCCGATTGTTTCATTAAGGGCGACAAGACGAATAGAAGTAGGAGCGAGTGGTGGCGTATTCCTTTTGATTTTTGTTCTCTTCGAAAGCGCACTGGGTTATCTGCAAGGCCTGTTATTAGTGTTGCACTAAAAAGGTTCTGCCGGGTATTCTGGCCATGGATCAGGCAAAGACAGCAGATATACTACACGTGTCATCAAGCACACGAGCGAACTCCTTTTAACGACTCCGCGCGTCTTCGCGAAATCTGCGTTTTCCTGTATCGTCTAAGCGAGGCTACTGAATGGCGTGTCGACACTCTTCGCACAGCAGGTTCGCACATACAGTATCACATGGGGTAATTGGGTAGATAGTACCTTTTCGGCTGAATTTAGTCTACTTTTGTAAACTGGTGTTCGCTTTCACTCTGCGCGGTAACAGAGCTGAAAGCGAGTCTGTCTTGGACGACACGTAGATTATAAATGGCATGACGAGACCGTCAGAGCGAAGGTTGGGGGGGGGGGGAGCTCGAGGAGGGGCGTCCGCCCCCTCCTCCCCCATCTTTCGAAGCCCCTGATGAAAGTGTCACAACACCTTTAAGCTGGGTTTGTCAGAAAAGGACATTTGTGAACTGGATAACATGGTTGATATGACAACACCTTAGTCAATCCAAAGAGTAAAATAACAGAACCTCAAGGTAAGGTTTTAGTCGAAAGGTAGGGCTAATATGTCAGGTCACCCTGAAATACTACTACAACTATTACTGTTCAGAAAATTAGTAACGATAGATAATTACGCTCGGAAAATCCTACACTAGCGTACTTCCTTTCACTGTGATCTACCATCGCCGATTAGAGCTATGGATTCCCTTATGTTACGGCCCAGTCGTCGACGCTCAATATCCCACCGTGATGGGAAACATGCCCGAAGCGTTCTTCTCGTCCACGAATAAAACGAGAGTGGTTCCCACTTCTTGGAACCCCAGGGAGATATCCCTTAGAAATCGGTCTTTTTGAAACGAGTAATGCAAGAGGAAAATAGGGGCAGATAAGAAGGCGGAAAGGGCTTAGCCCGAAGACGACGATAAGAAAGATCTCCAATCAAAGCCCGAGAACCTTCGCAAAGAAATAGACGAGATGCCCTTTTCTTTCGCTTCTCTTTATTAAGATGTCTCATGAACCTCGATTAGATTTATGGGATTTGCTCTCTTCTTTCGGCATTTCGGCAATTTCGGTGGGAGAACAACATTACCAAACGTTACTTCGAAAGAACGCTGTCTATTATGCGTCACGTGACACACAAATATTTGTCATTTCGTGTCATTTCGTCATACGTGGCACACTAGCCTGACATGTAGAAGAGACAAATAGAAGAGTACAAGCTAACTGTTGTTACATTGTCAGCATACATTTACCCGAATTTCGAGGAAGGCAAGCTTCGTCAACTTTTGTGTTTTTGTCCCTTGCGCCTTCCACAAAACTCGGGAATATGTATGCCAATAATGGCAAAGTAATGACTTTGTAATGTCATTACTTTTTCGTAGTAATTGTAATCTAATTTCATTACATTTCAGTTGCAGTAATGAGTAATGTAATTTAATTACATTCTAACTGGAGTAATGAGTAATGTAGTTTAATTACATTTTAGAAGTAATTTACCCAGGTGTGCTGTACTGTCATCAAGCAGGAGAACCACCTATGGAGGTGGCCTACAAGCGCCAGATGTGGCAGGCAAGGGATCATGGGAACTTCGAGCACGTTGAAGCATTACGAGACGGCCAGATGCGGAGGTAGAAGAAGAACAACAACAGTTCCGGTGTGCGCAGCAGTAGTGTTAGCCGGGGTAAACCATAACTGAAGCAGACGACAGAGCAGTGTCCCTCAACATTCCTATGCTGCTTTGCGCCGCGGTGGCGGGCGCATCATTTTAAAATCGTCTATTCTATTTCGTGGTCTTGAGGTCCCTTTTCTTCGTCCTCTGTTACTTTTAAGCGCGATGTTATTTCATGTGCGGTATAGATTATATACTCTTCCGTCTCCTTCCGATATACTGATCAGTAAAAGAAAAAATGGAGATGCTAGTTCCAAACTGCTCCGGACTGGCTACTCCAGGACGCTACACCTGGCGAAAGAAAGATCCCTTCCCGGAAACAGCACAGCAAGCGATGCTGCCCTGACGACCGTTTTATAGGTCGCGAGTTCTGAGACACGGCCCACCCGGGGGGCGGACCTCGTTATCAAGGGGCCCTTCTCCAAATATGAAGGACCAACTCACTTTTGCCTCCTTCCACCGCGAAAGATCAATACACGGATTTGAAGAGAAACCAGAGCATACTCCTGGCTACTACTCCTGTCCGTGCAGTTGTCTAATTATTGAATTAATGAAGCTGTGTGCCCTTAATGGGTGACACTAGCTGTAATGTATAGTGCTGGACAAAAGGTTAAGGAGCACGTTCCGGCGCATTCGGTGGTGGTGGTGGTGGTGATAGGGCTTGCCGTTGTCGGCCTCACGTATGTGGGCAACGTCACGACTGACGCCCTGGGGGAGTGTGCGTTCTGGGCCGACTTCTAAGGGAACTGTGCCGGCGCATTCCTTCATCGGAGTGACACGCTAGCAGCAAATGGTATTGTACGGACTTGCAAACAGGTGACTGAATAGGTGTAGGGTTGTTCATAGAGGTGATTGTTGGAGCAAGGCGAAATTTAGAAATATCGTGAGCTATTAAGTGCGCATGTGGCCTGGGAGGGAAAGGTTACGTTTGGGGCCGCAAAAATTTATTCAATCAGTGGCAGTGCAAAGGCTTTAGGGTGGTGGACAGGATCATCAAGTTCCACTTCAGTGAGTAAGTATGATTGAAATTACGTTTCTCCAGCATTTCAAAGCATTCCAGGAGAAGGAATTGATAAGATATGCGGGATGGTTTAAATGTGAAACATAGCGGTGTTGGCACTCCTCGAGAGCATACGATGCTGTACTTCAGTGCGATAGCAGTGTGGCAATGTTTGAGAACTTGTCTCAGTTGTTGACTCAAGGATAGAAATAGGCACGATACGCATAACAACAACAAATAAATTAATGATAATGAATGGGGAAATTCGCCACATAAGGTGCGGCCCACTACCCCAAGGCACAATGGTCAGGATGAGACGTGTCCTGATGATGAGTTGATGAACGCTAAGCAGGGTCGATAACAAGCGGGCTAAATGGTTAGGGAAAGTTTAGGAAGATGAGTACACAATCCTCTGTGGCTCATCTCATAGAGGCAACAATACAAAAAAAAAGATTTCATTTACAGTATTTCTCCCATGATTTATGAACCCTCGATATTCGAACTGTGAACGGATTGTCAGGGAACGAACCGCAAAAACACACGTGTTCTGACCTCGATTTGTGAACGGGGAAGTACTGGGACCACGTCAACAAAGATAAACAGAGAAGGTCAAGCACCCGAGTAGTGTCCCAAAGCTACAATAATTACTAGAAGCGACGGTGCTGACGGTGAACACATATGTGAGCCGCTTGACGGTGGTGCTGTAGTGCAGTTGTCAAATGATGGTGCCAAGAGTGATCATAGTGAGAGTGAAGATAACCAGGAGGACGGTTCGGAGCTGTGACAGCTCGCTCAGCGCGGTACTTCAATGACCAGACGGACGAGTCAAGTCTACCTTTCGTCGTCTTTTCTGAACAGGATAAATACAGTTGGCCCTGGAGGTTCACTGGGTAGCTGATATGGACACCATGGGGAGTGACCACATGCCGCTGCTTGTCTGACACTCTGGGCTGCGAGGCCGTCGAAAGACCAAGAAAGCTACTAACTGTAAGGTATTTAACACGACAGCTGAAAATTTATTTTGCTCTGCGACAAGTCTGGACGATATTAACCGTGCTCTGGCGTCCGGCCTGTCTACCGCAACCAAGCAGGTCCCCATCCCAGCAACGCATTCAAATGTTGATGTCGAGTTTAAACGCCTAAGAACAATACGAGACCGAGCAGAGCGCCGGTTCCGCCGTTCTGGAAGCCGTCAGGACCACCAGGAAGTATGTAAGCTTTGTAGTGTCATCCGAAAACGCCTCCAGCGCCTGGGTCACAAAAGCTGGAAGTCATTCTGTTCCACGCTTTCCCCTTATACACATACCGGAAGAATATGGCAGACTGTTAAGACTCTCAGTTGCCCCGTTGAGCAAGAGGCTCCCTTCAGAGCTCTCGTGCTTCGTTTGAAGATCTCAGAAAGTACAGCTGGTGAAGAGTTCTGCTGTCTCCTCACACGGCCATCTTGTGCCTCTTCGACTGACGCCCACAAGCAATCAGTTGTTGATGCTCTTAGTGGTGTTGATTCCGATTGCATGGCTTCTGACCCTCTAATGGACCTGGAGTTTACCATTATCGAGTTGCAGTCAGTCATCTCCCACTCTAGGAAAGGGTCCTTACCTGGGGTCGACGGGATAGCATATCAGGCCATAGCTTCATTAGGGGATGCGTCGCTTGAAAAACTGCTGTGCTTTCTTAATGACTCCTGGAGAACTGGTGTCGTGCCAGACGTATGGAAAGCGTCTCGTGTTATCCCAGTTTTAAAGCCAGGGAAGTCGCCAAGAGAGCTGGATTCATTTTGCCCCATTAGCGTCAGCAGCTGCATGGACAAAGTAATGGAAAGGCTAATATTGAACCGCCTTCACTGGTTTCTGGAGTCCCGGACGCTCCTACACCCGGCGCAGGCAGGTTTCAGGAGAGCTCGCTGTACAATGTATTGTGTCTTGAATGTGGTAACCCACGCGGAACAGGCTAGTTCGGAAGGTCTACTAACCGTGGCGGCTTTCCTTGATATTAAGCGAGCCTATGACACTATAAGCGACGGTCACGTACTCCATGGGCTTTTCTCCATGAGCTTTACGGGGCGAGCTCTCAGTTGGATAGCCAACTATCTACGTGGTAGAACTGTCTTTGTGATGACTTCGGATGGTGAAACGTTTCATCACAGCACAACAGCAGAGGTCCCACAGCGTTGGGTCCTCAAGCCCACTCCCCTGCAATGTCGTTATGACTACTATCTACCATCTCTCTTGCTACGCGGCGTCAACATCAGCTTGTATGCTGATTATACAGTCAACCCCCGTTTATCCGGACGGTGCCGTTCCCGGCGAAATCGTCCGGATACCGGGGCATCCGGATAAATCAAACGACCGAATAGAAACGTACTACAGAGCAAGACACAGAAATCTCATCATCGCGTCATCATCCTCATCAACGTCAACGTAGTCAGAAACCGCAGCATCATCTACGGCAGTCGCAGTGAGCCTCTGCATCAGGGATCGCAGCTCAGCTAGGGGAATGTCTTCATCGGCCAACGGGCCGTAAGCAGCAGGCCCTCGGGTTGGAGTTTTCCCCTCTAGAACCGGACAGTTGCTCGAGATATTTCCAAATCACTCGACTGGTCAACGTGACCCAACCCACACAAATAGAAAAGGGGGTCATCGTGCACGGTTGTCTCCCCTACGGAGGAATGTAGTTCCCTGACGTGTGACGGGAATAACCCCAACACAGCGAAAAGGATGACGAAGCGGGGTCAGCGTCTCCTCTTACTCACGGTAGTCCGGATATCTGAAGCTGGATTACAAGAATTTTCGACTTCCGTTTCCTGGTATTCTTGTCCGAGTTCGGAAGCTGAAGTCCGGATAAACGAGAACAAAATACATGGAGGAAAATCCGTTCCCGTGCCTTTTGTCCGGATACCGCGGGATCCGGATAAATGAAGTCCGGATAAACGGGGGTCGACTGTATATGCATATGGACATCAGGCAAGCAGTTGCCAGCGCTACAGCGCCGCTTGCAGTGGGCCCTTGCAGCTGTTGCTGCTTTCCTGAAAAACAGAGGCATGGACCTCTCTCATGTGAAGACTGTATTTTTGCCGTTCACTCGCCGTCATTTGAACAACTTTCAGTTTCATATAAGTGGGCATGTCGTGCGGCGTGTTCCGCACCATAAGTGTCTTGGTTTAGTTCTTGACCGCTGTCTGTCCTGGAGAGCGGAGATTCGTTGTCTGAGAGGTAGAACTGAGTCTCAGCTGAATGTCCTGCGATACCTCTGTGGTGCCCGCTGGGGACTTAAAACAAGGGCATTGCTTGGTCTACACCGGTCCCTCATACGGTACATGTTGATGTATCATCTTCCAGTGTTGCATAACTTTTGTCCCTCGTCCGAACAAGTGTTGGAAACCGTACTTGAGAAAGAGCATGAAACAGTGTCTTGGTATCCACAAATCAACACCAACTGCCTGTGCATGTCAATGTGCCTGGCTTGGCTTCCAGAAAGAAAAGCCGCAATAATTGTTCTTCGTCAACTCAGTCTGAGCATGCTTCATCGCGATGAAGGCAGAATTAAAATCTTTACTGACGGCTCATCGACACAGACCGGCTCTGCCTGTGCATTCGTAATTCCCGAGCTGTCGATTGAAAGGAGCGCAAGGCTCTCGCACCTGACGTCGGCTGCTGTGGCCGAGCTGCATTCCATTCTTATGGCGCTTTCCTTCATTGTGTCCCGCCCACCCCCGATTCACTGGACCATATACAGAGACTCCAAAACCGCCTTCCAAGCTCTGCACTGCACCATGGGCTCGAGCTCCCTCGTTCTATTGGTGCGTGACGTCCTCAGGGAGTATTCGTGTGCTGTCACACAGGGACAAATACATCACCTTGCAGTGGATCCCAGATCACTGTGGCGTCCCTGGGAAGAGGCTGCCGACCTACTTGCGAGACAGGCTCATGTGGTACATGGTGTACCGACGCACGCTACGTATTTCACCTAAGCGGACGCGAAGCAAGCAATTAGTACCCTTATGAGACGTCTGTGCAGTGAACACTGGCGAAGAAGTGTCCCTTCTACGTCGCTCCTGCGCAAGGTAGACCCAGATCTCCGTTTTTATATGCCGTCAGCGCTTTGTCGACCCATCACGGCGCTCATCTACAGGCTCCGCCTCAACGTGCCATACAGTGGCCGACTTTTGTTTAAGCTCGGCAAGGTTTCGTCCCCCAACTGCGGTCTGTGTGATGTAGTTGAGGACGTGGATCATATACTCCAAGACTGCCCGAGGTACAGTGCACTCCGTTGTACCCTTGTGTCATCGCTGGCCCGCCCCGATAATCGGCCATACTCTACCGAAAACGTTATTGGGTGCTGGCCCGGAAATCAGCTGATACCTGCCATGCGCGCCCTTGTGCAATTCCTCGATTCTTCGTCTCGACGGACCTCTTTGACACTTTGTGACGCTCTTTGTTTTTTGTGCATTGAGATTTCGCACGTGGATTCTCCTACACTGTTGCGGTGCCAAGGTTTGTGGCTTTGTTTTCATCTATTCCGTTTCAAAGTGTATAGATTTGTGTAGTGTCGCTTTCTTCCTTTCTGAATAACGCGTCCTGGAGTAGCTAGTCCAGAGTGGCTCTGGACTAACATCTCCATTGTTTTCTTTCACAAGTCAATCAATAAATACAGCAGAATGTATGGTGCGGAGCACAATTACGGTTTTTTTTATTATTATTATTAACATAATCCTAGTGCATTTCCTGTCGTGATTCGGCCCATTTCTCTTCCGCGCACCTTGCAACTCGATTTATGAATCCCTTGATTTATGAACGATTTTTCTAGGAAAGAAGGGTGTTCATAAATCGAGGGTTGACTGTATTGTGCATGTATTTTTTTTACAACGTGTGTGTCTTCGTTCTTAGGACGAGGGCAGTGCTATTTTTGAAATGACAAAAATGGACAAAAGTGAGACAACAGAATGAATGACAATCCTCGCTGAAAGCATTTTTATTTTTGTAAAATTCTGAAACGAGTGCGTGGACTGAAATATCGATCGCCGAATTTTGCTATGCAAAGGAATCGAAACTGAAACGGCGCGCATCGGTAGCGCATGGAAGTCTGCGCTCGTTCCACGTCAGAGGGACACGTTCTTTGGAGCCATGGAGATGATTGGAGCTCACGGTGCTGATCTGCTGAAGTCGGCCCAGGACGCACATTCCACCAGGACGTCAGTCGTGACGTTGACCACCTCTGTGAGGCCGACAACGGCGAGGCTGACCGTCACTGGACCGCCACCCGTACCGACGGAGCTCCTGACGAAGCTGCGCCTCTGCCTTGGCGCCGTTCTCTTCTTGCTCCTCCTATTACTCCCAGCTCTGATAGTTAACCTCACGGGGCTCTTCAGATCCAGTGGCAAAGAGTACACCGTATGCCGCACGAAGTCGTGCAATATTTACGCACGTTTTCTGAGCAGAACGTTGAGTCGGAAGCTTCTGCCGTGCGATGACTTCTACAGTTACGTGTGCGAAGGTTGGACCAAGGAAACAGCGCTGTCCGTACACAATCAACACATGCGAGACTTTATCCACGCTTTACGCCGAACGCTCCTGGAAGAGGTTCCTATGGGCCGACAGAGCGCAGCTGAAATGGCAGCGCGGCTGTACCAGTCTTGCGATGACGCTACGACCAGGGAGCACGGCGGGATCGAAATCTTGAGGGAGGTGCGTAGGCGTTACGTCCTGTTCAATATTTTGGATGATATCCGGCAGGTATGCAGACTTCAGTGGCGAAAGTTCTCATTAGAAAGGTTAAGAAACGGGTTTGCGATTAGGAAGATTGTCTGCCGGGTAGAACAATTTGATACCCTATGTGCATAGGATAGCATGTAACTTGAAAAGAGTGGGAGCTCGCTACGGTGTAAATGTGGGCCCTTTCACCACCCACCACCACCACCACCCACCATCTGCTGGCCAGATCAACCGTATGTCTGTTTACCTTTCTTCTTCATTCTTTCTTTATTTTTTTTTTACACAGTTTCAATCTATGGTCTCCCATTCTGTCGTTTGGCCGAAAACCCCGAATTAGAGAGTTATCGATTTTTAGGTAATTAGACATGTACTATAGGTACATACTCTCTTCAAGTGGATGTCTGCCAAACACGGCATCTGCGCTGCTCTCGTACCTTTTTTATCGAAATCCCAAAAAGGATAAAAAAAACGCCCTCTATATTGCCTTGATTGCACTAAGGCATATTGGAAGACATTCACTATGTTATGTCTACTGCAGGCTGCACCAATAAACAGAGTCTACAGATAGATAGGCTCGTTTTTCTCGTTTTTCTCTCAGATAACGACGCATGGAAACTGGCAGCTAAAAATACACGATTATAGCGTGGCATACGAGAACAATCTACTTTCTCTTTTACCCATCTCTGTACCACGCGAGGCGCATAGAATTTGCTATTTGATGAGCTATTTCGCCCACACGCAGTCTGCACGCATCGAATGTTTCCTGAAACGTATTGTGTAGTGTAAGGAATAGCGTCATTCAGTGGAACAGATGACCGCACACTCCGTATACCATACACCCGCGTGATTTTCATATTTACTTATTTTTTTCCTTTTGTGTCTGTGCCACACACTACATATTGTATGACGTTAAGTTGAGCGATCCGAAAACCTCCAAAGTAGGGTAGCATTTCTTGCTACATATCTTGAGCAGTCGAAACAAGGTAACAGTCAAAACGTAATATGCCTTGATCTATCACTGACGCGCACATCATGTGCTCAAGGGCAAGAAGCGCCTCACCCATGAATACGCTGCGCTGCCTCAGGTGCTTAGTAACTGCACATTATGACTAAACATGACCAGTATTTACAATGTTACCTATATCTGAGGAAGACTTTTTTCTTACAAACAAACACACAGACTATAAGCTACTTGCACCACACTGGCCTCTTTGACCACCACCCTTCCGGTCAGTAATTGACTACGATACCTTCTCATCCAGGGTGGCTGGTCAACCGTCTAGAAAACTAAGCATTCGCCCTTCTTTCAAGGTATACAAGTTTGATTGTTTTTTATTCTTTACGGATTTCTCATAAAAAGGACTGAGAGAGCAGCACCGATAACATATTTTCCGGGTGAGTTATGCGACCGTGCGGACGTCCTGCTGGAAAGCGCATCTAGCTACTAGACGACTAATTACTTAGAATTCATTAATTAACTTAATAATTAGTTGTTTACGAGGAAATGCGATACAGTAGGATTGGAGCCACTCATTTAAATCCACCTCCTTTTATAAAATTCCTGAAACGATCACGTACCTTGAGATATAAATCGCCAAATTTCGCTTTGCAATAGTCTATTTTTCAGAAAGTCTCAATGCTCTTTGCGATTACTGGAATGAACTGTCCTTCACGTTCCGTTTTGGCTGACCTTGACACCCCCTTGGACAATGGACCGAGAGAGAGCGAAGGAACCGAAACTGCTTGGAAACCTTCTCCTCCTTTGTTACAAGCAAGCTCCCATAGTTCAAAGCGGCACTAAGCTCTCTGGGATTTTCTGAAGTCGTCTATTGAGCCGAAACCACAACTACACACTTCTCGAGCGCACAAAAAGCAACGTGCATTCATGTCGGAGGGTCACGTGTTTTGGAGGGTTGGAACTGATTGGTGTAGGCGCTGACCTGACGGCCAGTCAGACCGCTGTCCGGCCCAGATAAGCCGAAGGTCATGGTTTCGCCTAATTTGCATAGCAAAATTTGGCGCGTATATCTCAAAGTAAGTGATTTTTTCGGATTATTATAAAATAAGGTGAATTTAAATAATGACTGGCTCCAATTCTGCTCTCTTGCACTTTGCGTCAATCCACCGTCTAGTATAGGTAGCTGCTGACGCTTTCTGACAGGATGTTCGCCTGGCCTCATACCCCGCAAGCAAAACTGGTACCAGTGCCGTTCTCAGATATTTTATCAAAAATCTGTAAAGAATACAAACACCCTGTGTAGGGCGACGCACTTCACAGGCGGCCCCTCCGCTCCCAGAGGCGTTTATTAGGAGAGTTTGGCAATTGGGAGGAGCCTCTCCCAAAGCGAGTCATTTGACGTCACACGATAACGGCGCCAAGGGCAACGGCACCATTTTGGATCAAAGTTATCGCCTTGAAATCACCTATTCCGCCATTTTGGAGCAGAGGCACAGCCTTCAAATCCCCCAGTGCCGCCGCGGCTCGCCTTTCGTCCTTGCCAAGTGGGCGGAGCGATGACGGCTCTGACGTCACGGCGGCTCCCCATCTCCGGGCGGCAAAAGAGCACAGAATGGCCAAACTCTCCTCATAAACGGCTCTCTCCGCTCCCAGAGGCGTTGAGCGCCTCTTGCGGGAAAAATGGGCAAACATTGCCTGTAGCATATGCCGTGTGGTTCGCATCAGTTTTCTTGTTCGTGGGCGCTCTGCAATGTGGGACCAGGTAATTTGTTGCAGTTCGACAGGCGTACAACGCATTGCTCTTTTTGTTCTTTTTTTAACAACAACGTTGAGAAATGAAGGAGATTACTGGAATCTGCGGTTGTCTACAATCAAAATGAACAAATCTTCGAGTCAGATGTAGCGATCTGGCGCATACAAGTCGACATATTTACGACATATCGATTGAGCTTTCAATAAGACAAGATATATTTAGGGTTCCGCGTTTTCGGTTTTTATTTTTGGACGGCCGGATTTGGCGTATGTTTTTCGGTGTTTATTGATTTTCACGAAATCGGCGTTTTTCGATGTTTTTCCTGGAGTGTTCATGGTTTACCCGACAGTTATCGGCGAATACAAATCACAATGTAATTTCCGCACGACGCTCATCCAACCAGGAAAGGATAACGGACGTATTTTGGTTGCCGTTTCCATTTTCGTTACTGCTATATTTTGGTTTCCGTTATCCGTTTCTGATACCGGCCTTTCAATTTCGTTTCCGTTTCGTTTCCGTTACTGTTTCCGGTAATGGAACGGTTGTTACAGAGCTGCGGCTGGACAGCCCGTCCGGCTCTATCAGCACCCTGTTTTGCCCAAGTGCTGCTTCGGTGTCACTCGTACACACAAGTAATTTTACGTCGTTGGGATGCGCACACCTTGCAAGATAATATATATATATATATATATATATATATATATGTGTGTGTGTGTAGGAACATGTTTTCAGTCTTCAGTCACTCGGAGTCCAGCAACTCAAGACGGGCGTAACTTTCATCCAATGTCTCATTCATAAGTGGACGCTCCCAATAGTAAATAATACTGCCATGTCCACAGTGAAAAAAAAAAGTACAATATAAGTAACTAAAAATCATAGGCTGGCATCCTCGTGCTATGGTGGAGTATAGTCATGTGTTGATGTCATGGTTATGAGGACTGGGGCGCGGTAAGTGAGTGATGCACCCTCGAGATCCAATTTGCGCTTTCTTCCCATGCTCTCGTGTAGTATTTATAGCATTACAGGGAATGGAGAATGCAAAAGCAAAAAATAAAAAGTCACTCAAATGTCATCGCACAACAGGAGTAGCCATTACCCGAATTCAATACCGGACAATAAATTCGTTTCCGTTTCTGTTGACGGTAATGGAGGACCGTGGTATGCGTTTCCGTTTCCGTTGTCGTTACCATCTCCAATTTCGGTAATATATACCGTTTCTGTTTCCGTTACCATTACCGTTACCCTTCCCTGCATCCAACATGGCGTTGTTCGCTCCGGTGGCGTCTTACGGCTAACGAAAAAGTAAGACGACATTTTTGATAACCATCGTATTTCTGTATGATTTTCTGATCTACATCAACAACTTGCTGGGCATGTGCAACAATTTATCTCTGTCATGTCCCTGAAAGTTTGTGTTTTTCGGTTAAACCGAAACCACGGGACCCTATTTCACTGTACAATCATATACCGACCGGCCACAAGCATGGGAACGCGCCTCTACGCAACCGATGCTGAACAACCAGCTCATAGTTTCCGAGCTTTCTGAGGGTGAGGTTCAGCAATGCAGCTACAAGATCTGGTGAGCATAACTTATTCACTTATTCCTATCCACTTGTGTCTATTAGCGTATGATGCACTGACGGCGCTTGTACGTACTCGTATCCCGCACGACTGCCGTTTTTTGGGAAGGACGCAACTTTTGTCGACGACGCAGCGTGGCTCCTGACGTCATTGCATGGGCTCTCCGATCAGCGCCGTCCTTGACGAACAAGTTCCCTCATATAGCTATCAGTGTAAAACGCAGCACCTTTCGATGTCTCCTGCAACCTTCGGTTGATGTTCTCCATCCCATCGGCGGCGTGGAGTCATGCGAAAGCGAAGTGCCGGATTTACAGGTTGGTTACGCCCGCTCATACCGCTCCCTGGCGCTAGTGGTACTCTCAAAGCTTGAGTGCGTCGTCCCCAGCGGTGATTCTCACGGCGGAGGAAAAATGTAGGTAAAATAGGCCTCACGTGCCAAACGCCGTGCCCGTCGTCGAACACGGGCTACTGATATCTCATCCTTCTGGGGTAGAGTATCGCCTGTTGCGATGAAACTCCCCACTCTCCAAGGCCGAAAATAAAGTTGTTGTTGTTGTTTCATATCCGGTAATGTTCGGACGCTCTGCATTTCCGCGGTCACTGGAATAGAAAACCTCTGTCTTTTCTCGTAAATGTCACGTTACAACATCGAAGGCTCTCCAAGGCCTTCGTAGGAGCATCGCAGTAAATCGACATCGATGAACGAAATAAAAAGCGAGAGTAAATCGTCAAGGGACAGATAATGTCGATCGCGGTGGGAGAATTCCAAACGCCGGGCTCTACTGGGGGAATGTCGTTACAGGATGTCCATTAATGAAATGTGACAAAGTGGAACGGAGGGTTAATTAATCACGCGGACTTCTTTATTTGAGCGTCGGCACGAGGCTGAAATTACCGTGCTTAACGACAATTTTCGTCAGCGCAAGAAAACACTGCTAAAAGTACAGGGCGCTAAAGTGCTGCTGCAAATTGAGTAAAGTAGCGCCGCGGAGAATCGTGTGAGCGCATTTGGTCCTTGTTGGGCATCCGCCTAAATGTACGTGGAAAGGTTCCTACATTTAGTTCATACACAAGAATGTTTTCACTCGTCGTAATGATAACGTTTGGAGGTTGTTTGTTTGGTGGCATGCTATTTGCGACGCCAGCGAAGCCGTGGCCACCTAGCGGCAAATTCGAAAAGCTGTGAGAGCGGGTCCGAGAGCGCGTCCGGGCAGAAGAAGCGCTACACATTTCTTTTGTTTTTGGGTAGAATGCCGAAAACAAAGAATTTATTGAAATCGACGAGAGTTATGTTGCACTCTTAGCTGCTTCTCAGCCTGGTGGAAGTGCCCCTGGCTTTCCTTTAATCATTTCCTAATAAACAGAACTGAAGTCTGGCGTGTTGATCCACCGCACGAGTTTCCTGGTTAATTCATGACACCATGGATCTATCTTCTTTAAAACATTTGAGGCTTTACGTAGCAAGGTAAGTATGATCGTTGGGCGACGCCACAGCGGTCGGATTGTGGGTTAATTTTAGCCACATTGGGGTTTTTTAGCGCGGACTGAAATCTGAGCACACGGCGCATCGAATTTAACGTCCCCTACGGAAGGAATCTATCTCTGCCACAGACTGAGCAAACATTATAGCATTGCAATAAATCGAGGAATCGACATTTCTTTGTCGTGCTGTTATGTATGCATTTTCAGATCTCAGGCAAAGTAAATAATACCACCGCACTAACGCAGCGTACGCAAGCATCTATCATGTTCCGTGGGGTTCATGAACACAGAAAGCGACTCAGTAAGGATAAAAGTATCACAGTAATTAAAGTAACGTGCCAATCTACACCCTATTATTATTATTGTTATTATTATCAGGCTAAGTTGTAGGTGAACAATACTGAGAGCAATGCAGAAAAAGAGAACATATCCTTTCCTCTCGTATGCAGCGCGCAGATGTGCTTTCGCAGCGCAGCATATATTATGTTAATTGCACATGGTGTTATGGCAAGCGAAGGCATCATATATACGCATGCGGCCAAGGGCTTTCAAGATATGTATTGTTCATAGACCTTTGACATACAGCCACACAGTTCTGCAAACACCACTTTGATAACGTCACACGAGCATATTTGGGCATTACCAAACCAAAATAGAATTGTGCTTTTGAGCTATGCCCATGTGGACGTTAGCTTGTGCATTACAATTTTTTTTATGATTACTTGTGTCTCAAAGTTCCAAAAACAACTGTCTAACTTCTGGAGACATTACACCTCTAACCGAACTTTTGTTCCCTTGCAACACTGACATGTAAATATTACGGGACAACCGGAGGAGCAACCCAAAAAATTGCACTGTCTATTTGACATACTACTACCAGTAGTCCACATTCCATAACATATGACCTTTTTTAAGCAGCTAATACTTGCTTTGCCTTTCTTTCATTCTCAGTGCCCGCTTTGTTCACCCGACTCCCGACGTACATAAACAAACTCAGACAACGGCGACATTCTGCCTATTCCTCTGAGTTGAACTGCACAGTGTGAGATGACCAGCAGACAAAAAAATTCCGTCATCATGAAGCATCTCAATTTGTGCGTATTAAAAACTGAAACAGAGTCCCCAGGATGAACATAATGCTGCCAACACTGCAGTCACTACGCTCGCTTCGGACGGGAGACCTGTTGTCGTCCGCCATATCGGAAGTTCGGTGCACCACCTGTAGTTCATTGGAGTCGGCAATTCCTGAGAGACCTGCCTATCCTAGAGAGGCCTAGCTTGAAAACGGAGTTTCCGTGGTGTTCTCTGCCTATGAGCGGCACACAGATGTGGACGGGTGGAGAGAGGACAGCAAGAAGGAGTGGGAGACGGGACAGGATTAGTATGTGTCCTGGGCCAACTTCAGTGGGAGCTGTGCCGACATTCATCTGGAAAGTTTGCTGGAAACCCCAAGGGAAGCCTCAAACAGACGGTGGTATAGGATTCTAACCCACCACCTTCCAGTCATCAGTATGACCTTAGATCTTCAATGTGTTACTCCGGGCCTGAAAGCTCCCAAGAAATACCTACCACACTGATTCTGCCATTTCTGTAGAACTTTCGTTCGCATCTGTGACCGCTCAGTATTGAGGGTAATGTGTTTTAAAAAAAACAGAGGTAGGCTGTCGGATAGTAATTTTGAAAAGCAGTTGTCCCTGCGAGATAATAAAGCTTTTTGGTAATGCCATTTTAAGCTTTTCGCTCTTCGTATTTCCTTGATAGCGAACTGTGACGTAAAGGTATTTTGAAGGCAACGAGTTACTTTTAAGAGCGTTTAATACTCTATCTTAAAGGGGCACAAAACAGGTCGATGAACATTCTCCAATTATTATGCCCAGTAAAAGAACACAGCTCACGATATCCAAATATGGAATTCTTTTGCTTCTAGCGAGCGTCGTTAACACGAAACAATGCTATTCAAAGAGCATAATCCGCGCGAGTCTCTCCTCCTTGGGACCGGGTCACGTCACCATGTTCCAACGTATAGCAACACCGAATTCTAGGCGCTGGAGGTGGGGGAGATTTTGCTATCCTAGCCAATGACGGACCCCACTCAGACAAGCTGCAGCTCGCGAGGGAACCGGTTGCGGGAACATTGCGGGAACATCGCGGGAACATCGCGGTGACCTCGCGGAATATTACAGAGCTGAAAGCAGTGCGCGCGTGAAATAGAATATTGAGGGTTTTGGTACGGTTTGAACTGGCTATCTTGGATTGGACAAGTGGGAATATGTGTAGAACAGACCTCACTTCTCGACATTACATCAAAATTAATGTTTAAGCGTCTCGCATTCTAAGTGGCTGATGTTGCGCGACGTCAAAATGACGTGTCGTCATTTATTGTCGCCAGGAGATCGCAGGGCGGGGCATGGGGGCGATAGATTGCAATGAATATTTGGTCGGTTTGGAGCCATTATTTACTTTTTTGCGACAACAATTTTTTGAATATTTATTATTTATATTTATATTATGAATTTGAATGATACGTTCACCGTCGGCAACGTATCACAGTGCATTTAAAAAAAGTGCACCTCTTATACCTGTTTACAAGCCCTGCTGCTTCCCCCCGATGTAGGTAGAGTCACTAAATAAGCTACGCTCAGAGTATCGACACTGAGGTTCAGGGGAGAGCAGGAGCGCAATCTTGTTTCCGTACCACACCGGTACCATCCCCAGTTGAGGATCAAAGACAGCTAACATAATGCTCGCTGTGAGGTAGAGAAGGGTGTATGATTGTTGTGCGATAACCCATGTATTGTCCACCAGAGCGTCCCGAGGATCTCAAGGTGAGCTCAGGGCCGTCAGCCTTGATTAGCTGCTTGCAAGAGAAAGGAATATTTCACCCGCGCACGATATAGATGGCACCGTTCGCTAAAATGCGACTGAAGTGGGCGTGGCTACCGTGGCACGGAAACAAGATGGCGCATGCTCGTTCTTGGAACTCAGTGTCCATACTCTGAAGCGAAGCTTATTTAGTGACTCTAGTTAAAGGCGTTCCGTGCACCACTCATGCGTAATGGACTTTTCTGAGTACGCGCGTGTGCATGCCGAGCCACCTGCAGGCGCTTGCCATGTTACTTTGGGGGAGATAATTGGTTTCAAGGTTACGTAGACGTTCGAGGCCGAGACTTGACGGCGCCTTGTAACTCGTAATAACTACAATGCGCCCGCTCATTTTGCACCCGATTCCCCCATGTTATTTCGATCGTCAAAAATAAAAGCCGGCATTTAACCCTTCCTTCTGCCTGAGACCACAAGAATGCACGCAGAAATATACTGTGAGAAAGAGGGAAGGAAGTGTGGCGCAGATGATGTGACGTTCTCGTTCGTGTACCACGTGATTGCCAATATAAAGCGGCGGAGCAATAGAGAGAACAAGGCTTCCTCTTCACTGTCTTCAATTTGCAAGTCTAATGAATCGCACTTCTCCCGGGCTTCTTTAACCGCCCTTGAGAGTGAACTCTGAAGGGATCGTCGTTCTAACTTCTGATCGCGCGCGGCTCCACACAGGAGAAAATTCATGAGCAGCAGTCTTTTCTTTTTACTTCTCCGATGTTGGCGTTTGCACCGCGATCCTGAGAAGGCAGTACAAAATGCTCGGAGTGGAAAATCGTGGCACTGACACACACGGCACGAGGTATTGTCCCTGTTGATTGAGAAGTGAAAGAATGTCGGTGGTGATGTGAAGTGATAAAGAAAAAATGGGGATGTGAGTTACGACGAAGTCGAACTGGCTACCTCATTACGCTTACACGCAGAAAGTACAAACAGATGAGAGTTAAAATGATGGAGTTCAACGTGTAGTTCAAAAGTTTCGACCAATTGAGTGTAAGATGTCGACCTCGAATAAGTCTGGTTGCTGACACTGAAACGTTTACAGAGTTATCAGATGTGTAACAAGTGGTTGTTTCCGGTTTATTGTTTTTTTTTTTTTTTAATGAAACGTTTATGTACTATCATTTAGATACGGGCTTCAAGAAAGACAATGTGATTGTTTATACAACTATTTTTCCGCACATGAGGAGGGCCTTTTGAAACCGTTCGGGGATACTATGCATAACGTATGATCTGCGCAATCTAAAAAGATTGATGCGAAATGCACTCTTTAGTCATCGTGTGTCAGGCTTGGATATCAACGGATGAGATCGAATACTTGTATAATTTCGTAGTTCGTGGGATGAAAGAGGAACGAGTATACCTTCGGCGTAATAACAGTTTACGTTTATCAGATTTATAAAAACTGTAGGTATGATGCTCTGGACGATTGATTCAATAGTGCTAGCACGAAATTAACGGGGAGGGCTCAAAATGCATCACGCACGTTTCGAAGTGGCCAATTCGGCCTAAGTGATGTATGCTAAACGCTGATATATAGGTAACGCGACTTGCGTATTGCGCCTGACGTATACAACGCTCCCTGTCGCTTGGCCTCGGCCTCGGCGCAGGAAATTAAAGAGAGAGAGAGCGCTCCAGGGCAACCAATGAAATTCGCCGTAAGCGAATCAATTAGTAAAGCACAGCAAGCTACCGATGTAAAAAAACGAAGGTATGATGTACTCGGAGGCCCATCATCAAAGTACGGCACATTAAAAATTTTCATTTAACTGTTTGAACAAAGCGGCCGTCTTCACCACAAAACATAATCTGGTCGCGTTACTTCGACATTATTAGCCGTTAAAGCTTCTTCTGATTTTTTAGAAAGGTGGCGCGACAGATGTCAGTCACTTAAAAATGAGCCTCGTAAGATGGGATTCCAAAGCGCCTGTTAGCGGACAGCGGGCAAGTCGTAATTTTGCAATTAATTGAAAAGTTGTCCAAGGGTCCAAGACAGCGTGGATTCCCTGAAAAGTCGCTTCTGTGGATCTTGAAGCTTCACTTTGGTCAATCCTCAAGCCAGGGAGCCTTAAAAGTTATTCTGACTTTGGTGACAGATAAAATCGCGCATATACAGGCAGGCTAGTGGAGGAACTCCGTAGTCAAGAAGCCTGAGCGTGGGCAGAAACACAGAGACAACACGCACAAACACCAAAGCTTTTGAGCTGTTGCGTTCGTGCTTGTGCCGTGCATTTAGGTATCTCCGAATGAGTCCACGACTATAGTTCAACATCTGCCTCCAAGTTGCCTCCGAAACAGCCAATCAGTTGAAATTCTCGTTACACATCCTACCAACAGTACGCGGTAGTCTCGGAAACCACAAGCTCGTTTCTCTAAGCACTGTGGAGCAGAATCATTCGTTTCTAGTACCGCGAAGCCGAAAGAGTTAAAATGATGAACGATGAATCCAGAAACAGTTGATCACCAAAAACGGAGGGGCGCATTCAAGTGTGTTCATTCCGAACACCAAAGTCAGAACTCCATAGTGAAAAAGCCTGAGCGTTGGCGAAAAGCACAGAGGCAACACGAACACAACAACTCAAAAGCTATTCAGTTGTTGTGTTCGTGTTGCCTCGGCGTTTTTCGCCCATGCTCATGGCTTCTGCTCTGTGCTTCATGACCGCATGCATCATTCAAGATTATCCCTCCTGAGTCCTGACTGCTTCGACTTCTTGTCACCGGCCAGCATGGAAGCTGTGTTTTCTTCGATTCCGCTCTACGTCGAGTCTCGAAGAACGAAAACCCTGCCCGCAACAGGTGAACGCCCTCGTCTTTTTAGACGTTCTTTTTTTCTTTTTCCTTTACTAGACCTGGAGTAGCTTGTCCCGTAGTGAGCGGGCTCACATCTCCATTTTTTTCTCCTATCATCATCATCATCATCAGCCCTCATCAACATTCTGGGCCCTCAGTCCGAAGATCTCTTCCAGACATTCACGTTGTCGGCAACCGAAAACAGGGACTTTGACGTTGTTCTCGAGCGCTTTGGAAAGTATTTTATCACAAAGCGGAACATCATTTATGAACGAGTGAAATTCATCAGGCGTATCCAAGGTGAGGGAGAGTCGGTGGAAGAATTCGGTGGGAAACAAAATGACTACTTTTCCCTTCGGGTCGTGTGCAGACGTAATTAGATACGTGAACACCACGTAATGGTAACTAATGCTGACTTTTGCAATTCATTTGGACGGGCCCCGATAGGAAGGAAGAAAAAGTTGCCAAGTTGATTCATTGATTGGTAAAAAAAAGTGGAGAAAGGGAGAGTTGACTTGAGTAATGTAAACATAATGTAAAAACACCGAGACTAGGGAACACGAAGGGACAGACACAACACGAAGTGGTGTCTGTCCCTTCGTGTTCCCTAGTCTCGGGGTTTTTTACATTATGCATCATCTTCACCAGCTCGCTTGCTTCCTAGCCATTTTTTTCATTGAGTTTGAATGCAAGAAATTGGAAAAAATTGAATTCGTCACCCGACGAATTCTGCTACTCCCATAATGAACCCCAAAATGAATGAACCCCACAGAAAGAAAAAAGAAAATAAGGCAGATGAAAAGGTAATAAGAAAATAGTCACTTTTGCTGACGCTGACGAGAATTTTGACATTGCCGCAAAGTGTTGCCATTTGCCGTGACGGTCTGCAAATTTATTTGTAAAATGTTTGTCACATATTTCAAACTCGTTTCTTCAACAACAACAACTTTACTTTGAGATTATGAATGGGGAGTAGAGTATATACCTATTTGTTGTATCGTTTCTGTAGAACGCATTCGATGTGCTAAAACTCCCTAATGCGTGATTTCTTTTAATTCCGTGTTAGCGCCTCGAAGCAACCGTACAGACGTGGACAGGTGGAGAGAGGACAGCGGGAAGGAGTGGGGGTTTGGTGTGCATCCTGGGCCGACTTCAGGGGGAACTGTACTGTCATTCGTCTGGGAAGTCTGTCACAAAACCCAGGGAAAACATTACACAGTACAGCCAGTGGTGTGTGTGGGGGGGGGGGATATAGGTTCATTGCAAAACAAAACAGAAAAAAAAACACGAAAGTGGTGGATTGAAACCAAATCCACCAACGAGCGGACGCTTTTACCCATTCGGCAATGCCACCGCTCACTCAGTGTGGCTGCACAGTCTCAAGTGATGCCGCCCACGCCGTCTGGACAAGGCCCGCATGCCAACCTGTCGTCGGGCTTGCAGTTGCGCCGCACACAAATAATGTACGGTCCCCGCAAGGACAACCCTTCGTCTGCTGCAATGCTATCGCATTTCCTACGCGTTTGGCAGTGCACCAAAGAGTACAGCGACTTTTATTTGTTATTAATTACTGGAAGGGAACTCCGAAGCAGTGAAGAGACGTACATAGCTAGGACAGCAACGTCGCTACGTTCGCCTTTTCCTCGTATCGGGGTTCCCTTCGCCCGCAGAGGCGTCAGCGCCGCCAAGCGTCGACAGTGGGTTCGAGACACCGGATAACTATATAGAGCTGTTTATTAGGAGAGTTTGACCATTTGGGAGGAGCCTGTCTCAAAGGACGTCATTTGACGTCACTTGATGGGCGGTGCCAAGGCTAGTGGCACCATTTTGGATCAGAGCTATCGCCTTGCAATCTCCCATTCTGCCATTTTGGAGAAGAGGCACAGGCCTGAAATTCTCCCGTGCCTCCGCGACTCGCCTTTCATCCTGGTCACGTGGGTGGAGCGATGACGGCTCTGACGTCATGGCGGCTCCCCATCTCCGGGCGGCAAAAGATCACAGTATATGGCCAAACTCTCCTCATAAACGGCTCTGCGGATAATTCAACACAAGCGCCTCCTCTCGACGGTGGCTCCAGATTCTCGCATGTTTCACCACTGCACTTACCTATATACTCTGCACTAACGCTCGTTCCTGACGCGCGCGCCGGCTGCGACTGAAGCGAAGGGAATGCGCGCTCGTCCCGTACGGAGAATAAACCAAAGGAGCGTGGAGGGCGGGGTAGTTGGTGTACATTCATCGTGACTAAGCAGCACAAGGACGCGGACAAAGAACGAAGACAGGACGACTGCTAACTCTCAACTGACAGTCTTTACTAATCGAAACATGTTTATATACATGACAAAAAAAGGGGGGAGAAACCTGTTCCTAGACAAACTGACATCGTCGGATTGAACTGCAATGTGTTCCCAAGAGAACTTATCTCCGCGGGGGAGAGGCTTAGTGACGGAGCGCTTACGCATTGATCATCCTCGTGTTTAGCAATGAAAAAGGCCTCTACTATCTCCCTCGTAAGCCGGGGGAAGTACGAAACTCTTTCTTTGGATCACCTACGCTACGACTGTTGTTGCGATTTGCTGTTTCGCAGTAGCTAGTAGACTAGTAGATGCCTAGTAGACTTCGTCAGGCAGCGAATTATCTTGCTTATTTTCAATCCTGAAGAATCCATTTAAACTCAATCAGTATTCAAGAAAATTCTAAATAATTCATTACACTAACATTCAACATTCATTAAAAATACATTAACAACAACAATAAATGAAGGAGCAGTGATGACGATGACATGGGATGTTTCCCCGTGGCAGCCACAGGACCCTACCCCAAGTTCACTCACTCACACACATTCACACACACGCACTCACTCACACTCACACTGAAGCTGTTCGAAACCTATGAAAGTCATGAGAGTAAAAAAAATATGTTAAAAGCAATTCAATATGCAATAAAATGAAGTATTCAGGGCAATGCAAAATAAACCATCACGAATCGATGAGGTCCCACGATAATAATTACACGTGTTGTGCCAACGGAACCACGTGAACAACAGTCATCCACACAGAAAGGCACTGGTACCCAATCCAATGTATTCTGTAATTGTCAGTATCCATTTTACGGTTACTGTGGTGCTGAAGTGTCACGCAGAAGCAAAGGGAGTAATATGCATAAACATTTAATTATTGCAGAACATCACTTATTCATTACCTCGTTCATCCATAATGACCCACACAATAATGACGGGTAGATTATGCTTGTTTTCTTCACAGTACTTCAAATGGCAAATTGATTTCGCTGGAAGTTAGTTTACTTTGGTACGGGGATTAATTTACCTCTCATTTGATTTAAAACGAGTTGGAAAACCATGTACTGTGTAAATTTAGCAACTTTACACGCATCGCATACTTGCATGCTATAGGTATGCATATAGGATCTTTCTTCTTATGTTTCGCATCGTGGTTAATGTAAGAGTAAACCCGAGACGAACAACAATGCAGTCACCTACTGTTATCGTACTAATAGTAGTAAATTAGCAGTGAGTCACTGACAGAGACGGGCACTGTTGCCGCGGAGCGCCTGGCGCTATTTCCATTCATAAATATGCATGCGCTGAGGCACGCCGAGGAGATAAAAATGATGTGTTACTAATACATAAATGTCAAGACTCTGGAAGGATCTTGAACAGAAGTCATGGGAATAAACTGTCGCTTTGCTGTGAGGAAAGTAGCGGAAACGTGGCGTACCATGGAGAGACTTATTCCTTATATCTGCAACAAACCCTTCTATGTATGTACTTAGTGTGTCAGTGACAGTCCAATGACTAAAATGCAGTCTCCTGCGTAACGCACGCTTATGATGTTAATATCCTACTTTGAAATGTTTCCTTTTATGCGTCAAACGCATCCCTCGACCTACACACGTTTCCGTCTGCGACATCTTTGTTTTGCCATTGTTTAGCACGTGGGGAATAAAGTTTAGCGTGAGGCAGATCGTGGCGTTTAGAACATTCCTGGCCATCACAAGATTGATTACCGACATATATTTTCCTCCTTGCTAGCTACGGCGCACAGAATATCCAACACTCTCAACGTAAAGGCATCCCCAACAACACCGAATATCCACTTGATGTATGATTAATGTCCTAACGTCCGTGGTCGGACTCGTCTGTCTGATAGATATCCCGCTGATATCCAGCGCGGATGAAGAAAATAAAGCGCGGAAATGATATCCTCAGGATATCCAGAAATGGACGTGCGCGATTATCTATGCCCCAACAACACATGGCAGTTCTAAGGATACCCGATGTACGTCTATAGCTGGATGTTGGAATATCCTGGGGATAACGAGTTTCGTCCGGTATATATGTCCGCTCACAGGTCCAAGTGGAGAAAGGAGTCCTCTGGGACGTCCGACAGACATCCAATGTTCTGCACTGCTTGCCTCCGACATCGTTTTTCTTTTTTCTTTTTTGTGTGTGTGATTCAAGCGCTTGATGTGATATATTTAGTGAAATTGCACCGTTGTGGATCGGCAATTAGGAATTAAGGGACAATTGGGGAATTTTGGAATTAAGGGTTATTGAAACCAGAATCAGATAAAATTATTCACATTAGTAATACAGCATGCCTGCTTTATTAGGAGCATTAGCTGGAAGAAATGTCAGTAAAATGTCCCTCCCTCGTTCGCTTAACGTCCCTATAGGATATCTTTCAGACGCTTAGAGGACTCCTTTCTCTCACTTGAACATGTGCTCGTACATACATATATTGGACGAAACTCGTTATCTCCAGGATATCCCAACATCCAACTTCTGGCGTACATCAGATATCCATAGGACAGCCTTGTGTTGTTGGGGATTAGCAAGGAATGAGCGTTCTACTGAAGTACATGACAGTTTGAGCATTTGGGCTACAAGTGCATGTGTATTACATATACCAAGGAAGCCAAAGCTATCGTTTGTCAACCGAAGGGAAAGACTGTTGCAGTGCTACAATTAAAAGCTGTCCACATAAACTGTTGATATACCCAAACAGAACAAAACTGCCTGTGGTGTTCCTGGGGATATCCTTTCCCGAAAATTCGGATCTCCATCGGAGACAGACATTTTTCCGACAGATGTCCCCCACATCTCCGAGTGGCCACGGTTTGGACTTTCCACAAATATCCGTCATTTGTCCTGATAGGAAGATACACGGAGATGCCGGAACGTTGCACGGTCTTACTTGCGTACGTGCTCAGGGCTCTGTATTTTCTCATTATTGTTGGTACTGTTTATTGAGCTGCTGCGTAAGTGGACAGATTCTAACTAGGCGTTTTTTCTGCCATTTTGTTTCAGCTTCGGCCACTACATGCATCTTTCTTTCTCAGTTGCTCCTATTTGTATCCTTCTGGTATTTCCATTACGGACAATGAGCACGAAGTTTTAAAAAGCAAAAAAAAAGCTCTTAGAACCACGAACTTAGAAAGGCAATGACATCCAAAGTGAAAACAGATACTATATATTGCTTGTCTCGCGAGCTTCCACAAATTAGAGAGTTCTGTTTGCCTGCGAGTCAAACTATTAGGTGAGGTGTTTAAGTTTAATGCGATTGCGTATACTAATAACACTGGACTGAAGAACTGCATGGCGTATTAACTCACCATAACGACAACGTCTGTGTTTCTTACTTCTGCTTTTGATTTGAGGCATTCAGTTGGCTCAGCGAAAGTCGAACTAACGCCGTGACACACCTTGCCATGTTTCTCTCTCTCCTCTGATAATGCTCCATTCAACATCCTGTCAAGGACTCTATACGGACAATTCTTCAAACGGCCGTTACGGTACATTCTGCGGATGTACGGTTAGGGACGTCCATTCATGTAGCTCCCAGAGATATCCATCTGATATCCATTTCAGGACATGGACGTTGGGATCAATTTCGAACGTCCGCAGGAGATGGTGTTCTGTCTTGAGTAGTTTTTTTTAGGTTTGAGCCGTTTGTGCGTATCTTTCTCAATATGCCAGTGTTCTGAGGATGGTTATTATAATACGAGTATATGTACGAAACTTATACGAACGTAAAACGAACGAATAAAACTCGATACGTAAAATTATATGTTTCCTCGTGCATGCACCCTGACTTGTATGTATTTAGAGTATCGTATTTAAAATGCTGTATTTTAAATACAATTTGCAGTATTTTGGTACTCTACTCAATACTTTGTTTTGTGTATTTGTACTCTATTTAAAATACATTGCATGGTATTTTCTACTCAATACTCCGATTACATATTTTGGATCTCGTCTGTGTCTCGTCTTTCCATTATCTTGCTTGTTCAGTGGAAATTTCCTGAGTCCCTCGGACTTGACCCGGATAGTGACTCTAGACCAGGACAATGGCCCTTCTTGGAAGTCTCCATTTAGAGATCTTGCCTCCTGTGTACTAATTCTTGGCCAGTGAGGGTTCTATTATGTTTGCCCTGACGCGGTGACGCCGAATTCTGACCTCGCCGAGCAGGGACCTGCTAGAAGTTTGCTTTGTTCTGGGTCACATATACTTAGTGGAGTTATGTGGCATCTCTTTGTCATCTTTTTGGGACTTGTGTTTAGATGACTCCTATCACACGGCGGCGGCTAGCGTAGTGCCCGCGGTTTATGTGATTTATGTGACATAGCGGCGGCTTGCCGCATTGACTAGATCTGGTGACTTTTTGCGTTCAAGGATCAATAGTATCTTAATTGTATTTCAAATACTTTTTGAAGTATTTTGTACTCTATCTTAATTACATTCTAACTTTAGTATTTATTATCTTATCTTAAATACATTTTTGAGTATCTTGTACATGTCTGCATGCACCCAAGCAGCATAACGTCTTGGCCCAATAATGCACCAATATTGGCAATACTGGCCTAGCATTGGTCCAATCTTGGTCCAATCTTTGGCCAAGATGTTGAGCTGCGTGGGCATGTTGTGCGAATATAGTACATGTATGAGTTTGAACGTACTTTTATTTTCGTGGCATTATTTTACATCATGCGCGTGTGTGTTGTGTTCGCGAAACAATGGCTCTTGAAGTCTGAAGATCAGTGTCCGAGCCCCGCCAAGCGACCCCAAGCAACTTTTCCGGCAGAAGTGGATTGGTTCACACACTAAAAATATATTTAAAAATCTACTTGATACCGCAAGACTTATTCCGATATGCACATTTATCTCGGCGTAAAAGCACGACTTCACCATTCCTCGTTTATCCCGATATCCTATAACCAGTCTCCTCTAGCAACACTCTCTTGTGCTCGAGAAAGGCGGCAGAGTCGGGATGTGTGTTCCAATAATAACTGGGAACCTCATTAGACGGGAGCGAATAAACGGACGCGCCGCCGTTAATTTCGACAGCCGGCGGCTGCGTCCGACACTTGGTCGACACGTGTTCCTGATTGTTCACTCCAGAATGGTCTTTTCATCCTACAACCGGACAAAACCACAAAACTGTCTGTCGCTCACAGATACCAGGCGTGCATCTTTGCCATTTCAGAAGGAATCGTTAGCTAAAATGGTATTGCAATACCTATGTTTGGTACTTATTTGGAGCAATCATGCAAGCCTGAGGTACTGTGAGTTGTATAGAATGTTGTTGTCATATTATTAAAGTAGAGATACAACAGGCAAGGGAGGCCCTGCAGCAAAGCCTTTGGAAAGGGGGCTTCCCCCGCAGTGCAGAGAATACAAGGTACAACAAAAAATTATGCAGTAAGTCTCTCATTACCTACAAATGGCACAGGGGCAGCGCCCAGCTTGCTGGCCGGCATCAGCCCCATCTCATCATCGTAGCTTTATGTGTATGTGTGTGTGTGTGTATGCAGTAAGTAGTAATAGAGATGAAAAGCAACGTGAAAACAAAAAAGCTAAGTGAGATAGTTATATGTACAGATTACTTCAGAATGAAAAAAAAATATTTTGTGGAGTCCACAACGTTCCACAGTCACTTTTTCTTTTCTTTTTTTTATAGATCACATTTATAGCTATAGCTCACATTAGCTACATGTCAACAACATACTGAATAATATGGGATACGAAGCTAGTTTCCGTCATAAAATCACTTGCAAAACTAATGTGTATTGATAGCATATTTCAAACTGTGTTTTGCAACCTTACCGTAGATAAAATTTACTTTAGATAAACAAAGAGTCGGGTCTTTCGGAACAGGAATACTAAAATATATCGGAAACGCAACGAGATATCGCCATAGCCGTTGCACTCCAAACGTACCGTCAAGTTTGCTTTACAGTGTTGTGCCACAGGTGAAGCATTTCTGGTAAGATCCGCTTACACAGGTTACCGAATGCGATCTAGTTATCTTCTCATATTAAAGATACTTTACACTGCAGGTATGTGAGCCATACAGCATGAAGAAATAATATTATTCGGGAGTCGGTGTATACCGATATGTTTATTAATACCCTTTCCGCACTTGCTTGGTGGCGATTAACTTTAAAGCAATTGATTGTTTTCAGCGTTTGACATGGTTAGGGAAAAGTTATATTTTTTGTTTGTTAATGCTTTATTACGGCGGTAATCCCACAGGGGCAGACGGAAAGACCGGACGGGTAGACCAAAAAAAGCCTATTGAACGTAGTTTTTCGTATAGTCAAACGCTTTGTAAGATCGGTCGTGTGGCCGGAAGAATGGAAGCAGAGGGTAGGCAGGGGTAAGCAACATTAGCAACTCCTAATTCATGTGAGACCTGAGCTTTGGTGCAGTATGGCAACAGCACTCAGAAGGATGTCTATTCTTCTTGGAGGCGTTGGCCCTGGCGAAAGCATGATCAAACATTATGCCATTGGATTTATCTTTTTACCCCCTGGTAGCTACTTACTAATGAGTGGTCGCTTATGATGGCAATTGCGCCACTTGACCGCAGGGAAAACTGATCAATCCATCGACATCAAGCAGGCGGAAAAGTTTGAGGTGAGGATTCGCGAATATCTCGAACAAAATACTGTTATTGCAGAAAAACAGCCTTGTGTTGGAAACAGTCTGACGAGAAAATTATTAAATTATGTCTTAAGGTCAAGATCAATGTAAAATAATATACAGGGTGTTCAAAATTAAGCTTTCACTCAAGGAACAGAAAAAATAGCACCAGTTTTCTTTTGTTCGCCTATTTATAAAGTGCTAGTTAAAGCTTAATTTTGAACACCCTGTATATTTGCTGCAAGTAGTGGTATACTTTATGCTGCATGCTGGCTATGTGAAGGAACACCAATATTGCACCGTCTTTAGACACATCCGGCAACGAAATTGCAAGGTGTTGCGTAGAGAGGATTACGGTAGCGGAAAAGTAGCCGCATAATATTTACGATACGTTCATTTGGTGACGGTAGCGGTATCGCGTTGCTTTTCCAAATTTGTAGTGAAACCAGTATTGCACTACTTTCTTTGTGGAGTAGTGGATAGCGGTATCCCGTTCTTTCGCTTTGGTATCGGGTACAACACAGCTGTGAAGCACTCAAACTAGACATGGACGGACAGAAGTGACGCCCACATCTCGTCGTTTCTGACCGTCCGTATCTAGTTTTCTTTTATCTCTCTCTCTCTCTGCTTCCGTGTTAGCGCCGCGAAGCAACTGTGGCTATGAGCGGCGTACAGATGCGGACAGATGGAGAGAGGACAGCAGGAAGGAGTGGGGGAGAGGGGTTAGTATGCGTCCTGGGCCGACTTCAGAGGGGAACTGTGCCGACATTCGTCTGGAAAGCCTTCGGAAAACCTAGGGAAAACCTCAGACAGCACAGCCGGTGGTAGGAGTCGAACCCACCACCTGCCAGTCTTCAGCACGACCTTGGCTACAAGCAACGAGCGCGACGCCTTAACCCGCTCGACCATGCCGCGGGTGTATCTAGTTTGAGGGTCTCAGTCGACCCATGAACTTTTCCTGAAGACGTCAGTCACTAACGGTGGGGGACGGGTGGGCAACGCCCACTGGCTAGCAGTCCCGTTTCGCCTAATTACATAGACTGCGCGACAGTCCAATTTCGCCTAACGCCAGCCAGCTTTCCCGCGTCTTTAATCCAATAACTTGGATTAGGCGAAATGCGAAGTGGGATGTAACCGGTTCATCTCCCACTTTGGCATCCCTATCAGAATGGTAACCAGTAAAACTTTTTATTTTGGCTTGGAAATTAAGTTTGGCAACGCATGTGGAACCTGAGAAACATCGAAAAAGTTCTTGGGTGCTAGCCATACACGCAGTTGGGCGATTTTTGAAAATAATTTTTTTGAAAAGAAAATAATTTTTTTGAAAAGAAAATAATTTTCGAAAGGTTTTGAAATCACGTTTCCTTCTCGACAACCTCTCAAGTTTCCGCGTTTCTCGGCTACTGTCCTATAAGGACAGGAGGGTACACTGTGCAGTGCGTTGAGGGCCATTGCTGTATTTGGTCTACGGTCCTTTGCACTTTTACGGTCTCATTAGTTGGAGCCTGCTTGTTCTTTGCTATGCCTCCTGGTCATCTTGGGATTGCATTTATTCTGTTTTTCTACTCTCTTTTTCACCCACGTGTTCTCTAAGTAGCCCGTCTCGACTTTGTCAGGACTCACATCTCCAGTCCAATCAGTCAATCATGCCCTGTTGCCACAGATGAAGGCGTGAACTCTAAGACTGTCACCAGAAAGGTCGTCACGAGCCGTAGGTGTCCACGAGACGAATCACTCCTGTGTGATGCACGGAAATAATTAACATGCTTAAGTTGTAGCCGGTCATCTGTTCGTATTGTACATGTCCCAAAGCTTAGTACCCCCCCCCCCCCCCCACACACACACCATCACCACCACCTATTGACTTGTTCCCACGCTGCTTTGGTCCCTTCTCACGGGTTTTGCGTTAACCCCCGTCTCCTTCTCCAAACTCTGGGCACAGACTTGTCGATGTCAAGGAGACAGAAGACTCCTCGATGAGTCTTCTTGCACCTTGGCGCTAATCTGTCTCATATTCATCTCATCGACGAATGATGGTTTGAGTAGACTTCGTTTTTCTTTTTTTCGCGACTTTCCAGTTACGCTGTCAAGGTTTGATAGGTATGCGAAAAGGAATGCAACGGCATGCGCACTCCTAGTTGTCTGTCATTGAATGCGTTTTGCAATTATGATTACTTTAGCGTTTATGCCAGGCGCTTTGTAGCCCCATCTAATTGTGGACGGCACGGAGGACTGTGTGAATGTTTTGTACCGCAGTTTCTAAGGTAGGTACTCTGCAAACTCTTCTACAGTACACTACAGTCCACTGTCGATGACTATTTCGTCACGGAAAAAAGTAGACGGAAAACACACCTCTGATAGAGCAAGCCGTCCTCGTCACTGTGCTCAAACGCATTGACACACTTCGAGAAATTGTCCACTACGACAAAAAAAAAAAGAAGTTTCCTTTTCGTCTTTCGAAACTCTGCAAAATCCATGTGTACCCGCTGCCAACCGGTGTACGACCATGGCTGAAGAGGAGCCAAAGTGGCTGAATTTTGCATCTCCTGGCAAATCAGACCGCTTTTTATTTTACCCTCCCACCCGCCTTGCTCCGGCGATAGTTCATCTCTCCTGACATAGTCTGGCGATGAACTTTTCGGGGACATGGGGCAGGCCACCACCTTTGAGTGAAATCTGCTACCCTGCACAGAGCATTGTTCCCTCCTGCTTTCCTCACAACGACTTTTGCATTCAATTGTGTAGTGCCTCCCAAGCAAGCTAATACCTTCCGTGACGCCCTCTTGTCCTGCCTGATTTGGTAATGACAGCCGCGATAGCACATCTGCTACCTCTCTGTTTCACTCTCCTGCGCAACTGTAAGCCGTCAGAACAAGCGCCTAACGTTGCATCCTCGTTGCTGACTTGTGCTGGAATTGGCTTTCCTCATGCGAGGATACCCAGTAACGCTGGATGATCAGTAAACAGGGTGGTGGTGGTGGTGATGGCGAGAGGGCTGGTACTGTCTCCGATACAAGCACCAATAAGATTCCTCGAGAGCAGAGATTATTGCTAATGCCTCCTTTTCTCCCAGCGCGTGGCGTTTTTCTGCGCCGGTGAGAAAAGAAAAAGCAATTGGCTTTCCTGTTCCATCTTCTGATTTGATATGGATCTCTGCTCCCAGTCCACAATGAGAGGCACCAGCTTAGACCTGATTGGTTTTCCGATATCATGAGATATCAACAACGTATATTCACTGGTTGCTCCTTCGTTCAAAAGCCTTTCTATGTTTAATGGAGGGCACGTCTTTTCTTGCTGAGCTCGCGGTTACTGAAAGCCTCAAAAGCGGAGTTTTTTTTTATGAATCTGGATTGCCTTAAATGAAGCAGTGGACCGGGTGGCATTCTTAAACAAAATTTTAGGGCTTTATCTTTTTTTTATAATTTTTATCTTTGTACAAGCCCTACAAACCCCGTATACTTTATCTTCATTAGCCCAGTACAGACCACAATTTTAGCCTCGACCCCAGCGCGAACGCGACTCCCCCCTCCTCCTGCTATTGGAACAAAAGTAGGACCGAAGGTCGCGTCCCTTTCAGAGACCATCGTAATACCCTCAAGGCCATGGCTTTCGGGCGCGACCATGTTCGCCCCCTAGCTTCGACCTTTCGTAGTTCAACTCTACCAAATTGGTGGCGCTGTCGAACACTATGACATCATTTGTTTACAAAGAGGGAGAGGTCTATTCGTAACCGCTCTCATGTTGATGCCCAGTGTTTTATTTATTCACTCGAATGAAACTGTTTTGCAGTGGTTAATCAAGGGTTAACTACGCCCGCATCCACCACACATTGTTTGTTTGTTTTGTTTTCTTCGGTTGAAAGATTATTTCCTTACACATTTTATTTACAAAATGCGTACATGGCAGCCAAACTGTTACCAATTAAGGATTCCACGATTCTTTTTCAATTGATCGTTGTTCATCGTTCATTACAAGCAAATTTTAATAGTACACAGGATCCACTACTAACTGCCCGGAGCTCTTCCCAAACTAAATTTCTAGTGTGCACGGGATGAACAAGTTTCGGTAAGCAAAACCGAAAATAAAATTATGCAAGCTTTGTACGCAACGTAACAAGGCCTTTGTCATTAGGAGTATCAATCAGAGTGGTGCAATGCAGATGGTTTATTCTCTCTGCTGCTGGACTCTTTCGTGTAGCAGATTTTGATATCTTCAATCTCTAGAAGCGGTGCAACCCAGACTCCTACTTTACATACGTGACATGGCTGCCATGTGAGAACGTTGCCTTCTTTCTGACTGGTCATTGATCTGTTTTAGAATTTTGAAGTACATATCACATTTTTGTGATGACACAAACTTGTTCCTTTGCTCGTTATGCCAGTTGGTTAGCGAACTGTCTTCCACAAGAGCATTATCAAAGAAATCAAAGTGTGGGATGTGCCTTATGAACCCGTTCTAACCTGAACTAAAAGCAACAAAGGAATCTCTGATGCTGTCAATATTACACAAGGATTGAGTGGGCTTTGTTTACCACGGGTACCTATGTCAATAATTGCTCTAAATCAATAATTTCTTTGTTCACTGAGACACTAATCACGAAGCCTTTCTGCGAGACACATCGCAAGTCTTAATATGCGACAGGAATATTCAGGGGTCAGAACAGTTTTCTTTTTTTTTCTTCTTCTTCTTTTTGGTTCGGTTCCGTTCGGTTCGGGCCCAGGCTTGGGGATATTGGTTCGGGTTCAGCTCTGCAGCAGCGCAATATATAGATTTTCAACCGGTTCAGGGAAGTGAATTTTGAGCTGATTGCCAACACAAATGTACTTTTGTTGTTATTGTTGTTGTTGCCCACACAGCAGTGGTTCACGGCAAAAATGTTACAGATCTGCATTTCAGGTGCAACGTTATGGTAGCATACTGTACTCTCTATGTTCAATCGTCGTATACACTCACCCTGCTCAGGGACTGGACGTTATTTTCACAGCCGAAACTGAAAACTTGGGCTGCTGGACGTCAAAAATCGTGTACAAGGAAGCCTAAAACTGCCAAAAGGACGACCTCAAAACTAACACAACTGAATGAACGCAATAACTGCGAGGAGGAAATACCTCGCGCACTTGGGTTGCAGTTCTGTTTGGTTCAGTTTCGGTTTCGAATTTGTTTGGCAACGCGGCTCAATCCGCTGTGTAAGTCGTAGTTCCGATCTCTCACAATGCACATTACGTCTCAACCGTTTCGCGAACCGGTAACCGCCCAAATTTATTTCGGTTCAGAATCAGGGATCGAAACCGAAACTGAGCCCGAACCGAAAACTGCTAAAAACCCGTATTTTTCGCTGAACCGGAGCTGAACCGATGCAAAACGTTAGTGCATCCCGAATCGAACTGAAAAACAAAATAATAATAACGGTTCCCATCCCCGCTTGGTAGATCGTTCTTCAAGCTTCTTTAACGGTTGAAAAAAAAAAAGAAATCCGACATCTGCTCTCCAAAATATGCTTCGGCTGCTCCCTTCACCTCCGAGTCCACCGATAATATATTTCCTTTCAAACATTTCTTTTTTTTTTTTTTTTTTGATGTTCGGAAACAAAAAATAGTTCGATGGGGCAAGATCCGGCGAGTACAGCGGATGCTCAATGCATTCAAATCTCAAGTCCCTTAAAACCTCCATTGTCCTTCCTGCTTTGTGAGCCGGTGCATTGTCCTACAAAAGGAAAACGCCTTTCCGTGGTCTCCTTTAACCGGCAGGGAGAGCTGCAGTAGTATGCTGCATTAACTGTTTCACCCTTCTAGAGCTAGTCAGACATCGAAACTCCTTCTTTGTTCCCAGAGAACCGTGGCCGTGACCTTTCCCGCTGATCCCCAGGGGAAGTCCACAGGAGCGACCTATTATGTTTGGTGTGGATCGCATCGCACGTCGAAGGCGTCCGTTTGACTCTGGTAAAATGACCGTCTCTTTTTCTTTTTGTCTATACGAGAGGGCTAGAGAATGCAACGAAAAACAGGGCTCTGTAACGCGATGCAATCGAATCGAAAACGTCCGTCCCTGTAACTGTAAGTGATGATGAGACCAACAGTGTGGCCGAGCCGATACCGTATAGACACGTTGGCACCAAGGTCACCCTAAAGGCTGGGAAGTAGAACGATCGAATCCCACCACAATATCCCTGTATGTCCTTTCCCTGTATTTCTCGGTAGACATCCATAGACTATCGGTCCAGATAGGTGTCGACATGGTATCCCCTGAATTCGGCGCAGGACTCACACAAACCTCCCTCCCTGTCCCTCACTACTTCTTGCTGTGCCCCCCAGCGTTTATCCTCGTCTGGATACTCTTAGCAACAGTTGCTTCGCAGTGGTAAAATTGGAATTTAAAAAAAAAATGGCTGTGTCTTTGGATATTGTGTCAAACGCGTTTAAATTCGATAGCTTTAGAGGGGTATCATTGGAGTATTTTTCTTGCCGAAACTCTTTGAAATACTATTGCGTTTTTATTGAATGTTTTAATGTTTGTGAAATCGTTAACTTTCTTTTGCATTGTTACCGTGGTGGTTACAGTTTCAGCGTAACGCAAACACAGTCACGTGGAAGTGGCCCTGTCGCGTGGTGCTACGTGTCCTTATAAAGTTACGGACGATGCTACTGTATGTTTGTCATTATAAAGCTATCGCGTTAAAAGCACACCGACATAGTTTGAAAGAGTATGTATTATTTATACATACGCATAGATTATGAAAAGAAAGCAGCTGGTGAAAAAATAGCATCTCTATGGAAACTAGGATACTGACATCACACACTACTTGTAACATCAACTAGTTTCACTGATAAGACAAGGATTCCGTCTAAGGACAAAAAGTCCGTTAATGAAGAGAGAAAAAAACGTGTAAGATAGGACGGCGGAAAAAGAATAAATATTTATTAAGGAAAAAAAAAACAAGTCGAGGCAATCGTATCTGTACGACGCTAGGGTATCTTCAATGTGAAGTACTCCTGTAAAGGGTACTCTGCCTCACAAGAAGGTTTATTGCGGGAAAAGCACCTTGCGGTAAGCATCGACTGCTATTTCGGCGCAGACGCACAAATCCTGGAGAAAAACCGGTAAGTAGCCAAATACAACGTTTCTCGTCACGCGGCTTATATTCCCGAATACGTGATAAACAGAGACGAAAATATTATAATTTTCATTCACGATGCAACTTCTCGGCGACGGAAAGAATGGCATATTCGTTCAAGTCTTACTTTCTGGGCGATCTTAATAGAGCAAAAACCATCCGCGTCAAAAAACCGGCCGCACATTTGTGAAGAAGTAAGCTTGCGTAAACTTCACGTTCGCTTTTTTGGTACTACACGAAGCAAGCACCTTGTACGAAGTCACATCCTCAAATTGTGTATTCGTAGAATTGTGCCAAATGTAGCGGGTTGCCGCTGATGGGGATACTTTTCGTGGTACCTTGGTTTCATGGCACGTCCAATTTACGTTCATTTAGAACTCTTTCTCCTAAAACCCTATAGCAAATAACCATAACTCTCAAGCACTGAGGCGTTCATCTCTTACAAACAAAAAAAAAAGTGTTAAAGATCTGTACCTTCCCAATAAATTACATCACCATCCAGTCACATCATAAAAATATGTTCAAGCGGCAAACGCAGCGTAAGATTAATTAAAATATAAATAGCGGACACCGCAAAAACTCGCGCTGTCCGATAATTACTGAACGAGCACTCGATTAAAGGGATTTTTGCCGCTCATTGCTTCACTTTATGGGTGGTGTCTGCCGATAATGAGCATTTAAAAGTTCTCGCCATATCTTGTCGCCTGTGTGTTTTTACGTGGTCCAAGGCGTGTCAGTTTTAATTAACGGGGGGCACCGTTTGATGGGAACTTGGCACGGGAAGTGCTACGTTTCAAATCTCCCGGGATCTTCCCGCCATTTGCGGGAAAAGACGGCTGAAAATTTATGCAGATCGCGTCGAAGGACGTAGTTCTTTCAGGAAACGCGCTGTAATTCTGCCTTTCCATCGACACTGCTTTAATTACTCTAAGCTGGTATAATGTGTCCGCCACACGAAATATGGGTGCTATCTCGAACGCGAACACGCACACCGACGGAACGGATGTTTACCTGTGACAGCGTGTTGTGCAGCGAAGGCGTCTGCGTGCTTACAGATAGTGTGATTGGACGTCGTATGCCATGAAACGGAACTACTGCAGTGTCTATTTTGGTCACTTAATGTTGTTCTGTTCGCTCCGAGATCGAACGGTGTCGGCGCGCTGCGGAGAAGAGAGAACTATTGTAGTGTGGACCACGACCTACTAGATTATAACGACCATCTCAGGCGCACTCCTTCTATGCGCCGCATTTTTGGAAGGTAGCGGTGGCGCTTCTCATCGTCCCAGTTATTGCTTCCTCAACTTCTACAATACTTTGTACTTCAGCTTACCTTAATATTTCTGTACAAGCGGTGGACGTTCCACAGATGTTTCATTCTGAAGTTGATTATCATCATCATTCTACGCGTTTTCATAGGGGCTATCGCTGTCGTCTGCTAGCTTCTGCGCGTTCGGAATTCAAATTTCCATCGTCCAATCGTGTTGTTCCGATCAGTAGCGCCCCTGGCGGATCGTGCGGACAGGCTCCTCATAGGGTTTTCTGATTGTGACGTGGCCGTTGTGATCTAGTAGGTCGTGGTGTGGACACGTCGTCTGCTTTTACACGTTTATTCTGCATTCAGTGCAGTAGATGGAGCATTGGGGAACCGAACAGTATCTTACCATCGCGGCACAAGTGATCTTCCGGTGAATATTCAACACGGGATAACAACCATCAACTCCGAACATCAGCCCGCGTATTAACCACACTAGAAAGGTGACAGTAGCCGTGTTTACATGCACACATAGGTCGACTAAACGTGTTAGCCGACTTTTCTCGGCTGGGGCGACTGGAAGAATCCCACACGCCAGCCGACTTACGAGCGACTTATCCGATGGAAGCGCCCTCTGCAAGTCCGACAACAGACATTCGACGGTTTGGAGTCAAGCTGTGATGCAATATTCATCTCCAGGACGATACACAGCATGAAATCCGTGCTCTCTTCATTACAAGTGCACTTCTGCTGGTTGCGAGGAGCTCCCGTTTCCGCCATGTTGCTTCTTGCGAGAGGGGATATGACTGGCAGGGAGGAAGTGATGTAGCGGATACGACTTGCAAAGTCGTTTTTGCCTGTTTACATATGGCAGATGGCAGCCAACAGTTGTCCCCTAAACTACCCAACGTTGTGGATTCAGTCGCGTGCAATCGATGGCTTATTTAAGTCGTCTTGCAACCGATTGCAAGCCGCATTGTCGCCTTCTGTGGCTAAGTCGCCTTCTGCCGTCTTCATGTAAACGCAACTAGTGTCGCGCCCATAGGTCGATATCGCAGCGAATAGAGCGAGGAGGTTGTTTAGGAGGACGTTTATGGAGATGAAGAGAATTCCTTAGTGTAGCTGCTGCGCTGCCTGCGGCCTGCACAGGGCAACGGTGTCAGGCTGTGTGAGGGAGGGCGATGGGTCTTGCATGTCATTTGGTGGTGAAATTATATACTCCATTGCAACAGATTTGAATAGGTTATTGTTACGACTCTCTAAGGGGAGGGGGAGAGTAAATTTCGGGATAATTACATCCTCTAGTCCCTCCAGATTGCAGTTACACCACATTTTATTTCACTGACCCTGAAATTTACTCATCAGTACAAAGAGACCCTAAACTTCCATGCATACCTGGGTAGTAATGTCATTACTGTAATGAAATTACAGTAATGAATTACTTTTTCTGGTAATTTGTAATGTAATGCATTACTTTTGACGCTATGTAATTTGTAATGTAATCTAATTACATTTGAGCAGTAATTTCAATAACATTACCCATTACTTTTTAAAAAAGAATCTAGTGTGTGTTCTGTGTTGGCACTTGGCAGAAAGAAAGTTGGCGACTGGCGACTCTAAGAAATTCCAACGCTCGCCTGAACGGTGACGCACTCAATCGGCATGTGTCAGTTTACTGACCCCACTGAAGGTCAGTTGACCTGACTAAAGGGCAGTCAGTGACCTTCCACGTGCGGATTGAATGCGTCACAGTTCATAGTGGATGTTGCAATTCTTAGTTTCGGGCAGGGCACCGCCCCACCACGAACAAACGTTATTCAGGTCAACGGTCTGTGGACTGTAGTCATTGTTTCCGGATCCCAACCTCCGGTCCAGAAGATCGGGAGGGAGATGGCCACTTCGAAACCCAGTTGCTCCTTCGCTGCAACAGGAGCTTTTTGAAATAAAAAAGGATTGTCACAATCTTCCGGACAGAATAAAAAATTTCTTGTTGTTACAACATAGTGTTGTCTTAGTCTAGCAACGAATTTCCACATTCTCAATATCGTTACGATTAAGGTAGCAGTAATGACTTTGTAATGTCATTACTTTTCCGTAGTAATTGTAATGTAATTTCATTACATTTCAGTTTCAGTGATGAGTAATGTAATTTAATTACATTCCAGCTGGGCTAATGAGTAATGTAATTTAATTACATTTCAAAAGTAATTTACCCAGGTAGGCCATGTGTTCAGTCCACGATTGTGACAATGCACCAAACCGCCATATAGGCTGAAAGTACTCAGTTGTTCTTATAGTGTAGAAGCAGGTACGGGAAATAAATATAAAATGCTCTTTTATGTGAAAATTAATAAAGGAATCGTTAATTTATGTGAATAAGTTTAACTTGCACCTCTACGCAGAAATATTTTTTTTATTATTATTAGTTACAGATTCGTTACAGAATAAGCTATGAGAGCAGCAAAGATGACACTTATGCAGGCGAGTTACGCGGCCGGTCATTTCGAGAACGTCCCTAAGGTGGGACATCCTTCAGCTATTTGCAGAGGAGACGAATGTCTTCTCTATGAATCCCTATGCTCTTGTTGTCTCTAGAGTCCTTCGTGCGAAATCAACTACCTTTAAGCGGACAAAAGGAGCCGTTATTTTACAAACGACTTCTTTCAGGCATGACTTAGTTTAAAAACGACTCATTCTAAAAACGACTTAATCAGGCTTGTTTCTTGAAAGTTTGCAGACAGACATTCCTAAGTGGTGTCAGAGGTTATTGTCCTCACTTTTAAGTGCACGCACGTGCACAACTTTTCTCGTGCAAGTACAGCAAGCTTGGCCAAATGAGAGCCCGACACAACAGAAACAACGGCCGCACTCCCTGCGTTAATCATAGTAGGCCTTGCAGTACTGTTGTTTCTCTTTGCATCTTTTTCTTGTTTACGTTACAAGCAGCTCCCAGGCAAATATTTATGTGCGCACGGTCATTTTTCTGTGCTCGCATAATTGCTGTCAGGTGCACTACAGATGCACTTGACATTGTCAGCGTGCACGGGAAAGAAAAGATGAGGGCCCACACACGTGCCATCGGGCGCCAAAAAAAAGCAGCAGTTTGAAGAAATAAAGGCCGGAAAGAAAACGGAAGCGCGATAACCCGTTGTTGTTGTCGCGCAAAGTCACGTGGAATATTGCAACCGTTATAAATGAGGCACAGCCGATGTAATAATATACGCTGCCGCGGGGCTGTCTTCGTCCGCGAAAGCTTGTTGACAGGCAAATTGTGTTGGCGTCCTTACCCTATTTTCACTTTTGTCGTTTCCGCTGCTCTGCCGATCGTTGGCAACCCTGCCAGCCATTTGTCAGGTCGATGCCTGCGCGCCTGGCGGCCACCATTACCATATAAACAGCATTCAACTTACTTTTGCAAAGTGTCGTCTGCGAGGCGTTTTCCACGGCAGACGCAGTTTCTGCTAGTTTTCGAAACGTGTGCAAAGCGTGCTTGAGTTTGTATTTGATTTTAGTTTTAGTTTGGTGCGTTTTCTTTAATCTGTGTCATGTTTTGTTCTGCGTACGATATCAAAGTAGTACAATAGGAAAAAACTCTCCCATGAAAACACGCGTACTTTTAGTTGTTCAATATCAAGATCAAACAGACGGGAATATTAAGCGGCGGCATAGCAGAACAGCTTCTGTTTTTGGATGAACGTGTAAAGCTCTCTGCTAGCAAACGCAAACGAACTCGAAGCCGTCACTAGCTTGAATTGCTTGCGAAACACACTTACCTGTAAATGTTCGAAAAACGTTACATCACTCAAATACTAAGAATAATGATGGAAGTCATCCCCCATATCATCGTCATCATGTATTTCTCTCTCTCTCTCTAGATATCGAAGCGCGCGGCCAGAAGAGAGAGGTTACCTTTCGAGCACTCAACGGGTAAATGCGCATGGCCCCCTGAGAACAACCAACCGGCACTTGCAAGTGGTTTTGCACAGATCAAGGACGCGTTCGCACAGTACATTTAGTGCAAAAGAATCTACCTGGGCAACGTTTTCTTCTTTGTGCGTTTACTTTTAGGCGTTATGGTACTGAAAGTTATTACTTATTATTTCTCAATGAAAACCGTTTAGCATACGTTACAAGATTTGCCAGGGCTTCCATAAGCCAGAAGAAAGTACTCCAGGAACGGAGAGAGACAGATACAGGATGTTCCACTTGCGAACATAATGATTGGTTGGTGGCGTGTTATTGTCGAGCGAAATGCATGCCGATATTGCATTTTGTTGGGGTGGTTGGTGGCGTGTTATTGTCGAGCGAAATGCATGCCGATATTGCATTTTGTTGGGGTGGTTTGTGCGTGCTTGGTTGACTTCATGGGGAATTGCGCCGACATTTGCAGTAAGACGTCTGAGGAAAGAGGCAGCATCTCCAGGTTACCTTTGCAGGACTGGTCAGCCGACCTTTTGATGCAACGAAGGTCTTGGGTATTTAGCGCCCTACGAAACACTTGGAAGCCCTGCAGGCGTTCGTGCAATTTTTTACCGATACTAAGCTAGCCGATGTATACCGGGTGTTTCAGTTAAATCCCCGGGCTAAATAATTCGCGAACGGGTGCACCAATCCACGAACTTTCTTTTTTACAAGTATCTGTCCGATACCACCTACAAGCTGCACACCGTGTGAATGAGTGGGAGGCGCTCATTATTAAAATAAAAATGCAAATGAGTTTCGTAAAAAAGCGTAACTTCTGAAGCAGGGCGCTGTCGGCATTAAAATGGGTACTATCCCTTTTGAGACCTTCAATGGACACCTTTTAGAGAAAAATCTGCCACCGAAGCGGGTCATTTGTTGCAGTAATTAATTGGTTTCGGTTTACGTATTTTTGTCGCGGCTGGTCGCGGCGCAGCGCAAAAGGACGCTCTTTCACTCCCTTATCCATCAATAAATTACGTCCTTACATTAATGAATTACACCAATGAATTACACCAATGAAATACGCCCTTTTGCGCTTCGCCGCGACCAGCCGCGACAAAAATACGTAAACCGAAACCAATTAATTACTGCAACAAATGACCCGCTTCGGTGGCAGATTTTTCTCTAAAAGGCGTCCACTGAAAGTCCCAAAAGGGGTAGTACCCATTTTAATGCCGACAGCGCCCTGCTTTAGAAGATACGCTTTTTGACGAAACTCATTTGCATTTTTATTTTAATAATGAGCGCCTCCCACTCATTCACACGGTGTGCAGCTTGTAGGTGGTATCGGACAGATACTTGTAAAAAAGAAAGTTCGTGGATTGGTGCACCCGTTCGCGAATTATTTAGCCCGGGGATTTAACTGAAACACCCGGTATAGTGACTGTGACCAACCACGTGACGTACGTGAGACGCGACTGCCATTTTCTTTTCATTTTAGAGCAACAGCTGTCCAGGGTTCAATTTCGTGCTGATCTTGTCCCATATGTCGCATCGCAGAAACACAGAAGAGAAGAAACGAAGAAGAGTAAACGCATCGTGGTTGTGTCCATGTACATTTCACCCAACGTGCCCCTTGCCAAGATACATGCGTTCCTGACAAACTTTCACCAGTGAACGAACCTCCACATACTACAGTGACCATAAGGGGCACACCCCTTACTGTCCTTCAACACCCTGCTGCCGACCAACATCCTAAAGCGTATCAAGCACAACACCCTGGTGCTGACCAAGGGGATCTTGCTGCGGACCGCATTCAACAGAGCGAACTGTGCGCGCAGCGAAAGACGAACTCAAACATCTCTTTCGCTGTCGTTGATTTGATATAACTTGCGTCACATCTGCCACTTTTTATTCATGAATACCGTTATTATTATTATTGTTTATTGTTGTTGTTGTTTACTTTAGTGTATCTCTAGTCGAACTGGAGTATAGCATGCACTCTTCATGAGCGGCACGTTCTCCACTTTATTTTTCCTTACGCCAAACCAAACCAACACGTCCACGACATGGTAGGAGGAAAGGAGAATGCAGATTAACTGACGGCAGCAGTGCATAGACATCAAGCGACGGAACAATGCAGGAACACGAGCTCTTCTATCAGAAAGCAGTAAAAAAGGATAGCGAAAGCAAGCGAGCTGGTGGCAGGTATCCATAACGAAAACACGAGACTAGGGGAAAATAAATTTAAAAGGGACGCACACAAACACAAGTCTCAAGTCAAGGCGGACGATACCGCTTGTCGCTACGCACTGGAGGACAGGGACTCGCATAGATTCATGACGTCTTGATACACGAATGGCGACCCGGATGAGGTACAGAAGGCACAGGAAAATAGTCTGAGTAACAAAACATAAATCCACGCTTCATTATATGATTGAAAAACGCATCGTTATGTCGAATAATTGATTGCTTGGATCTCCTCATGTTGCGCAGTGCCCTGGTTCGTGGCTCCGTAATTTACAGTCTTCCCGTCCTGCACGGACTTCCCCAGACACTGGTACAAAGGATTCGAGCCCTGCTCGCGCGTAGCGTTCGGGTATGCCTCGGGGTCCCGCGAGGCGCCGAAACCCGCCTATAGTAGTTGCTGAGACCAGGGACGTCCCCACTCAGGTTCTCCGTACTCTGGAAACTGGGCACCAGTATCTGCGTTTACGTGCCCATCATAAAAGTCCTCCCTCTGGTTCGCAAGCTTCACGCTCGACGGAACGTAAAGGTTTATGCTTCTATAACATCATTCAAACCTCATATCCCCAAATTCGTGGTAGACGCGACGGCACCAAACGTGCCCTCATGGACGTTGCCATCGCCGCTTGTCACTGTCTCGATATCCGGCCTCAAGAACAACAAAAAGAGCTATCCTGACGTTATCCTTAAGCAGCTTACCCTTGACTTCACCGAGGCTTCACCCAGTGTTGTGCCCGCTACTAAATTTAGGTAGCGAAATACCGCTACCCGCTACCCTATTTAAAAGTAGCGCGATACTAGCGGCGCTTCAAATTTACGAATGTAGCGCGATACCGCTACCGCTACGAAAAAAATGTAGCGCAATTACCCTTCCGCTACTTTCTCGCCGAAGGCCTATGAATATGTGATTCGATACATTCTAAGATATGTGCTCTTGCTGATACTTTATTTCTTGCGATCATTACTTTCTCAAAAACTCATTACACACTTGCATTCACCTTCAACAGCAGTTTCCGCTCAAAGTTACCGTCACTGAGCCTAACACGTTTTTGGTGAACGTATCGGCGCAAACACTGAAAAGTCGTTCGGCAGACGCACTTGACGGGACGGCAGTGTTTAGTCTGAGGAACGCCCAGTGCACTCTTGGATAACCCTGCTTTAGCGATGTCAAATTAAAGTTATCTGGCACAAAGAGGTACTGAGTAAGCTCACGATCAGCTGGATCTGCTGTAGAAGTTGACTCCCTAAAAGAAAAGAAATCATCTGCATGGAGCTCACTCGTGGATTCCTTGGCGCGCTCACTTGAGGCGACCGAACACCTTAACATTTCGTTTACGGTCAAGCTGGTTATACTTCCTCTCGTTGGTTTTCATCCGTGAGCCTTGAGAGCTTGAACCTCGGAATTAAGACAGCAGCGATTTGAAGGCTCTGGTCTGACATGAATCGGTCGAACCTAAAGTGAATACCATGCATCGTAACCTGTTTCACAGTTGAATACGATACGGAAGATGTAGTAAAATCACCTTTATTTTATTTTCTCCCTAAAAAGTAGCGGAGGCGGTTCCGCTACTCAAAATTGTAGCGGAAATTACTTTCTCGCTACAGATAACAAATGTAGCGGAATTACACCTCCGCTACTGAAAAAAGTAGCTATTACAGTAGCGCCGCTACGCACAACACTGGCTTCACCGAGGCTCAACTGCAACGGTACCGCTGTATACACGAATGGATCGTCGACCAGGGGCACTTCATCTTCAGCCTTTGCGATTGCGTCAGAGTCCGTTACACATGGATGTCGTCTGTCTCACCGCACCTCATTGACATGCGCTGAGCTTTGTGCGATCCTGCTATTCTTGACATATGCGGCAGGCTGTGAACCGCGGCAATGGGTAATTTGTACATTCTCCAAGCATTTGTACAGCTCTCTCGTGCATTGAAAATATCGGCATCCGCGCGGTTCCCTATCCTCAGTTATGATAGATACGTACGCCCTGAAGTCTCTACAAGAACGCTCTGACCCAGTCTCTCACCAACATCTTTCACACTGTTGCCTTTCAGTGGGTTCCAGGGCATTGCGGAATAGCTGGGAACCACGAGGCCGAGGCCGACGCTGCCGCTGCACATTAACAACGGCCTTCTTCACCCATTATACTTTCGAAAGGAGACAGAAGAACACTCCTATCAGGCATTTGTGTGATTCCTGGTCCAACCCACAGTGGCAAAGCGACATTACAACCAGGTCCTCTTTGTGAACGTAGACCTAACGCTGTCATACCGGCTGCCTGTAAAGCTTCCTCGTCCCCTCGAAATCGCTCATCCACAGGCTACGTTTGAACGTGGCCTTCACTCCGTTATATCGCTACCATGCAGCTAGGCTAGGCCCATTTGCAACGAGTGTGGTGTACTTGCGTGGAGCAAGTATCACTTAGCACGTAGAACTTATATCAACGAGAAGCGTACACTGCAATCACAGCTAGCCACCCTTGGCTGCCGCCTCTTCAACTTGTCGTGCATCTTCGGCCCTTTGGACACCACGGCCCACTACACGGCGGCTTTACGTCATCTAGTTGGCTTTTTGAAGCGACTGGTCTAAAGGACTCTGTGTGACCCCGACCAGCGCCCCGACAGAAGAAGGATAGCGATAATCGGGCACATTAAAATTGGCGCGATTGATATTAATTGGCGCTATTTCCATTCCACTGCCATCTGTCCAGCTTCTTACACTGTGGCTTGTCTCACGGACTTTATTTGGCTTTCGATGGCCACTTCTGGATTTATTTGATTACTACTTCGGTTTACTTCGCTTACTCTACATTGCACCTTCCACGCCAAGACTGAGAGGTAACCCAGGTTGGAATCCCGGCATCGGCTGCCCGGTTGTCCAGGTGTTTTTTTGTTTTTTAATTCCGTGTTAGCGCCGCAAAGCAACTGAGACTATGAGCGGCGTACAGACGTGGACAGATGGAGAGAGGACAGCAGGAAGGAGTGGGGGACAGGGGGGTTAGTATGCGTCCTGGGCAGACTTCAGGGGGAACTGTGCCGACATTCGTCTCGAAAGTCTTCGGAAAACCCAGGGAAAACCTCAGACAGCACAGCCAGTGACAGGATTCGAACCCGTGTCACCTCCTAGTCTCGGCGTGGAAAGCGATCACCTTAACTACTACGCCACGGGAGCTGGTGTCCCGGTGTTTTCTCTATGTTTTAATGTCAGGACAGTTGCCTGTGATGACGGCCCAAGGAGACATGATGCCCCCGACCAAATGCTGTCACTGGAAATTCATCGGTGCGGTGCTCTCGAGTTTAATCCAATACGAAATATTCCCCAGAAGATACGTGAGAGCAATATTGGACACCACGAGCGTGCGAATTTTTCGCAGACCGACTGTTAGGGAAACAACAGAGAACACCAATGGAAAGTGGTTTCGTCTCCCTCGCCGGACGCACGAAAGAGAGGAAACAAAGAGCCTAGAGAATTAGAGATAGCAAAGTGCATACAACAAAGTAGCACCGCGCCAAGAAGTTGAGGCCACAGTTGGCCACAGGGGCAAGGTGGTTATTTGAATGCGATCGGATCGAGGGCGCAAAAAGTATCGTAAATTATACCCGTCAGTTTTTTAGTCTTCCTTCTTTTCTTTCATTGGAAGCGAACCAACGTGAGAGACCGATGCAACCGTCTGTCACTGGGAAAATAAAATGCGATGTTGCAATCAATTTGCGGCCTTCACAAAAAGTGTATTTTTCCCGGTTGAGCTCGTGTTTTTAGTTTTGTCTCTGTATCCGCTGGAGGGGGGAGTGATGAATGGCCTAGTGTAAAGGTATCTCGAGTATCCAAGTCTGGCTCTCGAAAGAGCAAGAAGTTGTAAGTCGGCGTGAAATACCTGTTCAAGGAGAATTGCAGGAAATTCTTCCGCGGGCTGCGCACTTTTGGCCATCAGATGCTTCGAGACTATATCGGCTAAAGATATGTATACCGCTGAGCCGTCTTACCAGAAACACGTGGAGACTGCGGAAAATAAAAATTTGTGGTTGATGCGTTGTTCTTTCACGTGGTTTCTTATGTGGTAGTATTCAGTAAAAAAAAAAAGAAAAAGTTTTTGATACCAAGGCACGCTAGATTAGAGCTGCGTACGTTTTGCTCCCTGTAAACAATGCGTGCGAAGCGCAAGCTAATACCCTTCTTACTTGTCTTTTTCACGCATTTTCTGTCACCTTATTGAATGTACTGGAACACTATTCAGATGGCAGCACAGGCTGTCGCGGTGGTATCCGCAGCCCTACCTTACGGCACGTGCAACCATGTCACCACACTGCGCAGACAAGCCTTACGTGTGACATCACAGTGCCATTATTGTCGCGGAGGTGTTGCCACGGTGGTCTCCTCGTGGTGAAGGAACGCTCCAAGACACACACACACATAAAGAAACGATTATGAAAATTGGGCTGATGCCGGCCAGATGGCTGGGCGCTGCCCCAGTGCCAATTGTAGACAATGAAGGATGATGATGAAGATGGCAGTTCAGGTGATCAATAAAGCACAGTGGAGAGATCCGTTGATGTCAAAAACTACCAAAAGTGACGGAGGCCTTGATGCATAAGAGCGGGACTGGACCAAGGGCCCAACACCTTGCCGATGGTAAAAGGGCGAAGGTCAACTGCATGCATCTCCCGCTGCAAGATATCGCATTCCCGCTGGTAGACAGGGCAGTTCATAAGGAGGTGGTGTAGGTCAGCGCGCACATTGCACGTTGAACAAAGGCCCGACGGCGCACGGCCAAGGCAGAGCCTCATAACTGGGGTAAACGCAACGTTCAGCCGCATGCGGTGAAGAACAGACTCGCAGTGTCGCGGAAGGCCACGAGGAAGGGCAACCCATGCGGTACACGTGTGCGGAAACCGCCTGCGGGCTGCCCCTGGGCGGCAAGAAAGGGTGCTGGCCGCCCAGCAGCCCCTACCGACTGCGGTTTCCGCGGCTGTCAAGATATCGACGCTGACGACGCTGTCAACGTGCTGCAGACTGCGTGGGTGGCCGGAAGAAAACAAGAGCGTGACGCAATCTCCGTTGGCCACAGGATTGGACGAAGAAGCGCGGCATGCCGCTAGAAAACGTGCATCGCGAAGTCGTGGAAATGCGGAACGCGGAGGCGGCTTCTCCCGCACCGCGGCAAGAATATTCCGCTCCGCATACGCGTTACCGCGTGCTTTTGCCGCATGTGGGTACGCGGCCGAAGCGACAGTGAGAGAGACGGGTCCACGGCACGAAGTCGCTTGTCCGCAGAGGTGGCACAGAGATGGGCAAGACGGTCGCCTTTGGACAAGGTGATGGAGTAGGCTCATGTAAGCTGGTGACCCCGCACCAAACAAAACAGGGATGTTGCAGAAAATTGTGGACGGTGACGGTGTTGTTTGAGAGTACCATTGGATAAGTGGTTAAGAAAATGCAGTCCACCACTAGCTTAAACCAAACAGAACAAGTAACAACCACCAACCCAACTATCGTATTACTAAAGTACGGTAGATAGATTACATGCGCTTTGTTATTCCGCATTGCTAAAGCTTAAGAAACGCAAAACCTAGGAAGAAGTATATATTTCGAACGATCTTGGTACGGATGTTATGTGCAAACCACATAACCGTAAAATACAAGTAAAACAGGAGCACTTGTCATCGGCGTTATCACCACGCTCGACAACTTGAAATATGAAAATATATTTTTAAAAAGTGACTATACATACTGTATGAAATTCTATATTTTGGTTTTCGTCCACACTGAAGCTACATGCGAAGGGTTCCGAATCATATCCTCGAAAAAATCGTGCACCTGCAAGAAATTACATAAAAAGAATTGCGGAAAAAATTTGCGTCAGAAAACCAGCGATTACACGGTACGTGTGGTGTGAGAAGAGGCTCAAGAAGTGTTAAAATGGTCGTAACACTTCATCTTAAGTTATGCCGTATATATGTAAACGACTGTTATTTTCATCGATGCGAACCTGCATTCTAAGCTTCACAGCAACCGGGTAGTAGAAGCGTAGAAAACGGGCTCCGCCAATACCGAAACTGATCCGACGGTGTCATCACGGCAAGCAGCCAGTGAAGGGCCGCGGGATGGATCACGTGCTTACGAGAACCAATAGGTATTGCGGAGGCCGTCGCTAATGATGTGGTCGAAGAGAGGCGAGGTCGACTATTGCGAGGCAAAGATTGACACGAAAGTTTGTTCAATGGCATGTATTTCGCGAGGTGTGACGAGCAGAAGGCCAGTTCCCACATACAGCACTTCGCTCTATAGCGCCAGAAAATATCGCTCGAAACCTAGCCCTGTTTTTCCGTTTGCCGTTCTCACATACAATCGAGCACATAGCGCAATCCTGCTCGGGTTACGGGAAATCTCGTTGCGACGTGATGCACTGGTACTACCGTGATTGTTTACTGTCCGCGTCGGGTATCCGCAGCACCATGGCTGGTGACACTTGTGCTGCTGTGATTGCCATGCATTGGTAGATGAAACTCGTGGCCATTTTCACATCGTCGTCGTCGCCTCTACGCCTTGGTGTTCCGAGTGGCAGGAAGCAAAACAAACCCCATCCTCCGCGACGTCACCACTAAAAGAAGCTCCCGATTGTTTAACGGAGACCAGTTCCCACATATAGCGCTTTGCTACAATAGCACTAGAAAATTGCGCTTATTTTCCTCCTCGCATTGCTACGAACCGCTATGAAACCGCTCTTGTCGAAGTAGAGGCCCGGTCAACTTTTCTAGCGCTATATTGAGCGGTGAGTCTGCGTTAACCAATCGTGAGCTTCTTTCAGCCGTGACGTCGCGGAAGCTGTGGTTTGTTTTGCTTCCCATCACTCGAAGCAGCAAGACGGGAATGCGACGACAACGACGGCGACGTGAAAATGGCCACGAGTTTCATCTGCCAATGCATGGGTGTTTGGTTACTATAGTCTGGTATCGCGATCACAGCATCGAAAGTGTCATCCCCCTTCATGCTACGGATATCCGACGCCGACAGTAAGCAATCACGGTAGTACCAGTCCATCACGTCGCAACGAGATATGCCGTGACCCCAGCAGGATAGCGCTACGTGCTCGGTTGTATGTGAGAACGGCAGGCGGAAAAACAGCGCAAGTGGGAACTGGCCATTGCAAAGCGCTGTTTTATAGCGCAGTTGGCAGCACTGAGAGGAGGAAACCATAGTGCTGTTTTATAGCGCTGTGTAGCAAGTCGCTATATGTGGGAACTGGCCATAATACTTTTTCTTTCGGTACTGTGTCACTGTAGTACGATGGGTGCATGATGCAATGAAGTGCAAGTCTCAGCTACTGCTACGTTACGTGTGAACAAAAAAAAAAAAAAAAAAGATTCTCCGGATAGTTCCGCCCTTAGTCAGATTGTTCATCTCTAAGAGCACTAAGAAGAGCCACTCGCACCAAAAACCTGCAACACATGGCGTTACTTGGTCTTCGTGGCGTGAGAGCGCAGCGGCACACTGCTTTACAAAGCAACACAGTGACCTCGTGTACCCTCAGAAATTAATGCGTTGCACGTATCAAGGCCCTTACCTCGCAAGGCAATGTCTTACTTTCTTGTGTCTTACTTTCGACACCGTATTTTTTATCAGCCGAAGAACGTGAGAAAGATAGGAATCTCTACAAAGAGTTAAGACGAACAAGTGATTTCTTTTCCTTGCTTTCTTTTTCTTTCTTTTTTTCTGTGTGTTCATTGAACACGTATGCTTTTCGGAGATTTTACCGAGTACATGTATTGTATTTCTGGGAGGCGTTGCGAGTTGTCTTGATACGTGCAACGCATTAATTTCTCACGGTGCAAGAGGTCACTGTGCCTTGGATTTTTTACGTCAACGAAGAGAATGGAGCTTCTGGGTGTTACGGTTTAAAAAGGTAGAAGACAGGGACGTGCCCGGGATGACGAAGACAAGGAATAAAGTGTTCTTGACCTGGAAGACACGCTGGCACAGTCGTTCTATAATAACTGGCGTACGAGCATGGGATATCGTCGACAAAAACTATAGTAACTGCGACTCAAATCCATTGCTGGGCGAAAGGTAGATCCGGAAAGAGAAAAAAAGCAAGAGAGGGATGTGGGGAACGGCACTAGTAACACCGAACGTGGAACAGGTGAACCATAACGCGGTCAGTAACGACATGGTAAAGATGGGGCGGAAGAACTCAACGCGAAGGAGGAAAGTTTTGTGTCGTATGGCAATCGGCTAGATCTTGTTCTCCGCACAAGCAAGTGTAGAGGTATGTCAGAAACACTTTAAGTAGCCCTAACGAGGTATGAAGTTACTCAACATCCGTCTTAAGCTAGAGGAAGGCAAATTTGTCAAGAACAAAGTTTTGTACCTTGGATGATGAGTAGTGAAGGAATTTTGCCACTTCAATCCCGATTTGTTAAATTTGTACTCCAAGTTCATCACAAACCTGGCAGCTCTAGACACTGTTACGTGAATTTTTCAAGAAGGGACATCAGTGGAAGTGACCGGATGACTGGGTGCGTTGCCATTTTTGCGTCAAGGTTGCCTCGGACAGCGGGCTACCAGCCCCCTCTACAAGGAAGGGTGGATCTCTTGACCCAAGTTCCGTGTGCGGGAGATCCCCATCCTTGCCTAGAGGCACTTCGACATTGGAGCCACTGCACAGGGTGCCCCAAAGGAGAACCCCATTTAGCGACTCTAGTCGAGGAGGGCGCCTGAGGCCATTTCTCAAATTTGCTTGGACAATGTCCAGCGCCTAGAATTTTCCTTTCATTTTTTCTGTGGATCATGCCTCCCCTCTTCCTCAAAAGTGCACAAGGACAGCACACATGATTGTCCTCTTGAAAGGACAGCTATAGTTGTTGCAACGCAACACACTATTGCGTTTCAATACGTCCGTCCTTCAGCGTCTCTGTGTGACCGACGCATGGGTCTTCAGTTCACGTCTGCACTTTTGCGACGATACTGTGCGAGAAACGGCAGACTACGTGAAATGAAGTAAAAGAAGATAAGAGCGCACCGGCGGCACGGTTACCGGGCCAACGACCGGTATTTCCTACGTCGCTCCATCCAAAAATTGAACGTGGCGAACCTATGCGTCCGTCGCTTTCGAAGGCTTGTGTCGGTTCGCAGACGGACGCAACGCTGACGGACATATTGAAACGTAATAGTGCGGACCAGGCTTAAGATGGTACGCACAGCTAATATATTAACGAACATACGGACCTCGAGATGCTCACGACGCCAGGCACTCGCAACACAGATGTCGCTGTCTGCAAGTTCTGTAAACGCAATAAAACAATAAGCGCTTCTGCAATCCAGCTTCCATTTCTTTTTCTATGCCGTTTCACAGCGGTGGCTTTTTCTCCGAATATGCGCTCTCACCGAAACCCTCCAAAAACACTCTCCGAATATGCCGAAAAAATAAACTCCGAAAACCCTGTACCATTCCTAGACCGCCTGCTAAGCGCCATGTGCATGCGAGTTTCGTGGCAGCCCAACACTTTGTTACTTCCTGTACCTTACTGCTTGACGATTTCGAAACAAATATGCACTTCTGTTGTACGGCAGCGTGGAGTGGGCTTGAGGAGGATGAACATTAGCCGTCGGCTCCGGGAAGAGGCAGGTGCGGTGAAGGTTGCGATGTGCGCCATGTGTGATGATGAGTATGGCGGTGTTCGCCATGATGCCCAATTGCCGGGACGCCGGCTCGTGGTGCCATGGCGTCGGCTGCCGCGACTACCGGGGACCGTTAGGCGAGCTAGAGGCTCTAATGTTGCGACAAGCATGGGAAGAACGCCAGAGAACGGTGGACGTCGCGGTGTAAAGACTCAGTGGAGAGTAGGAGCGTGGTGGAACGGTCCTGACGGCATCAGGTGGCATGTTCAGATAATGTTTGGGTCACCGAATGTAGAGGAGATTGTGTTTCCACTACATGAGTCCTGATTGGCGATGATGGAATATCCCAGCGGGCAGATGTTCATGGCCTTATGCTAGGACGGTGCCTGCAGAACGAGGCTTGTGCAGTGACGTCACGTTTAGTCATGTGACGCGGGAAAACATATTGCCGCACCGGAGTTACAGTAGGAGGGCATGTCGTGAGTTGTTGCGGTATGCGTGCAATTACGGGGGGGGGGGGGGGGGATATTGAAAAAACACATGCTATTACCTCATTCGGCCCACAGTAGGACGCATGTGACGTATCCACATGTTTTCCCGAGTCACGTGGCTCAAAAGCGCTCAAAGGCTACGCGTGACGTCATGTGCACGAGCCTCACTGACTGGCAGGTGCACATCCTGCCTCATCTCTCAAGCTATCCACCAGGAGTCACCATGCAAAATATTTTCGCTCTGAGGTGCGTTATAGCTGTGCAATAGAATTTACACAAAAAAAAATGAAAAACTGGGGGGGAAAAAATGAAAAAATGGGACAGTCGGAGAAAGCAGCCGCAGACACTATTCTCGCGTGACGTATTGGAGGCTCCGTGCCTTGTTTGTTTGTTTTTTCTTCGCTGCTCACGCGCCGTTTAAGGCCAACCGCCATGGAACGAATTTTTGCAACGAAGTTCGCGCGACACACACGCCACGTGCGTTCCGCCACCAGTTGTTCGCCGGCACTAGCTCCATGGGACGAAAAACCAGCAGACGGCGTCGGAAGGTCATGCTCAGATGTCACTGTTGCAAGAGTAGAAAGCGAAAACTAAGTGAAATCACTTGCTCGAAAAAATGCACTTAATGTCGCAAATTTTGCAACGAAGTCCAACAACCGTCTAAAAACGTGTGCCCTGTAATGTACGAAAGGGCATGTTCAATGCTGGGAAAGGGAAACATGTTTCTTAATCTTGGCAGAGAATGCCCGGCGCTCCACCCACTCCACGCACCCCATACCAAGAACACGACGACGACGGTTCACGAGAGCCGAGGGCTACGTGCAGACGACGAGGCAGCGTAGCCGGCGCTGATTCATAGCGGAAGAGCGCTTTGATTGGCCGGCCTCGTGTTCATCCGCAATGGACCTTTTTCACAATGGCCTATGCGCATGCGTATGACCTTGAGGCGCCGGAGAGGATTATCTCCGTCTTCACTAGAATGGCACACTATGGGGACGACAGAAGTGGGAACCAGTGGGGAGAGCGCACGAATGGCGCGACCTTGTCGGCCCCACTCCGGACCGGTTTTGGTCCTTTGTGCCACCCACGTTGATTTGTTTTGACGCGCGCCGAGCATGGTTCGTTGGAGAGCCGTTAGGATACGACGCGTATGTGAAAAAGGTCCATTGACGCTTCCCGGTCATGTCACGACGTGACCGCGGGTCATGTCACGTCGAGACTGGGAGGTACCCGGTTCGAATCCCGGTGCAGGCTGTGCTGTCTGGGGTTTTTCCTGGGTTTTCCTCAAACGCTTTCAGACGGATGTCGGCACAGTTCCCTTAGAAGTCGGCCCAGGGCGCACATTGCCCCCAGTGCGTTAGTCGTGACGTTGCCCACCTCTGTGAGGCCGACAACGGCGAGCCCTTTCAGAAGCACCACCACCACCACGCTTCCCGGTGCGGCACAGTTCCCTCAGAAGTCGGCCCAGGACGCACATTCCGTCAGAGCGTTAGTCGTGACGTTGCCCACTTCTGTGAGGCCGACAACGGCGAGCCCTTTCAGAAGCACCACCACGCTTCCCGGTGCGGCACAGTTCCCTTAGAAGTCGGCCCAGGACGCATATTCTCCCATGGTGTCAGTGGTGACGTTGCCCACCTCTGTGAGGCCGACAACGGCAAGCCCTTTCAGAAGCACCACCACCACGCTTCCCGGTGCGGCACAGTTCCCTTAGAAGTCGGCCCATGACGCTCATTCCCCCGGGGTGTCAGTGGTGACGTTGCCCACCTCTGTGAGGCCGACAACGGCGAGCCCTTTCACCATCACCACCACCACGCTTCCGGAATCGCGGACGCGGCGGCAGATCGCCGGCGGACGCTCACATTTTTGACGCCTCGCGCAGGGCGTCCGACGCTGAGCGAAGTTCGCAGCCTTTTCGCTGTACATTCGTTCCATGGAGGTTGGCATGCTTGAGCTGTGCCACTGTATGTCACTGGTCATCGCCGCAACCCAAACAAACGTCGCGATGATACCTACAGTTGAGGGTAATGCCGAGACATGGCAAGGCAGACACCCCCCAGCACGAGTGGGACCGTCGGGACACAGTTTCCCTTTATTTCTCCTCAGCGTCGCTAGGATGGCTCTCTTCCCGACCCGCCGGTCGAAGCGGCGCTCCAGTTAGCTCTGCTTTGAGCTGTACTTTAAAATGGAGCATGGGGTGACATCAGTTAAGTATAACTCTGAGAGGTACGTATTCCGCACTCCCACGTCACACAGATATGCTTAGAGGAAGCAGAAGTCATTATCTGGGTTACTGCTATCAGAAAAAGAAACATTTTAAATTTCTGTAATATATACATCGTCCCTAATTATCCGATTTTGCTAATTTCCTAATTTTCTGATTTTGAACGAGAAAAATAATTTACATTTCCTATTTTTATTCCATCTTACCCGTTCCTGCAGCCCTCTCATCCTGTCAGATGACTCATAGATAACTCTCAACAGCAATAAAATTCGACAGTGTCTCAAAAGAGAGATAATCAGGCCGCAGCTGTTAACTCTTACCTATCAAACGTTTGCACGATGCACGGAACGCTTCCATCTGTCTGGTTCCACAGTCGTACCGCAAAGTGTTCCAGCACGAGACATACAACTTGGGGAAGAAGACAGAGAAAACGAAGAGAAGTTCACAACAGAGCACACGTACCACATAGTTCAACATCACACAGTGCACTGAGTAGTAAGAAGCGGTGCCCGCAGGGGTCGCGAACCTAGTATCTCGTGAGGGGGGCGTTGTATGATTAGCCCCAGGTCAGATTTTGTCTGCCGGAGGTACGGAAATTTTGATTGGTTCAAGTGTGGGAAAGGAAAATCAGTGACGAAACCCAAATAGCTTTTTTTTTTTTTTTAGCTTTTTGGGACCAGCTCCGGTGGCGCAGCGGTAACGCGTGCGCTTGGAGACTGGGAGGTCCGCGGTTCGAATCCGCGGGCCGGCTGTCCCGTCTGGGGTTTTTCCTGGGTTTCCCTCACATGTGTAATAGGCGTATGGCGGCACAGTTCCCCTGAAGTCGGCCCATGGACGCAGCTATCCTCCCCCCGAGCGGATTCCGCTCGGTCTTCCACTTCACCCTTTCCTCTCCTCCTCTCCACCACCTTTCGCTTCCCGAGAAACATGCCGCCTAATCAGGCAGGCAGACCTCTCGGTTCCTCCCAACGACACTCCTCCTCCTCCTCCTCCTAGCTTTTTGGGCGGGCCCATTTTGAAATGCGCTCACCGTGTGTTATCGCTATCTTGGAATGACACAGCACGTCTGCCGCCCGCCGCCTGGAAAGGAAACATTCCCGTGACGTGATCCAGCGGCTGAAAGTATTTCTACCAAGGTGACATTCCCCTTTACAACGACGATTGTAGTGGGCATCGGATGCATCGTGCGGGACTTGTTGTATTCAGTAATATAGTTATGCGTGGAAAATGTAAGGAACTCCTAAACTGTAGATTTTCAATAACCCAATACCCATTTGCACGGATCCATGGTATGAAGATCGCTATGGGAAAGAGTATAGTGTAGCATAGAGGCTGGAACAGGTTATGGTATCGCCTGTGGCGATTAGACACCCCAACCATCGTCAAAATAAAGTTGTTCTTGAGTATAGAGCTGGAAATTACGCTAAACAAGTGCTACACGCTCTCGAGTACATTTATTTATTTCTGGATGAAGATGAAGCAATGCCTAAATCAGGGTAATCAGGGGTCTTTACACGCGACGGCCGCATGTGGCCCGCAGTCAGCTATTCTGTGGCCTGAGGGCTCTTGTCCACTAAACAGAATAAAACTGTCCTCCCTCAAAAATAATGAAGAATTAGGAATGAAACCGGGTTTTCAGGCATTGTTTTGCCCCTTGCTCGCCGTAGTGCTGCTCAGGGGTCGAAACCGGAACTGAGCCGTAACCGAAAACCGCAAAAAAAAAAAAAACCGTTATTTTTCGCCGAATCGAACCGTAAAAATATTTTGTCTCCCCTTGAACGAACCGGAACTGAACCGAAAAAATATGATGCGGTAACCGGTTCGCCAGACGGTACAAACGCCTACACCTGCCGTCGACTGCCGCGCACCAGCTCCCTGCATCGCTCGGAGTCTTGCCGAATTTATACAGCGGACAAATTGATAAACCAAGAAGTGGCGAGTTCATGCACCTCCTATAACCTCACCTCCAAAAGGTTCACGACATCCCTGTACATTTTTGCGATTCGAGGTGTAAAAAAAAAAAAAAATGTGCTACACGACAGCTACACTTTGCATTGTTGCCTCGGCTGCTTCCTTTCATTCAGCGTCGCATTGTGAAGACGACGTAAATTTTAATAGTCCACAGCGATATGCACAAGCAACGCAGATCTCTAGCGACCACGGGAAATAGGTTGGCGTGTGGTCCAGAGCATGGAGGAAGAAAACACAGGAGCGGCCTCTCTTCCTCTTTTCAACGGGGAGCAACGTGCTGGCGTGCGCATGGGACTCTGGGATACTCCTATCTACCACGAGAACGCTTTCTTCCCTGATTTCCTTTGGAAATTCGTGATAGCCTTTTGCAATGGAGTTCAGTGGTACACAGTATGCCATTGCCCAGCACTTTTCGGTACAGTAAAGGATGATCTGCTGTCGTGAACTGCATCATGGCTCTTCGTACCTATGAAGTGTAGAGGTGAGGGAGTAAGAGGATGGAAGGAGGAGCAAGCCATCGCCGTAACCTGATATTACCACTCACATGTCGCACACTGATTAGCACAGCACACGTAAACCGGTTCGAACCGATTAATATCGGTTCAAACAGTTATTTTGGTTGCTCTGAACCCAAACCCGAACCGAACCGATAACTTCGAACTGGAACTTGAACCGAACCACAAAATAACAGAAAAAATAACGGTTCCGAGCCCTGGTGCTGCTCCTGTTCATGTTAGCAAGCAGATAAACATTTGACCAGTTCTTGTGGCTCATGAACCTCAACAACTAATGGTTACAAGGACCTGGCCTGCACGTGCATTTGGTAAGCTACACTACGTAATGTGATAATTAATAAGTAATAGTGAAGAGAAGAAGTAGTCAACAAAATGACTACGATAAGTTTATGGGCCTGCAGTATAGCAGTATATCCTCTCCGGATATCATGCGCGAGAAACTGTACGGAGCAGAGAGGCCTAGAGAAAAAAGAAAAATAGAGATGGATCAGTTATGTACAATGATCATTGTAATAAATTTTTAATTGTTGCTGTTTTCTTTGATTTTTCTCCTTCTCCTCCTTTTTCCTTTTCTTTTTTCACGTTGAGAAGGCAAGCAAAGGCTACAATACCGTGTGTAAATATTCAATAGACCTCTACTCGAGAAACGTCATCATAAAGTTGGTCGACAGACTGAAACCGAAACAAATCGGAAAGGAAGGGCTGAGTTCCACGAATGGGCACCTGTTCGCTGCCTCCTATTGAGAGAAAAGTAGGACCGAAGGTCGCGTCCCTTTCAGGGACCATCGTAATCCCCTCAAGACCCGTGGCTTTCGGGCACGACCTTGTTCGCCCCCTAGCTTCGAGCGTAGTTCAAGTCTACCAAATTGGTGGCGCTGTCGAACACTATGACGTCATTTGCTTACAAACAGGGAGAGGTCTATTTCAATGCTCCTGAACGTTGGGATAATCATTCGCGAAGAACTATGTACGAACAACTTGAAACGCCTTTCAAAAATTTTCAGTGCCCGATTTGGAAAGGCAGCTTATTTTTTCTGTTGTCGTGTCAAGTGAAGTTTTTCAGTGCTTAATTGTATATACACCGAGTGCCCAATAACTGCACGGCTCATGTTTTTGAGTATACTTTTTATGCTGGGGAATTTTGCGATAATTACGGTCATTTCTTTTCTGTCCGGTCCTCCATGATATCGTCCAAGGCGAATGAGGTCCGCGACTCGATTTGAGCTTGAGTCCCCTGGCCTAGTTGGTCTGTGACCGATGCGACTTTACTGCACCCAGTTGCGGGGAACGTACGGTATGATATGTGGGTTTGCACCCATCTCTACAACACATTAGCCGCGTTTACATTCACTCAATAGGAGCAGGTCGAGTTGGCTTGTCGAGTTCGCCTCGTTTACGCAAACGCTGTCGGGTCGTGGTGACCCAACGTCGCGTCGAGTGAAATCAACCCGAAAGCAGGGGGAAGGCCCTTGCAATCGCCTCTGGTTGGAGCGAGTACATGTAAACAGCGTTGGGTCGGGTTCGACTCAGCCAGCTAGTCAACTCGACCTGCTCCTCTCGGGTTCATGTAAACGAGGCTATAGGGCTGTTGCAGTGAAATTTGCACAGCGCCATTTCGGGCCCAAACGGCCGCGGATCACAACAGTAAGGCAACAGTAAGGCAACAGTAAGGCAACAGTAAGGCAACAGTAAGGAGTTCCATCAGCGGGTTTTGCATGGTGTGTCAAACGGTATGGTGCCAAGGAAGCTACAAAACCTGCAGGAAATCAACAGAAAAAGCGGTGCTTCTTGAAAGGCGCGAACAACTCGAAACCGTATACTTGAAAGTAGAGGTGTGCGCCGCCGCGCCGAAGCGCCGCCGCCGGAGGTCTGGACCTCGCCGCCGCCACCGTCCCAAAACTGTCGGCGCGCCGCCGCCGCCGCCGCCGATGTTGAAAAATCGGCACGGTTGTTGAATGTGTCCATTTTGATCCGTTTTCCATAAAAAAAAAAAAAACTCTCATGCATCTAGTCTTTTCGTTTGTTTTTCTTGCATCGTAGGTCCCAGGCTTCATTTGTGGTGTTTTTAGCAGAAAGAATTTAATCACTGATATACTGTTTATGCTTCACAGTTTCGTTTCACAGTCCACCCTGGAGGCACAACCCCAGGGAAACTTGTCATTCAATTCCTGCAGGTTGTTTGCCAGTCATCCACTAACACCATAGCACTAGTCATTATCCATATACAGGGTGTGTTTTTTTTTTATTTGTTACAAAATTTTCGTTAAAAAAATGAGAGAAAAGAAAACTACCGGAACAAAATGGATGCCGTTTCCGAGTTGGTCAGACGAAGATTATCTCGAAGAAAGTATTAACTACAACATCCTCATTTACCTAAAATTCTTTAAGTCTTTAATTGGGGGATTTAGCGCAAAAGCGAGATGGCAGGACGGAAGATAATCCTCGTTGAAAGCAATTCCGTGTTTAAGAAATCCTTAAACGCGCACGTGTGCTGAAATATCTGACGCTGAATGTCGCTATGCAAATGCGCCGAAACCAGAAGTACGCAATTTCCGAGCGCAGAAATGACGAGACGTTCGCGTTATGTGGGTTGGAAAGCGATCTATCTGGCCAACAGATTAGCACGTACACCAATCAGCTCGATCGCTACAAAGCACGTGGTCCTCTCACGTGGATTGCCTGTCGATCTTTCTGCGCTCGAAAAGTGCGTAGCAAGTAGTGCGTTTTGTGTGTGCCGGCGACAAGCACCCCGTCAGATGGTGTTTTCAATCGCGAGATCGCGCGGCTTATAATGCGCGCGAAACATGCCAGCCTCAACCCACTCGCTCTGGACAAGCTTATACTGTAAAACCCTTTTATTTCGCGAGCCGTTAATTTTCGCGAATTTCGCGAGTCGGGAAAATTCGCGAACTTTAAGGGCACGCCAAAAATTTCAAAACAGAGAAGGATGAACTCGAGGAGCGCGCGAAATTTAGTGGTTGCGAATATATCCCTGCTGATTCGCGAAAATTTAGGGCTGCGAAATTAAAGGGCCTTACAGTATTTCTTCGTGATAACTACAGCCTCTGCAAAAAAAAAAAAAGAAAACTACGTTATTGGTGCGCCTTATGTCATATCGCTTTCAGTTATAGTAGATATATGTAAATATACAAACGTAAGGCTTACGTTTGCATATTATTTACATATATCTACTATGATTTCTCAAAACGAGCCAATGGATCACTGGAACAAGCTCCTACGCGTTGTCGTCCTGTGAACGTTCGGCACTCGCTATAACTGTTACGTGTGGTTACCATTTAAGGGGTGGCTCATCGTCCAGACTGTCTAGTTATGTTGTTTTCTCCAGCGAAACCGGCCCTTAGCGTGCCCTGTCGAAGTGCGTGGGTGAAGACCTTTCTGAAGTGCGTTCTCCTAATATTCCTTTGCGTGTTCTGGTTTTCTTTCTTAATACGCGCTTATACAGTGCTGATGTACTTGTTTGGCGCAAGGTGCAATAAATACTGTCATCGTCTCGGTATCTATGAATATGCCCCCCCTGCCCCCGCATGCCCCCGCATGCCCCCGCCCCCGCCCCCCCCCCCCCCCCCCCCCGCCCTGAGGCGTCCGAGCATCCCCGTCCGAGAACACATATTGACAGCCTACGGGGCCCACGCCGATAAGACAGTATCGGCGTGGCGCCGCTGACGCCGCCGCCGGAAAAAATGCTCACGGCGCACACCTCTACTTGAAAGTGCCGCGTCGTCTGCTAAACTGGGGAGTGTTGCATGATTTGGGGCGCTGATGTTGCTGCTCACTCGCGCCACCTGGCCCAGAGCAACAGGCCCATAGTGTAATGATATCGCGCCTGACAAGAACAGCGCCAGCTCTCTCAGCAGCACGGCGTTTCCTTTGAAGATGACCTGCATCCCGTCAGGGTCTCAGATTTGACAGAGACAGCTCCTAAACATTTTGTAATATCGTTCTTAAAGGCCAAGGTTCTTCATAAAAGTAGACATCCCTCAGTACGTGCAAGTGTTTCCTCAGCAACGAACGCTCGGCAGAAAAAAAAAATCAAATTGGGAGTAGATTTACACGTAAGGTAAAAATGCTCGGCTGAGGAAATACAGACATTCCTCTTGCTCTGCACCATCTTCTTCCGCTTCTTCTTCCTCACACAAAAACGGCCGTGGACCACGGATGGAGGTTGGCCAGCGCTATATATAACTATGTAAGATTGATGTATGGCTATGAACCAGTATGTACGTTCCCTTCTGCATTCCTCAACTTCATCGCGCCACTCGTGCTCGATGTCCTTTGCTAACAGCACAGGCAGCTGTAGCACATTGGGTCATTTGATTCCTGTCCCACACGCATACAGGGTGTGTGCAGAAAAACGTGACTCGCATTAGCTTGTTGCCTACCTAACTAACGAACTTCCGGTAGCGCACGATGGCGCATTTATGCGTGCGAAATCTGCAGAAAAATTGTGGAAGCCATACTCAGCTTAAAAAATAAAGGGAACAACGAAAACGTCGGCTTCCGTGCATCAAAATAGGGCAACATGGTGGACAACAGGGTGTATGTAAAAGGGCAACATGGTGGACGTAGGAGAGTTGTGTTCAAGTACCGCTAGGGGAGCTATCGGTGCATAAATCGAAACGATGTCCCACATGGATGCTCATCGGCAGTACCCCTAGCGGTGCCTGCACATAACTCTCCTGGGACCGAAATGCACTACCATGCACTGTCATGACCGCCCTATTCTAATACATGGAAGCGCATGTTTTCGCGCTCTGTTTATTTTTTTACACTGAGTATGGCTTCCAGGATTTTTTTATAGCTTTCGCACGCATAAATACGCCGTCGTGCGCCACCGGAAGTTCCTCGGCTAAGTAGACAACGAGTTACATGTAAAAATGCGGGTCACGTTTTTCTGCACACACCCTGTACTTTACAGTCATTACAGCAATCGTGCTATTTTTGTCACCTACTTTACAGTCCAAGAACTGATACTCTGCGATGTTCATAATATGGGTCCATGCAATAGTACTCGTTCTGGTTCGCCGGCTCAGCAGACGACAGCGGAGTAGCAGACAACATTTCTCTGGACCAATCAGCGAGCGTGATCCTTGTAGCGTCAGCGCGAGGTCCCAGGCAGATCACAGGCTGATACTGCTCTCCACCGCCGTTGCCCACGGTCGTTTTTGCGGCGTATTTTAAATTCAATAAACCTCTACCCGAGAAACGTCATCATGACGTTGGTAGACACACCGAAACCGAAACAGATCGGAAGGGGAGAGCTGGTTTCCACGAATGAGCACTTGTTCGCTGCCTCCTATTGAAAGAAAAGTAGGACCGAAGGTCCTTTCAGGGACCATCGTAATCCCCTCAAGACCGTGGCTTTCGGGCGCGATCTTGTTGGCCCCATAGCTTCGAGCATAGTTCAACTCTACCAAACCGGTGGCGCTATCGAACACTATAACGTCATTTGTTTACAAACAGGGAGAGGTCTGTTGCTGCGATAATTAGGACCCTGTGGTGCGAATTACTTCGCATGGTGCATCTTACTGGCCTGCTTAACAGTTTTATAGGAAGAAAACAGGTCGTTAAAAATGACTTCTGTGCTACTTTAAAGGAGCATTAAAGTGGTATCTAACTTGGTCAAAAACTGCTGTCATCTTGTAAAGCAGTATGTGAAAAGCATTCCCACAAAATATTTCTGTCCAAAGTTGTTTCACCACGGCGCAATTGATTTGGAAAATCGCTCCCGCGGTGACAGGCCGGAGCGCTCCAACTGCAGACCACACCCACTCTACTGTGACGTTGGTGGTAGAGCGCCCCTCATTCGTTCGTAGGAAAAACCGTGTGCTACGAACATTGCGAGCTGTTTCTTGTAGACTTCTATTCTTTATATGATTTATATCACGTTTTCTAAAGAAAAAAACAACGCATATATGCAGCCTGAGAAAATAAGATTACGATCGCAAGAATAATATATCCGTGGCTTCTGTGCAATCTCAGAATTCACAGTAGCAGAAAGCATGCGATGGCGGTGGTATTGTGGCGCCACCTGTTCGCCACTGAATCAACTGCGCGGTGAAAACGGTCGGACAGGCTGCACACTGTCGGGAAGCACGGGGTTTTCGCTGTAAAAGCGCAGTTGGGCTGCACCACACGTTCTTCCCGTGGTGTCTGCGGTCCCAAAAAATCGTGGTTGTGTCGTGGACAGCCTTCAAAACCCTCCGTTTCGGACATCACGTAGCCGGAGAACGCATGGCGTCTCCGAAGCGGTAGCAGACGCTCCGGCCTGCGCGATGTTGCTCACCTCGATCATGTGATCCGAGGTCCAATGAGGAGCGTCCTTACCACTTGCGTCACATAGTGACGCGCGTGGTGGCGCTCATCACGTGCCTATCGTGAAGGCGAAGGAGGGTGTTTCGCGCACGGGAGGTTCGGGGAGCTATTGCAGGCATCCCAATTTCGCTACGGTTGCGCTAATTGTGGGAAAACTGTTTTCGGCCGCCTAACATTCCATACTGACCAAAAACAGAAACAAAGTTGTGGGCCTCTAGACTGCTCCTTTAATGACATCTAGAATCACTTTTTCAATCACTTTTAGAATCACCCCAAGATTAAATAGGGGTACAGCATATCGCATTCGTTTTCCGCGCCGGAGCCGCCGTTCGGTGTCCGCGATTGGGCCGATCGTGTCACGCGGCGTCCCATTATTAGGCGACGCAGCCGCGCCGGACACAAGATGGGGGGCTCGCTCGCGGACGTGGCTCAGTATCGCTACTCTGCTCCCTATTTGGTGACTCTAATGGCACCTTGTTCCACTTGTTTTTCAAGTGGATCCACTTGGGATACCAGCTCAGATTTTTCCCTTAAGGTCCTAAAGCGGCTTCTTAGGTTTCCTCTGTTGGTAAGAGCGTTACAGTGGTGGTGAGAGTGCTAGCAGTGTTATGTTTCTGGAAAGTCATTAAACAAAGTTTAGGAAACGTAGGGCCGCAATGTTCCTCCAACGTTGCTCTGCCATGCTGCATGAACGTTGCAGTAACGTTGGTCCACTGACAATGCTGCCGGAACGTTCGGCCGCAACGTTTCTCAAACGTTGCTCTGCCATGTTGCATGAACATTGCTGAATGGCAAGTAATGTTGGTCCACTTTTGACAATGTTGCAGGAACTGTTGATGAAGGTGAATGAGGTGTTGATAAATGTGGCCCTACATTGGACAACATTCGCAACATTGCTGCAACATCGAGGCCACAATATGTGCTACTAGGGTTTCTGCCCGAAAGGTGTCTTTCTGGCTCCCTTTCAGGCGGTCTCAGGAGGGGTACTTAATTGCCCCCACCCCTGTTGACACCAACACCGTGCACTGCCAATCCTCATGCAAGGACAGTCATATAAAATAGAAACATGTAAGGGTCACTGGTCAGGTGCATCATCATTGGTGCACAGTGAAACTAGCAGCATGTGGAGGACATGGTGCTTCGTTGAAATACAAAGAGAAATCCTCACTTTATGTGGATATCTTTTATTAAAACCCACTGTACTCCACAAATGTTGTACATACATGGCATGCATTCATTAAAATGCAATGTTTTCCTCTGTTAGAATTTGCAGACACAATAGGTATCACAGATTCTTTTTCCTCAAAGAAAACCACTCAAGACTAAAATGAATGATCTTGAAAATAAGCAAGCCAAGCAAGACCTGACCTACCTAACACTGCACTAACCCAGCAAAGTGGTAAAAAGCATCATTAACAAAAAAATGCGAAAAAGCACTACAACCGAGAGGAAATATGGCCAAATATGGACAAGATTATCGGGAAAAAAACCATGCATGAAATGCATTTAGTAATAGAGAGGTCGCCTGATGACTTTTTACAGTATAGTAATTTAGTACAAAACGCCGATTTTTCCTTTCCAATAGTGGGGTGGCTGTGTCATTTATATGCTATTTACCACTTCAAAGAAAATTATAACAGTTTTCACTGAACACATATCATGAGAACACTGCGACCATCTGACAGGAATGCTTGCTTGTAGATCCAGTCACACCTAGGATTCACAGCACATCCTATGTTAAACGCAAAAGTGACTCAGGAGCGGGGGAACACTTTAGGATCAGACTTTCATTAGCTATACATGGTCACAACATACAAAAGAAATTATAAAAATAGCAATATAGCCATTTAATATGTTGACTCGCAGAATGGATACTACCACGAAACAACTTTCACAGAACATCATGAGCAACAGACTGACACATTGCAATGCAAATAAAGGGTATATGAATAAAGCTATACTGTACTTTGTACTCTCCACTAGACACTTAAACTTGCACATCTGCACACACAAATAGCCCTAACGGACATCAAGTGCTGAGGCAATACCCTTCTGAATTCTTTTATATAGCTTTGCTGAGAAACAAATTTTGTTCACTCAGAAGGCTAAAACTGTATATTTTCCCTGTTTAAAGAAAGAAAATTTTTGGCTATTGCACAAAAGTAACATAACAAACATTAAAAAGTAACACCAAAAGTACAGGAGCTGTAACTAGGACATGCAGACAGCCCATCTTACGATGTATTGACCAATATATTCGATCTAAAAGAAACATACCGATTTTCCAAAAAAACGGTTGCAACAGCATCCTCAATTTAAGGTTATCTCGGCATAACAAAGGAGAGAAAGTTTATAAAGCAACAGGTTTCCAGATCTCAAGATCAGATCCTTACATGATTATGCTGCACATCTTACCAGTAGCATCTTACAGTGACGTTTTACAGATAATGGAACACATAATGATAAGCAGATCAAGTCCACAAGGACCATTCTTTAAAAATGAATGGAAGGGAGAAAATGGATCACTAACCCTCAAGACGTGTGAGAACTAAAGTGGAACTTCAGCTGTCACAACGCGAGACAAATGCAATACACTCCAAGGTGTTGATGAGCAGTCGCGCAGCAATTATTTTTCACTACGCAGATAATTTGCTAACTAGTATCCTCGTATTTCATTAAACAGTGTTGAAGAGAGATGTCTAGTAGGCACTGTATTATTCCAAGGAAGTTGTCCTACCATGCACGAGGGATCTTACCGAAAAATGCATTTAGTCCTTGTCTCTCATGCTAACACATTGCATCACCACCCACAGATGAGATGCAAAACTCAGCCTTTCTGTGATGCTTGCAGGGTTGCATAAAGAATTGGCAATAGAAAGACACAATGTAGAGGGTATCTAGAATACTACAATGACATAAAATATAAAAGCAATAACAAGATCTTCAGTTCGAAATATAAATCATCAGTGCCCCACAACAGCAGTGCTTACTCTTTGGTGTCGAACATCATATTCAACAGTAAAACAGATACGAGCACAAATGCAAACCTCAAATTACCTACAGCTATTAAGGTCCTTATCCCTAGGGTACTAACGTAGGAGCGTTGTGATAACATCCAACGTACATGAGCAATATGTAAGTGCATGCATTTTAACAGTGCACCATTTAATGGTTGCAGGTAATAGGAATACTTCCTTCTGTGCACGACTGAGCTAAATGAAGTCTGTGTACGAGTGGCTGTGCCTACGAGGCATAAATGTGTGTGTATGCTCATCTGCATAAGCGGGGGCTCACTCGGGAGTTCTGTGTAATCAGTACAGAGGCTCCTGGAAGCCTACAGCTGTCTGTTCTCCCTTTTACCTGTCCTTACAAAATCGATTGTCAAGTAAAAATACTTTGCTCCTCTTCAAAGCTCCTCAAGCAGTGCAAGATGGGATTATATTCCAAGCGGCTCAATGAAAGCTTAACACTGGCTGCTCACATTACACTGATCATGTGACACTGGTAATAAGACAATGCAAAAGTAATACCACCGTGCAGCAAAAACCAAAAGTAAACGAGCCTTTCGTGAAGAGCAATACATAGGCTAGTCAGCGACACACATTGCCCACCATGTCAGAGAAGACCGAATGACCGGATGAATGAACAAGAAGAGATGGATATCACTACCTGTTCCACCCCTTCCTGTTTATCTACTGTTATCTACCCCTACTGTTCCGGCTTAAGATGGAAATGTATTTCTAAGACTGCCCAACCAGTGTTTAAGCCACAAGCTTAAAAATGGGTGTTGCATCACTTTCTACCACCACTTTGAGAATATTTGAAAAATTTAAGTAGCAAACATTGTGCATATCTGCAGTGCGAGAAATTCTAGACATGCCCCTTTGAACACCTAGAAGACAGAGCAGTGGTATGACACCGGCCAGTTCACCGGCCCACACGTGGTACGACAAGGCACTAAGCAGACACCGTGACTGTGCACAGAGGAGCTATAGTTTCTGGCTTCCAAGGACTTCCACACTGATCACACTGAGCAGACTACAAATGCGGGCTCTACCATAGCAGACTGGAGATTCACTCAGACCAGCATCTAGGATCACGCAATGACCAGAGGTTCGTCGTCTGAGAACCCGCGGATGACTGGTTCATCTTCCTCCTCTTCGTCCATTTCGTGCACCTCAGAGGCGGTGGTGAACGTTGTGGCTCCGGAGCGAGTGTCGTAGTGAGTGTTCGCAAAGGATACAAAACTTCGTTGCAGACGACGGTGTCTCACCACCAAAAATGCTACAACAGCTGCCAGGGTAATGATGATGAACACGGCACCTGCCACAACGCCTGCCATACTGCCTGTACTGACAGACAGACGCTCTGGGAAGAAAGAGGGGATTACTGAGAGTTACATGATTTATTGTGCAAATTAAACTGTATGAACATGCAGATTAGAAAGTAGGCACATGTGTAAATGGGTTATGTGTGTTGGTTCAAGCTGAGGAAGCAGCAGAAATTACTGAACATTACAGAGGAATGTAGCACAATGTTTCCATGTTACAGGCCACTTGCATACGATGCACAAGAAGACAGAAGTACAGAACACAAGTTCACACAGTTCTTGGAACTCTAAAGGAAGAGAAGAGGGGGCAAAGGACTGAACAAAGAAAAGACAATAAAAAGAAAATGGAAAGCACGTTGCATACATTTACAGTAGACTCTCACGAGTTCAAACCCCGAGGGACCACAGATTTTTTACTGTATGACTTATCGAAAGTTTGAATTAACAAGACTTTCTCTGCTTGACAAAGTTTTGGATACTTTCGTATGTATCTGGACATATAAAGCACTTTTTCTAACAACAAAAGTAACTTTATTTGATGATGATGAGTGAGGAGTTCCATCACCAGGAGCAATACTTTACCCCATTGCTGGTGGCGATGTGGGAACTGAAATAATGAGTCGCCTCACAGTGAGGACCGATGTATTACAGTGTCTAAAATGGCCAGAAGAGCTTTGAGGGCACAGCGTTAGTGCGCTGGACTTGGCCATGGCAGCTTCACCTAGAGCACGCATGCGTTAGGTGAAGCCGACTTGCGGACTTGATGACGGCGGTGCCTCTGACAGTGTACATTGACGAAATGTCGCTTCGGGAAATAGAATCTGATGTTATCAGGCAGAGCTGGAAGCGCGTTAGGAAAGCATCCACAAATTTTTCCAGCCTACTAGGGCTTAGCAAGGTTTATTTAAGCGAAATTCATTTTTTCGGACAGCTCAATTATTCGGAGTTTTGTGCGATTCCCTCCGAGTCCGAAAAATCGGGCGGCAACTGTATTTGCAATATTCAATTCATATTTGAAAATTTGATATTCAAAGTTTTCGAATATTCATAAAAGTTTGAATATTTGATTTTTCTCGAATATGATAGCAGCTTATTACAAAGCTGTTGCGGGATGTGCGCTGGAAATTGTACGTAGCAGTAACAGTGATGAACATGTATAGTAGAACTGCTGCAAAACGACGCGCTAAAATTCCGAGGTACACTCATCTGCGAATGCATTGCTACACTTTCAGTAAACGAAGCCGAAACTAGTAGAGAGTTGTGTGCAGCTGCCACTTTAAAGTCCGCCCCAGTCAGATGGAAAACCACGGTACGCTTCATGCATCGTCAGGGCAGTCGTGGATTGCCAACGAATTCTGAACATTCGTGTGAGGCCTACAGTTCGGTGAAATTCCGGTTAAATATCGAAATTTTGTTGGCGTTGAGCTGAACACCTCTGTTCACCGTACCACTGCATGTGCAGCCCAAACATCGCGTCTCGAAAGCGTTTTTTCGGTTTCAATTTGTGGTGGTCAGGGATATACAGTCGACCCACATTTATCCGGACGGCTTCGTTTCCTGTGAAAATGTCCGGATAGCGGGGGAACCGGATAAGTAAAACACGAAAATTCCGAGTAACCCTAAAAGGACATCTTTATTGATCATTACACAGAAAACTATCCATTGTCATCTGTTTCATTCTAATACACGCATACAGTTCTTCCAAACCTTTGCGTATGGCATTGACTTGCGAAATATTGTTCCGTTGCTCGAAAAATAACAGCGCCGATCTCAGTGCCGCCCGCGCATTTTCTACCGTCACAGCAGGTGCCCCATCCAGGCTTTCATCATCAGAGTCTTCTAGAACACTATCGGAAGCGACGACACACTGACGATGTCGTCATCTATGATTGCAGCGCAGGGGTCCTCGTTGCGGACCTTCTCAGTCTGAAATGATCAGACTGCTCAGTGGATTACTTTAGTGTAACGTGCAAAGTCGGAAAGGAAGAAAATTCTTCCTAGCAACGCTGTCTTTGTGTCAGCAAAAGTCACGACCAGGGTTCTTGACCTCACTTGACTAGGTGTGGGCCAAGTGTCATTCCTCGACAATGACCGGATAACTGAAGCCGATTGTTGGGTATTAGTCACTTCTGTTCCCTGGAATTTTCGTCAGAGTCCGGAAGCTGAAGTCCGCATAAACGAGGGCGAAATACGTGGGGAGAAATCCGTACCCATGCTTTTTTGTCCGGATAGCGCAGGATCTGGATAAATGAAGTCCGGATAAACGCAGGTCGACTGTATAACAGAATCATGTTCACGTGTGATGACGGCGATAATCGAGGAATTGGACGTCACGATATTTCGACAGTTTCTCCAACTCTGGCGCTCTGCAACCGTATGTTTTTGTGACTCTATGTGCGACCGTAGAGAGCCAGTTCACCGGCCTTTTCTCTGGTGTAAGCAGTCGAAAACATGGGTTGCTCCATGCAGAGACACTTTGAGGGAACGAATTAGGAGAAGGTGGCGTTTGAATTAACAAGGTTATCATTACTATTGAAAATATAGCAGGCCAAACAAAAATTCGAAATATGTGTGAGTTCCGAAATTCCGAAATAACGGGGTTTGGACTAATGCGAGTCTACCGTACTTGTTTGCTCCGTAGAATCTTGGAATTCGGCACAATCACACTGCATTAGGGTAAATACAGTCGGTACCATGACACCTTCTTCCTTGTAGCAACCTGAATGTCCAACAAGATCCTTACCTGCTAAGATGCCAACCTCTACTGTGTCTGACCGTAAGCTTTCGAAGCCGTGCTCATCAATCATGCTGACAGCAATGTGGTACACCTTCCCGCTTGGAAGGCTCGAGATTATAAGCGGCGGTTGTGACACGTTGTATTGCTTTGCGTCCTTCAAGTCTTTATAGTTTGATATGTATACTACATGTACAATCCTGCGACAAAAGAAAGAAGAGAGGTCCGTGTAGCAGAGATATGGCTTGTACATACGGCATGTAGTTGAAAGCAGGTAACATTTTCGTCGCACACATATTTCCACAAAACCCTCCGATAAGGCAGGTCTATTTATTTTCTATCAGCTGGCACAACTCTCATCTGTGAGCACGAGAGCACTAACAGCTACCTCATGATACACATTGTCCCTATTTTATATCGAGAATCATAAAATTATTCCCTAAGCTGGTGTCCCTTTTTGCTTCGACGGATACTTCGCAACAATCTGGCAAAAAAAGAAAACGTGAATGTCGTACACAACACCAACAATCCCCTCGATATCTAATACAGCCTTTGAGATGATTTGGCACCAGTGATGACAATAGCACGCAGAAAGTGAAATGTGGAGAGGGAAAACTTCCTTCTTCCACGATTCATACGGAGGAGGTTGCCATAACGTCATCCTGCATAGTTGTCTGCTTTGACTCCTACATATTCCCTGGTGTTTTTGGGAAGGGATGCGCGAGACGTGAATTCAGACTCAGCTCCAAATCGAGTACGAAGTAATCCGGTAGGTGAAGTATATACACCTTATTATTCAAGCGAGGAATCGTCATTTGATGACAAATGCGGCGATACAGGTCTCAATCCACTGACAGTTACCACTTATTACTTACTTATCATCCTTCATGCTAGGGGGCAGCTGCGGTGCCTTCCAGTGGATGTAGAGGCTGCCATTGCGTTCTGGCACCACAGCTAGCTGCCTGGGAGCTGCCAAGGCAGGCACCACAAACAATGTTGGTGCGCTCAGACGAGCATTGGGGACACTCGTACAAATCTGGAGCACGTACGTCGCTCCCGGGTGAAGTTCCGCCAGAGACATTGAGAGAAGTGTGTTGTTAGTCGTCGGCACTGAGTGAAGATCCTCTACACCTGTCCTGTTGTCACGGATATACACCTGTAAGTGAACTTCACTATTAGAAAATTTGGGAACCACAGGGCACACTACAGCACTGCACGGGCCTAATTTTCAGGCCTGTGCACGGACCAGGCCCGGCTGCTGCGGCCCGTGCCCAGCCTCTTCTATAGATTTACAGCCCGGTCCCGGCACGAGCCCGACTTCACCGGCCCGGTCCCAGCCCGTACCCGACTGTTTCCATGCTCAGGCCCGGTCCCAGCCCGCCTCTACTCTACTATTTATGTTGTTGAGGCCAAAAGGCATATTTATATTTACTAAAGAGCACAGCACAGCGTGGAAAAGCACACAGCTAATTGGTGGAGAGTGAGGAGGTACACTCGAATGGATCAGCTGTGTTTCTCTGCCGGCAAGCCGCTCTGTGCTTGGTGCTTGCCTGCTTGGGAAGGCAGTGCGCAGCGGCGCATGGGCGATATGCATGTAGCTTGCAGTTCAAGACAGACTTATCTCCACTCTATTGCACATGCACCGGTGTTGGTTCCCCTTACTCGAACTCCCACGCGAACGAAATATGTCAGAACGGCTAACGTAGCTGACCCTTGTTCCGGACTCTCAGAGCCACACCAATTGTCCTCAAATGTGTGTGAGTGCACGTGTGAAATCTAGACCCATTACTCGAAATACAGGTATACAGACCCTAGGGTATCTAGACCCCAGGTATCTAGACCCATTACTCGAAATACAGACCCAAATCGGTAAGCAGGATCACGTATAAAAAAGTGACAGTTGTCAGATGAGGGTACCATGAGATCCCACACCCCATGAAGAATAAAGTGACACGAAAATTCGGCTGTCCAGTCTCGCGAAATATGTTCGCACACACACCGGACCATGGCCGGCATTGTCAAACCCGTACCCGGCCTGGGCCCGGTGGTTGAAACCTGAGCCCGGCCCAGGCCCGCATAAAAAATGCAGAACCCGGCCCAGCCTGGGCTCGGGCTTTCAGGTAAGCCCGGCCCCGTGCAGTGCTTCAGGGCACACTCCTACAGCATAATTAAGGATAATGAACTTTTGCCTCAGTGTCTCTGAGGCAGCAGCATAGCCAAAGGGTTCGGTATTGGAGGTTTGAACCCCTATGAAATCATACCTTTTGTACAGTAGAATCTGGATGATACGAATCTCACGGGGTCGCGGAAAAAATTCATATCATCCGAAATTCGTATCAAACGAATTAAACCAAAATAAAAATTGAGGCAAAAAAATAGACATTGACTGTTCATTTTTCGTTACTGTCAATGAAAGAGGTCGGTTGTAAAGCTTTTGTGTCTCCGTTTTTGGCCAATGCTGCCCAAATACGCGAGATGATTCAAAAGACGTAGCACGTGCTTTTCACCCGCGGGTCGCGCGGCAGTGGTCTAAAGCGAGCTTCTCCTAAAGCAAGCAGGCGTTAGGTGAAGCCGGCTTGCGGAATGGTGACGCGTAACGTTGCCACAAGTTGTTCTGATATGTTCCCTCCACGTGTTCTGGTCGCTGTTTTCCGCCAGAGCGATATCACACAGCTTCGCGGTTTATTGTTTTGAGGGGGGTAAAAGGGTCAAAACAGAGATAAGGTGATAAGGTTCCGGACCGTTCAATCCCTTTGATCTTATCTCCACCACCACCACCAAATGGAAAGTCATTGCTTGCATTGCGCCACATGATGTAAGGGAGTTCGTGGTGAGGATGGCCCTCCCTTTTCGAAAGACGCAGCAGCATGACTCGCGCGCTCTCGCGTCACGGGGGAACGACCTCTGTCGTATCCTCGGCTCATTCGTATCATCCGTAAAGGCAAGATAACGCGTTCGTATCATCCGAACTCTAATAGATGGGAAGAATAGGCATTCCGGCCGGGACCGGAAAAGAATTCGTATCATGCCGAAATTCGTATCATCCGTGATCGTATCATCTTGATTCTACTGTAGTGCTTTTGGGAGAGGGAGAACAAGGGCAAAGTACTCTCCAGGTAAAGAGCTCGTAGGACCCCTCCCAGAATATTTTTCTGGCTACATCACTGCCCTGAGGTAGTGGAGGTTAAGTTCTTGCTAGGAACATTAGAACGCTTCCCTGGGGATGCAATAGTTATTACGGTGCATCGATTATTAAAACAAGCAGAGCCTTATATTCTACGGTAAAACCGGGTAAAACCAGTTTTCACCGTCCAGTGTGCATCACTGTCACATAGGATAAAGCCCAAGAACAAACTTCCGCTCATTCAGCACAGTCACTCAGCATCGCGTGCTCGCATGAAATACGACAAATGCTTTTTTAATGTTATCCACCCGGGAATATGTTTTTCCACTTGATATCTCTCAATTTCATCCTATTTTACGGATTCTAAAATATCAATGGTGCTAGGGCCAGCTGGTTCGTTCTAAAACGACGATAAAACCTGAGACAAGGAACAGAAAATAACAACACAGCTTGAGAACGCCTCGTGTTGTTATTTTCTGTTCCTTGTCTCAGGTTTTATCGTTGTTTTCCTAAAATATAGTTCAATTTTTGCCCTTGATCTCCGAAAAAGAACATACAAAAAGGGTCCAAATCTACACAGCGCTTCTCTTACCATGTATCCCACAGCACGGTCAATGACAAAGCAGGACGCCTTCCAAGTGACGATGACATGTCCGTCGTCACGATACCGCGCCGTTTTTACTTGGACATCTCTCGGTGGTGCCTGCGCACTGTACTCCGTCATCACTGACTGAGGGACGGAAGCAGGACCAACTCCCAAGGGTGCCACAACACGAACTTGGAATACGTATACTTCGCACGCTTCCAAGCCGTTCTCCACAGTGTACACTGATGCAGTTGTGTTTCCCACAGATACTGCAAAGGCATCAACAAGATAGAGAGCATGTGCCAGACACTCAACTCATCACTCAGTCACTTGCAGGTAGGAACGGAGGCACCAACCTGGAGGTGAATGGGAGTCAACTTTATAGACTCCATATACCCAAGCAGTGCCACTTTGGTGCGTAGATACGGGCCTCCAGTGCAGTGATACACGCGAGCCATTCACAGAAAATATCACGCCTTCTGGTGCAGGAAGTGGTTGACCTGGAGTGATGATTAGCCTATAGTTAGAGCCCGATATAGTTTATAGTTATAGTTTAACCCGATTCTTCCCCGAATTTAAGGTTGCCTCTTTATAGGGTGAAACCCAATTTTCACCCGGCAAATTGCCCTCACTGAGACGTCTGTAGGAATGCACACTAACTTGTTTGACAGCAAATGCAGTTAAGTCACCATTTGTACCAAACCAGTACAGTTAGTTTGAGTAACTGAGCCAGATTTCTCCCCGAATTTAGCATACTGAAGTTTTTTTGTAAACCCGAATTTGCATGAATTTAGAGCGCATGTTTATTTATCCGATTTTTAATCCCCCCCCCCCCCCCCCCCCGAATTGAGAAAAAATATTTCCCAGAGACTTCAAGGGTCTACCTGTGGACCTCTTTCTCAAATCAACTCTGAATATCTGTAGCTATAAATTTTCTATCCCAAATGCTTATGAACATAAGAATGGGGAATGATCCAAGAAAAATACATCGTTCGAGATTGTCTCGGCGATTCACGTCATTCGAGTGTGGCAAAGCACGTGAAGGCTACATACCTTTGGTGACAAAGTCCACCTTTTCTTCGGGACCATGAAAATTGTCCTTAAAAGCAAACACTTTAACGGAGCATTTTGTGCCGGGGGACAGGGACGTCACTGAAGAGAATACAAGGAACAAGAAAATCACGATAGTCAAACACGCGCACCTAATGCTCAATAATAAGTATGATAGTAAGTTTAGTAGTACACTATCAAGTTTCACTAGTTTATAATTAGAACAGCAGCAGAAAGTGAAATGGAACTTACGGTTTATGTAATTCATGTTGGTGTTGACACTGTCCCATGGCAGTGGATGTAGGTCACCAACATTTGTACTCCACATCACCCTGTAGCCATCCACAACTGGAGATGTCACTCTATCCCACGTGACGTTTGCAGTAGTGTTACCCACACCAGTTACACGAAGGTGGTCAACAACGGGAAGTACATCATTCTTTGCAAAGACTAGTGATGTAGTTTCAGAGCGTAAGCTCTCCAGCTGGTCCTGAGCTATAGCTGTTACCTAAAGGGAGAAAATATACTGACAAAAACCGTAAGAAATAAACGCACCTACTTAAAGGAGTACAGAGGGCCATCGAAAAAAGTTTCAGATTAAGACATCTGATGAAAGTGTGTGTGTCACTATACCAAATAGCGCGAAAGGTTTTGGTGCGTGCAATTTGCTTCCCAGAAAAAAAACTCACGTAAACATAGCTCCGTGCGTTCACCTTTAACTCGCCACTCCAGCTATAACGAGGATGAGGAGGCATGATGCCACGTCACCGATGACGGTATAAGGAGAACTCGTTCTGGTTCGCCGGTCAGTTGGGGTCAGCACCTTGCCCCTTTGCCGCCGTAAACCTGTTTTGCCAGTTCTCCCGGAGAATTGGGGATAGAAGGAGAGGCCGAAGCATTACCGAGCAAGGAGAAAGGCTTTATCAGAGCCCCGAACAGCCGAGTAGCAGACGACAGCAAAGTAGCAGAGAACATTTCTCTAGGCCAATCAGCGAGCGTTCTCCTTATAGCGTCAGCGCGAGGTTCCAGGCAGATCTGAGGCTGGCACTGCTCTTCACCACCGTTGCGCACGGTCGCTTTTTGCGGCGTATTTTAAATTCAATTTCCGCGATAATTATGACTCTGTGGTGTAAATTACTTCGCACGGTGCATCTTACTGGCCTACTTAGCAGTTTTATAGGAAGAAAACTGCGTGTTAAAAAAGACTTCTGTGCTACTTTAAACAACAATGTCTTAAAAGGGTGCTGTGGAGCTGGCAACCAATTTTGATACTAGGGTTGTATTCGGCTATAAGTTATGTTTAGGTGCCAAGTGCAAAATTTCACGCAGCGGAGTGCTCGAGGCAAACAGAAAAATTTAACAGAATGTCCCCATCCAGAGACCAACCGTGAGCTATGACACCTTGGCAGACCTCACAAGGGTGTGCAACTAGGATAAAAGTGATTATCATATCATATCACTCAAAGCATAATCAGCATGTGTTTTCCTTGTATCAGGGGGAGGGAGAGAGCAGGAACAGAAAAGTAATAAGAGTGACATCATAGTAGCAAGAGTGTTTGACATAAACTGTGTACTTTTGTAAATGAATGTCTGCAAATTCAATTAAAATGTGTTGCATGGTGACTCTAAGCATCACAAGAAAGCATGAGAACAGCTTCGGCACAGACTGTTTAAGTAGGAACAACCTGTTGTTTTTGTTGTGACAGAAGCCAGTGGTGCTTTTGAATTCGTGCCCCAGTATCTCATGTAATGTACACATATAGCCGAGCTGTCCCTCAGACCTATTCAGTCAGGACACTTCTATAGCAGATGATTTTGCGTAGATTGTAACACCATAGCTTTCACACCTTGGATGAAATGTCATATTTCCTGACCAGTGGACATATCCATAACCAACCCAGCCCTAAGAAATCTGGCAGTGACAAAATTGTAAAATTGTGAACAAAAGTTTGCTATAAAGTAAACTACTTTTGTTGTTAGATACACCATCCAATCCAGGTAGCTTTTCCGCACATGGTGCTTTGTTGCAGAAGACAGAAAGTGAAGCAGAAAATGACAAGATGACCTACCCAGAAGGTATAGTTGACACCAGGCTCAAAAGAAAAATCGAGCACAGCAGAGGTTGAATTGCCATCTGTGCTCCACATAAAAGGCTCAGGTTCAGGTGGCCTGAAGTAGACCTGAAAGTATACAAATAATGATTACTGACAGTAATTTTTGGACTTTAAGTCTATGCTGCAATGCTCCATATCTGCGAGGCAACTATTTTGTTCCATCATAGTAGCATTTGAGGCCAATAAAATGCAGGAGAAGAAAGACAATACTTTATATCACTTCTATGTTTCTATGTGCTTGCGTAGGGTGATGTGTTGCACTTCTAATGGTGGAAAAAGATCTTACCCTATAAGACCTTATTGCTCCATTTGGTGACTTTGGCGCCATCCACGTGACTTCAACTTTCTTATTCAGAACCTGCTTGACTTGCACGTCATGTGGTGGGGACGGTGCTGCAACCAATTCATTGATCAGGAACACATATCACCTAGCTGTACACTGGCTTTCCTGGCATTAAGATTATTGTTATAAGTATAGTCCCTTATTAACACAAATCAAATGGATTATACGTTGATTGCCCTGCATACGGTTAGAGCCAGAAGTTTTCGGGAAATATTTTTTTCTAAATTCAGGGGGTAAAAATCGGGTAAATAAACATGTGCACTAAATTCATGCGAATTCGGGTAAAAAACTTCTAGTATGCTAAATTCGGGGTGAAATCTGGCTCATTACTCAACTAACTGTAGTAGTATGGTACAAATGGTGATGTAACTGAATTTTTCTGCCAAACAAGTAAATTAATGCGGTCCTACAGACATCCCCGTGAGGGCAATTTGCCAGGTAAAAATCGGGTTTCACCCTAAAGAGGCAACCTTTAATTCGGGGTGCAAATTCGGGGAAGAATCGGGTAAAACCCTAAAACTTCAGGCTCTACATATGGTTTAGTCAAATTAACTTTCGGCACATGCTCGAAATGGGCTTTCTTACTGAAGAAAACTGCACTGCAACTTCATTACCACACTAATGCCATGTGTACTACAGTAGAATCTCGATGATACGATCACGGATGATACGAATTTCGGGATGATACGAATTCTTCTCCGGTCCCGGCTGGAATGCCTATTCTTCCCATGTATTAGAGTTCGGGTGATACGAACGCGTTATCTTGCCTTTACGGATGATACGAATGAGCCGAGGATGCGACAGAGGTCGTTCCTCCGTGGCGCGAGAGCGCGAGAGTCATACTGCTGCGTCTTTCGAAAAGGGCAAGGGCGATCCTCACCACGAACTCCCTTACATCATGTAGCGCAATGCAAGCAATGACTTCTCTTTTGGTGGTGGTGGTGGTGGAGATAAGATCAAAGGGATTGAACGGCCCTGAACCTTATCACCTTATCTCTGTTATGACCTTTTTACCCCCCTCGCAACAACAAACCGCGAAGCTGTGTGACATCGCTCTGGCGGAAAACAGCGACGAGAACCCCAGAACACGTGGAGGGAACATATCAGGACAACTTGTGGCAACATTACGCGTCACCATTCCGCAAGTCGGCTTCACCTAACGCCTGCGTGCTTTAGGAGCTCGCTTTTTTTTTTTTTTTTAGATAGATAGATAAGTGCTTTAGCTTTAGAACACTGCTGCGCCACTCGCGGGTGAAAAGCACGTGCTACGTCTTTTGAATCATCTCGCGTATTTGGGGAGCATTGGCCAAAAACGGAGACATAAAAGCGTTACAACCGACCTCTTTCATTGACGGTAACGGAAGATGAACAGTCACTGTCTATTTTCTAGCCTCAATTTTTATTTTGGTTTAATTAGTTTGATACGAATTTCGGATGATACGATTTTTTTCCGCGACCCTGTGAGATTCGTATCATCGAGATTCTACTGTGCCATCTCAGCATAGCCTTGCATTTTATTTCAAATCAGAAAAACTGTTCGTACCGGCACTCAGAGTGGAGGCAACGATGTATTTCTCCGGTCTGAAAACCAGCGTAGCATTTCCGTGTATGCGTACATAGACACCCATGCGATAATGTACTCCAGGTGTCATGTTGCCAAATGTGTAGCTCAGCTTCGGCGTCCACGTTTCATTATGCCACATGCCTGTGCTCATAGTTCTGCAATACGAGATAGATGGTACATTGAAATGCCATGAATGTTGTGATTTCGGTGGCTGCAGTTGAACTGGTGCACAGATCCAAATGAACCAAGGCAGTTATTGCACAATTACCATATTTACTCACATAATTAACGTGTTTCAGCACCATTCATTATGTTACAAAATGATTGGACACTGATTCAAGAAGTACACTCGCTCAAATCAGAAACCTCCAAATCTCTCTGCATTACTGACAGGTATGCACATTACACAGGTATTTCATTATAGTCACACCAAACGATCCTATCACAGACAAAAGTTTGAAGTGGCATGGAGAGTGATTCTAGTGAATGTGGGACCAGCCATACTGGTGAAGGTCCCCAAATGGTTCAGTATGTCCCACTCAGCTTACCAAGTGGCACGTCGATTGTTTAAGAGTCCCGATTTTGAGCCTTGCTTGTGCCATTTTGTACCTAAGGTGGTCTGTGGATGCCATTTTGTGTCACTAATCCAGCTTCCCCTTTGAGATCATTGCCATACCATTCTGTTTTCTGAGTTCTGTTTTCTGAATTTAACTTTAGTCTGTTTCAACATCACTGTGAAGTGTACCCTTCAAGCACACCTGTGTGCCAAAGTCATCATATATACCGTATTTACTCACGTAATTTGCGCAATTTTTCCTCCCCAAAAAAGTTGGAAAAGTTTGTGATACGCAAATTGTGTTGAAAAGTTCGTTACAATACCCAAACGCAACAATAGTTTAGCATGCCAGTTCTATAGGCTCCCGATAGAGCAAATCTTGTCATTATCACTGCATTGCATAGCATGAAAGAGGTACTAGTGCACAAACGGGAGGCAAAATACCGGGCCCACTACCGCTCATCTACCGGCGAAATCCGTCGCGGCCTGCGACGCTGCCGGCGGATACTGCTAACGTTCAATCCTCTTTGAACCCCTGCTGGAACTGGAACTGTGGCTGGTTGGCGACATCACTAATCTTGACCTCGACTTGACGAACAAGCAAATGGATTACATGGGCTACTCAACGATTACAACAATTGTTACACTGAATGATTAAGGCCTTGTGTTTTGGGGTTAAACCGGTAAACCCCAGAGGGAACCACTGGATTGCCCAACTGGTCCAACGTTGGACTGGTACCTTCCGGGGAACGGTCCCATCAAGTTCGTCGTATTCAAAGTCACATTCAAAGTGGTACCTCTCCAACAAACCACTTCGAAGTGGTACCACTTTAAGGGGTCATATGAGGTTATCTTAGGCAATCGGCTTTCTAGGAGGTTTTCACATGACTTCTGCAATAAATCATGTAATTTTTGAAGCAGAAGTGCAATTTATAGTGCACATCGAGCTTTAACATTGCTCACATCATGTATGAAGAAATGGAAAACATCAACTCGCATCACCAGGTACCACAACCAAAAATCAAAAAGTTCGGTTTGAAGTAGGATAGCTAAATATAGTAATGAAAGTATCACGTTAGGACGCGAAGAGCATAATGCAGCACGGAATGGTCACAGAAATATTGTTTTGGTCCCTTTTAAGAAGAGGTTCATTGCCATGCCCTAATGTGGTGTCACAAAGACAATGTGACATGGATCTTGAAGTTTGAGGACCCTGGATATATTGAAGAAATATAGGACTCACTGTATCGTTGGCAGGTACTCAAAGCTTGTATTGCCACCTGGTGGTTGCCAGGTGAGTCTGATAGTTGTCTGTGTCACATGTTTGTTGTCAAGCTGGAGGCCCCTGACAATATGATGCTCTGTGAAGGAAAATTGTTCCTCATGCATCGCATCTTTCTGTTGAAGAAAGTGTACTTGCACAACTTTGCAATAGCGAGACTACAAAGGTAATGCTTCGATAAAAGTTGGTGAAAAGGCGAGGTACATGAATAAACTTGGTTTAGTAAAGCATGCTAGTGCCGTTCAACCTTTCTGAAACAATTTCTGAAGCAGAAAAAACATCTTCCTTACGCTGAAACTTCTTCTTATATACTTTTAAAATATTCAAGATGTCAGTATTTGAACACCACACAAACATTTCCTGGATATTGTGTCTATCACAGTACATAACTCATATCTTTGTACTAGTACTGAATAGGCAGAGTACAACAGGAACTGCATGCGGCACATGTACTAAACTTGATATCATTCAATGTATCATGTGTAACTGCCTCTGCACAAGTTCTCCCTTTGCACCTGCAGGGAGATCAGAGCAAGGGCCTTGTGTTTTAGAGTAAAATCCGGTAAAACTTGTCCCTCACCTAACTAGCATCATCGTCACGTAGTGTAAAGCCCGAAAAGGCCCGAGAACTAACTTGGGAAAGTGCAAATTCAGCCACCAATAGTAAGCGACTCCGAAGACTACATAACTACAGCCGCCAACTGATATTTCAGACCCCAAAAATTCGGACTCACCAATTTTTTGGATAAAACACTCGGCACTGTCAAATGCCCCATAGAGCCAGTGTATTCCTGCTTCCAATATTTCGAACCGTGTTTAGGATGGACTGTGCCATTTTTCATACTCATTTCGCCCGAGCATACCTATTTTTGAGAACTTTTTGTCTTCCAAGAGCCAAAACAGAGGCATTACAGTGCGTTTCGGGACTCAATATTTCGGACAGCGTTACGAAGGTAAGAGCGCCGACCTGCGCATGTGTAGAAGCGCATGTGTAGAAGCGCAGTGCTGGCGTGAACGGAGGAGGAGCATGGTTGCCGTTGCCACGGTTACCGTTGCGCCCCTGTCAACCGCGGCGATGCTTATGGGTGTTACTACGCTCGTGGAAGTGTATCACAACAGGGCTACGCTAGCAAATATTTGCTGCAATACATTATCCTTAGAGCCTGAAGTTTTAGAGTTTTACCCGATTCTTCCCCGAATTTGTACCCCGAATTGAAGGTTCACCCTTTAGGGTGAAACCCGATTTTTACCCGGCAAATTGCCCTCACTGGGATGTCTGTAGGAATGCATTAACTTACTTGTTTGGCAGCAAATGCAGCTACATCACCGGTTGTACCAAACCATCACAGTTAGTTTGAGCAATTGAGCCCGATTTCTCCTGGAAATTAGCATACCGGGAGTTTTTTCACCCGAATTCGCATGAATGTAGTGCACATGTTGATTTACCCGATTTTTACCCCCCAAATTTAGAAAGAAATATTTCCCGAAAACTTCAGGCTCTAATTATCCTGTTTCTGTGCAGCAAAGTGATCTCACATTGGCAGTTATTACGAGCCACCGTGAGTGCAGATGCGGTTCTTTTTAAACATTGCAGATTTGAGCCTTTGTCTAAACGTACGGACTGCACGATAATTCTGACTGATTTTGTGGCGTCGTCAAGTCCGAAAAATCCGTTGGCGACTGAAATTACAGTCCTCTTTATTCTCTCATCCTTGTTTCCCCTTTACTTCTCATCTTCACTGATCTCTAAATGACCATCCTTTAGTCAGTACATACCTGTGCGACAATCCATTTCATCGCTAGCGTCAGCACAATCAGGCGTACCATCACACTTCTGGTGAAGAGAAAAACACTCATTGCCCTGATAACAAGGCAGCTCGTTTGCAGGGCAGGGTGTCAATCGTGCTGCAAGAGATGGGTTTACGAATTACCCTATTACCCGGGCCAGCAAGGGGAGGAAAACAACTACTGCCTGATAAGATGAAAGACCTGCTCAAGTATTTTGCTCTTTGATGTATCTCCATCAATGTATGCCACAGCCAGAAGAAAAAAGGGGATCCCATTAAAGCCATAACTTTATGGAGCCAATTACCATGTAGTTCGGTGTGTGGTTTTATAGGGCCACGCGTTCGTTCGGCTCTGTTTGCACTGCTCTGAATGCTGTATGCTGCACGCTTGTATAACCACCATAGCCACCGCAGTAAAAATGAAAAGAAAAAAAAATAGACAAGCAATTTTGCAAAACATTAAAAGGCTTTCAATAAAAGTTCGATAGCATTTAAAAAAAAGCTTCACCAAAAATTTACTGCGAGTGATGGCCCGATAAGACTACTGCATTTAAACGTGTATGGCACAATGCAAAAAGATGCAGTCAATTTTCTATGTCATTGTGCTCTGTGACCTCACATCAGACATCCCTTAAAATTTGCAACACAATTTTTAGATGGAGATTGAGACAAGAAACAATATTGAAGCAACAAAACTAGGGCTGTGCGAATAGTATAAATGTTGAATACGAACCAAATACGAATACTGCAAATATTTGACTTCGAATATCTAATCGAATGACGACTTCAGGCAACCGTGTTTACCGCAATTTTGCACATACACCACATACAACCACATTTTGATAATCACACAAATATGTAGGGAAGTATCAACTGTGAAAGGATGAGGAAAAGGTTGCCACTCCCACAAGACAATTTACACTGCTACAGTTTCAGATGTACCCCACTCACTGTAAAGTTACTCAAGGGCAGACAATGTATTTGATGCAGTGTGACTATCCCAGACTCAGGCTTTTCACACTATGGACTAAGTCATGTACAGCATGCGACACACTTGTCTGGAATCGACAGCTTGCGGTTTATCATGCTTAAATTGCAAGTGTGGCAAGAATGTTTCTTCCGACTAATGGATAGAGCCTGAAGTTTTCGGGAAATATTTTTTTTGAAATTCGAGGGGTAAAAATGGGGTAAATAAACGTGTGCACTAAATTCATGCGAATTCGGGTGGAAAAACATCCAGTATGCTAAATTCGGGGAGAAATCGGGCTCAGCTACTCGAACTAACTGTAATCGTTTGCTACAAATGGTGATGTAACTGCATTTGCTGCCAAACAATTAAGTTGGTGCCTTCCTACAGATGTCCCAGTGAGCGCAGTTTGCCGGGTAAAAATCGGGTTTCACCCTAAATAGGAAACCTTCAATTCGGGGTGCAAATTCGGGGAAGAATCGGGTAAAACCCTAAAACTTCAGGCTCTACTAATGGACGCCTGAATTGAACAATTGAACCTCCAGCTTCTGCAATGCTAAAACTATTGAGTACTATCATTCCAGCTATCTTTCGCGTCAAAGCTGCTGCTCTCTCACGTGACAGTAGCTGCTTTCGCCTCATGACTAATGTGATGGCTGCGACATCTCCCATCGCGTTCACAACTACCACATTTTAAGAAACTCGCTCGAGATATTCGGCTGCAGTTCAAACGGTTGTGCAGAGCAGATGCAGTACTTTACTGGCGGTCGGAGAAGTACTACTCCCTCCCATGCGCCGCTTTCACTTGCGCATCTCGCGGTCTAGATGTTTACACGCTGAGCAACGAACACGCAGCCCTTCTCTGTGTGCATGTCATTGGACTACCCCGACACAGTTTCCTTGTCCAGGTGCAGCATTCGTATATCCGAATTAGACGAGAGGCGACCTAAGCAAGCACAACACTAAACCCAGCACAAGAATGGTGAATCTACAGGGTTATTCTAGCGAACATTGCACATTTCGATCGCGCTGTAAAAATAGAAGACTAGATTTGGCCCATTCCAAACTTTGCAGACTGATAGCCACTTATCTGAAATTTCATTCGAATTTTTTATAGGCGTTACGGTCATTTAGAAAGAAAACTAAAAATAAAAGAAAACCCAGCCCCATGCATTTTCAATGGCCTATCCCACACAAACACCGCCATTTTTTTCTTGTGCCTCCTTCACATTCACATCACTTCACACAGGTAGCGCTGCCTACAAGGATGTGACAATGTCAACTCTGACGTTATGCAACACTCCTCACGTTCCAGTCTTGTTCTGTATGCTGGTGCCACCTGCGTATGGTGCAATGAAAATGAAGCGCACACAGCAGAAAATGAAGGCTTTTGAGTGAGATATGCCATAGAAAATGCATAGAGTGAAATTTTGCTGGATTTTTAATTTTTCTTCTACAGCACCATAATGCTCACAAAAAATTCCAACAAAACTTCAGACCAGTGGCTACCAGTGTGCAAAGTTTGGTGCTGGATAAACCCTGTCTTCTATTTTTACGATGCTATCAAAATGCGTAACGTTTGCTAGACTAACCCTGTGAATCAACTCCCGATATTGATTGTATAAGCGCACGCAGCTTGCACGTGCTGCTGTTGCATAGTCCTGCATCATTGAAGTTTTATTCATGCGCCGACGCGCTCTATATGGATTTCTCACGTAAAATTTCAGCCCTCCACTGCATGTGTTTCGCTAGTGGAGGCTCGTTACCAAGAGCTGCTCCAGACAATGCGCATCGTGCCAGACTGACGAGAAGCCGTCGAGAAGTCGTCTGCGGACGCGTTCGACAACTTTGCTTGGCGCTCACGCCACGAGCCCGGAGAGCACCGCTACAGTGTGTCCCCGTTGGGAAAACACCGCGTGGGTCTGGTGCATAAGGCCCATGAATTCTGGAAATCTCAAATATTCGAAGAGATTATATTCGACGTATTCGAAAGCCTCGAATATAAAATATTTGAATGGAATCCAATACAAATACTGAAAACATTCTATTCGTATTCGTAATGTCGAATATTAGCATGGTCCAAAGCAAAACCAAACGTTCCACATTACGCTTTTGCTTGTTCCACAATTTTCTTGCGCGGCTCAAACACTGACGACGCAACAGTGTCCAAGGCCACTTACAACTCGGCGTCGTACAGCCCCACTCATCACTTCCATCAACACAATCAGCTTTGCCATTGCACACTTGATCTTTGGGAATGCAGCCTAAGGTTCTGAAGCAATGGAACTGGTCTGGAGTGCAAGCGCTGGACCCTGTGAATAAAAGGAAAGCCTGTAAGTATGAGTGCACATCACAGCGTACCCAGACAGTAATCACAAGCACACACCAGGGCAATATTTTTCGTCCTCCCCGTCTTTGCAGTCAGGTTCTCCGTCACAAAGCCATGCGTTCCATATGCATTTTCCTGAAAGTTCAAATAAAAAATTGCCAAATTTTTCACAAGCAACGGAAAGTAAAATATGTCAGTGTATGCCTCAGTAAGATTATGCAAGATTAAAAAATGTAGCTATCACCAAAATGTGACCGAACCTATACATTACGAGATGTATTGGTTATTTTTCTAACACCACAGACTCCAAATATCCAAATATTATTCCAAGTTTGCAGTATGATAAGAGTTAATTCCCTTCTCCTACCGCAAACTTCAAACAAGATAAGAACGATGAAGCAGTCATAACAGACTTCTGTCAGTTCATTTGAATCTCGTTTAGAACACAGATTATAAGACTAAGTACCGTATATTACTTCCATAATTTGAACATACCTACTTTGGCACTAAAAATACGCAGGAAAAAAATCGCGAAATTTGCGTACCCCCAGCTTCACACACAGGAACCTCGCTCAGCACCCTGCAGCGCCTGCGGCAATTGGTTTCTGCCTGCTGTGTGGTTTCTGCCACACCCTCAACTTGTACCCACTTCACAATTAATGCTAATGCTGTAAGTGCTACCGAGATTACTGCCACGTTATTGTTCTCTTTCCATCCTGCGTCTGGACGATGGTCCGCTGACGCGCTCGACTACCAGGGGATCTCAGACTGGGTTCTGCGGAACCCAGGGGTTCCGCAACGCCACAGCAAGGGATCCGCGGGCAGTTACCGCAAGAACGAGCTATAAGGAACGGGGCACCCTCTAGCACGTTCTAGTCACGGCGAAATCCCCACTGGGGTTGTCCCAGATGTATTCAATTGATTGTTCGGACTGTGTTCGGACAAAACTGCTGGCACTGTCAGACGCTCCATAGAACCAATGTATTTCCACATCCAATAATTCGGACTGTTCCTCGAAAAACGCGCTTGGTTATTCGTACTCATCTCACTCGGTTCTTGGAACTTATCGTCTCCCAAGCGTGAGAAATACGGCAGAAAAATGTACTCCCACACCCGTTTCGTACTCCTTTTACGACACAATGACCCTTCGCCATTCCCGACATAACGTGTGCGGGAAGGCGGAGCAACCAAGACCGAATGCTCCGCAGATGCCGCTTCAGACCTGTTGCAAGAACTCATCTTTCAATACAGTGGACTCTCGTTAATTCGAACTCGAGGGGGCCGCGGTATTTGTTCTAATAAACCGGAGTTCGAACTAACGGGAGACGCTCTCCTGGAAGGGGGCTTGGGGGCTTGGGAGCAGGGAGCGCATGCAGATGTGTCACGACGCACTTCGAGTCGTATTTTACGTTCGCGGTACCGGTGTCACTTGAAGACGCATTTATATTGGCGTAATTCAAACCGTTACTGCTGCCGAACTCCGCCGCTACCGTCGTTACGTTCCCGATGCCGAACCGAAGTTACGGCGGAGAAAACTCCCAGAGCGTCACGGCCGCGCATTACGACTTTGAAGGAAATACGGGACTTATATGTTCACAAGAATTCACTTACAGAAATTATGAAGCGACTTAAGGTTGAAAGCAGTCAGTATTTCGCTCTTGCAACTGTTTCTTTTAGCGGGACTGTTAGCATCGCTTTTGATTCAGACATAAGTTCAAGAGTGGCATCCGCATTTTTCTCGGAATAAAAATGGCGCACTGTCATATCCAGCACCGATGCTACATCAGATGCACTTGGTAAAGGCACCGGATCGCGAGACAGGTTCGTGGCTTGAGTCGCCTGAACCTCCGTCGCTAAGCCGGCGCACGCGGCGTTGATGCACGCGGCGTCCACGCCGTCGCCTCTGCTGACATGGTGCAAGATAGGGAAATAAACGATGTCAGTGAACGGGTTGTAGAACGATATTGACAGTCGCGAAGTCGTAAAAATGGGTGACGGCACGCGCACGCACCTCCTCCACCCATGGCGGCCTCAAGAGGAGGAGAGAGAAAGAGAAGAGGGACAAAGGGGCAATGCAAGCGTTCGCGTAAACTCCTTGCTGCCGTGAAAAGGAGAGAGCGTCCTTGAACAGCGCAAAATGCGGAAAAAGGACAGGAAGCGTACGAAAGGTCAATAATCAGGGAGATACAGGGCGCTGTGACCCGTTCCTCTCTGACGCGCAAGCGCTGTTGGTTCGAATTATGCGGGGTATACACTCGTCTGTTTGAATTACCGGGAGTGTCTCCCCATTGAAACACATGTGCTTTGGACGGGACTCGGACGAGAGTTCGAATTATACGGAGGTTCGAATTAAGCGATTTCGAATTAACGAGATTCTACTGTATGCGTGTCTTCGACTGTGATATAACGAAACCTCGATATAACGAAACACACGGGGACAACAATTTCTTTCGTTGTATCGAACATTTCGTTGCATTGAACTGAAGGTCATGAATCGCGACCTTCGTGAGGGCGCGCACTGCACATAAGCTTCGATAGCACTCGCTACGATTTGGAAACTACCGCCCAATGGCATTTTATTCCTGCGCGAAATAGCCAGTTATTTGCACCGGCGTTCATGGGCGTTCCCAGGATTTTTCCCGGTATAGCTTTCACTACGATGCGGAAACCTTTTTCGTAAAAAATGACAACTACAAATACAGCACCAAAGGGCACCTATGGCATTTTATTCCTGCGTCAAATAGCTGGTTATTCGCACCTGCATCCATGGGCGTTCCCAGGATTTTTCCCAGTATAGCTCTCGCTACGATGCCGAAACTTTTTTCGTAAAAAATGACAACAACCACAAATGCAGCACCAAAGAGCACCTATGGCACTTTATTCATGCGTGAAATAGCCGGTTATTCGCTCCTGCATCCATGGGCGTTCCCAGGATATTTCCCGGTATAGCTCTCGCTACGATGCGGAAACTTTTTTCGTAAAAAATGACAACAACCACAAGTGCAGCACCAAAGGGCACCTATGGCATTTTATTCATGTGTGAAATAGCCGATTATTCGCGCCTGCATCCATGGGCGTTCCCAGGATATTTCCCGGTATAGCTCTCGCTACGATGCGGAAACTTTTTTCGTAAAAAATGACAACAACCACAAGTGCAGCACCAAAGGGCACCTATGGCATTTTATTCATGCGTGAAATAGCCGATTATTCGCGCCTGCATCCATGGGCGTTCCCAGGATATTTCCCGGTATAGCTCTCGCTACGATGCGGAAACTTTTTTCGTAAAAAATGACAACAACCACAAGTGCAGCACCAAAGGGCACCTATGGCATTTTATTCATGCGTGAAATAGCCGATTATTCGCACCTGCATCCATGGGCGTTCCCAGAATTTTTTCCAAGGGGGGCAAAGCGCTTCTAGGGGGAGGGGGCAAGAGTGGAAACCCCCACCTCCTACCACATCTTTTTCTGGAGGCGGACGTTGCGTACTGTGCGGGTCTGCAGCAGTTCCTATTACGACATCCGGGAATAATCATCACGTCCTAGGACTAAAGAGTGCACTATTTTCACAAGCCACCTTAGAGTTTTGGGGGGGGGGGGGGCACCCCTTGCCACCCTCTCGGTATACCCCTGACGGCATCGTGCTACATACGGTGTGAGGCACTACTCGTATGCCAACAAAGCCTCCGCAGCTTTCCCCATACTCTGTTGCAATTCTGCAAAACTTCTAAGTAAGTCTATGGCAGTGCGTCTCCTGTGAGGCTCTCCGTTGCTACGACATGTTCATCCCCGTCAAGAAAATCATCTAGGCTGATTTCATCACGTACACCGCCATGGAAACAAAGAGTTTCCCACATGCGTGCGCTGGCGACTTGCGTCTCCTACTCTTTGCTACGTCCTGTACCTGGTTGCAACCGGACAGTTCAAAACCAGTGCGAAAAGGAGAAGCCTCAGAAGGAAAATCCCCAACTTTCCAATGATTCAGACTTCCTTTTGTAGGCACCAGGTTCCTCCAGACCCTAACCACGCGTGCCATACTTCGCTGCGGGAACAGGACACTTTGTCAGCTTTGGGGTCATAAAGATTCTCGATCTTTCGCTGTATCTAGGCGGCGGCTAAAAAGCATTTCGTTGTAGCAGGATTTAAAATACACTGATATCTATGGCCCTTTGCCGGGGAATCGAAATTATTTCACTCTATCGCGACTTTCATTATATCGCATTTTGTTGTAACGTTTACTGTAGATTCTTTTTTTAGTCACTTTGAATGTTCTGAGCGAAGTTTTTTGAAGTAAAGTGGATTTATGCAATTCACTGAAAATTTTGACTTAGCCGATAATTCGAACTGGCTTTGTGGCTCCTAGAAGTCCGAAAAATCGGTTGGTAGACTGTATTAGTTATGTGTAGAGCCTGAAGTTTTAGGGTTTTACCCGATTCTTCCCCGAATTTGCACCCCGAATTGAAGGTTGCCTCTTTAGGGTGAAACCCGATTTTTACCCGGCAAATTCCCCTCACTGGGATGTCTATAGGAATGCACTAACTTACTTGGCTCTTCCGGGAGCCAACATGACCCGCTGTACTACAATTTGGTACTATCACATCATTAGAATAGCGTTAGGAATATTTCCGCACAATTTGCGCTGCCCTCAACTTCCCCCGACATTTTTGGGAGAAAAAGTGTGCAAATTATGTGAACAAATAGGGGAGTTCATTACCTGTGTTACACATGAACTGTTCTTCAGAGCATGTGCTCGGTAAAGTACTTGAGTTCTGCACAGCAGGTGTCGTCGTGTTCACCGTATGAACTGAAAGGAATGAATGTCATAGTTTTCGTTCATGGGAAACAGAAACCCTTCATGTTAAGTAACATGGTAACAAACGCAAAGAAACACGGACAGACAGGGGACGCATTTACTAGCAATGAAAAACACAAATGACACCGACGTCCAGTCTAGACTGCCAGATCAAAATGAGTCCGAAACATGTCCTATGTCCAGCAGTGTTTCTTTGCATTTGTCACCATGTTACTTAACCAACAACACTCTACGTCTTCTCACACTTCACGTTAAGGTAAGAAACTCGGGCCGAGAGTCACCGGTATGATGAACCACCGATATTTCGAACAGAGACTGTTCCTTTGGGCAGCGTCCTCGTTATTGGTATGGTATATAAAGGGTTATGGGTGACATGGGTATTATGGGGTCAACATAATAATACGTGGCTGGGAAGTATCCAACTAGGCTTTTACAACAACGATGATGATTTAACCCACGTCTTGCTAGAAGCTTCCACAATAGCCCGAACCCAAACATGATTCAGCTAACCTTCTGTTATTCTGCCTCCCTCACTCTCATACCTCCTGTCTCCCATTTAATTCCCTTCGTGAAAATAAAATTTTGTCAGTGCTGGTTATGAGTTTCATGCTGTCAGGGGTGGATCCAGACCCTCGGTTTGAGGTGGGGGACGGATATCCTTGTCGGCGCGTGTAGTGGGGGAGGAGAGAGAGGGAAATCCAATGTAGAAACTGACGTGTTTTTTTTTGGGGGGGGGGCATAAGCCGAACAGCCCATCTAATCATATATTCATATTCATCATCTAATAGAAAGAAATCATCTAATGAGCAAAACACCACAAAATATTTAGAGCATGAAGTTTTAGGGTTTTACCCGATTCTTCCCCGAATTTGCACCCCGAATTGAAGGTTCACCCTTTAGGGTGAAACCCGATTTTTACCCGGCAAATTGCCGTCACTGGGATGTCTGTAGGAATGCATTAACTTGCTTTTTTGCAGCAAATGCAGTTACATCACCGTTTGTACCAAACCACCACAATTAGTTTGAGTAACTGAACACGATTCCTCCCCGAATTTACCATACCGGCTGTTTTTTTCACCCCAATTCGCATGAATTTAGTGGGCAAGTTTGTTTACCCGATTTTTACCTCCCGAATTTTGAAAAAAATATTTCCCGAACACTTCAGGCTCTAAAAATATTTCACCATGAGGTACCCGAAATTATTCAAATTGGGCCTTTTCTGATTATTCAAATTCGATTCGCCATCTGAGATATAACCGTCCCTCATCGGCGCAATTATCCCACGCCAAATCCTCTCCGTTCCATCAAGCGTGGGCAAAATACTCCTCCACGTCCGTTGCATTCATCGCTCATCGATGGCAGGCGCTCCTTCTTGTTGAGTGCACGACACCAATGGACGCTGCACAAGCGCGATACGCTGGCTGGCGTTGCAAGAGACAAACTGGCCGTGCTACTAAAGTCGGGGTTCATAATTAGGGCCCGACTTTTTCGGATTTTATTTTTGGCCAAATTCGGGGGGTAAATATCGGGTGATATTTTTCATTTGAAAATTCGGGTGTATTCGGGTTAAATCCCGTTACGGCATATTCTGTCGTCAGGAATTCGGGTGTATTCGGGTGATTTTTTTTTTTGTTTAATAAAAATTTGTCTTAACATGGAACTAATGTTTAGCAATGTTATCAAACTTTATTTTAATGCACGCTTATGAGTGTGCCATGCGACCCAGATGTTTTCGGGTAGATTCGGGTTAAACCCGAATTTTACAGATTTCGTTCGGGGGGTAAATATCGGGCGGATACAGGTTTAACCCTAAAAAGTCAGGCCCTATTCATAATGTGCGGGGAACAAAAAGTACCAGCAGTTTCGGCGTTCAAGTTGAGGGTGATTCAATACACGAGTGCATCCAGTATGTGAGCAAATACGGTATATGAACGAGTCTAACATGCCGGACAGCACGCAGCCCCGGGCACTTCTGGGCCTGTGCACAGTCATACAATTTTGTTCCAATAAACCATTTCGCACGTTAAATTGTTCGAATAACCGAGCATTTTCTCCCCATTCAAACACACGACCTTGATGGGACCCAAGCATCAGTCTGATTTATCCTAAAGCTCGAATTAACGGCACTGCACTGTGCCTGGTTTTTAAGTCTTCATTTATGAGAAAGGCATGTACATCCTAAGCACTCTGCATCTTAGAAATAAGCACGAAGCAGTTGATGTGACACCAGTAAAGATGGAGGGAACTCACAGCATCCCTGCTCATCAGAACCATCAGAGCAGTCTTCAGCTCCATCACAGCGCCACCAGAATGGGATGCACCTTCCAATAGGGCAGTGGAACATCCAACTAGCACATGATGTTGGTTTTGGTGTGGTTGTAGTAGTTGTACTTGTAGTAGGCGGTGCCACAGTTGCTGCAAGCAGAACGCAAAACTGTATCCATCTTTACAACTGGGGGTTCATACATTTTATGTGTCTGATGCACACTGCATAGCTTTTCAGCAGGAGACTACATATCCAGCTGTTGGCTGCAGCATTTGGTATGACAGTGCACCAAACCTTCGTATCCCCGAATAACGACCATTCAAAAGAGTGCAGTAGATGCTAGGTTGCTTTCATATCATCCGCTACGTGCAAACAGGTACAGAGACATGGTAGGAGGCATGCAAAGATAAACCTCTCTGCTGCACAGAGTTGTCACTTACACACTGCATTGACCAATACTGTACAGAGAGTTGGTGCATCAATCGGTCACGTTAACAGGCATAATGTTAACTAACATGACATTGCAACTTCCCAGTGAATTACAGCAAACAGCTAACCCTGTTGCGAGAAACCGTGTGTGCCAGCACAGAACAGTAAAGGCTCATTCGCACATGCGTTTCAAAAAGCAGCGCCGCTGAGAGGGGCCTGTCACACATTGCCGAGCCGCCATCCTGAAAACGCGCTTCGTCGTCGTTGCTACGTCAAGATCGTACCGACACTTCCAGCTCTCTTCCTCAAAATTTACATTGTGAAGCATGTTTCTCCATTTTATAATTATCGTGAAGCATTTCTGCTGGAATCATCAATCGTTGGAACGAAAAACGCGACACAATAGCGGAGAAAGAACGGCAGAAGAAGCGAGACACATGTTTACCTGCCGACGACCAACACACAGTTGCACACAAGTCGTATTTATTTTCATCAATTCCGTGGTTCGCGCAAATTCCCTGCTGATCGTTGACAGCTTAGACACCAAACAACTATTGGTGACAAGGAATTTACTCACGCGGAAACACCAAACACATACACACACACAAATGACAAAAGATCCCAGTGCAGTATCAGGAGGCCCGCCATTGCCCGCCGGGGCCAAAAGGAAGCCACCTCCACCCCTCCGAGCTCTCCGATTGGCTGGATGAAAAGCGTTCGCGTTTCTGCCCTCCGAAGCTGCAGCACGGAGCGGTTCTCGAAAAGCGGCTGGAAACGCTCTGCGGCTCGCATTTCGCGGCGTCGCGAACGCGAAATGCGTTCACAAAACGCATGTGTGAATCAAGCTTAAAGTAGCACAGAAGTCATTTTTAACACCCAGTTTTCTTCCTATAAAACTGTTAAGTAGGCCAGTAAAATGCACCATGCAAAGTAATCTACACCACAGAGTCATAATTATCGCAGAAATTGAAGTTTAAATACGCCGCAAAAAGCGACCGTGCGCAACGGTGGTGAAGAGCAGTACCAGCCTGTGATCTGCCTGGAACCTCGCGCTGACGCTATAAGGAGAACGCTCGCTGATTGGCGTAGAGAAATGTTGTCTGCTACTCCGCTGTCGTCTGCTACTCGGCTGTTCGGGGTTCTGATAAAGCTTTTCTCCTTGCTCGGTAATGCTTCAGCCGCTCCTTCTATCCCCAATTCTCCGGGAAAACTGGCAAAACAGGTTTACGGTGGCAAAGAGACAAGGCGCTGACCCCCACTGACTGGCAAACCAGAACAAGTCTCCTTATGCCGTCATCGGTGACGTGCCATCATACCTCCTCATCCTCGTTATAGCTGGAGTGGCGAGTTAAGGGTGAAGGTGCGGAGCTATGTTTATGTGAGTTTTTTTCTGGGAAACAAATTGCACACATCAAAACCTTTCGCGCTACTCGGTATAATGACACACACACTTTCATCAGATGTCTTAATCTGAAATTTTTTTGGATGGCCCTCTGTACTCCTTTAAGAGCATCATAGCAGGTTCCAATCAAGATTAGTACTCACTGCAGTTTGCCTCGTCACTGCTGTCACCGCAATCAGGTGATCCATCGCAGAGAAACATACGAAAGATGCAGGCACGCCCGTTCTTGCACCGAAATTTCCAGGATGGGCAAGTGACATTTGTAGCACTGCATTCCGCTTCATCACTGCCATCTAGACAGTCCACTTCGCCGTCACAAACCCAAGTCATAGGCACACATCGGTGATCAATGCTCTTGCACTGAAACCTTGATGCTCCACATCGTATTGAAGGCTGTCCTGAAATTTCATAGAAGCTGTTTCCATATATCATTGAGGTAATTTACTACACTAACACATGGTATCCATAGCAAATGCACTGATAAGAAAGTAGAAAAAAGATAGAAAAACTGCACTGTTACGTGCAATTGTCCGTGAACTGCTGGGATGTATATACGATATAGCTAAGGCCCTCAGTTTTCTGCTGCGGCAAAATCAAAATTCCGCGGCACCGACTTGTAAATTCCGCGATTTTCCGCGGCGAGCAGTCAACGGCTACTTGAAATGGGATACACTTTATTTTCTTGGATAATGTAGGAACCAAAAACATTTTATAAAATTACAGATTCGAAGCACTGTTGTGGCTCAGCATTACATACATGATATCTTGCATTCTCCTCTGACGCGGTCTGTCGTCGGCAATCATTTTATACCTGCTGAAAGATCTTTCAGCATCTACAGAGTTTATAGGAGTTTACAATACATGCACTGGGACTTTAAGACACCCTTTTTGTTCCTGGGCTGTAGGCATTATTGAACAGTCCTAACTTTTTTGAAGCCAACCTCCCAGACATCAATCAAAATCCCTCACTGCCACCGCTAAAATGCACACGGGAGGGACGTCGCCCCTTCCTCAGGTGAAGCATGCACAAGAAACTTGGGCTAACGTTATCATAAGCTGAACTACAATCTGTCTGTTCTGCACCATGTACGATTTCACAAAGCACGCTTCAATGTTGTAAAGCAGGCTTCACCTCATACAGGGAAGCGCCAGGTGAAGCCCACTTTCGGGAGGTATCGTTCGTATTGAGTGAATAGTCCAATATCCGAAAAACCGAATATTGGGTATTCGATTCGCGAATCGAATACTTCGAGTGATTGATATTCGATTCGAATTCAAGGACTCGAATATCTGCACACCCCTAAAAATAAGGGATTCCGTGAAATTCTATGCCAGACGAATTCCGCAATTCCGAGAACTCTGCACCGCGGGAGAAGGAACATGACACAACTGTTGCCATGTGTAATCCCTAAGGAATAAGCACATGAACTGTTCACACCTATTTGTCCAGCTCTTCAAGCTTTGCACACAAAAGATGACTAGTCAGTGAAATAAATCAAACTATGCACCAACACACAAGAGTGAAGACACTCTCGTCTAATGATTCCAGGACATTCCTACACATATTTAATGGTACTATGAATTAAGTGTAATCACTCTTTCAGTAACGCTAATGAACCCTTACACTAATTCTTATTGAAGTTCATCTCAGTGAACGCTTACACCTTTAAGTATAGAAAGGTGTGATGAGCAAGAATGTGACAATCACAGCATTTGGAAACTGTAATTGTAATACATAATGTACTCAGGTGTGCAAAGAGCCAATAAATGTGTAGTCAGATACATTCAATGATACACTCCTAGCTCAGCTCACAATGACCCCCAGATCACTACCTCCACCTACAGAGATGCTAGTGTTGCCTCCAAGATGGCAGAGGCATGTGTGATCAAAGATGACAGCTCCACTGCTCAGTGACGTCTCTTAACATTAATATGACAGCACATTAACTGTGTTTTTCTCGGTTCTAATGACCCCCCTTTTTTCTCTCAAAATGAGGCTGCCCATAGTAGGGAGCTTATACCGACATAACTGACTCGGTGTTCCTGGGAGGGTTGTCCACCTCCCATAGCATATCGCCTATGGAAGCACCCAAAACATTACTAATGGCCCGCACTTCATGAATGATTTCTCAATAATTTCTGGTTGTACACCCTTGCACACACCGTTCCACGAGACCGACTTCCCAGTGGCCCTGCGCAATGTCTTTCATATCTCTCCAGTCAGTGTCCGCTCTCAGCTGCACGTTTGGGTCCATTCTTCGTGACACTCTTTGAGTGCACCCTGAGTGTTGAGATTCAATTCAACCTTTATTCTCCATTCACAGATCGGCAACTTCATCAACAACTTTGTCACATGGCCTGAGTTACAAAATAATGTGAGGAGAGATTGTCAACGATATATGAAAACTTTCGCACTTGTCGTTTTCTCATTATATAAAAAAACTTCCAGCACCGTGTCTACATGTTGTTCTGCTCAACAAAGAGCAATACTGAAAAGTTAAAGTTACTATAACTTCATGTAAACACAGCATGTGCGACCCAGACTTGTACGTATCTTGAGTATGTATTCAGAATACAGTATTTTAAATACTTTTTCCAGTATTTTGGTACTCCACTCAATACTTTTTTGCAACAAGTATTTTTAATGTATTTAAAATACTTTTTTCGGTATTTGCTACTCGGTACTCAAAATACTTTCCTTCCTCGTCAAGCCATATCCAGCACACTTCCCGCCGTGCCGAGATTTTCAGCTCACTGGAATTTAACCCCTTTTTTCTTCGTTTTCTTTTTTTCGGGAATTCGCGAATCTGTCATTTATCCTCTTGTACAATAGGCTGGTCCCAAGCCTGGCCTTGCTTCTCAATAGCCAGCTTCGTCAGAAAACCGTTCCTATTCACATTGCCAGGTGAATCACCAGGGGATTAGGCACAAGATAATCACGGCATTTATTTCCTTGGTCATCAAAGCAATAAACATGTGCCAGAGGTTGAAAGACCTGAACCGACATACAGGAGGGATTATGAAGTTTTGGGTCAGAACATATCAACAAAGTTTACTTGGGTTCACCAAAGTTCACCAAACATTACTTGACACCAAGATGTTGCAAATGAAAGATATGCATGGCCGATGAAGTTTATTCCTTTCATTTGTAAGGCCACAATCAGAATACGCGTTTCACTTACTGCTAATACTAAAGTACTTTAAATAGTATCTTAAATACTTCTTAGAGTATTTAGTACTCTACTCAAATTACTTTCAGTTTTGAGTATTTCGTACTCTATTTTAAATACTTTTTCTGTAGAGTATTTAGAATCTTATTTTAAATACTTTTGCGCAGTATTTTGTACAAGTCTGGCTGCAACTTCATCACAGTGGAGGCGATGTAGGCAGGGATCACTCATTGCCTTGTTCTCGCACTATTCGCAGCTTCTTATAGTTATTTTTTTTAGAACCCAAACAACGAGGGCGTTGTGGATACCTACCACAATTTTCTTCATCAGAGTTGTCACCACAGTCATCCTCCGAGTCACATCGCCAGTGGTCTGGTATGCATCTGTCATTTCCACACAGGAACTGGTTAGGTGGGCAGGTAACATTGACTAAGAATAAAAAGGGCATTTGTTAGCCATACAATTCAGATAAATATAAGCAGCATGCATCTCAATAGTCCACAGACCAGCATCTTGTTTGACAGAAAAAAAAACGTGCCTGAATTTGTACTCTTCACCCTTTAAACTTCGTTTTGTTGAACAAATTAAAAAGGTGCAAGCAAGCTGGTATACTGCAGAGAGAGAGGAACACACAAGATGATGTCGTCCTCATCGCTTTGAGGGTTCCTCAAACCCCAGAAAATCTTACCTCTACTTTAGTTTTTTTGCCTGACGTACGCACATTTGGATACGTTCACGTGGGAGAAAAATGCGAATGACCCCAAGACCATGTACAAAATGCATTTTTTGTTGGAACTTTTGTTTATGGAAGTACATAACACACTTTCTGACTTAGTCACAAGCACTAAAGGCAAAGAGAAACATTTGAAAAACTACAGTATGGAACGATGCACCGCAAACGAAAAGTTGGAAAACCTTGCAAAATACTGAAGAATGTGGCAAAATTGACAGCAAGATGTGATGCTTGAAATTTAACAGCGCACTACACATACCACAACCCACTTCATCACTCCCATCGTCACAGTCAGCATCTCTGTCACACTTCCAGCGCAGGGAAATGCAGCTATTGTCATCACACTTGAACTGGTTTGGCAGACATGTTGGAGCTGGTGCTGCAAAAAGTAAGGCAGTTTCATACCCAGAATGATAGGCAGGGAAAGCTCAGATATTGAGGATTGTAAAGACAGGATTTACTACAACAAATAATAATAAAAAAAAAAATAAGCTGAAGGTCATGCAGGATGAAAGAGGCTGATGTCAGTATGTGTATGAACCTAGCATGCGCAAAACAGAGAGCAGCTTGAACGGCTTCTGATCATGAAGTTCAACTGTAAAACAGGATCTACCCTCACAGCCGCACAGGGGTGTAACGAGAGGGGGCAAAAAGGGGGGGGGGGGTGAGCTGTTCTGCAGGTGTTACAGCCAAGTTCCCAGATCCGACCCTTCTGCTGCAGTGCCGGGTGCCAGACTGCGCTTTTCACGTGAGCCCCTGCCCACCATTCTTGCGACTTCATTTTCCTCTTCCTCCGCTTTGGGCCTTCCTCATTGTTGTCATTGCCACAAGGGGTGAGGAAGGCCCCCGCCAGCCTATTCTTTGAGTGACAGTTTGATTGACAGTTTGAGTGATGCAAGTGTCAGTATTCGTATTGTTCAGATTTCCAGGATGCCACCCGATTGCAGATTTTAAAGACTTTCTTTTTTTTTAATAAGACAGATTTTAGAAAGATTTAATTTAGACAAGATTTTTTTTTATAATAAAGCTAACCCCCATATCTGAGGAGAATATAAAAGGACCTCATCCGTTTTTCTATGAAGAACATCGCACATATAAAAAAATAGAAAGCGCTAAGTTATGACTAATGTTTTGATTGACATGTAGATACAGAACGCAGAGGAGACAGACAAAATGCAAACAGAAAATGTCAGTTTGCTCAAAGGCTGTGTATGCGTGCCGTTTCGGGATCCCAGGATTCCTCAGGAAATATCCCGAAGTTCCCAGAGTGAGAAAATGACCCAGGATTCCCAACACTATTTGGTAGAGGGACCAATGTTATTGCTTCACAGGTTATAGACATTAGGGAACTCTGCAGACAGCTGACCTACTTGCATAGAGTGTATAAATTGAGAAAGTGGTACCCTAAAACTGTGTCAAAGAGACGACAGACCTGCAGTGGCCCCTCGGCAGTCTTCGTCTTTGTGCATTTCTTCTCCATTCTCACAGAGGCACTTTTCTCCATAGCCAGGAACCAACTTGGTTGACTCTCCAGAGGGGCAAAGACACCTGTATTCATCACTTCCGCGAGCAAAGCAAAAGTGGCTGCAATTGTTATTGCCATCACGACTGCAAGCATTCCATCCTGAAAATCGTGTGAAAGAGGACAAAGTTGGTTTCTGAGCTTTGACATCTGAGATGGACAGTTATCAAAGAGACTAAAATATGCTGTGTCTATGGAAAGACATAGGAGACACACAAGAAAAGGATTGCATCATCGCAAATCATATAAAAATTTTATGCAAGTTTTAGTATCCAGCCATGCTCCACACAAGACCTCTAACAAGAAAATGCCAGACCTTCACACAAACAAAAAGTCACTTCCAAAGTTACAAAGCTACAGTTTTGAATTCCGAGCCACAGATTTGAGAAAATCCAACCTAAAACAAATAATAAGGTGCCTGAGGCAACGGCATACCTTGTTGGAGGCTCGAACTGTAAACCTTAGCCCCCGTGCGAGAGTAAAGTGGCCTTGCCAACACGTGCAAGCCAGAACCATCATGCTTGCTTGCTGAAAGCAGCTCATGACGAATTGCATCTACAATATAGATCCATTCCTGAAGGAAAGTTTCCAAGTCATTAGCAATATTACTAAAAACAAAAGCAGCACAGACAGACACAAAGGGATAAATACGTAGTGCCAATATTATCGCCAGCTGTCACAGAGCATAGTGTGACACGCTTGACAAAAAGTGTTCAGCATTTACCTTGTACACGGCTACCGTGTATGGAAAAGGCAGTACTGCAGCCCCGTCAATTACAGTCTTGACATTCTTCCCATCAAAGTCAGCAGACATAATGCTATGCTCGAAGGGAGAGGCCCAGAAAATACGATCGCCATGAAAGTCCACTGTGATTGAGATGGTCAAGCCTAAGGTCTCCATTAAGACCTTAAATTCTGAACCATCAAGATGAGATCTTGAAATGCCCGTTCTTGATGTCTGGAAGATGTACCTAGGAGAAAGCACAACCACACAAACTTCAATGAGGATGTGCAGCTTTAAACGTGCATTTTCACACATAACTGGTTCTTTGCTTTTCCACAATTCAGAAAAATATTGTGTAATCAACAACATGCCACAAAATATTTACAGCGCATGCATTATTTACAGAGCACGCAGGATGCTCAAGTTTTGAGTAACTCAGAGGACCCAAGTTTCTGCACTGCAAAATATGGCAAGTTGAGTAGACATAACAAACTATACAGTCCCAAGCACCAAAAGAAATCAATCATTACCCTCTCCCAGGGTGCAGAGCAATACTCAGTGGGACAACCCCCTGCTCATGGCTGAAGATAGTCCTGTAGTACCAACGTGACTTGGATGACTGCATGACTACGCCCACCCTGCTAGAGTTTTCATGCAGGACGTAGACATATCCGGAAATCCAGTCGACAGCCAAATATTTCACTGCTCCATGATCTGTCAGATCCGTAGTTTCTGTCTCCCCTTCAGAGCTCAGGCATCGTTTCTGCAAAAGCCGAGGTATAAGGGGTTATCACTTAACAAATCTGAAACATTTGGGATTTCATGTATAGGAACACATGGAGTATACAGAATACAGGACGCATGCGAAGTAATAAGGATCTGGCAAATCATTTAATTGCCCTGGTTCAGGATAAAGGAAAAACAGGACTTATTCTTGTACACACGCCTTGGGGGAGCAGAATTCACACGTTTGCATCTACAAACACTTCAATGGAAGAACAGGTGAACGACACTGTACTGCTAAATGTTCAAGCACTCAAGAAGCATCATCGTGGAGAGGTATACTTAGGGCTTGTGCTTTTGGGTTTGATGTTTTCTGAAAATCGGGGGTAGAAATAGGGGTTTTATTTCAGGAACCATAAAACAGGGTAAAGTCAGATGATAAAGCAGATTTTCGTGTGGAAAATAAAAAAGAGAGCGCTTCTCGCATTTTTTATTATCGCACGATGCAGAACAGCTGTGCTGATTGTGCAGTGCTTAGCATTCTCCAGTACCCCTACTGGTGGTTGAACTGGCACTTTACCAAGTCAGTTCTGTGCTTTTTTCGGGTATTACCTGAAGTGACAATGATGCAAACAGGTGTACAAACAGTTTTAACCCTAAACCCTGCACTAGTTATATAAGCTGGGTAAGAGGAGGGTAAAATGGGGTGATGTCATGTGGAACAGCAGATTTCCGGTGGAACATAGAAAAACTCGCTTGTTGCATTTCAGGTGAACACAAGATGCAGAGTTGAATGTGCAGTGCAACTAGTGTCCTCCAGTGCTCATATTTGGTGGCGTGTTTTACGGTTTGGAAAGTTCATCTGCGAGGAATTTTAGTTTTTACCCTAACCAACGAAGATAGAAATCGGGAGGCAGAAACTTTTTTTTTGTTTGTTTGTTTATCATTACAACACGAGGCTCTAATTAAACTCCATCCAAACTCTCATGGTTAAGTCCCTTGCCATACTGTTCTTTTGCTTTTTTCATTTCATTTGCAGAATTCAATTGAAAAGTCAATGCTGTTGTGCTGTTAGTTTTCCAAGGAATGACAATTCTTATTGAGACTGTCTTACATGGACTGTAAGAGGGGGGGAATATGTTTATTATATAAAAAAAGAAAAAAAAAGGTAAGAATGGTCTAATGCTACCACCATACAAGCACCCCGAACAACACGCTTGGTTGTCACCTATGCTCTAAGAAAAATCTGCAAGCAGGCGACCCTCAATTTGTCGAACATACTCTTGTACTGAAGCATGGGTTTCACAGTATATCTGATAAGAGATGAGATTAAAAAATGCAAGAAAGACATTTATTTCAATTTACTTTCATTATGTTGAAACTCTTGCTAAGGCCATGAATGCTCCAAATATATGTCACTTTACATGCATACATGCTTGCATGCTACATTGATTGCAAGACGATCAATATTCACAATAACAAATACGAACGGCAGGTCACCAGAGTACGACTGACCGTTTCCAAAGGGAATCTTGAATTCCTATGTGGGACTTTTGTACCGAAAAGGTGTGAGGGTGCATCATGCATCCTCCTGACGTTCCGTTCCCCTAGTGTCCTACAATTCGCGGAAGGGTGTAACGCCAGACAGTGCGTTGCCAAAGGTGGTCCACGAGCGTGAGGGCGTCAGATATCGCTGTACGAGTACTCAGAACTGTGAACTTTATCGTTATGCGCCGATCCATTCTCCATAGAGACAATGTATATTTTGACGATAAAAGTAAAAACAATCGTTCTACGGGGTATATATCGTTGCACGAGGGATTGTTGTGCGCGGGCTTTACTGTATTTGTTGCATATACAGGATGTTTTTTTTTTTATTCGTTACAGATTTTTTATAAAAAAGCTATGAGATCGGCAGGGATGCCATTTTTGCAATAGAGTTACACGTCAAGGCAGACGTCCTCTTGAAGACAGTATGCGATTACTACATGACTAATTACCTAAAATTTGTTAGTTAACTCTTTAATTTGGGGACTTAGGGTAAAAGCAAGCGTTCAGAGTGAGAGACAATCCTCAATGAAAGTCATTCCACCTTCTAAAGACCCTGAAGCGAGCGCATGCGTTGAAATATTCATTGCCGAATATTGCTATGCAAATGAGGCAAAAGTGAAAGTGCGCAAATCAGATGCGCTTGATTTTTATGATGCGCTTTATTTTATGAAAGAGGAGGGTTCAATCCATGTCAGACGGCCACATGCTTTAGAGCGATGGAGACGATTGGAGCAGGTGCTGATCTGCTGGAGAGATCAACAGCTTTGCGGCCCAGATAAGGCTGCGAGAGCCAAGGACACGCACTTCTCAGGCAAGCAGTATCATTTTCGCCTCATTTGCATAGCAATGTTCGGCAACAGATATTTTAACGCACGCGCTCACTTCAGCGTTTTTAGAAGGTGGAATGACCTTTATCGAGGATTGTCTCTCACACTGAACGCTCGCTTTTACCCGAAGTCCCGCCATTAAAGAGTTCATTAGTGAATTTTAGGTAATGAGTCATCCAGGAGTTACATACTTTCTGCGGGAGGATGTCTACCTGGCCGTATAATTCAACTGCAAAAATGACGTCCCTGCTGATCTCGTAGCTTTGTATATAAAATCTAACGAATTAAAAAAAACACCCTGTATATAGACAATGTGTTTTAGGGTTAAGCCCAGTAAAACCCGTTTTTGACCGCCCGATCTGCATCGTCGTCACCTAGGGTAAAACCCAAAAACCGTCCAAAATGAACATGCCAAGCAGCAAAGTCAGCCATCAATGCCAGCACTGGAGAATGCTAAGCACTGCATATTCATAGGGCCCTGTGTTTTAGGGTTAAACCCAGTAAAACCCATTTTTACCGCCCGATTTGCATCATCGTCACCTAGGGTAAAACCCAAAAAACATCCAAAATGAACTTGCCAAGCAGCAAAGTCAGCCATCAATGCCACCACTGGAGAATGCTAAGCTCTGCATATTCATAGGGCCCTGCGTTTTAGGGTTAAACCCGGTAAAACCAGTTTTTTGCCCCCAAAACCCCAATTTGCATCATTGTCACTTACTGTAAAACCCGAAAACCCCCGAAAACTAACTTGGCAAAATGCCACTTCAGCTAGCTATACAGAAGGCTATGCACTGCCCAGTGACGTCACTAGGGGGGTGTGGGGGGTGCGGTCCGCACCGGGTGAAGCGATGGAAGGGGTGACGCGCCGCACCAATACTGCCGCTTCCTCCCGTTCTCTGCGGCACGATGACGCCAAAAACAACACGAGGAGCTGCAAGGCACTTTTTTTTTTCTGAGTGTGGTGGAATAAGTTTATTTATCGTGAATTGCCTGCTACGGAAATCCTGGTATCCGTTAATGGGGACATGGGGGGGGTGACGGAAAGAGCTCCCGCACCGGGTAACGCGTACCCTAGCGACGCCACTGGCACTGCCCATTCAACACGGCTGTTCTGCATCTTGTGTTCATCAAAAATGCAAAAAGCGCTCTTTTTTATTTCCACCCGATATCACCCGATTTTACCATTTTACGGCTCCTGAAATAAAACCAGATTTTCATTCCCCAAATTTCAAGAAACATAAAACCCGAAAACACAGGGCTCTGTGACATTCAGCACTGCCGATCGCTATCTCGTGTTTGTCTGAAATGCGAGGCTCTCCCTAGCTATTTGCCACCTGAAAATTTCCTCTTCCACCCAATATATAGACAGCCCTCAATTTACGAAGTCCCTCGCTTTATGAACAGTGCCCTCTGGGACAAGGCAGATCCCCTTTCTCATTCCAATCATCTATGAATCCTTCAATTTGACTGTTGACTCTATACCCATTGAGCCAGATTTTACCCTATTTTACAGTTCCTGAAACAAAAAGCAGATTTCCATCCCCAGATTTTGGAAAAACATAAAACCAGAGTACAGAAGGGTCTATGTATATACCGAAAGAGTAGTGGAATGCACGATCAGCCACAACCGAAACCCGGCGCAATAGAACGTCGGGAGGACAATCCGGGGAAGGAGGCTTATCGGAGCTATTAAAGTGTTGTAACGATGATGATGATTATTTGGTGTTTAATGGCATTATAATTCTTGTTCCTTCGTTTCATTCTGAAGAAACAAACGTCGTCGCTCGTATTACATCGTGGACACTACACTGCCTACCTTTTCAACTTGCACGCTCAACAACCAAAGTTCAGTCAAACATGTAAACATGGGAGCACTTACATTAATCTTTGCGACGTCATCACCACAAACCCAATATATGCAGTCTTTGTGATAGTCATAATCAAAGGTGATAATGTTTTTAGCGCCACTGTCGCAAGCAACATCAGCGTTGAGCAATGGTTCCCAGTCTTTTTGTGCAGGCTTGCTGAGCAATACTCTGTTGAGTAAGCTATGATTTCCAAGAATAAGGAACTCTGTATCAGCTGCAACAAAAGTGTTTCGTGCATTCAGTAAAGTAGATTTCAAGAATTCTGAAGACAAAACAAGAAAAAAGTTGAATAAATACACAAATTGTGGGTGCATGTACGTATGTGTATAATTGTACCAAAAGCAAGGAAGTGAAGTGACATGTAGGTATACCAATCCTTGGTTTCTGTGTTGAGTAGTATACCTCAACCAGAGTGTTACCAATCTGTAGCCTTCAAATTGCCTGACTTATCCAGGTTTTCACTGACTATTTCAAGCAAATTCCCTGACCAAGAGAAAAGAGAACTTGGTGCCTGCTCCTACGTTTTGATACAGGTCACTCATAAAACAGATCATTTATTGAATAATTAAATAATACAGATGACTTATCAAGTTTAAACAAACCAAATGCAAATACATGATTATCCTTGGGCAGCTTTCACACGGGCCAACTTTCTGCACCAACTCGTACCAACTTTGCACTTGGTGGGAGTCGTGCTGTACTACCTCGCACTAATAAATTGCATAGCTGAGAAATAATTGTTTTTCAGAAAAGCTAGCCCCACACAAACATACCAATAAGCATTTTTAAGACAATGTTGCTCCCATGGCAAAATAAGCTGACGTAAGTAGATGGGTAGAAATCCAGCGAACCGGTAGAGATGTAGGAAGGGAGTTGCCTCAGGACAGAAGCCGCCGATATTTCGAACAGAGACTGTTCTTCTTCTGGGCACCGTCCTCATCATTGGCATGGTATTTAAAGGGTTAGGTGTGACGTGTTTAAAGGTTCATGCGAATTGTGGGTCAACAGCCCGGAGGGAAGAAAGGTTCCATACGGGTTTCTACGGCCGGAGTGAATGGCTGCTTTGTTAGAGTGTGGAGGGGATTATGTGAACGTAGTGATCTAGGCTACAGACCGGTTACAGAGAAATGGAAGGTTCACGAACACATGGACGAAACGGGACAACCCGTACGGAACTTTTCTTCCCTCCGGGCTGTTGACCCACAATTCGCATGAACCTTTAAACACGTCACACCTAACCCTTTAAATACCATGCCAATGATGAGGACGGTGCCCAGAAGAAGAACAGTCTCTGTTCGAAATATCGGCGGCTTCTGTCCTGAGGCAACTCCCTTCCTACAAGCTGACGTAAGGTTGTGTATGGGCGGCGCTGCCGAGCTGGTTCGTGTGAACACGGAGACGGCACCGTATCGAAGTTTGTTGTAAGACATTGGTTCAAGTTGGAACACAAAGTTGGCCTGTGTGAACTGCTTAATTAAGAGAACAAATTTTTTTTTCCTGCAGTGGGGCGACCTCGTACTGTGCCTCATTTATGACCCTTGTCTTTTTTGTAGGGGTGTGCGAATATTCGAGTTCTCGAATTCGAATCGAATATCAAACGCTCGAACTATTCGATTCACAAATCGAATATCCAATATTCGATTTTTCGAATATTCGACTATTCTACGAATATGAACGACACAACACGAAAGTGGGCTTCACCTGACGCTTCCGTGCATGAGGTGAAGCCTCCTTTACAAAATTGCCCTTGCTGTAGGACCAACACAGGCGGGACAGTGTTTAGTTAAAGAAAAAGTTATTCAAAGCTAGTTTTGTAGACATCGTCTGTGGAAGGGGGGGCGCCCCTCCCACATGCAGTTTAGCGGTTCCGACGAAGGACTTTGATTTGATGTCTGTGAGGTTGCCTTTAAAAAGTTAGGACTCCTGAATAATGACTCCAGCCCATGAACAAGAAGGGTGTCTTAAAGATGTCCTTTATGTCTAAAATTTCAGTAGTGCAACTTCCTAGGGCCAGTGCAAAGAAACTAAAGGGTGTTCATGGCTAAGCTGAGGCAGGATGCCAATTCGTTTGTTTCACAAATGGCCTGTGGTTGTCTAAAACAATTGCAGCCTCATTCGTATAACATGCTACTGCCTGACATAAATTTTGAAATGAAGGTAACCACTCCAGTTCTCCAGTAAGTGTAGGCTCACCTAAAAAGCAGAAAGCACTCATGTAAAATTAAAGAGTAGGGGCTTTAAACAGAAGAATTGCAGGTCTCTCTTGTGAGAGTTCATGCGAGAAAAATTACACTAAAGCCATGGGCTACAAAATGGAAACTTAGTGCGAAAGTCACATATTGTAAATTTTGTACAAATATTCGATATTCGATTCGGTATTCGGAATTTTTTCCTCCCTTCGATTCGATACTCGATTCGACCTAAAATATTCGGATTCGCACACCCCTACTTTTTTTGTTAAAGGTTACTTATTAGCGAGGCCGGCCTACTTTTCTCCCTCTGAGCCTGTTGTATTGTCGAATTCGTAGCAACGTTGCTGCTACGTTGCCGCTAAATCGCACTAATCAAGACTCGCCATTCACTGTGTATCGCTTGCCTGCGATTTTCTCTGACTTCAGCTACTTTTTGGCAACTTCCCCGACAAGCGACTCCAGCGCGTTTACCGTGCCCTCTTGTGCGTAGTTTCCAATTTCACCGGCAATTGCAGTCGTCTCAGTCCGAGCACACGGTGGTGGTGGCGTGGTATTTCTAAACGACCAGCCTGCCTGCCTGCCGGCATGTTGCTCAGGAGGATTGTGTGTCCGGGGCCAACTTCACAGGGAATTGTGCCTGGATCTGACGCCCGGATTCAAACCCGAGTCACCTTCCAGTCTCAGTGTGGAATGCCATCACCATAGCCACTGTGCCGCGGGAGCCGATATCGCTTTTCACAGCGAGCACACGCGTACCCCTTTTCAAAGTGGCCTAAGTAGCTGATGCACCATCATCATCATCTTTTCAAAGTCAGAAGTCGGGAACATGGAGCAGGAGCCCCGTGGTCAGCAACGGCCCATGGAAGGCTGTGCCCTAGTAGAAATCCGGTGAAAAGACACCCCACGTCGATAACATCGCAGTCGTCGTCTGGCTTGAGGAAAAACTGACCTAGCTGGTACTATGTATTTGTCTTGGCATTGAAGGTGGCTGTTGTACTTCCTCGATGTAACAAGGGTAACAACATCTGTGCTCCTTCCATGCGAAATGCTGATATTGCAGGAAGAAACAGTGCAGAATGCATCATGCTCGCCTTTCCTGGACTCAATTGCGCGTCCGAATTCAGCTGTGTGCTGCTTGGGAAATGCTTGTAGATACAGCTTTTCGCTTACACAAAGCCATAACGGGCGATATGCGAGGCAAAACACAGCAAAGGTAGCACAGCCTGCACTTGTCGCCCGGAAACTAAGAACCATGCTGGAAACTATAGTTCCACATACGGAAACTTTCCTGAAAGTGATGTAGATGCTGATCTCAATCGGGCTGAGATTCTATTTACATTTACGTCTGTGTGGCCAGACCGAAAGCAGGTGTTTCGACAGACACAGAGGGGAAACTGCATCTACTGGAAGGCTTGTTCCTTGATCATACAACTGTACAAAACAGTCTAAATCTGGGAGTCCCCCAGTTGGCGGGAGAGTTGGCAGGTATGCAGCTATGATGTCAGTAGTGCAAATTGCATCATTTACCCCAGAGATCTAAAGAAACAGAGCTGTCTCCACCTTGTAGTGAAAAATATGTTCTAAATAATCACCCTAGGTGCTCTTCAAAACCAAACACTATACAAATAGATGAAATTAAAACTCAACTCTTTCGGGGACAAGATATGACTTCAACATCATACTTGAGATGGTCTCCACCCTCACAGGTGTTACCGGAAACTTTGCGGTAACCTTTGCTGTGGTTGTAAAATTTCCCTTCAGAGCAGTCACTGGGGACCTTGTGGGGATCAATGTCGCTGTCAGGATCTCGAATACAGTGTTGTTCCTGCGGGTCTTCCATAAAGCCAAAATCACTGCAAGAATTGCAAAACTATGAAGATGAGAAACCACAATAATTTGCAAGCCATCACCGTGATTCAATTAACATCAGAAAGTATACCTTAAACTTCACAGAACACCTTGAAAGGTAATCAAGATCTTTCTTGCAAAATGTGATTGCAGGTTTGCAAAGGCACTAGACTTCCTCAATGTACTTTTAAATAAGCAGTTGTTAAACAGAATGGTGCATCTGTCGTTATTAATATAAACTTAAGTTCTGAGTGCATTTTATTTGAAAGAGATAGCTTAGACTTCATTTGTTGACAGACCACAATGGTTTAAGTTAAACGCCACAAAACAGCATGCATGCTGCCTGTGCTTCATATTTTCACCAAGGTGAGAAGTTGGGCTATAGTTGGTACATTTGATGCATACTGAAAAACGTGCTGAAAAGACACGGACAAAGACGAGACGAACAGGACGTGCCCGTCCTGTTCGTCTCGTCTAGTCTAGTCTTGTCTAGTCTAGGCCTAGTCTTTGTCCGTGTCTTTTCGGTGCATTTTTCAGTATGCTTCATATTTTCTCGAAATGAAACACTAACACACAGAACACTGTTTGTAGTACTTACCACTCATAGTCTGCACGTGTACAAGGACAGTTGTGAACTGTCTTAGGACGTTTGTAGTCTCGACCATTGTAGCAGCGAGAGTGTGGAATCCGAACTTCAAATTCTTCCCTGCGTCCGAGAAGACAAGCTCCATTGTTGCCCTTAGGTGACCAGGACTTGTAGTCGTCAGCAGTGCACTCGTACTCTATTGGAAGGATACAAGGTGAGAAACAGACAGCCCAATCACATTTGGAATAAATGTATTATTTCAAAATTGAATTAACTCACGAAAGGCATTGCGCATGTCAACCTTTATTAGAAGCCACTCGTGCACATTAGGCTTCGATCCAAAGAGTGTAAATACGGCAGTCTTTTCCCCTGGCTCAGTCAGCAGCCCATACACCCGAATCGGTTGGTTGTTCGGCATTGAAATTTCCGACCACTGCTCTCCCATGTCAAGGGAATACCTGATAGTGAAGGGTTCAATTGCAATTAAGGGGGGGAGTGAACAATATGGCCCATATTATGTATTGTAATACAAATACATAATAACTTGCAAGAACTCAGCATTATAATATTAAGTCATATCTTGACTCTGAGGTATCGTAACGCATAATACTAATACTTCTGTGTATTGTGCGAGTAACATTGGTAGTGGTAATGCACTGATACTCAACAGTGGGTCATCGAAAACGAGAAAGCAGAAACACACAATTTCTGTACTACTTGAGACAGTCATTCTTCGATCACCATTCATTTTAGGCAGATAGTAGGTGCCCTGTTTGTGACCAAACGTTAGTGGGACACAGGCTTGGAGGTGACATTTCCTAGGTAGGACTTGAGACCTCTCAGTATGTATTACACCTTCTAGAGTATCATAATTAAAACAAATAATATTACCGTATTTTCACACGTATTAGCCGCACCGCAGATAAGCCGCAGGAGTCGTTTTTAGATACATTTTGAAAATTTTTTTGCAGATAAGCCGCACTCGCAGATAAGCCGCGGGTAATACGACGCGACTGCTTTGTGCGCTAAACCAGTGATGCACATACAAAATCAATAGAGACTTTATCGCTATGAAAACGGGTATCATTTATTCGACAGAAAAAAGGCTAACATGAGAAATATTACAGAGCGGCTCACTAAGACATGTTCCAGAAGACATGATTCACTGTCACCCCTTTTGTTAAAGCTGCGTGGGGGAATGTATCCGGAAGGTCAGACCACTCGAATATGGACTCGTCCCTGTTCGGTATTGTTCGTGCAATGGCAGGGCGGTCCTGTTGAAACATGACGCACTGTCTGCCCTTTCGTTTCATCCAGGGTATTGGGAAAATACTCAGGGAAAGATAGTCATCAGATAAGCCGCACCCGCGCATAAGCCGCAGAGCGTCCGTGAAAACAAAAAATCTCGCATAAGCCGCGGCTAATACGCGTGAAAATACGGTAAATTATATAATTATTATTATATTATATTATTAACTGAACTAAATTATTATTTATTATATTAAAAACAAAGTTGCTGCAATGTATATTTATTAGAAACCTGACATCCCAATACTAGTTTACACGACCTCTCGCTGCATATTTTCCAGTTTGTAACCCTCTTCAGTGTAAAGTAAAAATGAAATGAAAATATGTGAATATACAAGTAGTACTCAAAAGTACAGGTGCTTGAAGATTAAAACTTTCAAACACGAACCGAATGTGAGTAATCTGCAAAATTGCCGAATTGAATATCGAATCCAATTTCGAATATCACATTGTAGAATAAATGCTAAGGGAAGTGCATCAGGATGAGAGCCACCGATCTTTCAAACAGAGGCTGTTCTTCTGAGCACCATCCTCATCATTAGCATGGTATTTAAAAGAGCACATGTAGCAGAGCAAGCGTTTGGGCTGGTTGGTTCATATTGGATTAAAAACAATTAAAAAAACCCAGTGCTGGGTAAGACGAGGACCTTGTCCTTTTATCCTCTGTCCTCGTCCTACCCAGCACTGGAGGTTTTTAATTGTTTTTAATTAAAAGAGCAATGAGGTGAGATTTAACATCACTAGAAATCCTGCCCCATCTGCCCTCCACAAGTCAACATGCAAAATATTTTCGCTCGGTGGCGAGTTATAGCTGTGCAATCGAATTCGCAAAAAAAAATGATCATAGAAAGCAGCCGCGGACGGCTGACACGATGCTTCTTGCCTTATTTTTTCGTTTTTTTCTTCGCAGTTCACGCACCGCTTATACATGCTTGAGCTGTGTCGCCGTACGTCACTGGTCACGTGAGTCGAGTAACATACATCACGACGTCCTCTCGTTCTGCAATGCGCTCTTTTCAAGAGGAGAAGGGTTTTTCGAAGGTGTGCAGAACAGAGCCCTAGCGCTTGCCCTGTGTGTGTAGATCACCGGGCCAAAATGGCCCGGGTCAAGCCGGGCCATTTTTTGATGGGCCGGACCTTCATATTTTTATGCGGCCCGACCCGACCCGACCCGGTGACCCAGTGACTAGAGACCGGCCCGACCCCGAATCTAAGCAAATAGAGCCCGGCCCGGCCCGGCGACCCGGCGAGTAGATCCCAGCATAGTATTTCCAGTCACGACGTACGCATTTCTGGCGATTATCAAACAAATTCGTCAGTAAATTTATAAGGAGAGAAGACAAACATACAAGTGATGGCGGTTTAACACCATAACTGCACCAGACCAAATTAAGTCCAGAACGTACGCGGGCATGGGCGTTATCGTTATACTGTCAAGATTTTGTGGAGGTAGAGGATGCCGTCGACAAACGCCTTCTCCCAGTCCATACCCCTCTCACCAAGCTTTGCCAAGTGATTGTGAAATACGTGAGGAGTGAGGAGCAATGTAATGTGGCTTTCAGAATGTTCTAGAGGGTCGAATCATATGCCAATTGCAGTATCCCTTGCTTGTCTTTGCAAAATATGCACAGGAATGACACAAGCGCATGATGATATGAACTAATGCATCTCCATTGTGTGGAATTAGCTGCGTGGCCTGGCCGGGCCTGACTCTCGGAAATATTTTTGTCGGGCCGGGCCCGGGCCCACGCTGGTGGCGTATTTTAACGGCCCGGACCCGGCCCGGCCCGGAGCACACAGCCAATAACAAGCCCGGCTCAGCCCACAGGCCGGGTCGGGGGCCCGTGCCCGTGCAGGGCTCTACGGAGCATGAACAACTACCGTGTACACTGAAATCAGAAAAAATGCTTACTTTATGGTTGCTGTCTCTCCTCCAGCAGCATAAAATTCTGTGGCGACAATCACACCACCAAAGTCAGCGAACGAGTACAAGTAGTTTCCATATAAGGCCTGCATAAAAAAATGCATCATGAAAGTAAGGAAAATTGGTCACAGTAGAGGCCACAGTTACCTCACTGTAATGTGAAGTACAACATAAGCTACAACCTGCTGGGGTTCCTCATCCTGAAATACTAGTTTCTGCTGCATTCTCTTCATGCACATTCGGGGGGGGGGACTTTACATGGGAGAGAAGGATTTCCACTCATTTCACTCTCCCAAATGCACTACCAAATGTACCGTTTCAGGGGGTTTGAACCTTGAACCGTGAACCTTCGACCACAAAGTGAACATTGCAGATGGCTAGCCTAGTTGCTTGTGTTCTCAAAAGATGGTGCACGTCACGTCAGGGTTGCCGCATCTCGAGTCGGCAAATTTTGCTTGGCACAGCAATCCATGAAATTAGATTGCTAAAAAAATGCTCAATGTACACCAGAGCTATTACATAACTGAAGTCAAGATGAAAAACCCCTAGAGTAGGGAGACTACGAACAACGTCCCCTAGCCTCAGGGTTTTTTTTTCATTGTAAGTTCTAGTCACCAGCTCGCTTGCTTCCTAGCCATTCTTTCAATATCTGAAGTGTCCAATTTACAAATTTTCAGAGAAGCACAGTTAAATCTTACAGTCCCTTTGAAGAAAGGAGCACCCTTTCTACAAAATTTGTACAGCGCTGGACAAAAGTTTACGGAACACACTCCGGCACATTTCTTCCTCAGAGCGATACGCTAGCAGCGAACGGTACCGTACGGACTTACGAACAGGTGACTGGGTTACCTAGGCACATGTCCGCAAGTCCGTACGGTCCTATTCACTGTTACCGTGTCACGCTGAGGATGGAATGTGCCCGAGCGTGTTCCGTAAACTTTTGTCCACCACTGTAAATGACACCATTTTGTCTGAGTCCCAGTAAAAATAGTATCAGCAAGAACTCAGTGCATTTGGCATGTCCAAGAGTGTACGACTAATGTTGTTATGTATCACATTTTCCTTCTGTGCCTCCTGTGATGCACATGTAGTTCTAATGACCTGTTGGGGGAGCAGTAGAGGGATTACTCCCACATAACAGCAAGCTAAACGTTCCTGAGGCCAAATGGTAACAGCGGAATTGATAGAACACTCTGTTTGGCCATCCCGTCCGTCCGTGTGATGTTTCAAGCAGAACTGACGATGGGTGACTGCATGCTCCATTGTTACCTCCCTATCTGTGCGGCAGATGGTCCGCCACGGATGCTCCCCTGTCCGATCACAGAGGCATCTATGTAAGACTAATGCTGCATTGTTGAGGTTTTCTGCTTCACTGTGGTTGCATTGTCAGGGTTTTTGGTGGTTTTGGTGTTGGTTCGCTAGGGTTGTGGCTCGCGTCGGCCATGGAGGATGTAGTTGGGATTGTTTACCGTGCTGAAGGGATGGCGTTGTTTGCCACAGTATACAGTTCCCTGGTGGAAGGGGCATACTGCATAACTCATGCTTCATAGTCATTCACGTTACTAGCACTGTCATGTCCTGTGGGTGGAGGATGTCATGGTGGTCAAGTGAATGTCGGGGGTAGAGTCACCGGTCAGGAGGGGACATGACGGAGTGGTAATGCTGGCTTGATGGCATGGTCTTGCTTGTCTGGGGTCACCAATCATGTCGGAGGAGCAGTAGAGGGACCTGCCACATGATCGCAAGCTAGAACATTCTTGAGGTGAGATGATAACAGTGGCGAGAGAATGTTTCGCATGTCTGTCTGAGGCTATGGTTCGAGTCATACTGATGATGTGTGGTCGCATACTGAATTGTCTAGTTGTCGTCTGTGTGGCAGGGTCAGATGGTCCACTACAGACTCTTGGAAATGACAAACTACAGGTGCATGTGAAGATCAGGCACTTGGCATTTCTGGGTGCACAAAGCAATGTGCACACTAAGCATGCTCAAACATCCAAGCATTTTTTTTTTTTTTAATATTATTCATTTTGCTTTTGTTTCAAATTAAAGCTCCTGCTGCTTACTATTTGTTACGCCCACGCGTGCACGCACACACGCGCACTAAATTCTGCAGTCATTTTACTGCAATGCAACGATAATCTCTAAGAAAATCGGGGGAAGCGCCTTGCCAGTTCTCTTCTGAACAACAAAAGAAATTAGTAAAATGTTACAACGAATAGAAACTAATATGACCCCAATTATTCCATACAGAACACAAGTGTGCAGTATAAATGCTACGCATTCAAACTGTCCTTATCTGCCTCTAAAAACACGACAGCACTTACTTCTCTCCAAGTTACACCCGCATCATGAGAAACATAGAGACTTGGACGACCCTTCAAGGATGTCCCGATGACGCCTGGGCATCATGAAAAATGAGAGGAAAAAAACACTTACAAGATGCAACAATAACGGTGCACGGGAAACCTGGCAAAATGATGCAGCTAGAACTCACCCATTGCCAACACGAGGCCTGCTCCTGATTCCTCTGACAAGATAGGCATACTTCTTGAACCAGAGTACATGATGCTGAACTTTTGCGTCAGGTGCAGTGAACATCCAGCATTCTTGGAGGAGAATATCATACAACAAGTCTGATGAATGGAGCTTGAAATGCTACCTACTAGTATCACATTTCACATGTAAACTCAGCCATAGTTTCTCACTCTCAAGTTTCTGATTACTGGTTCACTACAGCTGAAAATAGCGGGCCTGTCTCTCCTCCAATGTTTCTTGTGTTCAGCGTTCCTTCCAAATTCCTATCACATGACATCATTCTTTGTCTAAGCACAAGATTACCTATCTAACATTTTGGGCAGAGATATCGTCAGCTCTGTCCCTGTCTTCATGCATTCCACTGGTGAGGGGACAGGTTAGTTGCTAGAATAACCACATCACGTTTTATGCATATAGAGTCGCCGACCGATATTTCTGGCTCCAAAAATTATGACATGACAATTTCTCTGACAAAACTCTTGGCACTGTCAAACGCCCCATAGAGCCAATGTATTTTCACGTTTTATATTTATTTCGGACTGCGTTTCGGATGGACTGCCCAGGTTTTCACACTTATTTTGCTCCAAGCATGCTTATTTGTTCTGCAGACTCATTAGAGTGTGTTTTGGGACTCGATATTTCAGACCACGCCACGAAGGGAAGCCGACCCAGCGCATGCGTGCACAAAGGTGGAGCTTAGTAGTGTGTGCATTGCTTCTCTGTTTCAGATGCATTCCAAAACTTCAGGATAGCCAATGGAATGTCATCAAGTGAAGATGATCAGAAAATGATCAGATGGGGACAACAACGTTAAGTTCTGCCCAGAACTAACTGATAATGGCATCGTCGGCCTGGTTCTCGATTCAGACGACAGTGGCAGCGACAAAAAGGTTTCTGTTGCGCCCCCGTCAACCACTGCAATCCTTACGGCCGTTACTCACGCTCATGGAAGTGCATCACGACAACGGTGCGCTTGCAGAAATTCGCCGCGATGCGTCGTCCCATCTGCGCGGCGAAGCAAACTCGTGTCGACAGTTATTTCAAGCCTGTGTGTAAGTGCTCAAATTTAGTTTTTTTTTAAATATTGCAGATTTAAGCCTCTGTCTGAAATGTCTGAAAATTCCCACCGCACGATAAATTCGGACTGATTTTGTGGCCAATTCAAGTCCGAAAAATCGTTCGGAGACAGTACATCACAAATAGTCTTTTTCCCTTTGCAACATGATGCTCTTTTGACGTCAAAATAACAGGAGCTTTGGATAGAAAGTAGAAGTGGAAAAAACAGAAAAGTAATGAAGTTCCCAAGTTGTCATTCTGGCATTAAAAATTTGTATCACAGACGTTCAACTTTTTCTGCTCCATGCACCCCTTGTGCCTTTCATCAAAGCGTTATCCTCCCCCCCCCCATATTAACTCTAAAGCTATGGGAAGCTTTCACCTACGCCACATTGTGACGTGGAAGTGACGTAGAATGCTCGTAAGCTCCTCCCACTGGTGGTCACTTTTTGTGCGAGCGGCATTGAAAGATGACAAACTGCTCAATTTTTCAATCCGACAACCATAGTTTTCATAAAAGAAAACCTGAGATCGACAATGACGAAGTGTCTTCGGGATAAAAAAAGGGTACGGACGCGACCGGATTTCAAAACACCATTCAAGGCTTCGTTTTCGAGCAAATGCTAGATCTCGGCAGATGCGCCGAAGAAGTGACCACCACCATGGTGGCCAAACGAGTTCGTTTGAAGTCATGTGAAAACACCCTATGTACACGCATAAAAATTTAAGGTATTTTATTGCTTCTTCCGAGTTTCTTGAAAGTGCTGTTTGTGGCGAGCGACACTGCCACTACATATCACATCCACCTCTAGGTCTATGTAACGAAGTAGAAAACAGAAAGCCCAGCGAACCGGTGGAAAATTCTAAGGGAAGAGCCCCAGGACAAGAACTGCCGATATTCTGAACATACTGTACAAGTGGTTAAATTCGCGGGCTCAATAATTTGCGAATTTGCGAGGAGCCAGGATCAGGCAATTATTCGCGGGACCTACAATTTGCGGCACCGCACTGCGTCGCCCTCGCACGGGGCGTCTTTGCGACTTTCCACCTTGAACTGAAAAAAAGGACAACATCCCTGGACAATAACCCATTTCGTCCCTTTTAAGCCCTTCCGCCTCAGAGCGCTACAGTGAGGGGTCATTGCCGAATTTCCGTGCCTCCCGTCATTCTTGTGTCTGCATCGACGCAGCCAGCATCGTGACAGCTTCGTATTTTTCAACTCATTACCGACATGTTCTTGCTCCGGTACTTGAAGCCAACGTCGCCGCGTCCTCCTCCTTCAACCAGCCACCACGTGCATGGGCTGCTCTGAGAGTGCCGTCCTCCGTACGGAAGGCGACAAACTTTTCCTGCTGCCAATGAACGTGTCTCTCGCTCGAAGTCGCTGATCGGCACAACCAGAAGCGTAGACGTGGCAACTACAACAACTGAAGTCCTGAAAGGTCCTGACAAGTCCTGAAGTCACGTGCAGAACTCAAAAGCGCTGTATAAGGGCGTAATAAACCCCGTACGTAAGATGTATCAGCGTCCAGGGCTTCATTTCTTCCTCGTATTTTTCTGTCATTGCCTGGAATATTTCGCGGGACTTTAAATTCGCGAAAAAGAAAAGGGCGTTCGCCAATTTCGCGAAAAATAGGTCCCCGCGAAAATTACTACCCCTACAGTACACGTTCTTCCGAGCCCAGAAGAACAGTCTCTGCGGCTCTCGTCTTGGGGGTTCTTCCCTGTGTAACGGGGTAGCTATTTAAGGATACTCACCAGCTCACACTTTACTGGAGATCCATCATGATGGTACGGAGGGGGTTTTATAGGCTGCCACGATCCACCTTTATCAAAAGTTATCAACGAGACTAGGTCGTCGTGCATCCCAAATGGATGCTCATCAGCTCCAGATGCAGGACGAACTTGCGTTGCAATGTATACACCACGTACCCCTTTGACTCGATGCAAGTCCAACTCAGCATCTTTCCTGAACAAGCACACGGTACGCCATTTAATCGTCTCATAGTACATCTTGTCTTTGCAGGAGAGACATGTTACCAAAAGACAAATATGGATTAGAAGTTAAAGAAAATGCAATACCAGACACATCAATACAGTACAGTAAAAGTCATTTTAATGTCACGATTTGCATCATCCTTACTTGGAATAAAATCCGAAAAACACCAAAACTTGCAAAAGTTAATTCACGCACCAATACAGGCACAGGCGAACACTTAGCACCATACATTCAGCACAACCACGGGATCATCTTGTGTTAATCTCAAATGTGAGAAGCATTTTTTTCCCTTTCCTTTCCTTTAAATTTTGCACCTGAAAACCTGGTTTTCCATCTGATATTGCCCAACTTTACCCTATTTCACAGCTCCTGAAATAAAACTTGAGTTTCAGAACCATAAAAACCTTAAAACACAAGGTTATTCATACATTAATATTAAAACGGGTAGGAGCAACTAAGGTTTATTCGTACGAGAACCTTTATGCAAAAGGCTGTACTTCTTCAGGTTACACAAATACATTTGCACTACAGGTTATGGGCTGATAGAGCTGCTGATAAACAAACTTGGCGGAACACCTGCCTAACACTGAGGGCGCTGGGGACATACTTGATGCTTTAAAAGCGGGCACGCGACAAACGCAGTGAATCTTTCTCTGTTGAGGAGCAACTGCGACACACAACTGGTTTGGGTAATAAACCTTGTTATTGTTCTACTTCTGTTGTTCTGTTTCTGCTGTGCTGCATTTTCCTCTGCTGCTAGACAGACTGCCTACGCCCCAAGAGTGGGAACTTTGGTTCCCACAAGGTATATATAACCAAACAAACAAAGGTACAATAAAAAAATTAACTGGCGATTTAGCGGTAAATGCGACAGAAATGTGTTAGCATTAACCGCCTTTTCCGGTCCATACTTGACTTCCGGGTATCCACTTCCGGTTTAAACCCAACTTCCGGTTGTCCACCTCCAGTCAATGCTTGAGTCCCGGTTTGACACTTTCAATTACGACATGTAAGTCCATTTCATTGACCTTTAATTAGCCTCAATTACTTTCAATTACCCTGTACTTAACCTTTAATTAATTACAGGGTATTTAATTAGGTAATGTTAAATTCCCTTAGTTACATTTATAAGTATGTTTACTTGCATTAATTACTCTCAATTCCCCTTTGACATTAATTACCTTTAATTACATTTCATTACCTTCGGTATAACATGCAGTTACCTTCGGTATTCTTTAATTTCATTTAATCTTTCTCTTAATCACATATATCTTACATTCATTACCTTTAAACTCAACTTCCTTGTCTTAATTACCTCTAATTACTCTTATTAATTACCCTAGAGTACTTCAATTTCAAATCATTTGCCTCTGTTTACATTTACCCTCTTATATCCCCTTTGCATGTCCACTTATACCGCCGTCTCGGTGAGGCTTCATCTCACACACAGACACACACAGATACATACAGCTTTTTCCATTTTGACACTCCTAATGCTAACGCATTAAAACAGGTTTCCAGAACCAAGTAAATAGAGAAACCAGACAGGAATACAAAGAACCAGATGAGCAACCGTCACACGAAAAGCCAGAAGGACAAACGGTGCGAGAAAAATAGACATTCAGAGAATTGGGGTTCAAAAGGCTATCAACCCAGTGGGCGTGGCTGGGACCACCGAACCACCGAAAGCCCATGTGCGGGTCCGGAGCCGTTGGGCGCCAATTATGGGAACCAGTTCCCATTCCCTAGGCTGCGCGCCCCCATCCAGCCCGTGGACGAACACAAGACAAGTCAGTCAAACATCTAAAGGTTTATTTCATACCTGGCCAAACTAAGGCAGCTACCTCAGCAGCACTCCCCTCGATCGTATGGCTCACCAATTACCCGTTCGCGCGTCACTCCTTTTCCACCCTTGGGCAACCGCGCCCTCCCTGGTGGCTTCTTCGTCGCCCTCTACTGACGCCCCCTATAGTCTCCATAAGGTTCAAAATTTTCTTCTTCAAAACCACAGGGATTAAACGTGCACGGCGGTCCCCTGCAGTTGTTCAACCTATACAGTAGAACCCCTTTGTAGTAAACTCTCTGGGACCATGATGAAATTTTACTAGATCAGGAGTTTTATTATATCAGGTGTGCCATTGAATGTATGGAATTCTATCGGGACCGCAGTTCTCGTTTACTATAAGCAGAGATTTACTACAAGAGGAGTTACTATAAAGAGGTTCTACTGTAATCTAGCTCGAAGCTACTACAATTAGTAACTCCCCATGCTTGTCATTATTTATCCGCCAGTGTGCATTCTTGGCTCCATATTCTCTTGAGCCGCTAAGGTCACTTGGGTCTTCCCACGCAATGCAACAAGAGCTCTGTGTTCCACGCACACGGCTAGCCACACACCTGTGACCTCACTTTCACCACCGAACCTTTTGAACCCCAATTCCCCAAAATGTCTCGTTTTCCCGCATCATTTGTCCTCCTAGCTTTTCATGTGGCAATTGCTCATGTGGTTCTTTGTATTCCTGTCTGGTTTCTCTATTTACTTGATTCTGGAAACCTGTTTTTATTGCACCTTCATTTGTTTGGTTATATATAGGGAGTGACTTTTTCGGGTTAAACCCGATTCCACCCAGTTATTCCCCCCGAACTGACCTCCGTCCAATTCGGGTTAAACCCAATTTCTCCCCGAATTCCAGTCACTATGAAATCCTCAAGTGACATTTCCACTGAAGACGAACAAAGGTCGCCATGTGTAACACATGTAAAAATGGGTCACTTATGTTCCTAGCAATACACCCACGTGTGTCAACACTGTCTATGCCTTCGGGGATTACCGCTGGAAGGTCACGATCCCGCAAAAAAAAAAACAAGAGAGATTAGGAAAGGACTTAATAGACAAGAGGAGAAGACAAAAACACCCGATAGCACCCGAAGGCACAATTGTTGCCCGATTTCTGTCCGAATCAGATTTAAAAAATAGCGCCCGATTTTCACCCCCCGAATCTGAGAAAGGCATTTAACCCGAAAAAGTCACCCCCCTAGTTACATACACCTGTATCGCAGGTGTATTTGTGTAACCTGAAGAAGTGCAGTCTCTTGCACCAAAGTGCACATTAGAATAAACCTTAGTTGCGCCTAAAGCGCTCTAATATATTACGTTTCTGATTCCCTCACCACAGGCTCCTTGACAGTGTGTTTCTTTTTTTTTTTTTTTTTTTCCCATTCTGACGTATTAATAGATTTTCATATTATCATAGACAGCTTAACTGGGGAAGATGTGGGTGACGTCAACAAGTTGGGGCCGCCACGTTGGTGTCACCACAAGGCGTTATGTGCAGTAGCTTGCTACTGATAGCTTTGCTGATATAGTACATAGTAGTCAAGGATGCGTGAATTATGTGTGATTACAGCACAGTCGAACCTCGTTACAACAAACTGGGATACTACGAATTTTTGCTTATTACGAAGTTCTACATGAAAGAATTGATGTTCTGAGGCTGGAGCAACATAGAAGGGACAAATACATACAAAGCCTCAAATCAGAACATCCTCAGAACATCAATTCTTTCATGTTCAACAGTTGCAGCCTGCGTCGATACCGTCGTATGAATGTGTGTATGAGTGGGCAAAAATGTAAGAGTGAAAGGAGGATGATTGAGAGACAGTGGCTGGTTTGTCCCTTCAGATGACGCACCCTGGAAGTCGCTGAGGAGGCGTGTTAGCTTAGCTCAATTGGTAGAGCCCTGGACCGGTAATCCAGAAGATGTGGGTTCGAGTCCTACAGCTGGCTAACCTTTTCAGCGACTTTCATCTTTCAATGAAGTTCTATTTCAGTTTGGTTGGTCGCGCTTTGTTTCTATGGAGATCCCTTTTTTGCAATGAGTCCATCTTCCCAAGGGTCCTCGGAATCTTCGGTTACAACGAAGTGACTTCGCATCCCGTTGCGAAGAATTCATAGGGTTCTTAGTTTACGGGTTACACCCAATTTTTCACTATAGTTCCCCCCCGAACAAATTTTCGGGTATTCGGGTAAAACCCGATATCTACCCGAAATCCTTGTGATCCTTAAACTTGTCATTCTCGGTAAACCGTCGGAAAAGTGAATCCTGATATCGGGAAAGAGAGGTATTTGTGGCAACCTATTTGTCCTCCTTTTATGATTCCCTCCTGCAGGAATCGAAGATGAGCTTTTGTGGAGCTCGGGCAAGTGTTTGAATACCGTGGTCATTCACTGCCCCTGTTCCGAGCGCAAAATATTGTTTCTCAACACAGCAGTGGCTTGTTTCATATGCCTCTCGTTTCACCCGAAAATTCCCGGTGACATATCAAACAGAGATCATAGCGCCTGATTTCTCCCTGAATTCTGGTGTTTAAATAGCCCCCGATTTTTCCCTTCTGAATTTGCAAAATCATAAAACCCGAAAACGAAGAACCCTGAGAATTCAGGATGCGATAAGCAAATAACAAAGCCGCTCAGGGGATTCGTTTCTCGGTCGAGAGAGGGCAAAAGCGGAAAGCGCGAGGCCAACAAACTTGTAACGACTCCATTGGCTGCACGCTCCGACCCCTTCATCTTCACCCTCGCCCTCGGAACGCTCACCCTGAGCCTGTCAACGAGATCATTGCGGCGGTCACCCCGAGTGCCGCCGAGACAATCGAGACGCCAAGTGACGACGAGGAAGATGAAGACGAAAGCGTCCAGCACCTCGAATGAAGAACGAAGGTGCCCTCAACATGGTGCAAGTATTGAAAGACTTTGTGTTGCGACATAAAACAGCGTCAGTGGGAGACATTTGCGACGCATTCCGCTGTGCCAACGAAGTCTGCGATTTCATTATGGCCAATGCGATCGCCACGAAGCAGCAGAAAAAAAAAAACATTTTTTTACGTAAACATGTTTGTAAGGGCATTAGCGCATTTTGACGTCAGCACGAGTGCCGCAATAAAGCGTTTGTTTATTGTTTTCCTTTGACTCTTCTCTTACAACGAAATTCGGATATAACTAACAAATTCGTAATTCCCCAGAGACTTCGTGATAACGAGGTTCGACTGTATCAGGATAATGAGCACTTACCTTGGGGATTTGAAATAGAGAATTCTTTCTAAAGAGAGCGAAAAACGATGTCCTTTGTAGTCCGATATGTACAGGTTGCTGTAATTGCCATGTTTTACACATGCAAACAGTTGGTCTTCCGATGCTTCCGCAATAAAGTAGTCCTAGATAATGCAGTTTTACTAGCACCAGTCACATGCCCTGAGTGCTCTATGTAACAAGAGTGTGAGCTTACATTGTGTTCCAGGTGATTTGGAAATAAGGCTCGTCTAAATTCTCCTCTGTCATACGAAACCCACAGCATCAACGTTCCATTCTTCTCTTTTGAGCCCAACAGGTGCTACAGAAGGCATGCACAAAAGCTAAAGAGAATGCACACAAAATGAAGAGTGTGTACGTGTGAGTGTGAGACAGACCTGCCGCTTGGATGCAAATATGTACTTTTCCTTGACTTCAAAATCTTCTACGCCACTAATCAGCACTTCTGGGTAGCCACTCTTGAACAAGTTTGATGAAGAAAAAACCGTCATTGTCCCACCTATCCAACTCCGTCCAACGTAAAGCTTACTCTCAGGGTCGATTTCAGGTTCACCCCTGGGATCAAGGAAGACAATAAAGTAGTTCCGAGCAAGGAACTAGATTTAAAAGCACTTACCAAAAAAATGACTTTACTTCTCGCTGAATCTCCACCCAGCTTACACCAAAGTCCTCAGAAAGCCAGAGCTTCAAGAATCGAAAACAAATACAATTGACAGTCATATAGCTGATAGTGACATGCAACAAAATGTTTAACAAACAAACAAACAGACAAAGGCATAATGCATTTAGTGTAGGTGTATCCAAGTACCGGGTGTGAAGTACAGAAAAAAAAGGCTCTCTAAATGATGCAAGTTGAATTGAGACTTAGAGGCATTGAGAGACTTCATCTAAAGTTATTCCGGATAAATGTAAAATGTGATTATTTGCATCAATGTGAACCTACATCCCAAGTTTTACAGCAAAAGGGGGTGTAGAGGAAGAGGCAGAGACGGATGGCCATAGTAATAGACGCGTTGGAAACCGGCACCGCGAGGAAGGTCACATGCTTACAACTACCAATGGGAAGGGCCGGAGCTCTGAGGAGTGTTCAAGGGTTCATATCTCGCCAAGCGCAACACATAGAAAAATAATTCTTTTTTTTCCTCAGTGCTCTCGTGTGCAATACAATGTGTGCATGATGTGACAAACCACATCTATGAAAGTGCCACAAAACCTTTCAGAGAGAAAAATGTAGTTACCCTGTTCAAACGGTCATTTTTGTCCATTGCGAGCATTAGTTCAACATTTGTAGGATGCATCACAATGAGGGTTGGAGAAAACTCCATGGAATAGACATCAAAAGTCCGGCCCATGTCCCGAGATGTGAAGATGTACTTGTGTGTCACGTCCGCGAAGACCCACTAGTGAGAGAAAGAGGAAATGAAACATTGTGAAGGCACCACATTTTATCACTTGTTAGGAAGGGTTAAAGGAAATTCACTTTCACATCCTTGAGTCCAGACAAGGAGATCACCGTAGTGAAATGCCTATAGCTGGCCTCCTACTGCCTGGTGTGGGACATCTTGGCCCCTTCCCTCTCAATTTTTGTCATCACATACTGTTTCAATGCATCCTAGGTGGTGTATATATAGGGCCTTGTGTTCATGCCTTTTGAAAATGAGGGGAGGAGGGGGGGGTAAAATCCGGTTTTATTTCAGGAGCTGTAAAACAATGTAAAATCGGGTGATATCTGGTAGAAAAGCAGGTTTTACGGGTGGAAAAGGGCGCTTCTTGCATTTTACGTATATGAACACAAGGTGAGGAACAGCCGTTCTGAAAGTGCAGTGCATAACGTTTTCCAGTGCCACTATTGGTGGCCCATTGGAAAGTCAATTTTCGACGTTTTTCGAGCTTCACCCGAAGTGCAATGATGCAAACTGGGGGTGGAAACAAGTTTCAGTGGGTTTGGCACTAAAACAAAAGGCCCCATGTATACAGCGTGCTGTCCAAGGATGAACCCATGCCAACCCCCCCGAAAGATTCTGGATTCGCCTCTGCATAAAGTTCTCAAACCAAGTTACAGACACACCTCAATGTATCCTTGAACGAAGTTCTTTAAAGAGCAAGCTGCCCAGGCTGTACTCATCAATAACAGCGAGACAAAAATGTCTCCCCATATTTCACACTCCGTAATCCAAAAACTGAGCTCCCACATTCATGAGAGAAAAATATAGAGGATATATGGTACAAACGAAAATCTTACGCAAGTGAAGGTGTCCACATAACCAGGGGAAAATAATAGAATACTTTTTCTGTTCTGCTACCGCCTCCGTTACCGGCCCATATTTGTTTCTGCTTCAGTTTCGGTTGTTGGTACGCCACAGCCACCGCCTATTGTTTTCCTTCTTTTGTAAGCTTCGAGACTAAAACTTAGTATGTGTACATTGATATTATGAAGTCTACTTTTGAGGACTTTAGAGATACGTGCACATAAGACACAACGTTTGTTCAGAAACATACCTACATGGTTCCATCGAACAACTAATATAAACATGGTTTTCACGAATGTTACTCACGCTTGAAGCTTGTAGGTCACCATAAGTGTATAACTATGCCTCTACTATTACCATGCACTATTTAGTACTTATATGCAGCCGCGGATCCAAGAGGAGAGCTGTTGGGCAATCGCCCCCCTCAAAATGTCAGTTTATACATCGGATTTCGCTCTCTCTCTCTCTCTCTCTCTCTCTCCCTCCCCCCCACAACTACGCATTCCGACAAAGGAACCCCACAACCGAGGGCCTTGATCCACCCCTGCTTACGAGGGTGGTTCCATAAGTTTCCGGCCCGACCAACTTTTAATAGTCATAGAGACGAAACAAGTGTGTCACTTTTCTACATAGTCACCCTTAACTTCGATGCACTTTTGACACCTTTCAACCAGCATCCTTATACCCTTAAAAAAATAGTCTGAAATTTTGTCCGCAAAATTCTGGAAAACTGCCTCTTGCACCTCACTATCGTTTTCAAATCTCCGTCCTCTGAGATCCCTCTTCAAGTTTGAGAACAGGAAGTAGTCACTCGGTGCCAAGTCTGGACTGTAGGGTGGATGGTGGATTTCTTCGAAGCCGCACTGCTTCAGTGCAGCCTTGTCAACAGAAGCCGTGTGAACAGGGGCATTGTCCTGGAGCAACCGGACACTTCGACTCAACCTGCCGCGCCTCTTTTCCTTGATGGCGTGTCGCAGTCGGTGCAGGAGTGAAGCATAATAAGTCGCATTCACTGTGGTGTTCCTCTCTTTGAAGTCGATGAGGAGGATCCCGTGACAATCCCAAAATTTTGTTGCCATGATCTTCTTTGTGGATTGTGTGACCTTGGCTTTTGTTGTGGGTGCTTCTTCTGGTTTGCGCCATTCCATCGACTCCTTTTTCGAAAGGGGATCATAGTAGAGCACCATAGTCCCATCCCCTGTGACAATTAACTTCAATATTTCTTCTTCGTTCTCTTGACAGAGCTCCAAAAACTCTTTGGCACAGACGACGCGCTGTTGCTTTTGAACTGACGAGAGAAGTCGTGGCACCCATCTCGCACTGACCTTTTTCATGTGAAGGCCCTCGCCAATGACGCAAAAAACGGTTGTTTTGGAAAGCCCAACCTCGGGCCGGAAACTTATATGTAACTTACCACCCCTTAATTAACCCTCGTATATGCTCCAATTTGATAGTTCATTTTAGATTTAGTTCCTCAGTTAATTTTATTTCCCTTTATTGAGGTTTATTTCATAAGTTTATCCACATGATACAGTAGAGAATTCTTATAATTCAGGTCCTGCAGTACTTGAATTCTGTATTAACGTAAATTCTTTTAAATTATTTTCGTTTCAGTCTCAGGCATTCTGAGTGTGCAATATCCGTTTCTGTTTCCGTTGCCTGCTATATTTCCAGTATAATACCGTTTCCGCTTCTGTTACCTTAGCCAGCCCATAACACAACCTCATGTGAATAAGACACAACTGTGCACCATCTATGTTCAACCTTATGAGCACTTATTAATACAGGCCCTTTGAAAGCTGAAATTTCAATTAACAAAAAAGAGGAGAACAAGCACTCGTGACATTACACAAATTTTGCAGTAAAACAATAAGCTCACTTTAAGCATTTTCATACAACTTCAAACTCAAATCTGAAATGCTAATACACAGGGACACGCATTGACGTGAACAATTTCAGGACCCCTCAAAGCTTTGAAATTGTAAAAAAAGGCCAAATATGCTTCTCATGATGTTTTCCAACCTCTGTATTGATATTTGAAAAACATATTTGCTCAAATCAACCTTAAAGTGACAATTTTTTCTTAAAGTGCTTCTGTGGCAAATGCACCATAGAAATCGGTAAAAACCTTTACAGTGCAGACAAAAACAAAGGGGACGAATGCAGCACTGAAACTCTGTGAAACTGTATTCGTCCCCTTCATTTTCATGTTCTTCATACTGCACTGTAAAGGTTGTTACTACTTTTAATCATGAATAGTCACCAACAAGCCCAGATCCTCACTATCGTAGACTATAGAAAGCATTTTTCTCAAGGTCAGAATTTTTGCTGATCATTGGGAGGCCTTTCTATTCCTCTCAACAATATATCTACTGTAGTAATAATTTTGCTGTGGGGGGGCAATATGTAATGCCTGCTATATCATGTTCTACAAGAGGCTTCTGGGACAGCATGTCATCCATGCCTGAAGACAGATCGTCTCGTGCACAAATGAAATATCTGTAGAGAATAATCAAGAATTTCCCTCTAACATTCAAGCCCATAGTTCCGCAGCCATTGTTGCAACCACCTTTTCTTTGCTACTACTGATAGCTCATATGTCGCATATCACATGTACAGGAAACTATGTCAGTGCCTGTCTCCAATTTCCTGACAGTTTCCTCTATCAAATCCCACATCGAAATGTGTGTTGAAATGTTTTGGCATAGGATCCACTGATGCTGTGGAAGACAGATGTGCATAAGAGAACAAGCACCGGAAATTGAGAGATATGCATATGTTCAAAATCAATAAGCCAAGGTGATTTGCTTTAACAGTTCCCCTAAATTACGATGAGAATTCTCACAAATTATCCTCATATTTCACTGCATCATGTTGTTAGCTTAAACTGCACCTTGAGTGGGAGATGAATGTATCCCGCCCATTCGAAGGCAGGCATATGCAAAATATGTATTGGTATTAATGCCGCTATGTGTGGAAAGGTATGTAGAGTGTAAGGTGACTAAGAAGGCACCGGCTTTTATGAGATACTGCAGTAGGATGAGAAGCAAAACGTTTCAAAACGTGTATGTTGAATGATTTTCAGGGTATCTTTTTCCTTGACTGTGTTGTGTACACTCACTCCAACTGAACCAAAAACGCTACGTATAACAGACTCACATCACGTGCTTGCCATCAAATTTTTTTGTAAGAGTTTAATTTATGCTTTCCAGTTTCTCATTTGCAATGCAATATCCTAACACAGTGAAGACTGGCAATTGTGGTACGACTCCCGTCAAAGTTAATAATAACACTGGAAAAAGTTTGTATCACTCCTGAGCGTGACAGCAGCCACCCTCGGGGGCTCTTGGGGAATGTCGCGTGAAAAAAAAATCCACAAAAATGCTGCACCTTCTCCAACGTTTCATGCATCGTGTAGCAGACGACGTGAATAGGGAAGCTGTGGTTCTTGGCGATGTTTCATCGTCGATCTGGGGCGTACCGGCACTCACTTTTGTTAAGACGGGCCTGTTTTTACACCTCAAGTCAATTTTTTTTTACAATAATCACTCATAAACCTGCGATACAGTGCAAACGCCTGTGATAAACCATCTGAGATTTACGCTGTCGTGCACTTCATTTCTGCTCCTTTACATTACTGCCCCTTGTACTTTTTCACGAATCAAAGACAGCTATCATGTACCAATGGCCATGTGCATATCTATACCACAAGAGAGTCAGTCTGCCCACCCTAAACTTCCTTTTCAGCCTTAGTTCTAGTCACATCCGTCCACTTTGCACCATGTTTACTATGTGCTGTAGGGGACATGGTTGTCTAAAATAAGCACTCCCTGGTTTATCTAATCTCAAATCTCCAGGTGTTGTAAGACTATTCCTTTCGAGTAAAAAACACGTGCACAACACCTTCAAGTGCAACCGAGCTAATATGGGACGGCGAAGTACTGACGGGCGATTTTAGCGAACCGTGTCCCCAACAGTACATTCAGTACCATGTAAGCCAATATGCAGAGTGTTCATTGTTGACTTCTTTCAATGGGTAGACGAAATGAGCACTCTGAAAATATGATACTCACATGAGAGTTCAGCACTGAACTAATATAAAACGTGCTAATCTCGGAAGGTGACCCGTCCTTCAGCCGCATGTGCTTGGCTTGGATTTCTTTGAAGGTTGTACCGTAGTCATTAGAAACATACACCATGGTGGTTCCATTCTTTATCTGTACAACGTCCTTTGCTAGGCAAACCACCACAGGGCTACCAGCACCAACCCAGTGCACTTTCAGTTGCTGCGCACTTGAGTTCAGTGCAAACTGGAAAGAAAGAAAGAACACAGGAATTGTAACAAGGCAGACGAAGCCAACACTTGTGTCACAGAGCGGCGCGCCGTCTGCTACACAGTGTTAGGTGACACAAAGATCCTGATGCAAACTGCTTTAGAGCAAAGTGGAACTGGAATAAAAATATAGGCCTCCTTCCATTTACAAACAAAAGACGCCATTGTTGTGTGGGCAACCACAAGAACGCGACTCCTGATTGCCGTATGTAATTGCAGATTGATTCAGGTGTTGTCGAATGGTAATTTCTGGCAAACTGTGTCACATTATTCTCACTGTCCCGGACTCTCAGTTAATTTGTTTTGCCCACACCGTACCTTGTGACGTCACCCGCGGAAACTGATCTATATTGTAATAAAGCCAAGGGTAACAAAGGCTTTAATGGAAGGCTCGCGTTGAGTCAGCTCGAAGATGAAGATGACGATTCTTGCTTGCAATATTTATAGGTACCTCAATAACACAATAAATTTATTACGCATTTATGATATATGCAGACACAAAACAAAAGGATTGTTTACGTTATGAAACAATGAAATTGCTGCATCTAGATACACAGGGTTTGAAGTAAAAATGTATAGACATTTATGTACTCAGATACAAATTGATATCAATCTTTCAAAGTATTGGATTTGCAAATAAAATACTCTGTATTTGATTGTCCGAACACACTCGAATACAGTGTTTTGTTTCCAAACATTTTGTCTCACTAGTCACATAACATCAATTACCCAACACTGTTTTGCTGTTGCACTCGAGAAATTGCGTAGAAAGACGTACCCAGAAAACTTTACATATTGCATATGTATGCCTCGTAGAGAGGGATGAATTTCTGGCAGAAAAAGCACTTACATTATTGTGAGGAGCTAACCTAGCATTGAAAGGAATGGGATGATTCCTCTACAATACACATTATTAGCAGAACAAAACTGAAGTTCAGAAGTTACAAATGTGACAAGCGCACTCCCTTGACCTTTTTTGTACCACCTTTGCCAGGAGTGCAGTGCCAAGTAACATACTAAAGTGTTGAAGTGATATGGTAGAAGATGTGCGCTAGAATCTGCGCATACTTTGGTGGAATGAACAAACTACCATTCTTCAAATGCTTTGTTTGAGTTAGTGAGTGAGTTAATGCAAGGACAAAAGTATTATAACAGGCTCAGCAAGGTAGTCGAAAAAAATTAGCAAACCATGTAGATGTGTGTTTTTAAATATGAAAATTCATGTTATAGTGTGCATAACAGCAAGTATCCCGGCCTCGGCCGATTATTTGAAGTAACATCAATACTACCAATGCATAATGAAAAGTGAAATTATATTCGAAGCATCCCGTAGTGCTTCACAACATTACGTCCTCAACGAGTTTGTACATTTTCTGTTTCAATGTACGTTCAGTATTATTGGCCATTTGAACTGTTCACACTGTGTCTTTTTTTCTCCTGCAATCCCAGATATTTTTGGCAAGTGATACTGCTGTGGCTTTTATGACAGCGTTATCCAATTTTATTGCACCCAACGTGAGACAGCCTGTCAGCACTTTTTTCTCGGCAGGGCCAATCGCTGATATGTAGGGTACGCCACAGCAGCTCCCCTTATGCAAGCTGAGGGAAGTCCTCTAAGGAAATCCTTGTCAGCAATATAATACATCTTTTGCTACAATGCCTCTAGTCATAGCAATGAGCAAATGCTATTGCGTGACACCTAACAATGCCAATAACTACCACGTGATAAGCATTGGGCTTCAAAGTGCTGACAACAGTCACTACTTTTTCCATATGTTTTTGTGACGCATGCAGTTTGTCTTAGAAAACGGATGGCGAAATGGAGACACGCCGCTAGGCTGCATATTGGTTTCACTCATCCATTGAACAGGAAATGTGTAAGACTGCTTGAAACCCGACACCTTATCTCTTTCCCTGCCCCGTGACGTCACACTTCATACTTTTATGTTTCTAGGCAGGAGCTGCGAACGGAAATGCAAAGTACAATTCCTGGAAATAATTTTTGCACACACATGGTTTGAAACTTGATAGCAAACTTAAACATGCTTCTACACATACTTTCTTTTTTACTGAAGGACCATCGAAACCTTCCATGCTGAGATGTTTGTACGCATCGGGCATAAATTGAGAAACTAAGCGGAAGAAAATTGACTACAAGATTTACAGTCGTTTGCAAGCATAAGCATAATCAGATGACCCAAAATGTGTCTCGAGAGCTTCAATGCACAGATATGTTTCCCTTTTAAATTGCTGAGAATTTATTATGATGACCACGAATATGAAATACAAGAATAATATGAGATGGAAGCAGTCAAGAACGTGGAATTTCAGGGAATGTGCATCAAACTACTTCCACAACATAGCATAGACACAGGGAAGATGGTGAATCCTATCCATGACGCGTATAGTCTGCGCTTGGGCTATGAAGAAACATGGCACACAGGCGAGAGCTCAATAGCTTTTGATCTTTCGTCTGTGTGTAGTGTTTCTTTGTTGCCCACAAGCTCAGGCCATACTCATCATGGGCATCCAATTACCCACTACGACAGCTTTTACTAGCTGTTAACTGTATGGGCAGCACCAATTCCTCTGACCTCTACAATCATATGTTGCGGAGTAAATCTGGAGTGTACAATGCTACCAGAAAACTGTAAGATGCTGGGACACAGATGCTGCTGTGGTAATTCTATTCAAGCAGTAGTGGTGTTCCAATATCTGTTTACAGTTTACCTGCGTCGAAGAACAAATAAAATGCCTTGTCATGCCAACCGGGAACAGCAACCAGCAACTATGTTGCTCTTTCTTTTACACACAGGCTGCGCCTTGTCACATGACAGCTTAACGAATTCACTACCTTACGTGCTTTTCACCGCGTTTGACTCTGCAACGGCTGGAACACAACCCCGTTGTTCTTTGTTTCCGTCATGCCTTAGGAACGTCGAAATTATTTAAATACATTAGAAAACTAGAGGCACACAACAGAAGTGCCGTGCCGGTGCGCGTTGAATGACAGGCGTAAGAAAGTGCTGAAGTGAAACACAAGCGACGACAAAAGCGAGCATTGCATTATTTACCGTTGAGAGCATTCCCGTAGTATTCAGGGTAGGTGCCGTCATCGCTGACCGTCTCGTCCGTGAAACAACATGACTGGGGCTATTCAGGTGAGCTTTTGCGTTGTTGCTGTCGGCGTAGAAAGTGTGAGTAAGTGAACTCACATCTGCTGCTATGTGCAATGTGGAAGACGACTGTCCATAGCTTTGTGATCCCTTCACGAGCAAGTGCACTACCAGGATGCGCAAAATCATGCCGATACCTCCCGTAATTTCCATGGTTCAAATACACGAACACCTCACATCACGCAAACCAACGCAGTAACAAATATGGCTTGCAATGGATATGAACTGGGCTAATGAGTAGAAGAGGCCCTGATTGGCCTGATTGACCCCATACGAGGCAATGAGACGGGAGTAAACGACGTCTAGACCCTAGAACACACATAGTCTAGCTTGGTGACAACAAAATACTTGCGAACAAAGAATAAGCTTAATAATAATGGACTAATTTAGCGCGAGCTATAAGTATGAATACGATAGATGCAAAAATAATGATTTTGTTGGCTGCGCCACCTAGAGACCTTTACATTTTTTTATACTTATGTTATGTCTGTGCAGTTAATGTAGGACTAGGACATTGCGCCTGATTGCAAGTTTTGTAGTTTGCATGGCAACTGATGTGAGGTGTGTTGGAGGTTGTGTCTTGCATGCTTGAATGGCTTGATGGTCAACACTCGCAGCAGTGAATCGTCGTGTGAGATGGCACCACCGATACAAAGCTCTGCGATAGATCAGGAAGACCTAAACCTCCACTCCCTGGACGTTCCAGAAGAAGCAATTTTGGACCTCGCACATTTGGACTTGGACACTGAAACCGTTGACAGCAATTTGGAAGCTCTCGGGAACGACGGGAGATGCCACCGAACGCGAGCGGTAGAACTGCATCACAATAGACTTTCTTCGTTTCCGAGGTCTCTGGGAACATTTTTCAACCTTCACACCCTTGACCTGAGCAATAATAGCCTACGATCCCTTTCTGACGACATTCTTCGAATCAGTGGTCTGAAAGTTCTTCTTATGAGAGGCAACCTGTTGACAGGCGATTCCCTTCCTAAGGACATGAGTGCACTGTCGTCGTTGGAAGTGTTAAACATTAGTGGGAACCAATTCGTAACGCTGCCGTCTCAAGTACTCGACCTATTGTCACTTCGAGGACTCTACGTTGGCGGCAACCTGCTTGAAGATGTGCCCAAAGACATCGGGAGGCTAGCGAAGTATGATTTTTATTAATCTTTCAGTGGCTGCACCTCGGATCCTGCTGTCCGACACAAACGAGACGGGCTGTTCGGTAAAATCGCATTTGTTTATTTCTGTCACAGATTGGAGACACTGTATTTGGGAGGAAACGCGATCCAGGAACTTCCCGCAGAAGTCGGTAAACTGCAAAATCTGCAATCGCTTGTATTGAGCAAGAACAAGTTGGTTACTCTGCCATCATCGTTGGCGTGCCTCCGCAAGTTGCGCTCGCTGGCGATTCATGATAATCTTCTGACTACACTGCCACCCTCTATCATCAGACTAGAGAACTTATATGAGGCAAGTCTGCACGACGACCGCATGTATGAGCCTGCAGAGTCAGTTAGTAATTGCCTTTGAAGTGGGCAGAGAGCCAGCAGAACTTTTTCTGGAAAAGATATTGCTGTTGCCAAGTGAAACAAGTCCAGATGAGATTTCTGAGTATCTGGTGTTGCATACAGTTCCATGATAACTGTTAGAAGAGTGCATCACGCAAAGTAAAAATTAATAAGTGACCATTGTGAACGTCATCTCTTACGTGGCTTTCCAATGAAATGTGAATAAATGTTAAAAGTTTGAAAAGATATACTTGTCAAGCCATATTGAAGACACGAGTTTTAAATTTACCTGCGTCTGTAGCTTCAACATGAATAATAGAACTGAACTTGGGTTTTCACACTAATTTGTAGATTAGGGG